>NC_141139.1:160302749-160954311 GCF_053477565.2 Lygodium microphyllum | reverse complement strand
TCTTTCCGAATAGATTGCGCTTCAAGTGTTGCATCGATCGTATGTCATATAAGATCTTCAGATTGCGGTCCATCTTGGTCGGCAGTAGATCGTTACAGATTGGCCAATTGAGCTTGCAAAGTTTGACGTGCTCTTCGTTCCTCTTGAAGCTGCATCATAATCAAATCCAGTTTTTGCTCCATTGTTGGTTCGAGTAGGTCACCTTCAGCCATAAAATCTTCCATAGTTTCATCGGACATCCTGCAAAATTCCAAAAGACCTCACACACTCGAAATCTTGTTAGCAGGATGAGCGTAGCTCAAAGTTGGGTTTACAAGGCTTATTTCTTCTTCTTTTTTAAATGGCTTTTTGTAGTATTTCTTCTTTGTAAATGCGGAATTTGATGTCACGGTCTTCTTCCAAGAGGATATTCATGCGTGTAGACTGCGTATAACAATATGTGTGCTGGAATTTGTTTCTGTCAGTCCACAGGTGTGAATAGGGGCTTGCAGAGAGGTGGAAACAAGTTCGGGATTTATTCAGAAAGAGTTCAATAGAAACACAGAGTAGTAATCAAACTTCTAAGCTTTACTAAAGCTTAGTGTTAAGCTTTGTTAAATAAAAAGCTTATATAAGGCGACTGCAAACATGCAGGATGGCGGTATGCTGACGCCGCAATCATCGCCAGTGAGGATGTCCTCTCGCTACGATTTGATAAATTGACTAAGCTTAAGCAAAGATAAGCTTTTTTATAAGCTTAAAGCTAATCTTAATGAAGATTCTTACTATTCTCTTTGAGAAAAAAAAAAACTTCTTCATGAAGGAGCTTCCTGAGTGGTCCTCCGCCTGTAGAGGTCGGTCCTTCGCGATCCAACAGCATAGCAGGGGGTTCTTCACTGCCAGAAACACGCTGGTATTGATGGATTGCCACGAGATTGACTGTAGATCTCGATCGTTACAAGAGCTCCGCCTTCGCACGAGATGGTAAGCGATTAGAAGCCCTCAATCTCAGCTTCGCTCTGATACTACTGGCGCATAGATTGGATGCTGTATGCGTGCGTAGTGAGCGCCGGAAGGTCCCTAAGAACAAAAGAGCTCTACTTTTGCACAAAAAACAAGAGAGAAGACTTGCACGACAAGAAGCAAAAGACCAATTGGGTACAATCTCCCCCCATGCCTTGTGTGAGCACTCCACAAAGCATGTATTTGATATATTATTTATCTCCAAGCTAAAAAAATAGCCCAATTTACAATTAGCATGCTTTAGCTTTTGTGTTTGCTTTTGTCCCACTAAAGAATTAAAGCTATTGGGCGCCCAAAGAGTCGGATTGTGCCCAAATACAATGCCCAATAACAAATATTTAAATCGTGCATCCATACGCATACAAAATAATAAATAAATATCAGGCGCTTCAATAAATAAGCGCGTCAAAATAAATATCGGCGGCATGCCTAAGATGTGCGCCCATCAAAAATGATAATTTCTTCTAAATAACTTGAATATACGCTATTGCCCAGTGCTTCCCAACGCCATCCTTGCCTACTCTACACATCAACTGAAGCATTCACAATTGTTAGAAAATAATAAAATTAAATCGACAAAAGTGAATACCTAGCAGTCTTCAGCTACAAAATAAATAAATTGGTTAGAACTCAATCCTAACCTTAATTTATTACGAGTGCGCACTCTAAACTCATAGACGTCTATTAATTTAAATATGTATTTTGCGGAATCACCCGCTATGGAATCACCCACTTGCACATTAAATTAACAAGACACTCGAAAAGGACCCGATCGATTTTTCGCACAAGGAATCCACCTTGTGTATGAGCCCCAGCAATAAATATAATTTTACGGAATCCACCGTGGAATATGCCTCTTGACATTAGAAGCAAATGCCTTTTTGCTGGGGATCAAGGCAACTACAAGCCTTTGAAAGAATTAAGTTTCTTGTGACTCAAGAACTAGTTCTCATAGTTCTGGATCTTCAAAAACCTTTTGAAGTTCACTGCAATGCTTCTGGGGATTGCATTGGAGCTGTGCTTAACCAAGAGCATCATGCAGTAGCATTTAAGAGCCAACGCCTCAAGGACCATGAGCTACACGCTCCAATATATGAGAAAGAGCTTATGCCGGTTGTACATGCTCTTCAAGTATGGAAACACTATTTATTTGGCGTAGATTTTGTTATTAAAACAGATCACCAAAGTCTAAGATACTTCCTCACTCAAAAGAAGCTCTCAAAGTAACAGATGCGTTGGGCAAATTTCTTATCTATGTTTCATTTTTAAATCCTTCACACATCTGGAACTAAGAATGTGATAGCAGATGCTCTATCACAGCGACCTCGAGTGAATGCAATCACAACTATTTACCATAATGAGTTCATGGATTTACCCAAAATGTATGCAATTGATTCCGACTTCTCAACCATATGGGATCAGCTTAACTCAGGTCAGTCGACTACACCTTACTTGATTCGAGATGGGTATTTGTATCATCATCAAGCAATTTGTGTAGCATTACCATTGCGACACAAGGTAATGGATGAAGCACATGCATCTCCATATGCTGGAGATAGGGGTATTCTACCCACTTCTCAAGCATTGGAAATATATTTCTTTTGGCCCACTATTAGAGCTGACATTGAAAGATATATCCGCGAGTGCAAGATATGCCAAAAAGTAAAGTATGACAGACATAAACCACCTGGTCTACTGAAGCCATTACCTATTCCCAAGGAGCCTTGGGAAAGTATAGCCATGGACTTTATCATGGAGCTTCCTCGCACACAAGTAGGCAATGATGTAATCTGGACTATCATTGATAGATTTAGTAAGCAAGCTCACTTTATACCTGTGCAAAAGACAATCAAAGCCGATCATATGGCTAAGCTATTCATCGCTCATATTTTCAAGCATCATGGTATGCCTAAGTCCATTATAAGTGATCGAGATCCCCACATGACCAGCCTCTTTTGGCAAGCTCTCTTCGAGAACCTTAGGACAAAGTTAAAGTTTTCATCCTCTTATCATCCTCAAACGGATGGGCAGAGTGAAAGTGCTCATTCTATTGTTTTGGACCTTTTGAAATCCTATGTCTCTGATAATCAAAGAGAATGGGAAAAGCATTTGCCTTTAGTAGAGTTTGCATACAATAATACAGTGCACTCTAGTACTGGTAAGGCACCCTTTGAGATCATCTATGGTAAGCATCATTTACCACCCATTCTTCTTACAAAGGATAAGATCTTTGCAGCAGATGAGTTTGTTAGAGACATTGATACAACTTTCACTCAAGTAAAAGTTGCTATCCAAAGGACACAAGAGAAGCATAAACGCGAAGCAGATAAGCATCGTCGTAAGTTAGATCTCAAGTTGGGATAGTATGTTCTTCTTGAGTTTGAGAAGGCTCGCTTGAAGAAGCAGAAATGTCAAAAGGGTAAAGTGGTTAAGCTTTCTAATCGCTATTATGGCCCTTTCAAGATCACAAATAAGATAAATGATGTGACTTTTTGTTTGGATCTACCAAGTCATTGGAACATTCATAATGCTTTCCATATAAGTTTGCTACGTCCCTATATTGGAGAACCTCCAATGGAACCAAACAAGGAAGATTTACCTGACATAGAAGAAACAGAAGAGTTCCTTGTGCATGAAAGAATTTTACACCATCAGGACAATACTCTAAGATCAGGCAAGGTATTACGAAAGTATTTGGTTAAGTTTAAGAATTATCCCCCTTTGGACGCTCAGTTTATGACTGAGAGAGAACTACAAGACTTTCCAGATCTTCTTAAGGACTATGTATCCCCTCTAAGTTGAGGTCAACTGTTTAGAAGCCAAAGGGATGTCACTAAATTGATTGCTTATTACGCATTCTCTATTTAATAAATTCATGTCAATAAATTAATGACTCACTTTTGTTAAGTGCTGATGAGACCATTTAGAGATCAGTATTCCTAGTGCATCACTTAATGGGGTGATCAGAGCACTGTGACGGGGATATCTGGTACATGCAGTACAAGTTATGAAGGGGGAAAGAAGTGTCTGCCAAGTGTAAGAGTGTACACAAGAACCAACGAGTTACACATAAATGAAGATGGATTGAGTTCTAAGAAGAGGAAGTGCATTAGCATTGTGTTATGTATTTATGTGTGCATCCAGGGACGCGTGGGAATGTTTTACTTGTGTGTAATGAGCATTGCATTCATTTGGGGTCATCCTCTCCCTTACAAGCCAAGGTTTAAGGTCTTTTCTTTCATTAAGAAAGATGAGAGAGGGAATTCTCTCACTAAGAAAGACGAGAGAACGTGATCCTCTAGAAGTGAGGAGAGAAGTGATTTTCTCTTTCTAAGGTCTAAAATGACACAAGATTTTGTGTGGAATTCAATCTTAAGGTTGAGGCCCAAGGCAATCTAATGAACTCTCCTTATCTATGACTCAAAGTGGTTACATGGACCACAAGTTAAGAGTACAGTTTAAAAAGCTTCTTCTTCTTTTTAAATCCATTTTTAAAATATCTCGCAATAGAAAAACGATCTCTAAAAATGGGCCACAAGGTTATCGAAAACAGTGAGATCTACAACTTTTGTGTTGGACGTTTTTCCATCCAAACAACGCACAAAGAGATATCTCGAAATTAGTGCTGCAGAGTGGAACAACCACATCTCGCATGAAGAACAACTAAACTCTCTCTCCAAGAAGAGAAGCTCTTAAAAGCATATAAAAGAGGATGCTCTCTTAGGGTGTAAGAGAGGGGTGAAGGAAGCATCACTTTGCTTGTATCCAAGAGGAGAAAAGAAGGTGCAAGTGCTGCGGAAGCCGTGCTGAAATTAAGTTCTAAGAGGAGAAGAGAAGGTGTAAGTGCTGAGGAAGCTCTGTGCTGAAATCAAGTTCCAAGAGGAGAAGAGAAGGTGCAAGTGCTATGGAAGCTCTGTGCTGAAATCAAGTTCCAAGAGGAGAAGAGAAGGTGCAAGTGCTACGAAAGCTCTGCTGAAATCAAGCACCAAGAGGAGAGCCCTACACATATTGTGCAGGAGAGAAGGAGACTCAAGAAGGATCAAAAGGTGCCAACTTCTAAGTTGTGCAAGTGTTAGCTGGTTGTATACCGTGCAAGGAACCGTGATCTTGTTTCCAAGATCTAAAAGTAAGAACTGGCTTATGTGTAACGGAGGAGCTTGCTCCTTGTCAGTAATATAACTCCACGAGGGCGGGGGGGGGGGGGGGGGGGACTGACCCATCTTCCAGTCCCTAGTGTGTTGCCAATTTCTCTATCTCTCTCTCTACATCTTTCTTTTCTCTCGTCTACTCTCCCTTTGTGCCAACATAATATTCGCCATATGTATTTTAAGTATATAAGAAAGTTGAGCGTGTATCTCGGATTTTATAACAGCTTGATACTCATGCGTATAAAAATAAGGGAGCTAAGCGTATCATGAACCAAGGAGAACAGGGCATCAGTCTCAGGTCATCTTGTCTCGGTACCCAAGAACCTACCAAGCACTTGTAAGGTAACACTAGATCCTTTCTTTTACTCACTTTTATTTTCATTCCAACCATTCTTATTTATTTTTCTGGCTAAATGTAACCCCTAGGAAGACAAGGCATCAGCTACGGTTCTATATCATCTCCAAGAACTTACCATGCCTTCGCAAGGCAATGATAATCTTCTCTTGGCATTTTAATTTTTTTCTTTCATTTTTCTTTTGTTTAGGGGGTAGAATCCCTTTTTCCACACCTTCGTAATTATATAGGGTTTTTCTAGAGATATCTAACATTTCATCACATTCTTTTATTTGGCAGGCTTCTTTATCTACCTCACAACTAACAAAAACTCCTAGAAACAATTTCCTACTAGTAGGCTAGAAAGATAGGGTCACTAAAGGACTACTCTCAAAATAGCTCTTAGAGTGTTTGACAATGTCTTCACAGGAGTTGGACAACTATTTTGACCTCCCCCAAAATATACCAAACCAAACCCTGGGACTTCATGCCTTGACTGCCGATACCCAGAAGAAAATTCCCCATATACACATATACATATATAGCACAAAGGGAAAGAATGCATAAAGGAAGAACATCACTTGGACTTGGCCACGAGAAGCTTTTGCACAACAAGAGGCTTGCTCCAAGTACTCCATCAAATATATTTAGTATAGCACTAAAACCAAGAAACCATTAACCACACCCACACCAAACAAATACATGGCCCTCTTGGCCTAACAAAATCAAATATTAAAATCAACCAACCAACCCTCTTGGTCTAAAGAAAATGGATCATTTTAGTTCATCAAACACATGGTTTTCTTGGCATATGCATTGCATCTTATTAGACTAACCAAGATACCAAAAAGAATGGCACACAATGCAAGGGCTAGTCTCATGCCATGTATACAAGCTAGCTCACTACAATTTGATAATCAAAGGTTGATTTTTGGATTTTGTATATCCACAAGTCCAAGCCTTCCCATTAATATAACGTCAATGTGGGCTATCTCTTCCTGGGTATTATTAACTAAATGAATGATCCCATTGGGCTCATGTGTATTGCCATTTAAATAGAATTGTCATTTTAGCTTCCTGAAGACCTCTCCTACAGAGATACGTAGAGATAGATTTAGGCTCATTCAAACCTTTTGTATTTGGATTATTGCATGTGACATTGCTACAACCCAAACTAGGTTGGGTTTCAATCCTAGGGCCATCACCTTTTTGCATCCCAGAGTGGTGCACATTACTATATATATCATTATGACCTCTGCTCTCATCCACTTGCGAATTGACCATGATATGTCCACTTGGAACCCTTTGCTTTTCATCTAATCCATCAGCCACACTTTAAGAGGTTTTGGGTCTCCAAACCACACTCCTTTTTATCAATGCATGGCTTGATTGGATGCCACTACTTCTTCTAGTTTTATATTCTTTCATGATGACCAAACTATATTGGCTCACTTATTGCACTTTCTCTAAATCATATCCGTTTACTAGATCCAACCCTAAATTGCCCTTTAACATCATGAATCCTAGGTTTCCTACCACCTGGACTCCCACTAGTTGAGATGGCCTCCACATGATAACATGCATCAACAACTATGTTTCGAGGGGTCATCTCATTCACATAATTTTGTTCCAATTTGGACCGTTCAGGGGTTGCTTAACCACTCCACTTCCCTCATTAGGTCTACAACGAATTTTATCTAGCTCATGGCTTTGGAACATAGAATTGGTTGAACTAAGATACTAGGGTTCCTGGGCCTTGGGATTGTCATAGTTAATGCCAAGATTCTCCCTAGCATACCTCTCATTTGCACCTCCAACGTGACTAACATTTAACAAATGTTGCCACTCCTTATGAACTTCAAGGTTATGGTTTCTCATCCTAACTTGGAACTGTGTGTTTATTTCCAAGCCACTGACAAAGAGTTCACCAAGCACATCTTCTGGTAATTGAGCCAAAGCTTTAGAATGTCATCAAAGTCTCTTTTGTACTCTTAGGTGGAGGTATATGATTCCTATTGTGGATTTATATAAGTTGTCGCAAGATCTAAGTCATAGGGACCTTCTTCTCATATTCATTTAAAAATATATCGCATAATTTCTCAAATGATTTAATCGACCCTCTCAAATGGCCCCAATAGCATCCCTAGCCTCTCTCTTTAGGGTACTTGAGAATACGAGCATTCGATGTATATCAGTGAACCCACTTACAAGGCAGGTTAGGCCATATTCTTCCAAATATAGCATTGGATCCTCATCTGATATCCCATATAACACTAGGAGATCCTTATAAGGAGGAGGGCATTTAGTTCTCTTCTTTGGGATCAAGATTGGGTCATTAAAATCTTCATATTCATCATGACCTAGTTCCAACATCTTAGGGTCTCTAACCTCTTCTGTTTCCATCTTTACCGGTGTAAAAATGTCAATAATTCACTAACATTCCTTCTTGCCAACTCATAAAGTGGTCTAGGGAGTCCTATGCTATGCAACAGGGAGTCTACACCATCCCCTATTGGTGGTACTTTAGCAAGTCTATTCTCATTTACCACCATTTTCCTAGAACCGAGGATAGGTCCCAATGGAACCTTCCTCTGTAACAATGGTTTTCCACATACATAGATATCATCCGATCTTCGAAATTGCATTTTGCACCCAGCTGCATTATGCACTAGCATCAGATGTTTCTTTCAATCATAGTCATGCATTACTCCAACCATTGGCATCATAATCTTTTCCTCTAAACTGTTATCACTATCAGGGTTCATAAACAACTGTGCTATCCTAGTATCACTTTTGCTTCTTGACCTTTCCTCTAAATCCCATAGATTATTACCCATGAAGGCTACTCCATGGCCACTTCCCCATAATAGTCCAATCTCAAGCATAGTGTCACTTTTTGGGCAAAGGATAAAAAAGTCAACCACATAACCAAAGATCCCACTAAACCATTCAGGATGGACAAAGTATATTTCGGGTTATGGGAATTCCTTAAATTAATTGTCATGCTGACAACTAAGGTTCTAATTAGCCTAATTTGATATCCCCCACTTCAAGGCAACACTCAATTAGATACTAGATATAACATGTCCCTTATAGCCAAGGTTCAAAAACCACCACTTATTAGCAACTCTCGGTAAACACACCACTTTTCGGGATCGAAAATGGGCCCGATACTGGCTCTAGGCCTCCTAAACTTACCAAGACAACCCTGCAACCTTGTGGCCAAGAGTGTATAGACACTATGAACTGATTTCACTAAAGAATGTGTTTGTAGATAACATCTCTAAATCGTAGTCCAACATGTTGCCCTTCCTGACTCTAAGCAATTGGAGTATCCAAACATAATGGTATCTAGCACCATCCTCCAACTTATTGCTGTGGACCCACTTTGGCTCTCGTACACCCTAGGGATTAGCCCCATGATGCATCGTTCCAACATAAAGCACATATGCAACATAGTCCTCTTTTTTAATAAATGTTCAAGGAGATAATTTAAACCTTACCACATCAATCCTCAATGGAAACGATAGCATTAGACCTATAGCTTAGGGAACCTCGCACTCAACGTGGGTCAATCACTCAAAAACAAGTGCTATGCATCCAAGAGATAATACTGTTGAT
This sequence comes from Lygodium microphyllum, assembly GCF_053477565.2. Taxonomy (NCBI): domain Eukaryota; kingdom Viridiplantae; phylum Streptophyta; class Polypodiopsida; order Schizaeales; family Lygodiaceae; genus Lygodium; species Lygodium microphyllum. The sequence continues at coordinate 160,945,206 of NC_141139.1, read as the reverse complement.
ACCATATATGGAAATGCAGATACAAAGTGAATGGCATAAAGTGTACAAACAGATAAACTCACAAATCAATCAATGTGGAAGTGCACAAACAATTCCTTTCATGATTTCACTCTAACGCAGTGTGTCATTGCTAAGGCAACACTGAAATAATTTGTGCTACTACCTTTTCTTTAAAGACTTAAAGTAATCGGATCTTATATGTCAAATATGCATAAAATCAGCATTGCAATGATATTCAACTTTCCACAGTCCCCCTTCTCCCTACCATTTAAGATTTTGCTTGCAGTGGTAGGTGTAAAGAATATTTTTATGTATTTTTATTATATAAAAAGTAATAAATACACACTATAACATAAATAATGGGGACAAGCTAAGGCTAAACCTCATGCCCTAGCCCACCATACATTCACGAACATATTCATAATTTTTTGTAAATTTTTCATGCGTAATTTTTTTTCTTATTTTTTAAAATTTAAATTATTATTTTTATTTTTATTTTTATTTTAAAAAATGTAGAGCTTGTATGGTCCAAGAACCAACATTATATTCCATATGACCCCATATGAACACTATAAGAACCATGAAAACTCATAAAACCCTCAATTCTTTCAAATTTTTGCAATTCTCGCATTGAAAGTTTTCTCGATTTTCATTTTAATTATACAAGCAACACAAACCAACTGACAATTCTAATTTTCTAGCAATGGAAATCATGTTCAATCATTTTAAACCATTTCCCATAGTATGTGCGAAAGAACCATTATAAAACAACAAAATTGAGCACTTATGTTTCATACGAATCCACACACATTTCAAAGTTAGGAAGTTGCCGACTCTCTTCCATGGCTGTTGGTGCATCCTCAACCTTCAATTTATGCTCCATAACACTTCATCATCATCACATGACCAAAATCTTTCATCTTAGCCTACCCCCTCTCTGATATAGAATAGCCATGGGAGCAAGGTGAAGAGAGGAGAGAGAAATACTGATTTTTCTACTCTCTGATCAGGCCACCATTTCTAAATCCAAGATAAGCAATGTGAAGCAAAAGATTCAATCAACAGGTGCAAGGATATTCAAATTATATGGTTCTTTTGCAGCCCCATAGCCCTTCTATCAACAAATCATCTCTATGAAAGATGGCACCTGCATTTCTTTATGAAGGAAGGTGAGCCTTGAAGTGGAAGCACAAGTAGGAGCAAGAGCTATGGTGGAAGGGGCAAGAGCAAAAGAGAGAGACACACATAATGTGGGACCTCCAATAGTTACAATGTGCGACCAGTCTTCCCTTTATTCAAATGTCGTTGAAAGAATAAAGAATGAAGTGACAGTGATGGGCACCCACCACACGTGCAGTGTGCAGGTGCAGGTACTGTAAGTGTAGTAATACATACGTGGCTAGGCAAAGGTGCCTTTATCCCCAACAACCTCCACTTAAAGGTGAATTTGCCTTAGTGAGGAGTGACAAGAAAAAAAAGAAAAAGCAATATAACATACACATAGATACAACAAGATGAGGAAAGATGTCATCTCATCCAATGCCCATCAACCTCCTAAGGAAGGCAAAGTGCTCTATAGAGAGGCTTTTCATGAGCAAATCTGTAGGATTCTAGTCAGTTGAGATCTTGACAAGGTCAACAGACCTATCCTCAATGACCTCACAAATGAAGTGATACCTCACCTCAATGTATTTTATATTCGCATGGAAGACCAAATTCTTTGCTAACTAGATAGCACTAATAGAATCTAAATGTAGCGTATGGATAGCATCTGTAGCAATACCAAGGTCAACAATCAAACAATATAACCAAATGGTCTCCTTGCAAGCTTCAGTGGTGGCTACAATATACTTGGCCTCTATAGAAAGAGCCATGCATTTCTGCACCCTGGACATCCATGCCTGGATATCCATGAAACAACAAAAGTGAACACATAGCTAGAAGTGGACTTCCTACTATCTACATGACCTGCATAGTCAGAGTCAGTGTATCCCACAACCCATGTATCCTGGCTATTATAGCATATACACATATCATCAGTACCCTTTAGGTACCTCATGATACCCTTCACGGCATCCCAATGCCTCTTACTAGGTGTAGCCATATAACGTGCCACAACACCAATAGCAAATGCAATATCGATATGGGTGGCTATCATGCCATACATAAGAACCCCACTCCGGATGCATAGGGAATCTTGGCCATCTCAACCCTCTGCTCATCTATTTGTGGACAATCAACCTATGATACCTTCACATGAAAAGGCAATGGACAGCCAACAGGCTTCACATCTTGCATACAGAAGCACTCAAGGACTTTATGAATAAACTCCTTCTATGACTGGAGCCCCAAGAGGAACACCAAGGAAAAGGGGATTCTACTACAAGAAAATCTATCTTGTAACATCAACAAGCTTTTATTTCATTCTTTTGATGACCAGAACAAATAAAAAATAGCAATTCTTCATGCAGCATCATAGTAGATATCTCCCACAGATTTGATAGAATCAACCATAATCTTCAACATCTTCATAGAATCCATCAATAGAACAAGGAACATAAAAGAATACACTATTTTTAAATGGAAATCAATCACATAGTATTCATCTTCAATGTCTTCATAGTTCTCTCTCTCAATATCTCATATACAGATACACTATTTTGATAGAATTGGCTCTGTGTGTGTGTGTGTGTGTGTGTGTGTGTGTGTGTGTGTGTGTGTGAATAGTACATCATCTCCTCACTACAATACTTAATAATGACCCTTAATAATCCTTCTTAGGTCATGGATACACCTCCCAAGAGGTATGTCTGATATGAAGAGGCACCAGAGCCACTACAGTGTCTCTTCATAGCTCACTACTGTCACTGTCTCTCCAGTCTTCTCTTCAGTCTTCAGCACCTGCTTCTTCCATTTTTTTTGGCTCTTTTGAACTTAGATTTATCCTTTCCAAAAGTTAGAAAAATTTTCCAAAGTCACACATACATTCCACATAACACTTACAGAAGATCTACAGAACAAAATAGATCAGGAACAGAGCAGATACATAGGCTCTACAGAAGGTTTACAGAGGGTTACAGAAGGTCATCAGAGAACAGCAAATCCTCATAACTCTTACTAGAACCATTCCAAACTATCAAAAACTATTCAATAAGCTTTCAAAATATTTTAAACTCCATCAATCATCAATCCATGCTTCATACAGAAGAAAATCAGAACAAAACAAAAGCTATACAGAAGGTATCAGAACCAATCAGAACCTTAACAGAACCTATCAGAACTTCACAGAGCTTCATATTTCCACTAAAAATCATCATGAGCTTCCAAAAAATAATCAATATCATCCAAAAAACTCTCAAACACTTCCATTAACAACCATACATCACTCTAAATCCATCAAAAATCAATCATTTAGACCTTAACAACAACAAAAATCAATCAAAAATTCAATCTTTTTCCACTCTCAACATATCCCCACACTTAGAAAGAAAGCGTCCTCGCGACCTAAGGAAAAGAAGAATATAAGTTTAGTAAAGAGCTCAATTTGATCTTCTTCAATATCTTCAACAATCACTCCACCACAACCCCAATTTATCACCTGTATCTCTAGAAAAGAATACTACTAAGGAAAACTTCGTTATTCATTAACACATCTGATAATCAATAAAAAGTCATAACAAATTTGTAAAGGATATAAAAGATTCTTCAGCTCTCCATCGTAGGCTTGCCATCCACCATCAATAGTTGAAAATAGAGCTCTCGAATAAATTATTTAACCAGCACGAACTCATCACATACAAATTATTACAACACAAACACAACCATCTGAATGGCACCTCCAAAAGATGTCTCATTAAGAAGCACAGAAGATACATTCAAGGGTATCAATGAAGATGATCCCTCTTGAAAGCTTGATGATTACGAAATTGATCCAGGGATAAAGACTCATCTACAAAAGATTTTGGAGGATTCTGAAAGAACTGAAGGCAGCACATCCGTTCTAGCAAAACAAGGTATCTGCTAGGTAGACAAAGGGCATGAAAATATAGGACATCCAACTATTGGGAATCAATGTTCACATTGACATTCATGCAAAGCTTTGGAATGGCCTTTTGATTGTTATGGGAATGCCTATGCATATATGCTAGGTACCAAGCAAAATGGGCTGTCAATCTCACTGAAGGATCTAGAGATTGTAAATATTGTTGAGAAAAATGGAGGTAATTTTGGTATGCTTGACTAGCAGTTGTTCAGTCCCCTGGAATTAATGGCCAATTAATCTGTGGTCCTGTGAGAGAATCAGTTGAGCTCCATCCTCTTCTTCTCGGAATCTGCTAATCAAATCCTTCGTACCCACTAACCAACTGAGGGGGTTGAGAAATAGAAGTGGCAGGAGATGGAAGTGGAATAAGTAAAAGAGGATGAAGAGATGGGTAGGAAAAATCATAAAATGAGGAATAAGCTAAAGAAGGAGTGGCTGAAAATTTAAGCGAATCAGTTAGGAAAGATGTCAATTGATAAGCAGGAAAAGTAGAAGGTATATGGATAGATGGAGAAGGGCATGGCGGAGAAGGGGAAAAGACTCGATCTTCAATGAAAGAACAATAGGTAAAGATTGGAATTTGAGGAATACCCTGAGGTTGGAAAAGGAGAGGTGAGATAGCTGCTGAGTTGGATTGATAAAGGGAAAAATAAGCATCATAGCGATGGGTCATTTGTTGATAGTATAATAAGTTAGGAACAGAGGGACCTAAAACAGATCATTGATGATAGGCATCAAAGAAGGATGAATCAAATGGATGGTTCTTGGAAAGATAAGCTAGGAGATGGTTAGTGCTCTACACATAAGTAGAAGCTGTATTTTGGCGTTGGTTCAAGACTACAGAATCGATCAATGAATGCCATGAAGTGTCTGGGCAAGTAGCCACTTTAGAAGAATAGCATTGGAACATGTCATCTATCCTCAACTCCAAATGGTTGACATATAAGGCAGCTTGTAAGACCACATCCCCCACACACCAAGCTAGATCTACATCATCTAAGATTAAGAGATCACCTCGTAGATACATATAAGATAACAACATGGTATTTGTCATCACAGAATCTTCAAAGACCATACCGGCAACTTCTGTCAATAAATCAGAAGACCAAGCCCCACTCCAACCATCCTCTGGAAGAGGGAGATCCATCGTTGAGAGCTTATATAGAAGGCCAACTTCTGCAACTAATAGTGAACAAAAAAGGAATGGTCTGGAGGAACATACTCCTGAAATCGCTCAAATGTAGACCATAATAAATCCATCCTGGACTGCAATCTTTCCACTTTATCTTGAAACAACAAACATAATGTGGCCTGTCTCTGGAGAATTGCCAAGTCCTGCTGAGATATAGAAAGAATCATACGAACACTAGAGCTTGGAGGAATGGACCGTGACTACGCCAGTTGGTCCTTCAACTACTTAATCTGGGGAGCTTGGGATTCCAATGTATTATGAGCAGTCTGCAAAGCTGAGAGATTCATATCTAAAAGAGTCTTAAACTCTTGAGCTTCTTTGGACATTTTCTCTTTCTCTTCCGAAACTCTAGTGACCTCTCGACTGAGCCTCTGTTAATTGAATTTTCAAAGAAGATATTTCTTCTCTCTGGATCTCAATCATTTGTGTCTGCTGCTCCATTTGCTTAAACAGATCGGCAAGAGTGTCTTTAGCATAGGCTAACTCTGTGGTTGCCTTATGCATTTGATCTTTGGATTGCATCAATTCTTCATAGAAAGAAGCATATAACTGTTGAACACAAGCTGTCACTGAGAGTTCAATAGAACTCTGGATGTCGTTACAAAGGAAAGGAATGGCATCCCCTGATACTAAACTGTTCAGTGAAGGAATTGATATTTCCAAAGAACCCTCTCAATGTGCCCTAAATAAATTGTTGCATGTGAGATAGGCAGGAAGGTCACTTCCAAAGGTAGCAAGAACTGTTACTGAAGGAATGACTAGGGGAATTTTCTTTGCTACACGCTTCAAGCGCTTCCGCTGAATGACCAATGGAGGAGGGGAATCAAGATCCTCTATGTCAACGGGTTTTGAATCTTCTGAAGGTGGAGGGGGAGGTATTGGATTAGATGGCGGAGGAGGAAGCACACCTTTGCTAAGGCTTGAATATGTCAAGAAAGCATATAAATATGAACCATAGGTAACATTGGTAACATTCCCTCTAGTCACTTTGACAAAATATTGGTACATCTTCATAAGAAGGTAAGTACTCCAGTCAATGGCAACCCCTTTTAACACCATCCTGGAAGCTATGAAAAGCTCCTTGGACAAATAGTGAGATGGTGTTTTGGCAAGCATGAACCTGTCTTGGAGAAATTGGTAGACTAGCTTCCAGAGAGGATCAGTGATCATTGAGAAAGACACTCCTGAAGTGTTAATCACCTTCTTGACATCGAGGACCTCTTTGTTCTGCTTCTGTAATAGCTTGAGAATCTCATCATTTGAGAATAACGGTCTGGCTGTAACAAAGGGTTCTCCTTTGTAGGGAAGAGACAAAGCCTTCCCTAACCCTCTAGGTGTCAAAACCATGGAAATACCATGAACCAAGTCTGATTTTTTACTGTATGATGCAAGAAACTCATCACATAGGGCTGGATCGTCTGGAATCAAAGGGAGTGAAGCATCCACAAAAGCTGTAAGGCCAGCTTTTGCGATAGGCTCAAAAGTGAGTAGGGAAGAATAATCTCTATTGATCAATGGGACATACTGAACAGGAGGAGGAGCTTGAGATACCATTCAGATGGAATATACACACACCACAATCATAGACAATCACATAGAGAATGCCTGCAAAACAACAAAATAGCTATAAAAAAGAAATCGATCAAAATAAGCACACACAAATGTAACTAACCAATTGACCACCCCAAACAACCCACATCCTAGAAAAAATTCGGCATGACTCCTACACATATGTGACCGAAAGCTTCATGCTATGCAATAAACAGGCATCCAAGACCCCGTATCAGGCAAAAAAAAGAAAACTACAAACCGCACCCGTAATCGTATCACACAACCAAACCATAATACCTCAAAAACCTAATCTGGACATAACCAGAACTTTGATAAATAATATCAGCTTAAAGGACTATACATCCCCATCCCACGAAGCGTATTTATTAAAAAGGAAAAAAAGTGCAGTGAGGGGAATGATTTTAATGAAGGGTTCATTTTAGTAAATTATTTATAATGGTTGAAATTTTATTAGGTTATAAACCTTAATAAGAAAACGACGATTCATTTTTAAATTGTTAGTTACAATTTATTAATGTGAAACGGTGCTTTTAACGAAACCCGAACTGCGATCCCCAGACTCAAGTCTCTAAATGCATATTCATTGATTAAAAATTTAATGTGTCTGAAGCGCTCTTCTTTTTCAGCGCGTGCATTTTTGTGACGATTGGTTCATTTTTATTTAAAATTAAAGTACCCCTGAAGCGCACGTAGCGCGTACAAAGTGAACGGCAGGTTGATTTTAAATTATTAGAAAAATGTATGTTTAGCATGAGCGCGCGTGAAAAAGTGGGTGAATAAAGTTCATTTTAACAATTAATTGTGGTTAAGGGATGACTAAGATAAATAAAGCACGAAAAATAGATACCTGGTAGGGATGTGTATGCAAGAGACTGAGGGCACACTGAGTAGTCCCAAATGCAAGGAATCCAACAAAAAAGCAAAAACCACTGACTGAAAAAAATAAAGTACCTTAGTTTTTTTAATAAATAAATATCAAAGCACTATTAGGGGGATCACATTTGGTTTAGGCAATGTTCATTAATGTTTGGGTAAAATTGTTATTATTATTATTTTATTATAATTTAGGTATTTTTTGATTTTGTATATTGTATTTTTTTATAATTTTTATTTTAAAATATTCCAAAATCATTCAAATGCATTGATGAAAATTTTTGTGATTTTTTTGAATTTAATTCTGATTTTTAGGGATTTTTAATGAATTTTTCTCACTTTTTAGTAAATTTTAAAAGGATTTTAAATCTTATTTATTTTTTGCAATTAATTTTTTGTATTATAATCAGCAAGATCAACCAAAAAATTACCCAATTTAAGAAGGAAATTTTCAATAATTTTTTTAATGTTTTTAAGTGCTTTTAGGTATTTTTCTCAGGTTTATGATAAATCAAAAGAGATACCCGGGCTGCGTGTGAACAGTTGTGTGTGCTCGGGGATGGCACTGTTTTTAAGTGTTTTTAGGTATTTTTCTCAGGTTTGTGGTAAATCAAAAGAGATACCTGGGCTGCGTGTGAATAGCTGTGTGCTCGAGGACGACACGCACCACCGCACGGAGAATACCAAATGTGCGTCCTCACGCATGAACACCCACTGGCACTCCCGTATGCACAGGCAGACCTGGACACCCGTGCTGCGTGTGGAGGGTGGGGATAGAGTGGGGTAGGGGCAGGAAAGGGGGCTAGAAGGGGGGTAACAGGGGTTAGGTTAGTGAGCTAGTCATGTAGGTTAACTAAATACGGTAGGTAACCTAAGGAAGTTAGGTTAGTGAAGTTAATTAGATGAGTTAAGTTAAGTAGGTGAGGTAAGTGAGTTAGGTTAACTAAGTTTATTAGGTTAGGTAAGTTAAGTAGGTTAGTTAAGTGAATTAGGTGAGTTAAGTAAGTTAAGTTAGTTAGGTGAATTAGGTAAGCTTAGTTAATTAGGTTAGTTAAGTAAATTAGAGTGGGTAAGTGAATTGGGTTAGGTTAGTAAATTAGGTGAAGTTAACTAAATTAGGCTAAGTTAACTAAATAAGTGTTAGGGGAACTAACCAGAGGAGTCTAGCGGCGGAGAGGAGGGAGGGAGGGGAGGGGGTGGAAACGAGGGCGGCGGAAGTCAGAGGGGGAGAGGAGGCGGAGGAGACGCGGGCGGCACTGGAGGTAGGAGAAGGCGTTGGACGAGGAGGAGGAGGGGACAGAGGCGAGGACGTGGAGAAGGAGAAGGAGGAGGGGTAGGCGGGGCGGCGACGGGAGGAAGGAGGGGAGGAGGAGGGGTAGCGAGACGGGAGGAAGGAGCGGAGAAGGAGGGGTTGGCGGGACGGCGATGGGAGGAAGTAGGTGGGGCGGCGACGAGAGGAAGGAGCGGAGAAGGAGTGGAGCGAAGGAGGAAGGCATCGACGGGCGAGGACAACGCTGAAGAAGGAGAGGACGAAGAGGGAAGGCGCGGGCGAACAGGTAAGGTCGTTGTTTTTTTTAAAAAAAATTGTTATTTGTGTTTTTTAATATATTATTTTGTTTTGAAATTTTTGTTTTAATGTGTGTTTTATGTTTTTTTTTGTGGTTTTTATTTTTGGTTTGGAATTTTTAATTTCGATCTTTTGGAGTTTGGCTTTTTTTTAATCATCTCTTTGGTTTTTCCTTGTTTTTTTTTTGTCTTTGTTTATCCATTTTTTTGGTTTTTCTCTTAGTTTTTTTTTTAAATGTGTGTTTGTTTAGTTGTGTTGTGTGGTTTATTATTTGTGTTTTTCTTAATTATTATTTGTTATTTTTTATTGTTGAATTATGTGTGGTTGTTTCAATTTTTGGGGGTTGTTGTTCTTTGTGTCTTGTGTGTTTTTTTTTCGTGGGTTGCTGTTGTTGCTATGTGTTGTTTTTGTGTGTTTGTTATTGTTGTTTTTTTTTGTTTAAATTTGTTTTGTTTGTTAAAAGTGAGCGCACCCCCGTCCTGTGCGCATGCGCAGAGCGGGAGTAAAAAAATTTACATCGGTGGGATCAGACGGGGCAAGGATGGCGACACATGAGGCACAAAGGCCACGGGGGTGCCCCGAGGCACTTAAAACCAAAAACATGTGCGTTTACGCGCAACACGAGAGACGCGGCCACACGTCAAGAGGAAGAAAATTTAATAAAACCCAAACCATACATCGGATCAAAAATTTATAAAAAGAAAAAATATACCAGGAGATGAGGGGAAGATGATGAAAAAATGCAACACGGCTTTCGGGGCAAAATCAGGGTGTTCACATGAAAAAAACACGAAAAACGGCTCGAAAAATACATACGAGGATTAATGTGGAAAAATGCAATCACCGGAACGCGGGGCAAAAAGAAGGAAAAATGTGTCAAATAATGTGCCCAACAAACCTATCACGTCAACACACGGTTTCAACTGCGAGAGAATGCGTTCACATGGGAAAAACCCAAAAATCGTATTTGAAAAGGAATGCGGAAATTAATATGGAATGATCCGTGCACTGGAATAGAGGACAGTAAAAAGGAAAAATTTTTTAAGGGAGGGAATGCACAGGACTGTCATGTCAAAACTCACTGCTGGTGGAGGAAGGAGGGGTTCTCATGCAAAAAAACACAAAAAAGACATCCGAAAACACATGGAAAAATTAATAACTAAAAATCCGACAGTCGGAAGAGGGGCGAGGAAAAAGGAAAAAGTGGGGGAAAGGCTGGCATGACACTTCTGTTAAACTAAATGGGACATCCAATGCAAACAGGGCATGTGCACAGGGGAAAAATGTAGAAATTACGCACGAAAAGGTCCCGAAAACCCGCAAAAATTAATAGCGGACCAACCGTGCATCGGAAGGACATGGAGTAAAAACAAAAAATATCAAGGGTAAGGGGGTTGTCAAGGCGGTCATGTTGAATCACAGTTCCGAAGAAATAAAGACGCATTCACATGGAAAATCGTCCAATTTATGGTAATTGCTTCAAAAATTAATAACTCAAGAACCATCGATCAAAACAGGGGTTGGTAAAAAGAAAAAATGGGTAGTTCAAAGGGACGAACGGGGTTGTAAGGTTGGATGTGAGTCCAGTAAACGTAGAGTGCATTCGCATGGAAAAATCGCAAAACAAAGGATAAAGGCAAACGGCCAAGGAACAGCCCCGAGGATAGGGTGAAATAAAACGGAGGAGTGGGGAAGGGACCCCATCAGAGCATTAAAAATGAATTTTTGCATTTGGAGGTGGATAGATGTATTTCCATAATGATATGCAGAATTGATGTGCAGGGACGCGTCCCCACACTTAAAACCTTACCGGGCAGGGTTAGATGCAACAACATAACCTAGGACTCGTCAACCAACTGGACGCGGGTGTCCCCACACTTAAAACATAACATACACTTGCAATCATAAAGAATAAGGTTAGAAAGACTTGACCCGTTTCGCGTATGGTCGAAGGAACCGTCACTGCTACAGAAGGGTTGGAGTTGGCTGCAGGAGGTACCACGGCTTGCTTCAGCATTCAATCAGTATGGCAGGGACCATGCAGCAACACCCAGGGAGGTAGCTGGTTGATAAAGCCCATTGGGGGAGGTGTCGTTGATGAAGGATAGTCACTCAACTCACTGGCACTCAAATGGGATGAGAGAACAGTCACTCACCCCATAACTTACAGCACTCGAGTTAATATTGATAGAAACCCAGATCTCACACCCGGTTTAGGAATTGACAAGGGGGTGGTGTAGAGGGAGTATGCCAGGGTGCACAATTGATGGTGCATCAGTGCGTCCAACCCGTCTAGCATAGGTGCAAGGAGGAAGGCCAGAGAGCCTTGTAGTGCAGTGCACAAAACAAAGTGACGTATCCTGTGCTTATGGCAGAGACCCATCCCGTGGGTACAAAGGGAAACAGAAACGTACCTAACTCCAATGGTCGTAACGTCTCTCAATCCTCACCTCTCAATACTTGATTGAAGAAACATCTGTCACACTCAACCCACCCTCTGTCTCACGCTCTGTTGAAAGATACAGAGGGTAGCTCATTCCTAAAACCCATTAATGTAATCCTCACTATCACTTGTGTAGAGGTTGTATGCCTTGTGTACATTTGATGGTGCAATTATGCATTCCACCCTGTGCTAGCATACAGTGCAAGAAGGAAGGCCAGGGAGCCTTATGGTGCAGTGCACAAGAACAGATCGTGCGTTGTGCATTGAGAGGCCTATCCCGTGCGTGCAACACTCCGTTCACACATCTCACCTCTCATTTGATTTGAAGGGAAAGACTGGTCACCCACCCCACCCTCTATCTCACTCGCTGATAGATACAGAGGGCAGCCCATACTCACATCTCCATCTTGTTAGGATGAAAGCTCACAGCACTCAAGGGGTTGGTGATGAAGATCATGTCTGCTATTGTTGTCATCAAGATCTTGAAGACGAGGCGTATCCAGGGAGACAGCCAACAAGTCCGGTACTTCAATGATTTGTAAGGAAGATCTCTGTTAAGAAGGACAAACTGACTGATATTGCAAAGACAACGCACCAAGGGAGGTGGCTTCAAATTACTTACTGAAAAGGTGCAGCTGGTGAGTCAGCTATCCTAAACTGCGGGGCATTACCACCTTTTCCACAGTCAGCTTCTCGCCCAAGGGTGTTTTCACCTTCTCTTGGAATGAGGCCTGTTATGACAGGGAATTTCTTCCTTTTCTCCCATAACAATTTTGTATGTTTTTTTTTCTTTTTTATTTCTTTTTTTCTTTTTCCTTTGTTTTTTTTTTTGTTAAGAAAGAGAATGGTAGAAATACCATGTGTCAGGACCAACCTCGTTACCGTTGCTGGATCAGACGAGAAGAGAACAAGGTCGGGTTGAGAGATATCTGTGAGGGGCTAACAGAACGAGACCACCTCATGAGGAGAATCATAAGGGCTATCAGAAGCATGATGAGAAGGACAGTGCGACACCCAAAACGGAGAGGATAGGCCGACTGTGAGTATCAAGATCCTTGAGGGAAGTACTTCTTCAGACGAGAGCCATTGATCAGGAAAGGATCATCAGAGGCATCAATGGTCTGTTGAATAGAGCCGTTAGGAGTGGCAGCAAGTACCTTGTATGGGCCCATCCACCATTGTTGAAGCTTGCCAGGAAACTTGCCAAATCTCGAATCATAGACTAGGACAAGATCACCTTCTTTGAACTCCTTGTGCTTGATGAAACTGTCATGATAGGCCTTGCGTCGCGCTTGAGTGGTTTCCATACATTGTAGGGCCATCTGTCGTATCTCATCCAAGCATTCCAAGTGCAGGAGGCAGCGTTGCAATGACTCATCATCTCCCAAGCGTTCTTTAACTACCACTCGCAAAGAGGGCAATTCCAGTTCAACAAGGAAGACGGCTTCTGTACCATACACTAGCTGAAAAGGGATCTGTCCTGTAGCTGCCTTATGGGATCTTTTGTATGCCCAGAGGGCCTCTGTAAGTCGATTGTCCCAGTCGCGACAATGTGCGGCAATCATTCTCGTCAGGATCGAGCAGAGGATGCGATTGGTGACTTCAACTTGGTCATTGGCTCTTGGATAGTAAGGAGTGGACTTACAATGGTGGATCTTATACAGCTCTATCAGCTCCTCCATGAATTTGTTAAGGAAATGAGTACCTCTGTCACTTACCAACTCGAGGGGACTGCCAAAACGAGTGATAATATTCTCGTACATGAACAAAGCTACGTTGTTACCATCATCCCGCTTCAGAGCTTTAGCTTCACACCACTTTGTGACATAATTTGTACATACTAGGATGTATCTGTTCTGCTTCCGTCTGGTGGGTGGATCAATGGGACCCACAAAATCAATCCCCTACTTCTCGAACGGCTTTAGGGGAAGAATAGGTTGTAGTGGCATGGCATTTGTTTTGGTGGGTTTTCCCATTCGTTGACAAGCATCGTATCTCTTGCAGTAGTCATGTGCATCCTTGTGGAGGGTCGGCCACCAGTATCCTGCTAACAGAGCCTTCCTGGCTGTCGCTTCTCCTGCGAAGTGTCCACCACATGGTTTGTCATGGCATGCTTTCATACTATGCCGATTTTAACTCCTTCGTCCAATCAGGAGGCTGTAAGATAGGTGCTTGGATAAGGCACTGTTTTAAGGTATTAAAGGCTTCTTCACAGTCATCAATCTAGCATCTTTCCTTAGGAGCTTGTGCAGAGGGGCCACCTTGGTTGCAAAATGTGCAATAAATCTTCTGTAGTAGCCCACATGTCCAAGAAATCCTCTCAATTGCTTGAGGTTTATTGGTGCTGTCAAGGCAGCAATCTTCTCAATCTTTGCCAGGTCTGTTGCAATCCCTTGTGCAAAGACAATTTTGCCTAAAAGAACTCCTGATGAGACGCCAAAGACACATTTGTCGGGGTTGAGAGAAATCCCATACTCTCAGCATCTGTCAAAATATTGCTCTAGGTATCCCCAGTGCTCACAGATTAAACTATAGACACAAAAGTCATCAAGATATGCCTCAATGAAATCATGAAGATGATTATGGAAGGCAGCCATCATTACTCATTGAAAGGTGTCAAGAGCATTACAGAGTCCAAATGTTTTGGATTGGTCATCTTCTGCAATTTGAACTTAGTTATATCTGTTGAATCCATCCAAGAGGGAATAGAGCTCATGGCCTGCCACTGTGTCCAACAGTTGGTTTGGAAAAGGGATAGGGAAACGATCCTTCTTTGTCTTCGAATTGAGCTTTCGAAAGTCTACACATATTCGAAGTTTCCCGTTCTTCTTGGGTACTACCACAACGGGCGAAACCCATTCACTATTAGCCATGGGATAAATGAACTCGGCCTCAAGAAGCTTTAATAATTCAACCTTCACCAGAGAAGAATAATTAGGATTCATAAGCCTTTGTCTTTGCCTTACAGGTTTGGCATCAGGCTCCATGTCAATGTGATGTTGGCATACTGTGGGATCAATCCCCTTTAGATCTTTATATGACCAAGCAAACACATCTAAGTTCTCCTTTAGTAGATCTCATAGGACCACTAGTTCTTCTTCTAGAAGATTGAGACCCACTTTTAGGCGACGTTCAGTACCGTCAGTATCAAGGAACGTCACTTGCCTTTCACCTTCCACTTCACGGATGACGGATTGCTTCTGGATAGAGGTCTGACCCTTTCAAGGAAGTAGTGTTCTCGTCTGATGTTCCACTAGAACCAGTGTCCTTCTTTTGCACAAATGACTCATTTGTCTATTGAGGCTGCTGTAGGGTATCAGAGCTTTGTTTGCTTCTATGTGAGTAGTGATTTCTTCTGGACTTAGGGATTCATCTTCAGAGGATGCGTCCAGGAATGTCACATAGCACGGACCTTCTAGAAGCCAAGGCTTTGATAGCTTTGGCTTCTGTTGGCAGGGGGCATCATCATCATCTTTTCTCTAGACTGAACAGTCAGGGCGACAAGACCCACTGGTGAACTTAATTTTTATGCCTTTGATCCATTGCTTATGCAGATTCTGCATACTTTGTGGTCCATTGGTCAATCCAAATGGAACCATGGTCATTCCCTCCAACACCCTGAGATCTTCGGCCTCTGAGGTCTCCATAGGGACATCGACAAGATCATCCACTATCAGAGGATCTTCTTCAACTACACTTTCATAACTTGCTTCGTTTTCTTCCTCATAATTTTCATCATATCCATCCTCTTCCTCTGGAGGCTCTGTCTCTACTTTTGTAGAGGCTCTGTAGGAGAAGAACATATCTTCTGCCTCAGTATTTGCTTTTGCTTCTGCTTCTGTCTCAGGCTTTGTCTTTGCTACTGTCTCTGCGACTGCCTTGTAATAGGGAGAACGGTACATCCATGCTTCTATTTCACTGTCAGAGGTGATTTCAGAAGTCAATTCTAGTTGAGGCAAGAGGTATTCTCCCATGGACAAAGACTTTGCTTCCCTTGGTAGTTGGCTTATAGTGCCCACTATTAGGGACTGTGCCTCTGTTTTCTTGGGAAAGATCTGTTTAACAGCCTCTTTATCTCCTGATGTACCATCTATTACCTCGTTGGAGGAGTCAGTTATGACTTCGATGGATGTGGATCCATTGCCTTTTTGCGATCCATATAACTTCAACACCACTTTGTTGGGTCCTCTGCCTAGGGTTAGGGTTCCTTTGAACCAGTCCGTCTTGGCTCTCACTTCAAAAAGCCAAGGTCTTCCCAACAACAAAGGATACGAGGTCCCATAAGAATTTAGTTTAACCACCAAATACGTCAGCCAATAGTCTCTTTCTGCAAGGGTTGTTTTTACATATGGGAGGATGCCCAACGGTTTAATTCTGCTTTGGTTTGCCAATCTGATAAGCCACTGTGTAGGTTGAATTCCTTGCAACCCTAAGTCCTTCATTGTCACATCCATCATTATGTTTACTGATGAGCCTCCATCAATCAATGCATCTGAAATGAAGCATCCTTCTATCCTAGGATCTAGGAAGGCGTTAGCCACATCTACTTCCTTTCCAGGCTCTGGGGCCTTATTGGTCTTGGTCGTTGTTAAAGGAACAATCCTTAGTCCACGTCTTCTTGTCAAGATGCTTTTGAATTTCTTTCAGCAGTTGGGAAACAGCATCAGCAAAACTGTCGGAATGTTAAGCTAGGTTTAAAAGTGTCTAGGTCTTTTATCAAGTCATATTCTTTGAT
The DNA here is from genome assembly GCF_053477565.2 of Lygodium microphyllum. Lineage (NCBI taxonomy): Eukaryota > Viridiplantae > Streptophyta > Polypodiopsida > Schizaeales > Lygodiaceae > Lygodium > Lygodium microphyllum. Next base: position 160,928,782 of record NC_141139.1, on the reverse strand, counting down.
AGGATCCACAGGCTTCTCCAGCTTGCTGGGGAATGGAGCTACACCCATTTTCATCTTTCCTTTTTCTTCTAGTAATGGCAGCATCGGCATTTCCAGTGTTTTTGAAAGTGCTTCTGCATCATCTATCTCCTGGACCTCTGGTCCTGTTTCTGGGACTGTCTCTGTGACTCTCTGTGGCACTACAGTGCTCTGTACTGCACTGTTCTATCCTGTACTGCTCTATCCCTCTGTTGTTGTGACAGGTTGAACTTCACAGTCTTGGTAGGAGAATTATTTTCGTTCTGAACAACTGGTTCCTTCTTCTTGGCGCACGTGACAGCTGCAACTTCCAACTCTACCAAATTGGAGGCAGGCTCTTATGCCTTCTATTGGCTATCAGTAGCATTGGCCTTGACAGGGGCTGGACTTGGACAGTCCTTTGTAGTGTGTCCTTCTCCTTTGCATCGGCTGCATAAGGGCTTGTAATCCACAGATTGTCTAAGGTTTGGACAATTGGGGGAGATATGACCCTTTTCTCCACACCTATAACATTCCACCTCTGATCTCTGGACCACTGCCAGATTGTCGTCCTCTATAACTTTGAGAGGAAAACCTCCTTGGACCGAAATTAGGACCAAACTCCCTAGGCTTTGGTCCAATATCTTGTGTTGTCATTTTGGATTCTAGCAAGTTAAATCTTGCATTTTCATCCTTCTGTCTTCGTTCATGCATCTCTTTCAGAGAGCAAATATCCTCTGTATGGTTCTTCCTCAAACAATAGGAACAGAAGGCTCCAGGAATGGTTGGTTTCGGGTACATTCAGTGCCTAAATGTCCTGCTTGATTACACTTTCCGCACCATGTATTAGAGCACATCACATCTCTTCCAACTCCCATAGGGGTGGATATATTGGCGGTATTCACCTTAAGCGTCTGTAGTTGCTCTGTAATCACATCCATAAGCTCTTTCTTGATACTTGCAACTGAGTTGGATAAGTAGTCCTTCATATTTTCACCTCCTGAAGTGCTTGTAGTAGGGTTTTTGGAGCTTATGTAATTACTGTATATACTGGTTGGGTTGATCCAGAAGGTCCTCTATTCTGGTTCTGATTCAGAGCTCCTGCTGAGACTTGGGATTGTTGATTCTAGTTGGTAGGGTTCCATTGTTGTTGAGTCGCCATTGGAGGAACTGTTTGAGGCCACTGTTGTTGTGGTTGAACCATCATTTGAGGCACTATTGTCTGTAGTGACCACAGTGGATTAGGTGCACTATACTGCGGCACTGTTTGTATCTAGGGATAGGGGTAGGGAACTGTCCATGGGATTGCATTTGGTGGGTATACCATTCGTGGCATGGAAGGAGGTAAGACTCCTCTTCTTGGAATCATTGACAACCTTGCTTCAACTTCATCATACAATCTTGCATCTTCCACTCAGCTTACATATTGATTGGTCTTCTCAATTCCAAGAATTTGTGAACTTCTGGTTGTAGGCCTCTAAGGAACACTCCTTTTTGAATATCTTCGTCCAAATGATGGTTAGTCCATCTCTTCAGGATGGATCCCATTTGCGAGACATAAGCTTCTACTCTTTCTCTAGAGGACTGACTTAGGTTCATGAACTCCTCTCGCATCCACTCTTCAAAACCTTCATGCCTGAATTTAGTGAGAAAGGCCAACTTTAGGTTGTCCCATGTGCCAAAAGTTCCTACTGCTTGTCTCTCATACCACTAAAACGCCATGCCCTTGAAAGTAACGGGGAATATTGCTAACGAATGCTCAGGGATTCTAGCATTGTTAGCCACACATGCTACCATAAACTCTACTACATGAATATCAGGGTCTTCATTGTACTCTCCCTTAAAAATTGGCAATGGGACTACATTTGTTGGTCTGTCATCAATATTTCCAGGATGAATTTGACTAGGAAGGGGACCTTGAGTCACCATGGGGACTTCTGTAAAGAGTACTTTTAGGGCTTCAAAGGAGGCTTCTACTGCGAGCTCATTCTCAGCTTTGATTTTTGCCTTCTCTCTTCTCACGTACCTCTAGACTTGTTCTAACGCTTGCCTCTTGATTGCGTCATTCATCAGGGGGTTGGCTCCAACCAGTTAGTCTATACTCAAAAAAATAGAATCAAAGAGGGGCTTTAGTCTCTAGGGGATTCTCTGGCAAACATCTCTTCTACTTCCTTCTTTTCAACATCTCTGAATTCGGCTTTCAAACCACTACAGAGAGGGAGATATTCCGTTCTAAAAGTATCAAAACTCATTCTTCTTAGGATCGTTGTTGTGCCATTATACTAATGCCAGCTTCTGATGGTTTCAATAGTGTATGTTGTGAAAAACACTCTGTCCACCAACGTCCAGTGTGTTGCTAATTGGACAAACAGAAGATTGTCAGTACACCAAGCATTCCACGTATCTTGTTGTTGAGCATCCACGAACAAATTCCAACTCTTTTCCTTCTTGTTTTCGTGAATCTCCACAAACCATGACTCCTGAAGCTTCTTCACGATCTCCCACTTGATGATGTCTGGAAACTCCTCAATGAATGCTAAATCTTCTATGGATAGTCATTCTCTCTGCTTCTCTGTTCTTCAATTTGTTCCCAAACAATTTGCCATCAAGATGCAAGTTTCTACTGCCTCAACAAGAAGAGGAAATAGTCCGCCACATAGAGCATGCATCATGATGGTAATATGTTTCCGCTATTGTGGAATGAACTTATTATGGAAAGTGGCTTTGGCAATAAGAATCTCCAACTCTTCAATGGAAGAAGGAACTTTGCCAACATCCATTGAATTCTCCTTTTCTTGGCAATGCCATTTCCTTCATTTTCAGCCTCTTCTGATGCTTGTTGATGGCAAGTTTCCCTGGTTGTGCACCAAAAACATGGAGCCCCAAGAGGAACACCAAGGAAAAGGGGATCCTACTGCAAGAAAATCTATCTTGTAACATCAACAAGCTTTTATTTCATTCTTTTGATGACCAGAACAAAGAAAACAACAATTCTTCACGCAGCATCATAGTAGATATCTCCCACAAATTTGATAGAATCAACCATAATCTTCAACATCTTCATAGAATCCATCAATAGAACAAGGAACATAAAAGAATACACCATTTTTTAATGGAAATCAATCACATAGTATTCATCTTCAATGTCTTCATAGTTCTCTCTCTCAATCTCTCATATGCAGATACAATATTTTGATAGAATTGGCTATCTCTGGTTCTCTCTCTCTCTCTCTCTCTCTCTCTCACACACACACACACACTCTCTCTCTCTCTCTCTCTCTCTCTCTCTCTCTCTCTCTCTCTCTCTCTCAATAGTACATCATCTCCTCACTACAATACTTAATAATGACTCTCAATAATCCTTCTTAGGTCATAGATGCACCTCCCAAGAGGTATGTCTGATACGAAGAGGCACCAGAGCCACTATAGTGTCCCTTCATAGCTCACTACTGTCATTGTCTCTCCAGTCTTCTCTTTAGTCTTCAGCAGTTGCTTCTTCCATTTTCTTTAGCTCTTTTGAACTTAGATTCATCCTTTCCAAAAGTTAGAAAACTTTTCCAAAGTCACACATACATTCCACATAACACTTACAGAAGATCTACAGAATATAATAGAATAGGAACAGAGCAGATACAGAGCAGAGACAGAGCAGATACATAGGCTCTACAGAAGGTTTACAGAGGGTAACATAAGGTCATCAGAGAACAACAAATCCTCATAAATCTTACTAAAACCATTCCAAACTATCAAAAACTATTCAATAAGCTTTTAAAATATTTCAAACTCCATCAATCATCAATCCATGCTTAATACAGAAGAAATTCAAAACAAAACAGAAGCTATACAGAAGGTATCAGAACCTTAACAGAACCTAGCAGAACTTCATAGAGCTTCATATTTCCACTAAAAATCATCATGAGCTTTCAAAACATAATCAATATCATCCAAAACACTCTCAAACACTTCCATTAACAACCATACATCACTTTAAATCCATCAAAAATCAATCATTCAGACCTCAAAAATAACAAAAATCAATTAAAAATTCAGTCTTTTTCCACTCTCAACAATGACAAATAGAGTAGTCCCTAAGACCTGTCATGCATAATGTGCATATCAAGTATATGCGAGGCATGTCCCATATATTTCATCTCAAAGCTCTTCTTGAGTTGAACCTTAAGAGCATCTAGCTCATCATGATCTTTCCTTACTAAAAGCATGTCATCTAGATAGAGTACCAAAATGAGTAATGAACCATTACAGGCATTCATCATGTACAAGCATGAATCCATAGCACTACGGCTGTAGCCTTGTGACCGCATGAATGCATCAAATTTGTGGTATCATTCCCTAGGTGCCTACTTCAAGCCATGAAGACTCTTCCTCAATCTGTACACTAGGTGTTCTTTGCCAGGATCTTCAAAGCCCTTAGGTTGCTCCATGTATATCTCATTATACAAATCCCCATGTAAGAAATCCATCTTAACATACAACTGATACAAGTCCTGTAAGATATGTTCAATGCTCCACCCTCATAAGGTGCCACCAATGATCCATGGTGCTCAAAGTTGTAAGGCCCCCATTATGAAGAGAAGCCATATGTGAGTCCGGATGTTGGTTTTGTACCATCTAACTTGCCTTCGTTGAAGGTTAGTGGGCAAATCCTCAATGTTTGAATAGCAAGTACAGGAGCACTGTTTCCTACACCTCTTCCTAGTGTGCCGGAACCACTTGTGGAAGACGACATCATTCCTCTTTGCCGTTGAAGCCTTTTTCTCTTACGCGCGCTTCGATCTCTAGAGCCCCTTGAGCTTTAATACCATGTAAAAATTATATGATGCAACGAAAAGAATATAAGAATGAGATAGAGAGTATATAGTAGATAAGAGGAGGAAAAAAAAATTCTTTAGCTTCAAACAATTGATACAAAGATGGCTCTATCCACCCATGCGCTTCCACTGTGAAGATTAGATGGCGATCTAGACAGAAGACAAGTGAAGAGCTTAAGGCTAGCTAGAATAACTTTGACTGGGTGAAAGATAGGATGATAGATGGTTGTGAAGGGGTTTAGCTTTTATAGCCCGCGAAGGCGGTTAGGTTGGCTTCATCGACCTACCGTATGAGCCTCCACTAGTTAGCCAAATAATATTTTAGGGAATATTCCCTTTACCATCGGGCTGGGGGTACTAGTCTCGGACCCCCGCCAAGGGGGCCACTTCCGTGGCCCCCGACCCCAAAATAGGGGCCCCTGATAACTCCACCCCACAACTCGATGCAATGCACCTCGAGTTGCTACAAGCTTAATTACTCTATCTAACCCAAATATTAGACCCACAATGGTCACCCTTTTGCCATCCGGTGTCGTGACACTGTTCGTATACCACTACAAACCTGAGGGTGGAGTTTTCTGTCAAGATTTTGGACTCTTAAGTCAGTGTCATTATGAGTTTATTTTTCATCGTGTGTATTTTTTGTGTTTGCATGATATATGAGCACATGTAGTTAGGCTAGGCACAAATTCTTCAATGCATTCATAGATTTTTGTGTGGAGCATGACTCGCTTGATTGCATATCATAGAAAGAAAATTTTGTATTTACTTAAAGCATGAGTGATTGGGCATGAAGTTCTTTTCCAAAGCATGATCTTTGATAGGGCACATTGCATGGAAGAACATGTTCATGTGAAGAGAATGTTCATTTTGAAAGACTCTGAGTGTTAGTACACCAAAATGGAGCTTATGAAGGAGCAAAGTTGAAGGAAGTATCAAAGACAAGTAGACATAGTAAGGACATTGATGATATCATCTATTCTCATGTCAAGGAAAAAAAATTTGGTCTTTGCCCACGTGACTTGCTCTTCAAGATGTTAATAGTGAAGCATTATTGGGGGATGATACAGAAAAGATGATCCACCCAGTCCTTATACCACCATTAAATGGCAGAAAAAGTGCTGAATGTCATGCTTGTTTAAAGAAACAATTGCCTAGGTCAAGATCTTTTCCTGCACTTGCTAGTGTTGGGGAAAAAGTATCAAAGGTGCTAATAGGATTCGGTGGATTAAAAGTATAGTTTTGTCCATGTTTGCTTGAAAGAGTGTGCATTACTGATCTAACCAATGATCTTCAATCTCAAATTAATGGAAGACTTAATTAGAGTTCCAATCAGACAATGTCTGATTCTGTTTTAGCATTGGAGAATCTAGAAGATCTGAGGGAAGAGATGGAAGTGCATGGCTTTGTCAAGAATGTGAGAAAGAAAGGTTACTTCATAACCCTTTCACAACATATAGATGCAAAAGTTCCAACACCCTCATAAAGGATCCAATTGGTTGCTTACTCCCACGAAGCTTGTGAAAGGAAGGATTGTGGATGGATGTGTCACTTAAATATCTACAATGGATGAAGGACGACGAAAGTAGCAAAAGAAGGACGAAGGACGATGGAAGGACGAAGGACGACGGAAGCTATTGTGACTGAGAGGACGAAGGACGATGGAAGTAGCAAAAGAAGCTTTCTCAGTCTCGCCGAAGCTGAGAAGGGATTAAAGCATTAATAATGATGGAAGACTAGTAAGCTGTATCAAGCGGTAGAACCTGAAGTTGGAGAAGACGATGACAACTAACTGAAGAAGAGAAGGTGCAGTATGATGAGTTGAAGTCAAAGACAAGGACGTTGCGACAACAGAAGGTGGAGGAGGGGGGAACGAATCTAATGATGCAGAATCAGAGGACATCTAGCGGAGCTACTGAAGTTGACGTCGAGGGCCAGGCGACGAAGACGCTCGTGATGATCGATGGCTTCTCTCTATGCCCCAAGGTCTTTTTCCCTCTCTCTCTTCTTTGCGCTGCTTGCTTCCATGGAACGCGAGTGAGGTAGCAAGCCCATCAGACGACCAAACCATCAGTGAACACAGTAGGATTGAGACGACTTCTTCTACTTCAAAGAACATTGAAGTGGTGTGGGTGTGATCATTGGCCATCTTTTCTGTCATAATAACTGGAGTGACAACAAAACAAAGCTGGCGTGAAGTAGTAAGACTCCATCTTGACTAATTGCTACAACAAAGAAAGGTGAAAAAGAAGGTACACTAATTCAACGGATGTCAAATAAATAATTTTGTCTTCATCAGGTCAAATTTTCACCCACTAGCGGTCCTAATCATGGATAATTATGATATTTAGTAACCTGATACTCTCAAGCATAGAGGGCGCCTATAGAAAGCATGATTTCAGCATAATGACAACTATATTCTTTTTTTTGTGATGGCTCAAAGGCTCAATAAGATAGGGAGGCCAAGTGCAATGGTTCTTATTTCTCTTCATCTTAATGAAACTTCCCTACTCCCTTACCCTACTTCCAATTCAAGAATTCAAAGGAGCTTAAAACGAGTCTGTTATCTTTATCAATATAACAAATTTCAAGGTGTTACATCAAGAGCCTTATATTTGAAGAAGTTCCATCACTTCTATTTGCCCCTCTTTCATGCTTAACCATGGAAAATTATGCTTTCTTGTAAGCAAGAAGCTTTGGAAAATTACATGAAACTTATTCCTTGAATGCATCAAATCAAGAATTTGGTGGATTGGATTTTGTGTTCTTCAATATTGTAAAGTTGAAAATTCTTGTTTCCCCTTTCACCTTAACGATCAAAAGTGCATCAAAAATTTATCATGAATTGAGTGCTCAACATCATTTTGTTCCCATCTTGCAAAATGTCCTTGCGGCGAGTGACTTTCATGAACCTCGCACGAATTTCGTGCGACAACGATCGCATAGATCTCATCTGACATACAAGTCATGGAGAGTTGCATGGTAAGAAAGTTATCAAGGGCCCCTATTTTGGGGACTGGGGCCTGCCGAAGCAGTCCTTGGCTGGGGGGTCCCATGGGGGCCAGTGGCCCTAGTGGCCCCCCTGGGGAGTCCGGGGGCAGCGCTCCCTTCCCTGACAGTAAAGGGAATATTCCCTTGGCGACTAGTGGAGGCTCAAGTGGTAGGTCGGTTGGGCGGACCTAACTACCTTTGTGGGCTATAAAAGCTATACCCCTTCACAACCATCTATCATCTATCTTTCACCCAATCAAAGTTATTCTAGCTAGCCTTAAGCTCTTCACATATCTTCTATCGATCTAAGCTTCACAGTGGAAGCACACATGTGGACAGAGCCATCTTTGTATCGGTTATTTGGAGCTAAAGAAATTTTTATTATCCTCTTATCTGTTGTGTACTCTCTATCTCTTTCTCAGATTCTGTTCGCTTTCTCAACAACATGATTCTGTATGCGGATCACTTTTCGCACTTGCAGATCCCAAAGATGATATCCCATCTCACTTGCATCTCCATAGCCAAGGAAAATGCATTTTAGACTTTTAGGATCCACCTTATTGCATTTATCCTTGGGCACATATGGCAGAAGGTCTCACATCCAAAGACACACAAATGAGCATATGAGGGAGGCTTTCCTGTCCATACCTCCTCTACAACTTGGAAGTCAATACCACTACAAGGTGACCTATTAATGAGATGCACATCAATAGAGACTACCTTAGCCCAAAAATGATGTGGTAAGCCTGCTTGGCTAAGCATACTGCAAACCCTCTCCTGGATATTCCTATTCATACGCTCAACCATACCATTCTAGGGAGGGGTGTAAGGGGCAGTCAATTGATGCTTAATACCTCACTTGTCACAAAAATGCTCAAAGGCACATGAGAGGTGCTTTCAACCTATGCCTAGGCTAATTATTGGTGAGAGCAAGCCAACACTGAAAGATGGTCAAGACATAAGATTTTTGCTTTATGGGATAATCCCAAACCTTACGTGAATAATCATCAATAAATGTGACAAAGTACTTTGCACCCTCTAATGACTGACAGGGCATGGGTCCACATACATCTGAATGCACAAGACCCAAAAGGCTCACCCATGCATGAAATACCAAACTTTTTATGCAAATTCCTAGTTTGTTTACCATATAAACAATGATCACGTGACTCAAAATTCGAGTAGTAAAAATGCAAAAGATACTTCAAAGCACTAAGCATTTTTATTCCCTTAAGTGATATATATCCAAGACAAGCATGTCAAAGAGATACATGTGGAATAGAACCCACTGATAAAACGTGGTCAATAGTACCAGATATGACCAAGGGGTAGAGGTTGCCAGACTTGGTACCTCTTGCAAGAATAAGCTTGCCACAAGTTATCTTCCATATAGAATTACCAAAGCATATATGATAACCTTCATCATCAAACTACCCAACAAACATAAGGCTTTCAATTAGGGTGGGTACATGACGTACATTATGCAGAACAAAAGTGCTACTAGAGAGGGAAATTGTAGAGTGATATCACCAATGCCAACAATAGCAAGAGACCAATCATCACCTAAGCGCATAGTACCAAATACACTGTGATAGGTATGAAACCACACACAGTAGGGGGTCACATAAAGAGACACACCTAAATCCAAGAGCCAACACTCTACATGTATAGACTAAGCCTCAATCAATTGAGAGGCATCACATGAAGAGGCTGTTAAGATGTAATCCCCATTAGACTCCTCAGGCTACATGACATTTATCTTCTCAATCTTTACATTGAACTTTGCAGTTATAATGCTGCAATCATTGGATCTCTCTTGCACTTTTTCTTTCCCATTTTCTTTGTGCTTATTATCACGTGCATCTTATGGCACAGCAGCCATACATGTCCTGATTTCCCACAATAAGGGCATATAAGATTTAACTTACATCCATAGGACTTGTTGTGTCCATGTGACTTAGACCAGGACTTCTAAGAGTCATTCACATGAAGATCGTTATCTTTCTTGCCACTTCTACCACCTCTAACGGATAAAGCATGTGAACTGCGAGAAGCATAATTGTTTTTCCTATTAATTTTTTCAATCAAAAGAGCACTCTCTACATCTTTCAATGTCAGCCCACCATCAAGTTTGTTGGTACAGATCACAATGCAAAATACATCCCAAGGCTCAAGTAAAGTGCCAAGCAGAAATAAAGGATGCAGATTATCATGAAACTCAATACCTTGTTGAAGCAGATTATTCATGATAGAATGAAACTAGCTAAAGTGAGCAGACAATGGGGTCCCCTCCTTCATGTGGAGATCCATCAAATGTTTAAGTGAATACATCTACGAAGCAGAGCTTTGGTTTGCATAAAGTTCCTAAATCTTTTCCCATAGATTCTGTGCACTCCGATCTTCATCTTCAATAACATTATTGTGGACCTCTTTAGAGTGATAAAATGATAGTGGACTTGCATAGTGCATCTAAATCAACCCAATCATCATCATCCATATTCTCAGGTTTAATACATTTGTTTCTTAGTGGCTTACTCTGCAATTTTTGCATCAAAAACTGCCATATTTGAGACTTCCAATAGCCATAGTTGGTGCCATCTAACTTGGCAATGTTAAACAAAGCTGTATCTTTGACATGACCAGTCAATAATGACTCAAATAGAGGCAGACTATGCAAAAAACAACTTGTTGTAATTAGCCATAAACAGGCCAAAACCATTGCTAAAACAAGCAAAAAATAAGAGAAACTGCTGAAATGACCAACTATCCACCAAATAGTACCAAAAGTATATCAAAGTGATATGATTAAGCTCAATAAATACATCACAGACCGCATAAAATAGCTTGTTGTAATAAATCACAACAATGAGAAAAAGAGAGAAAACAATGAGCTACAGTGATCCAAAGTCAAGTATGATTGTCAGGTCAAATCCTTCATGAAGCGAGCATGTAACAAACACTGTAGCAACCAAGAACCATGGCTCAAATATCCAAATGTGTCAGAGAAATAGATGTCAGTATAAGGATACAAGCCCTGACATAAAGAACTCGAGAGTAAGCCAAGCTAGGTGTATGCCTAACTGATAGGACGTGACAAAGGTTGTCATATGCTCAAAGAGAAAATGGATCAAATCAATCCCAAAAGCATCCAATGTAGACAAGTATCTATCAAGAGTATAGATATGTAACAGGTCCCACTCTCATCTACTCAAGAAGCTCAACTGCATAAACCACAAGCTCTCGAATATCCTGAGATAGAATAAATCTCCCACTGGCAAAAAGATCGATGTCAATCGAGCAACCAAGCTCAAAGATAGCATGTGAATACATAAGGCATCATGGATCCAAGACTATATATCAATGGAGCATCCAGAGCAAGGGATCGATCAAGCATCACCTATAACATCCAGTACATCTATTTACTGCAAAGCGAAGGAAGCAAAAAAACGAGGCATCAAGAGGAAAAGTGCAAGGCAAAAAAAATGAAAATGCGCCCTACAAGAGAGTGGGCTTGGAAGAAGTCTAAAAGCATGGAAACAACCACCAGGAGTCCAAGACACAGCCATGGAAGCTACCAAAAGCCAAAAGCAAGAAGGCGCACCTTTAAATATAAAGGCATAGCCAAAACCTTTGTAAAAGAGTGCCAAGCTCCCTCCTACGCAAAATGTAGGGGCGTGCTCAAACTCAACCACCAAGACCCATGGACCGCTTATTGTTCCAGTGTTTCAAGCAAGCACTAATGGCTACCTCTCACATAGCCGACGCGCTATCCCTCTCTACTAGTGTAGTGAGCTTAACGTGATGCCCAATTGAGTTGCTTCCTCTCTCAAGCACTCCGATAACTCCACGATTCGTGATGCAAGCTCAAGCATCCTCAAGCCTCTTTCACCAAGCTCCATCCTCCATAGCCACGTGTGAAATGAGAGAAGAGAAGAGAAGAAGAAGAGAGGAGATGGAGGAGGGCTTCACCTCCAAGATCCCTCACTCTCACACACTCACTCCCTCTCTCACTCACACTCCCTCCCTCAAGCACTCACAAGCAAGCAAGAGAAGAGAAGAATAAGAGTCTACTTTGCACACACCAAAGAATGAGCTCTCATTCACTTTTTGAACTTTATATACAAAACCCTAAATCTCTTTTGGGCGGTCATCCCCTTATTCCCTCTTCTACATGGCCAGCTGTGACCTAGGCCCTTTTTCCATTGTCCTTCTCTCTTCCTAAATCTCTTTATATACAAAACCCTAAATCTCTTTTGGGTGGTCATCCCCTTATCCCCTCTTCTGCATGGCCAGCCGCGGCCTAGGCCCTTTTTCCATTGTCCTTCTCTCTTCCTAGCTTGGTCCTCCTGCCCATTCATAGTTACAAATTGCATAAGAGGGAGCATGGAGCTCTTTTATAGAGGTTTTGGCTACGCCTTTATATTTAAAGGTACACCTTCTTGCTTTTGGCTTTTTGCAGCTTCCATGGTTGTGTCTTCGTCTCTTGGTGGTTGTTCCCATGCTTTTAAACTTCTTCCAAGCCCACTCTCTTGTAGGGCATCTTTTTCTTTTTCCCGCCTTGCACTTTTCTTCTTGATGACTCATTTTTTGCTTCCTTCTCTTTACAGTAAACATTACCTTCCTCCTAATTGAGTGCTAGTCCCATGGCATTGCTGGGTGGTGAGTTGGACGGTGTTGCTGGGGTAGCCATGGGGCTTTTTGAGTATGTATACGAGCCCTAGTGGAACGTGTATTGGAGAGATTTATGGTTTTGGAAGGCCCTTGAGTTTGGAATGAGCCTTGGTGTTGGAGGGGTTTATGGATCTGGAAGGCACTTGAGTTTGGAATGAGCCTTGGTATTGGAGGGATTTATGGATCTCAAAGGCCCTTGAGTTTGGAATGAGCCCTAGTGTTGGAGGGATTTATGGATCTGGAAGGCCCTTGAGTTTGGAATGAGCCCTGGTATTGGAGGGATTTATGGATCTAGAAGGCCCTTGAGTTTGGAATGAGCCCTGGTGTTGGAGGGATTTATGGATCTGGAATTGAATATCGTGTTGGATAGATCCCTCTGCTGGCCTTCTACGATTGCCTTCGCTTGCATTGTTCCAAATGAGCTTCTTCATTTAGTTTAAGTCCACCCCTTACTTTGTTGTGCCTACATAGTGGCATGTCGCATAAGATGGGGAGTGCATTGCATGGATGATGGGGCCTCTGGAGTTGGTGGTCGAGGCCTTTGTTTGTGAAAGGGAGAGAAGGATCGAAGCTTAGACTTGAGAGCTATGGCGGGAGAGCAAGAGCAAGAAAGAGAGAGATAAGAAATGGAAACTCCAACAGTCACAATGTGTGACCATGCCTTCCTCTATTCAAACTGTCACTAAAAGAATAAAGAATAAAGTGACGGTGATGGGCGCCCGCCACCTGCAGTGTGCAATGGCGGTGACTATCAGTGTAGTAATATACGGGCGGCTAGGCAGAGGCGTCTTTACCCCCAACAACCTCCCACTCAAAGGCGAATCTGCCCCAATGAGGAGTGAAAAGAAAAAAGAAAAAGATAGTACAACATGTACACATGTACAACAGGATGAGGAAAGACATCATCTCATCCCACTCCCATCAACCTCCTGAGGAAGGCAAAGCGCTCTGTAGAGAGACTTTTCGTGAGCAGATCTGCAGGATTCTGGTCAGTCGAGATCTTGACAAGATCAACAGACTTGTCCTCAACGACCCCACTTATGAAGTGATACCTCACCTCAATGTGTTTCGTCTTCGCATGGAAGACTAGATTCTTGGCTAACTGAATAGCACTCATAGAATCCGAATGCAGTATAGGGATAGTATCAATACCAAGGTCCGCAACCAAATGACCCAACCAAATGGCCTCCTTGCAAGCCTCAGTGGCTGCAACATACTCGGCCTCTGTAATAGAAAGGGCCGTACATTTCTGCACCCTCGACATCCAAGAAACAGCACCTCCAGCATAGGTGAATACATAGTCGGAAGTGGACTTCCTACTATCTGCATGTCCTACATAATCAGAGTCAGTGTACTCCACGACTCCTGTATCCTGGCTGCCATAGCAGATGCACATATTTGCAGTGCCCTTCAGGTACCTCATGATTCCCTTCACGGCATCCTAATGCTTCTTGTCAGGTATAGTCATATAGTGTGCCACAACACCAACTGCAAAGGCAATATCTGGACGAGTGGCTATCATGGCATACATAAGACTGCCCACTGCGGATGCGTAGGGAATCTTGGCCATCTCGGCCCTCTGCTCATCTATCTTCAGCCTGTGATACCTTCACATAAGAAGGCAATGGACAGCCAATAGGCTTTAGTCTTACATGCGAAAGCACTCAAGGACTTTATGAATGTACTCCCTTTGTGACAAGTAGAGGAGTCCCTGATGCCTGCCGTGTCTAATGCGCATACCAAGTATATGAGCGGCCTGTCCCAGATCTTTCATCTCAAAGCTCTTCTTGAGCTGAGCCTTAAGAGCATCTAGCTCATCATGAGCTTTCCCTGCTATCAACATATCATCCACATAGAGGACCAAAATCAATAAAGAACCATCATGGGCTTTCTTCGTGTAAAGACACGGATCCATAGCACTCTTGTTATAGCCTGTGACTGCATAAAGGCATCAAACTTATGATACCACTCCCTAGGTGCCTGTTTCAAGCCATAAACACTTTTCTTCAATTTTCACACTAGGTGCTCCCTGCCAGGTTCTGCAAAGCCCTTAGGCTGCTCCATATAAATCTCATCATGCAAGTCCCCATGTAAGAAAGTCGTCTTGACATCCATCTGGTATAAATCCAAGTCAAGCTGAGCAACCAAATCCAAGACTAAGCGCAGGGTGGTCATCTTAACCACAGGAGAAAAGACCTCATCAAAGTCCACACCATGCTCCTGCTTAAAACCCTTTGCTACCAATCTAGCCTTGTATGCCGGCGTGGGGTGTCCAGGGGTACTTTTCAGCTTGTACACCCACTTGCATGGCAAAGCCTTTTTGCCTGTAGGCAAGGAAACCAAATCCCAAGTGTCATTCTTATGCAGGGAGTCCATCTCAGACTGCATACCCTCTCCCAGGAGTGACTATCACCCCTGCGCATAGCCTCATCATAAGTGAAAGCCTCTCCTGCATCTATAACCAAGACATAATGCATCGAGGGCTGAAATCTATCAGGTGGACGTCTGTCTCTAGTAGACCATCTCACGGTAGGCTCTACTACCTGCCCAGCTGCCTGTCCAATGCCCTAACCATGAGCATCTGCTGCAGCTATAGGCTATCCAACTGGCTGTGTGGGAGCTCTCGGCTCCTCCTGAAATATAACCTTGCAGATCTCAACAACTCTCTCAGGCTGCCTATGCATCTTGTCTTCATGGAAGACTACATCATGATTGTAGATGACTTTCGGCACCTGCGAATCCCAAAGACGGTAACCCATCTTGCCTACATCCCCATAACCAAGGAAAATGCATTTGACACTCTTAGGATCCAGCTTACTTCTCTTGTCCCTGGGCACATGGTAAAATGCCTCACATCCAAAGACACAGAGATGCGCATAAGAGGGAGGTTTTCTAGTCCATAGCTCCTCTACAACCTGGAAATCCAAACCACCAGAGGGTGATCTGTTTATGACATGCACAGCTGTACTAACTACCTCAGCCCAAAAGCTCTATGGTAGGCCTGCGTGGCTAAGCATACTACGGACACGCTCCTGGATGGTTCTATTCATCCGCTCAGCCAAACCATTCTGGGGGGGTGTAGGGGGCGGTCAACTGACACTTAATACCCCTCTCATCACATAACTGCTCAAAAGCACATGAGACATACTCACCCCCATTATCTGTCCGTAGGCATTTTAGCCTATACCTAGACTAGTTCTCAACCAATGCAAGCCATCTCTGAAACACAGCCAAAACATTGGATTTTAGCTTAATGGGATAAGCCCAAACTTTTCATGAAAAATCATCTATGAATGTAACAAAATACTTTGCACCACCCATAGACTGACAAGGCATGGGCCCACAGACATCCGAATGTACCAATGCCAAGGGCTCACTCATGCGTGACCTACCAGACTTCTTATGCGTAGACCTAGTTTGCCTGTCATAAAGACAATGCTCACATGAATCAAAACATGCATAATCAAGGGGCGGTAAGTATTGCAAACCAGAAAGCATTTTCATTCCCTTCAAAGACATATGTCCCAAACGGGCATGCCAAAGAGATACATGTGGGATAGAACCCATAGACAAAACATGATCAAGGGAAGAAGCTGATACAATCAAAGGGTAGAGACTGCCGGCCTTGGCACCTCTCGCAATCACAAGTCTGCCACGAGTGATCTTCCATGCAGAGTCTCCAAAACATACATGATATCCTGCATCATCAAGCTGTCCAGCTGACATGAGACTGCGTGTCAAAGCAGGTACATGACGTACATCCTGCATAACAAAACTGTTGCCAGAAGGAAACTGTAGCCTAACATCACCAATGCCCACAATATCAAGAGACCTGTCATCACCCAAGCGCACAGAACCTGAAATAGTACAGTATGAATGAAACCACTCTCGGCAAGGTGTCGCATGAAAGGATGCACCTGAGTCCAAGAGCCAACACTGTGCATACATAGAGTGTATCTCTGTCATCTGCGAAGCACTAGAAGAAGCTGCTAGGATATAATCATCATCATCAATATCCTCAGGCTGCATAGCATTGATCTCTTCAATTTTAACACTAGACTTTGCAGGCACTATGCTGCGATCAAAAGACTTATCCTGCACTTTGTCTTTCCCCTTATCTTTGCGCCTTTCATTGTGCAGTTCATGGCATTGTGGCCTAATATGGCCCTTTTTCCCACAATGGTGACAAGTAACATCTGCATTCCTGCCACGGGATTTGCTACGTGACTTCCCATGAGACTTGGACCGAGATTTCTGAGAATCCCGTCCACGGCCACTACCACTGCCATGCTTTCCATATCCATCATTCCTGCCTCTAATTGTCATAGCATGCGACACACGAGAGGCATCCAAATTCTTATGGTTAACCTCTTCCTGCAGAAGAGCACTCTCAACATCAGATAATTTCAAGGTAGCAGTAGAGGCACATAATGTAGTGCAGAATACATCCCATGACTCATTAAGAGTACCAAGCAAGAAAAGAGGAGTGACATCCTCTGCAAAAAGTGATGTCCTGCGAAGTCAAGTTCTTGAGTATAGCATGGAACTGGCTCAAGTGAGCAGACATAGTCACATTCTCCTTCATGTGCAAATCCATAAGCTGCTTCAGCCAATACATCTGACTCACTGGACTTTTCTTGTCATAGAGATTCTTGATTTTATCCCACAACTGCCACGCACTCTGTTCTTCCTCAAATACATTGTAGTGAACCTGTTCTGTGAGAGATAAGACAATAGTGGACTTGCATAACTCATCAAGCTCAAGCCATTCCTCATCTGGCATAGTTGCAGGCAGATGCCTGCTCAACCTCAAAGATTTGATCTGCGATTTCTCCACCAACACCTACCAAATCTGGCTCTTCCAATAAGAGTAATTCGTACCATCAAGCTTAGTAATATTGAAAATAGCATGATCAGTGGACGAACTCGCCATAATACAAGCTAGAAGACTATAGACAGTTCAAAACTGCTTGTTGTTTACTGTAGAAAATGATCAAAAACTCACCAAAATTGAGGGAAAACGGCGAGAAAAGTGGAATCAAACCTGCTGCCCACCAAGTACTAGTGAAAGTACATCATTTCAGAATGGTTCAGCATGAAAAATCCATGTCAGTCCATACATATATGCTTGCTGTAATAAATTATAGATTTCAGTTAAAGAGAGCTAGCACTGCCAAAATCGGATCCCAAGGCAATCAGATACTGCCAAGACCAAAGCTGGCATCATGCGGGCATAGCATAAGCATATGACGGTCGATAAGCATGAATCCAACTCCCAAGTATGTCATACAAACATCTGCCAATGAGTAGGCACACCCCCAATCAACGGGGCAAAGTGTTCCTGCCACTACCAAAACTTGACACAAGTATGTGTCAGTTCACAAAGATACGGATCCAAAACTGAGACTCAGCTCATAAGCATACAGTGAACCAAGACATATAATGTATCATCCCAAAGGGTAAGAAATCCCAAAGTCTCAAGTGTCTGTAACTGCTCAATAGCATGTAACTGCTCAATGCATAAAAGTACCGTCTACTCAATGTCTGATAAGCATTCAAGAATGCTCCCACTGGCACAAAAACCGTATGTACGAGCTCAAGAGCTCAAGCCAAGGCAAGACACAGTGCCAATGACATAAGTCCAAGACAATACATCAATAGTACATCCCGAACATGTAGGCGGTAGAGCATCCGTATGTAGCATCCGTAGGCAACGGGTATGCATAAACCCAAGGAGCATCACTGTCAAAGCATATACCACTGTCAAGCATGAACCATGTCAATGAGTGCGTAATGTCAAAGCTCTTCCAAAAGCATCTAGAATGAAATCCAAGCTTGAAGTCATATCCCAAAGATCAATACTTCATGGCATATATCCAAGACATAGGCCGGAACCAATAGGCATAACCCAAAGCATGTAGAATAGCTTCAACCCGCTTTTACTACAACATGAAATGGCTGTCAAAAACTAAGAAATTTCAATCCCAAATCAGTGCCAAATGGTTTCCAAACAATAGGCATACATTCCCTTAACATGTAGGCATCATACGGGACCAACCGAGCATCAAATGACAATGCCGTGCAAGCATAAGCATAAAATGTTACTGTAGCACTGTTATAAACTGTTTGTGGACTGTTATGGCAGTCCCAAAATAGTGCTAAATCATACCAGAAGCAATGTCAATGCTCAGCCTTCAATACCAAGCATCAAAGCATATGCAAATGCCTCAAATGAAGCTTGTGGAAGTGCCCAATGGCCTAGAGCTTGAGGAGTACCGGTGTGATGCAGATGGAGATTAGCCTGGAATCAGGTGCAAATAGCGTGCTACTGTCCTGGGTGGCCTGCAACCCACGTGGCACAACTGTGGTGGAGGAGGGGCTCAAGTAGGTGCCCAAGGGGGCACACACCAAGCCTCAAGGGGTCTTGAGAAAGGGCAATGAAGATATGAAGCAATGGAGCTTCAATGGTGGCTGCCCCAAACTGTTCACAGCCTGTGTGACCTGAGAACTGAAGTAAACCCTAAAGAAAATTATCAAATACCTCTGATATAATGCCCTGAAGGTGCCCAACAATGCCGGGAAGGTGCTCAAGAAGCCAGGGAGTGACGGGAGCTCAAAGGAGTCGGATATGGCTGCCGGGAAGGAGACCCAATGAGAGTGGGGAGTCGATGGGAAGCTGAGAATGCCACGAACCAAGCTCAAGAGTCGGGAAGCCGAGCTCTAATACCAGTTGAAAGGGAGAGAAGGATCGAAGCTTGGACTCGAGAGCTATGGCGGGAGAGCAAGAGCAAGAAAGAGAGAGACAAGAAATGGGAACTCCAACAGTCACAATGTGTGATCGGGCCTTCCTTTATTCAAACTATCACTAAAAGAATAAAGAATAAAGTGATGGTGACTGGTGCCTGCCACCTAAGTGTGCAATGGCGGTGACTGTCAGTGTAGTAATACACGGGCGGCTAGGCAGAGATGCCTTTACCCCCAATATTTTGTACCGAGAAAGAAAAGAAGGTGCACTACCTAGGGGTGATTTTTCCTTATTGTGGAGTGTGTGGTTTCCATGCTTGTGGAATCGGGAGATGGGTCTAACCTTGGGCATGCTCTCAGTGGTGTCTCACACTTGAGGACCCAATGTGTGCACAAGGGAGATGCGATGCCTAGGGTTTAGGGGGACAGGTCTAACCATAGGTAAGAATTACCTTCCTAGATATGTCATGCCCTTGAAGTGCCCTAAGAGTGTGTCATGGGGAATCCAAAGGGCTAGGGGGTTAAACATGGAGTCGACCGACTGAAGGCCACCGGACATGCCTAACTTGAGAACCCTTAGGTGCAGTGACTAGGAGCTATGTGCAATTTGTGGTATGGCATGCCCTTGAAGTGCCCTAAGAGTGTGTCATGGGGAATCCAAAGGGCTAGGGGGTCAAACATGGAGTCGACCGACTGAAGGCCACTGGACATGCCTAACTTGAGAACCCTTAGGTGCAGTGACTAGGAGCTATGTGCAATTTGTGGTTTTTGCGTGGTGTTGCTTTCCCTTTTTTTTCTTTACCCTTTTTTTCCTTTTTTTTCTTTTTTCTTTTTTTTCTTTTTTTTGGTGAATAAACAATTTCTTGACTTTGGTGGGGTAGTACAAGATAGAGGATTTATTCTTCGGGTTCTTGAGCATGGGATGGGGAGGTAGGGGGCTTTAATGATTTACTAAGGAAGTGCCTATTTAGCATGTACCCTTTTTGGCCTATTCTAACATGGAGAGGGGCGGTGGTGGACAAAAATGAATGGCTACAGTTGTGGTGAATTGGCTATCGTTCATGTCCTCAAGGAGGGCCATGCAAAAGGATGGGAGTAAAGCAGCATGTAGCATTAGCTGAGTCATGGCTCATCCATCTATTCTTGCATTAATGTCAAAAAAGAGCGACAGAAGATGGTACTCTGCTGGTGTGGGGGGTTGCCTGAGGAGAGTCCTAAGTAATTTGATATAATTACATGTTGTTACAAAGGCGAGGTCTGGGCAAGAGGAGAATTCCATCAGGAGAAGTGGGTCATGGAGCCCCATAGAACTTGTTCCAAGAAAGTGAGTGCTTTCTCTAGTTTTGTGGCATTGATGTTGTAGATCTTCAGGAAGTCATATCAGCCATGGATGTCAAGGTCAAAATCTACTCCCACCCTTTGAGGATATGGTAGGTAGGTTGGGTCATTTCGTTTGAAGAGCAGGGAGCCACAAAACGACACCCAGGTGTCCATGTTGCCGTTCCAGACGGTTGGGATTCGTAGCCTTTCACCGTGTGGGGCACCTCCTCAACCTTGTTCTCCCAATAGTCCGGGGATTCTATCCCCCAAGCCATTGGATTTCTCTCTCTTTCAATGAGCCATTAGTCACCAAGTGTTCTTCCCATGGTGATCACTTCCTTTATTGCTTCAGTGGATAGTACTTTGCTCAAGGCCACTGGATATCGAAAGGTGAAATCGAAGGGTTGGCAATGATTCTCCCACTACTCCCAAATGGATAGCTTTGTATTCCAAATCATGGGTGAGCAGTCCCTTTTTAGTGGGATGAGAGGCTGTGAAACTGCCAAAAGTTGTGCTTTTGCCATTTTGCATGCTTGATCCAACATTCTGGCCCTCTTCTTTTTCACTTCTACCTTCCTTTCCGATGTGGCATCCTATTCTTGAGGGGCTCTAGTTGTGGTGAGAAAGGTGGTGGGATCCACTCCTCATCTCGTCGTGATCCTTCATGACCTAACCGTGCTCCTTCCTCCTGTGGTTGTTCTTCTTCAATGAACCCAAGCGCATCCACTTCTTGTGAAGTTAGGCCTGCCAATAAGAGGTAGTGGCATTGCTCTTCCAAGCTTGGGCCAACTCCTCTAGGTTGTGGCGGCATATGTAGTCCTGCTTTCAGCGCTCTACGAGCCATTCCCAGTTTCCTTTTGATGGCCTTTATGGATTCTCCCTCCTCTACCTGGGTGACATCCACTAGAGTATCCAAGAAGGCATGTTGTTGCATTTGGAAACTCGCTTGGACAGCCTCTGCTTTGCTTTCAGCGAGTATTTTTTCCTTTTCTACTTGAGTGAGATGGAATGCCAAGGCTTTAATTCTTTCTTCAATGCACATTGCCCACTCTTCTACTCGCTTCATCATCTCCTTGAAGCTCTCCCCTTGCCTTTGAGCTAGCACTGTCAGCCTGCATTCTTGGTATTCCATCTCTGTCATCCTAGGCTTTTGCTACTCTTCTTGTGCTGCAACAACCTCTTAGGTTAGCTTCTCTCTCTTTCGTACCTTTGAGCTCTTTCTTCCCTTAGCTCCTCCAATTCTTCTGTGGATTTAGTGTTTTTCTCCATTTCAGGTTGCAAGTCTTCGTAAAGCCCCACAATATCCTCATTGTGCCATCGTAAGCATCGTATGGCCTCGGTTTCTTTGTTCAAGTGCTCCTACCATTCTACTTCTGTCTCTTCCTTAGCTTGTAGCTGTTCTTTCAACTCATTGACTTCCCTTTGGCCCATGGCTATTTGGCGTGTTCTCTCCAACTGGGACGCAGTCATGGCCTCTTTTTCGGCTTCGAGCTCTGCTACCACGATTATCTTCTCCTCCTTAACTTTCTCTAATTGAGATAGGAGATCCTTGACATACTCATCATATTCTTTGGGTGGTCTTTCTGTTGCGGGGACAGAGGTTATGGAGCCTGCCACATTCTACCTCTTTGGGTCTTGCCTTGACTCGGTGTCTGCTGTAGCTGGCCTTTTGGTTCCTACCAAGGGGGTTCCTTCTCCCACTTCTTGGCCCATTTCTTTATTTACAAAGTACTAGACCCAAGCCATTAGGTTGTTGGCATCCACCTGGGTCGCAGAATTGGGAGTGGAGATGGCAGTGGTTGCGGTAAGCATTAGGAGAGTGGGAATGGGGGTGATTGGGGCCTTTCCCTTTGCTTCTTGCACTGCATGTGGCACAAGCTCAGGCACATGGGTGCTTGAGCTTGGCCCTTCATCTCTAATAGGGCTCGTGGGTTCCGACTTGTCATGCCTGGACTGCTTCTCAATGGACCTTCGCGTGGTGAGGGTCATGTCTACCTCCTCCTTTTTTCTCAACTCCTCCTCCTCCTCTTCCTACTTTCTCTTCCTTTCCTCCTCAGCCTTTTTGGACTCCTTGCGGGCCTTCTGCCTCCTTTGCTTATTTCCTCCTCTCCTCTTCCTATTTTTCTTGTGCAATTTTCTTCTTCATCTTCTTAGCCTTTCCCTGGCTAGTTTCCTCTCCTTTTTCCCTGCTTTCTTCTTCCTCACTCAGCATCCTTTCGCTGGACTGTGCTTCCTATTCCTGGTGAGCTGGCAACCAGCTTGCCGTTTCTTCTCCTTCTCTTGCTTCTTCACGCCCTTGTCCCAAGGCTTCCCTAATGATCGCAGTGAGGACCCCACCAAATCCAATGGTTGCAGCCTTTGAAGATGAAGCTTTCCCTTTAGCCTTGGTAGCAAGAGATTCTCCTTCAGTAGGTTGTCCTCTTGTTGCCAAAGCTTTTGTTGAGGTCTCAATGGTCTTTCTCACAAAACCATTGAGGTTCACCTCATCCAATGACCTTGTTGCAATGCTCTCTAGCAGGGGGACATTGATGCGGCTCATGATGGTGTTGTATCTCTAACTAGAAAACAATGCATGCACCATCTTGGCTTGGAGTTGGACTTCGGGATCCAAAATGTCCGCCAAGCTGATGCCGTCATTGGTATGGACCTTTACCTTTTCCATTCCTAGCAAGGTATATACATCTCTCTTTGGCTTCCTCTCTACTTTGTTTACCAAGCCCAATGCATTTTCCACCAGCTTCGGGGTCAGTTCACGAATTTCCTCTCCCTCATGCACATTTATGGTGATGTGGTTCCTGTGGAAAGTCCTCAAAAACTCTGCACATTTGAAGTAATCTACCCCTTGGCCTACCACTTCCACGTATTTCTGCAAATTGCATTGCTCGATAATATGCTTTACAGTCAGTTCTTCAATGGCCACATCTTCTAGGTTGGAACTTAAACTGGTTGAAGGCTCGTGTCTCCACTGAAAGGCCATACTTTGCATGTTCTTCTTTTGAAAAAGGCAATTTACTAGCCTTTTCTTAGCCTGCCATGATGGGTGCCTATCATGAAGCCATATTCACCATTAGTGTTTTTCAGAATCATTACAAGCAATATGAAATGACTACATACTTGCTGAACTGAAATGCTGGAGTGCAGGAGTAAACTTTTTCCTCCAAGTAGTCTATTGATTTCAAATTTTATTGACATTTTCCTCAATCATAAGTTGTTTCATCCTACCCTTGCAATGTGTGCTTTTCCTTTATTTCTTTCCTTATTTGTTTGGTTTGATTCACCTTACCCCCTCCCCCTTTTGAAATGAGAAGAATCCTCCCTATGATTAAAGGGTTAGAGGATGAAGGGCCTTTATCACATAATCTTAGTGTTTTACTTTCGCATGAGCCAAGCATAGGAATTCGGATTATATTCTAAGGTAGCATAGCTATCCATATTGAAAGGGCAGATGCCTACATGCGTAATGTAAGTGAGGATGTCAAGCAAGAAGTCACCGAAGTCCACGCGGCTTAGCAACATGCAACTCCTCCTCAATGAGGATGCAATCTAAATAAGGATGTCCCTTAATGTGTTCTTCGAGGGGTCAATTACGAAGGGTAGTCAACACCCTATATGAAGTTGAAGCTACATAGCTTGGATCATATTTCAATGCCTTGATTGCATGTCGTTGCTCAGCGTTGGTCATTATTTGGCATCCCTCGAGCTCCCATTGCAATCATAGAGTGTATCATTTTTGCAAAAAGGAGGAGTTGTTGTCAACAAGCTGTTTCAACTTCTCGATTTCTTAGTTTGGGGTCATGATCATGTTCTTGTTATATGACATAATGAGATGATGTTTAACTGCTTGTTCCTTGGATATCTTAGTTGCATTTAACTCCTTAGATGCTTCGAAAGCCTTAACGAATGCAAATTCCGACTCCTCCTAAGAGCAAGGGAGTGTTCATACTTCCATTGCTATAGGTTCTTCCAAGAGATCTAAGTCTATAGAGTCTATCGTAGCTTTTAGCAAGTGACATGAAAGTCGTGTCCAAGTATCTAAGGAAACCAATCAAGTCCTCCCCTATCTTTTTAGCTAAGTCAACCGCCAAGGCTAGAATTGATCGCCACTCATAAGAGGGTCTAAGGCCGATACAACAGCTACTAGTCGCAGCTTGGTTTGCTCCTTAGGTTGTAGCTGGGCCTCATGTTTGATGGGTTTGGTTGTAGTTGCAGTTGTCATGCTACTACATGCGTCTAAGATTTGAGGGGTATCATCAGCGCTAGATTTGGGCATTTTGTTAGTTGCAGTTTGCGATTTTGGGCGATATATTAGTTTAGGAGCTGCTGACCTAGGTTTTAGCGGTTCTATGGACTTGGCAGCCCGATTCTCTTATTGTCTGAGTAATCTCTAACTCATTGTTTTGTGTGGCCAAGATCGAGGGTGGCGTTTGAGTAAGATTTTGGGTTGTTTTGGCTTTAGGTAGCCAAATCCAAGGTTACCCTCATAATAGCTTTGTGCTTGCAATAAGGTCATGGGGACCCATCGTGACTTGACTGTCCATATTTTTTTATAATTTCTTCTTGGCCTCCTAGGTTTTGAGTATGGGCCATTAGCCTTGCGTGGCCATGGGTTCGTGGTTCCAAGTAGTGGTCCTTAACGTTTAGGCACCCATTTGAGCTGGGGTTCATGGGCCTCAGTGTTGGGTGCAGTGGTTTGTTTGCATTGAGGCTTGGCGGAATGGGACAAGTCACGACCTCCCTCCTTAAGGCGGTGGGTGTCTCCACTGGTGGCTTCGTGCACTTGAAAGGAGCCACGCCACCCATGCTGAAAGCTGTAATTATGTTGACGTTACCCACAACTAGGTGGATACACTGCGATTCGTAGTCAACATGGCAATGAGCTCATTTCTTAAAGGTTCGTCCTAACAAGGATTCTGTGCCTACAGCTTTAGTATTTGGTAACACATAGAAAATCATCGACATGCTTTCAGACTTGATTAAAACTATGACCTTGCACTTTTCCAAAAGTGTGTAGGGTCGGCCTCCATAAGGGTTGAGCTGAGCATTAGTAGGTTGCAACTTTGGTTTACCAATTTGGGTCCAATAGTCATGGGTTAAGATGTTAAAATCAGCTCACACATCTATCAATGCATTGATGGTGCATGTGTGCTTAGCAATCACTGCTTGAAGTAGAGATGACTTTGGTCAAGATGTTTACTAAGATTTTATTTGTGGATTCCGCTTTACTGTTTGCCTGAGGGTAATAAGGCGAAGATTTTTTATGGATGATTAGAAAAGAGGACAGGAGGTGAGCTATCACTTCGTTGATGAAGTGTGTGCCTTGGTCGCTAACTAGTTCAATGGGGTAGCCGAGAAACCGTGAGATCACTTGATCCTAGCGGAACTTAGCAGTGGTCCTAGCGTCATTCTTTCTCGTAGCTCATGCTTCTACCCATTTTTTTAGATAGTTGGTGGCCACAATAATGTATTTGGCTTAATACTGTGCCGCAGGACTAATGGGTCCATTGAAGCTAATCCCACATTTCTCGAAGGGTTGTCGTACGATAATTGGGGTTAGCTCCATGTGGTCCTTACGAATCGAGACTTTAGTTTGTTGGCATTCATCACAATGCTTCACAAATTGTGTCGCATCTCGAAAGAGGTGGGCCACCACAGTTGGGACTGCCTCTCTCAGTACATCATGCATCTCATGCTCACACATGCATTTGCACAATAACCCGTCTTGCCCAAGCCTGTAAAGTTGGCTTGCTCTATCAGCTGATAGGGTTGGATCTTTAGGATGAGCCACCTAAGTTGGGATTTCTCTATTGGTCATTGCAACAATCCATACTTAAGCACTTGAATTATGTCATCTGCCCAATATGGCGGCATGTCAGCTCTAAACAAATCCTTTTCGCTCGATAAGTGGAATAGATGCACATTTGGCAGTTCATCCACAATGCCTCAGTCTCTTCTACGAGACAGATGGTCAGCCATATAATGCTGCTTTCCTTTACACACCACCATGGAGAAGTTAAACTCCAATAGCAAAAGAAGCCAACTAGCAATGCATCCTGTAGCGCATGGTTTGTTAACAAGATACAATAAGTCTTGATGGTCAACAAAGAAAGTAAAAGGCGTAGCCAATGGATAATGTCAAAATTTCTTTATGACAAACACTATGGCCAAGCCCTCTCTCTCCGTTGTTGAGTAATTTATTTCGATCTCAGTGAGTTGTCTGCTAGCAAAGCTCAACGGGTAATCCAAGTTGTGTTCATCAAGTTGGCACAACACAGCTCCTACAATGAATTTCGAAGCATCGATGTGCACATGAAATGTGAGTGTCCAATCCGGGGCTCATAGAACTGGTGATGTGGTTAGATCCTTTTTCAGTTCCTCATACGCGTGTTGGTATTCATTTGAATATGATCAATAGCTTGTGTAGAGGTCTAGCAATCAATGCATAGCTCAACACAAACCATCGGTAATACCTTATGTGTCCTAAGAAGCACTGAACATCCTTGAAATAAATTGGAGGTGGAAGATTGACAATGACCCTGATCTTCGAGAAATCTGTGGCAATGCCATTCTTCGACACCATGTGTCCTGGGATACATCCATGCTTCACCCAAAGCTGGCACTTCAAGGGGTTCAATGAGAGGCGGTACATTTGACATCATTCGAAAACCGCTAAGAGTTTATCTAAATGCTCTTGCCAAGTAGAGTGAACACACAAGTCGTCCATGAAGATCTCTAACTTCTTTTTCAATATGTCTTTTAATATTGTACGCATCAATCATTGGAAGGTGACTGGCATGTTATCAATCCAACATGCATGACTACATAGGCAAAGATGTCCCATTCAGTGGTGGTGAATGCAATTTTATGCCTATCGTTAAGATGTACTTGCACATGATTGTATCCAGAGAAGTCGTCCAGAAAACTATAGGCCTCTTTGCTAGCCACTCTCTCAAGCATGTGCTCGGTGTACGACAACAGGTAATTATCTCTTTTTGTACCTATGCTTACCTTCTTGTAATTGACACATACTCTAATCTTTCCATTCTTCTTTAATACGATGACTATGGGGGAAACCCAGTCCATGTGTTCAATTTCGTAGATGAATCTTGCTCTTATTAGCTTGTCGATTTCCTCCTTGACGACATGGGTGTGCTTTGGATTCATGAGGTACGATCACTGCTTGACCGGTGTTGCGTCAAGTGTCATGGGTATGTTGTGAGTCACCACACTCGGGTCTACCCCTTTGAGCTCTTTTAGCAACCAAGCAAAGACATCTATGTACTCCCGCAAGAGAGCAATGAGGCCTACTTCCTCTTCCTTAGTCAAGTCATCAACTATAAAGACATGTCGTAGGGTCTCCCTTTCCCTGGCTAAATTGACCTCCTTTACCTTGGCAGGTCCCTCAATTGGTTTGCTTGCTTGTCCCTATCATTTGGCTCCCAGCAAGATCACCACCCGATCTCCCTTTTTGAACTTTGTGAATCTTTTTGGCAAGTTTTGCAATTTTCACTGCTCTTCTGTTTGTGTTTCTTTACGTAGCTTCCATCGTTTCTCCCTTAACTGTCGACGTCTTAGGTGGACGGGTAGGTCCCTCTTGGTGCATCTAGTATTGGGGGATCGAGGTATTTCAGGGTCACTATCCTAGCTAACTTCTGATTCAAAATCAAACTCTCCGTCTTCACTAGAAGAGGGGCTCTCTCCTGGTGGTCGTAGCTCAAAAGGTGAATTCATTCGCAACAATGGTGCATCACTCAATTGGGCTAGGCATGCCTGCTCATAGTCGATGGAACCTGTGTACTCCAACCAAGTTTGATCGCAGTCCTTGTGTCCGACTCCTTTCTCTATTCTAAGGGTTTTCTATTTGTGTGGTTTGGAGTCTACTCGTATTTGTTTGATTATACATCCCCTAGTGTCATATTCTATGGTATCGATTTCCCTTTTACTTTCATCACTTAAGGAACAAAAGTCCTCATATTCATCGTCAGATCTATCTTTGTCCAATTGCTCATCATTTTCTAGGTTCTGACATATCTCTTATTGCTGGTTGAGGATTAAGGCCCAATTGTACCTTAAGTTTAAATCGTGCACTTTGGACCACATCACCAGTCAGGCTCGTCTAAGAGGTCTTGGAGTGGCTTGATATTTGTGGTTGGATTGCCATTCAATTTGTCTGTCAGATATCCTAAGATCTCTAGGAGCTCTCATCTATTGTTTGGAGCTCAAAATGTGACTGGGTTTGGCCTTCCGCATAGGTTTCCAGACATCTTGCAAACTGGCACTAAGGGTATATCCTCAAGTTTGTCAGTTGCCTTGATGGCCTGTTGGTACTCCTCACTGTCTGAGAATGGTAGGTCAATGGTAGTAAGAACATGTATCCAGTCTTGCTCATCCTCAAGGCATGGGATATACTTGGTAAGGGCAATAGGATCCTCTAGTTTGTCTGTCACCCTTCAACATGGTGGAGATGGCATCTAGGTCAATATGCGTAGTCTTCCATGTGTCCATCTCCACTCTTATGGCCTCTGTTTAATTGCCCAAGAAGATAAGACCGTTGCCCCAATCCTCCACGACTCTTGCGTTGCGCATCTAGGGTTGGCCTAGCAGGATGTCATAGTCCACTCCTTTCATGACTATAAAGTCAACAAAGAATTGGATTCCCGCGATCTTCATTGGCCAATTTTTCAACACTCCGAACGGTTTTACATTCATTCCGTTAGCCAGTGTGATGTTGAACCTAGTAGTCTTGACCGATGGGTTACCCCAAGTTTGGAGTACCACATGGCTTAGCATACTCACTCATGCCCCCGTGTCCA
The DNA here is from genome assembly GCF_053477565.2 of Lygodium microphyllum. Lineage (NCBI taxonomy): Eukaryota > Viridiplantae > Streptophyta > Polypodiopsida > Schizaeales > Lygodiaceae > Lygodium > Lygodium microphyllum. The sequence goes on along the minus strand of NC_141139.1, from coordinate 160,899,420 downwards.
CGATCCCCTTTCTGGTGACATCCCCCAATGCTAAGGCTGGCAGGACTGCATGCATTTCCGTGCCTTCCCAAAAGGCATTAACATGCAAGGATTTAGGCCTGGAGTGTAGGGTCAGACTCGGTATTTAAGTTTTTGCGTCATGCTCAGGCAAGTCTATGGCAATTGACTCATTTGGTTCTTCAACCCACTATTTCTGCTCTAGCCATAGTGTTGGATGCTACCTAAGCAAGTCGCCTAAGCATAGAGTTACAGGGGTGGTCACCAGTGTATTAAGGAGGTTTTTAGCCGCTTGCCTCTCTCCTAATTCTATAATTCTTGGCCAATGGCCTTGACTCATTTACTGGCCCAGAGCATTTAGACTTTATCTAGGCGGCCCTGCTTGTGGTGCCATCATCTCCCTTGATTTTGGTCATGGGAGGGAGATTGGCATGCTTATGCTTGAGAGATCATCGATCTCGTCTTCTAGTATGGGCTCTCAGCGTCCTTTAGGTGCTCTTGGGCCCCCTTTACCCATTCCTTCAGCTTTTGGATGGCTTTGAGTTGGCGCTTTGGGTTGGGTTACTCCCCAACCTTAGCACTTCCCTTTTCAGCTGTCCGTTGAGTCGACATTTCTTCCTCTACATCAACGACTTTCCTTCCAGCAGGTAGTGTTATGGCACTTTCGGTTTTGAGGGTGACTTTAGCGTCCAGTCTTTTCTTCCTTCATCATTGACTCTTCTTTCCAACTGAGGTTGCGTCAAGGTTGCTAGGCCTTGGAAATTACATGTTGGCTTGCTTTGTTTGTGTGTGGGTCATGACATGTAATGGGATAGGTGTGGCCTCCCCATCGAGTGTCTCGATATCGAATAGTCCCAATAGAACCAATGGCTCATTTTCCGAACTAGAGGATAGCCTCCGCCTAGGGAAATTGACAAAGAGATGAGTGATTCCACATTCAACGCATCGCAGGTCAGCCTTATCTCTATTTGCTTGCTCCCTCTTGGGGCAGTGCGAAGAAATGTGTACTGGGTGACTGCAAGTCCAACACATGATTGGCTCTTGGGTCTATGCTCGTAGGCCTTTGCCTCTCCCTCTTCCTAATGCCATTACCGGTATTGGTCAATAGTCCATAAGGATTGTGTTTCCTTCCTCGTCATATGACACATATGGGTCTACATAAGACTCATTGCTGTTAGGCTCATCCACACAATGGATTGAAGCGTCACTAGGTGGGTGGGTCACGTAGGGTCCAGATGGTCTAGGGATATCGATAGGATTTATTTCCATCCTAGGGATGGATAGCTTAGCATCGTTAGGTGCCGGGAGAGCCAATGGGGCTCCCCCTCCAAAGAGGTTTGATGGCCTATTTGCAAGGTAGGGTTGACTGTAGGCTACTGGTATGGGAGCCTCCGAGGTAATCGACAATGCATGGTGTCATGGACAAACCTTCCACAATTAGCCCAAGGTCGTGAGCTAGGGTCTTGACACTTAGTTGGCAAGTGGTTTCCATCACAATGCACACATTGGATGTGTGGGTGCGTTGGTCATCTCATCATCCCTTGTGCAGTTTGGCTATGTCCATCATAATCTATGCTAGCTCTTGTCTAGAATCCGTGTCCTTCCCTTTGTCCTGTGCGCTTGGGTCTACTCTTTCGCTCAGTGTTGAGGCCTTGTAGAGCTCTTCACTTTGTATTCCGTTGATGAATACCGTGGATACCGCTCTTTCGGTTGGTCTCTCACCCATGGGGATTCTCTTCAAGAGACTCCTCACATGGGTTACATAATCTTGAATATCCTCTTTCTCTCTCTGCTTGACGTTCATGAGTCGCACTCGTAGGTTATCAGAATACCCGGGCTCGAAAAACCTCTTAATGAAGAGATTCTTCAAGTCATTGAAATTGGCACGCTCTGCATCATCCAAACTCGTGTACCAAGTCTGACCCTTGTCACCTAGGCATAGTCTGAAAGCTTGGGAGCGTTGAGTAGGATAGGTGAGGCCGTTGGCCTCACAGACCTACTCAAACTGTTCCACAAAGCTGTACGGATCGTCATTTGCTTGGTATTTGTCTAGCTCCTTCACCACCATTGGAATTTCTGATTAGCTCTTAGAAACTTGGTTAACCCCTAACCCTACTAATAGGGATGTTGCTAGTGTTGCAGCGCCTTGCTCTGCTGCCATGTTGTCTAGCATCTGCTTTGTTAGAAGCTCGCTCAGTGTGAGGTCCCCTTCTAGCACTCTCTCGCTCTCCGATCGACTCCTGTCTGCTAGGGCTAGCACTCTCTAGACACTGCAAAGCCAATGTTAGGACGTGTAGCAACCATAGTATACATCGAACTGCCAACAGCTGAAGCATATGGTATCTTGGCCATTTCAGCCTTCTCATCATCAGATGTTGGGCTGTCCTCTGCACTAAGTTTCACATATGGAGGCAATGGAACCCCAATTGTTTTCACCCCCTCCATATTGAAATGCTGCAAAACTTTGGAGATATACTCCTGCTGAGATAGATAGAGTAAGCCTTTCGATCTATCTTTGAGTATTCACATGCCAAGAATGTGATTTGCATCACCAAGATCCTTCATGTCAAAGCTGCCATGAAGACTTTGCTTCAATGAATCCAAGGCATGAGTATCCTTGCCAGCAATTAGCATGTCATCAACATACCAAACCAAGATAATCAGGCTGCCATCTGTTGCCTTCTTGGTGAACGTCTCAGAGGTAGCTACAGACCTAGAAATTGTGGCCAAACAGTCTGGAATAGTGTCTGGTGTTGTGGGTTGATAGTAAGATCCCAACTGGACCCCGAATGAGCTAGATGGGATAGCGTAGCGAAAAACTTGAGAATCCGGCAAAAATAGCCACAAACCAAAGACATGACCCTATCAAACCAACCCGTAGGCAAGGGCGTTGGAGCTACACACACTTTGTTTTCTCAAGAGAGAGAAAGAGAGAGAGAGAGAGATGAAATGATATATTAACGTCTACAAAAGGCCAAAATGACCTATGAGACCATGAGTTACAATCATGTGTATGATGGTACAATTGTTTGGGCAAAATATGTATGTAGTACAAAGCAAAATAAGAAAGGAAACTACCTATGGCTATGTGTAAAACATAGAGCTCTATCTAGTAACAATGAGCTCCAAATGGTACCATCTCATGCGGGTATGGACGACCTAGCTCTAGCCTGAGCAATAATCCCTTGTATCTGTCTATGAAGGTGTCGTCGGTGCCTGTGTCGAGGCCTAGGATGTTTGGATCAGCTAAGTTGAACGGCTCGATCAATCAATACTCCTTGTCTGTGTGTGGAACGTGGTGGTGAGAGGCTCTTGTGTGGACTATGACTATAACTGTATTGACTGATTTTTAATGATTAGTTGAGTAGGAGAAATCACTTCAGTACTTTGCTTTTGATTTTTGTCGCATGTAGAGTAGGATATGAGGGAGAAATCAGAGGGGAAAGCTTAAGGCTCACTATTGTAAAACAGTCCTGAACAGGGCACTAACATGGAAAAAATGGGAAAAAAAGAGTGGTCAGATGTGTAGGAGTCACAAGAGGAGTGATTGGAAAGACTTAGGTGTTGGCCAGCAAGGGTTTAAGGTCCTGGGTGACCAAGGAAAACCTCATTTGTAGTCCTATCTTAGAGAGAGAGAGAGAGAGAGAGAGAGAGAGCTTGCAGGTCAAGAGTCTACATTAGATTGATCGGTGTATATCGGAGCTTTCTGTGAGATTCAGGTATAGGCTGCCCTTGGCCTACACCCCTGCTTGATTCCTCAAAGTTCTTGGAGGTAGTGGCAACATCAAAATGAGGATTTTTGGCAACACAATTAGTGCATGTTTTCGATCGACAGAATCAGATGCCTTCCGCAATGTCCAATTCCCAGAATCAGACTTAGTGACTGGTCCAATTCCCAAAATCAAACTTAGTGACCGGTCAGATTCCCAGAATCAGACTTAGACAAGCCCATCTAGTTTGATCGGACATACCCATTCAATTTTGAAAATCGGACCAACTCCAAATCGGACACACCACCTCCATCCGATTCCAAGAATAGAACAAGAAGGAATCAGACATTCCACCTTTGTTCGATTGATACGCTCGACCGTCCGATCGCAACAATCGGACCATGGAATCAAACCCTGTGTCGTGTCCGATCAAACATATATTTGAATCGGACCAAGCACCCCTGTTCGATTACGAGAATCGCACGTATCCCAATCGCACGCATGGAGTGAGGGTAAGTTGAGGACTGGCTGCAATTAACAAGGAACTCACTTTGACATAAAACCTTGAAGGAACCCATCAATAGGAAAAGATCCCATGACATATAAGGGTGATCGAATCCCCAAAAGTAGGACCCGAAAAATAATGCAATTGAAGAGCCAAACACAGCGAGGATCGACCCTATCGGGCAAGTGGATCTACGTGACCTCATTAACCCGATCGACAACTTGGTGCAACATGAAGTCCTAGACATGGAAGAGGGCAGCTCAGGCCACAGAAGCAATGAGGAGCTTAATGTAGGAGACTTTTCTGAGACCATCGAGTAGTTAGTGAACAAATACGATGCTAAATCTAGATAGAACACTGTGGTAGACTTGTAGAGGACATCATAGCAGATCTCGAGGAGGAGAGGAAGTTGGCACGTAGGGCTCTGCAAGGCCTAGCCGTGTATAACCAAGACCTAAATACTTACTTGTAGCACTGATTAAAAACCCAAACCTCCTATCTATCTCAAGCTTTGGTTCGGGGATGAAACCCTTACTTTGATGCTCGATTTGAAGCACGCAAGCGCTCAAGCTTGAATCCGTTGGTCCCAGTAATGGAACCAAAATGTAGGGGTGTGCTCTAACTCAACCACCAAGACCCACAGACCGCTTATTGTTCAAGCGTTTCAAGCAAGCACTAATGGCTACCTCTCACATAGCTGACGCGCTATCCCTCTCTACTAGCGTGGTGAGCTTATTGTGATGCCCCATTGAGTTGCTTCCTCTCTCAAGCACTTCCATAGCTCCACAATTCGTGATGCAAGCTCAAGCATCTTCAAGCCTCTTCCTCCAAGCTCCATCCTCCATAGCCACGCATGAGACGAGAGAAGAAAAGAGAAGAAGAAGAGAGGAGATGGAGGAGGGCTTTACCTCCAAGATTCCTCACTCTCACACATTCACTCCCTCTCTCACTCACACTCCCTCCTCAAGCACTCACAAGCAAGCAAGAGAAGAGAAGAAGAGAAGAAGAAGAGTCTACTTTGCCATACACCAAAGAATGAGCTCTCATTCACTTTTTGAACTTTATATACAAAACCCTAAATCTCTTTTGGACGTCATCTCCTTATCCCTTCTTCTACATGGCCAGCTGTGACCTAGCCCCTTTTTCCATTGTCCATCTCTCTTTGTAGCTTGGTCCTCTTGCCCATTCGTAGTTACAAATTGCACATGACGGAGCTTGGTGCTCTTTTACATAGATTTTAGCTATGGCTTTATATTTAAAGGTGCACCTTCTTACTTTTGGCTTTTTACAACTTCCATGGTTGCGTCTTGGACTCCTGGTGGTTGTTCCCATGCTTTTAGACTTCTTCCACGCCCACTCTCCTGTAGGGTGCCTTTTCCTTTTTTCTGCCTTCTTGAACTTTTCCTCTTGATGCCTCGTTTTCCGCTTCCTTCGCTTTGCAGTAAACAACATCATATAACAATCAATGTCAAATCTTTGACAACCCAAATAAGCATCCAAGGGCTCCAAAGTAGGCAAATGAATATCCAACTAAAGATTTAAGTGGCAATCAAACACAAACAATGTAGGAGCATGAATTTTTGACATATGCATCACAGCATGTATCGAAGGGTCAAACATAGACCATAGGCATAATGACTGTCACAAAGCATACTACTGTAGACCAATGTCAATCAAATGCAACCAAGACGCAAAGCTCAAAAGGAATTCCAAAGCAATACAAGACATGTGCCAACCTCCGTATACATCCATGTAGTCATATGAGTCACCCGGGAAGCACCCGTGTGACCAATAGGTAGAGCATACACTGACCAAATAGGCTTCAGCCATGTTATTATAGCAATAAATTCACTATCAAAACTAAGTAAATCAATTCTCAAATCAAGCTCAAAGCCACCTCAAATCATGGACATATGATATACCAATGTACTAGCATCAATGGTACGCATCAGTAATGCATATAGAACACCCAAATCATGGCCAGGAGCAATAGGCATATAAAATCCTTGTTAAAAGAAGTTCAGTCTTGCTATATATATATCAATGAATACACTATCAAACCAAGCTATTTCAATACCAAAATTGGCTCCAAATTCAAGCCATAACACGAGCATAGCATTCCCATACATGTGGACATCACCCTAGCATAACCGAGCATCATAAGACCAACAAAGTTGATCATAGAAGTATCAAAAAGAGTGATGCCCTGACTTCCAACTAGCAAACCTCAGCCAAAACATAGTAAATGAAGTGGTTAAATCAGTCCAAAATCAACTCCAAACAATGACATAGCATCCATGAATATATATGCATCAAATGGGAATCATCCAACCAATGGCAATGAGTGTAGACATCAAAGATAAGCACTGCCCTGTTTTATGATAGTCTATGGACTATTACGACAGTCCAAAACTGAAGCTCAGTGCTCAAATTGAATGGCAAGAGTGGAAGGATCAAGGTCAAGCATCAAAACCAAGTGTATAAGTGCTTGTATAATTGCCCAATGAAGAAGATATGCTGTAGGAGATGAAAAATGCGAGCTGTTGCTAAAAAAGGGCCTATTCCACACAATGTGATGCCGCAACAGTAAGGTGAGGGCTATGGGGGGTTGCTCCAACTTTCTTGAGAAGACTCAAAGAGTGCCTAAGAAGAATGCAATCAATAGGAAGCTCGAATGGAGTGGCTATGGATGCCAACAAAGAGATGACTGCTAAAGGTATTCGAATGGAAGCTGAGTGTGTGTTGCTCGCAAAGAAGAAGGCTTTGATACCAATTGAAGGGAGGTGAGCCGTGAAGTCGAAGCATGAGTGGGAGCAAGAGCTATGGTGGAAGGAGCAAGAAAGAAAGAAAGAAAGAAAGTTATATTAGCGTCTTCTAAAGACCAAAACTGGCCTATGAGACAAACTGTGATACAACTGATGAGGTCCAGCTATCCAAAATAAAAGTACTGAATGAAAAGCTAAAAACTGAAAACTGAAAATACGGTGGTGTGAGTGTGATAAGTGTCGTGTATGTGTATGTGCGTATGTAGCTCTGGTACTCCAGATAATGGCTACAAAAGGGGAACAAATGTCAGATGTGATAGGGGAACAACTGTCGGCTGTGATAAAGTGGTGCGATGTGTATATGTAATAGATGCAGGGAGATATACTATCATGGGATGTAGTAGCAGTCGTCGAAGTCGCTAATAGCAGGTGATCCCTCCTGGATGCAGGATGTGGTATATTGGCGGTGGAGAAAGAGCAAACTGGAGATCTGAGATCCAATGTGTCGAGTGTCGTCGGATCTCAGTCTGCTGTCGATGTAGATCAAGAATCCTCCGGATCTCCTGTCGGTGTGGCTGTGGGGTCCGAAACCCATGGATCCTCGTGCGGCGTTGGGTACACTGGTCCTCAGCCTGCTGTAGTGTGAGCCTGGAGGTCTGGCTGGAGGCTGGTACAGTAGCTCTCACTCTGTCTGTCTGAAAGAACTGTGTAATAGTCGTCTGGGTGGGCCCCTCTCTGACTGGGACCCGCTGTGTGCTCTACTCTCTGATGTGCCATGCCTCTCCCAGAAAACGGCCAAATGATCTCTGATCCATATCAGTCATACATCCCTGAAGTGAGCTACTCAATGTGTATCTAGATCTCAACTCTGAGTATGCCGGGCATCTGAGAACAAAATGCTCCTCACTCTCCACCTCTGATCTGCAAAGGGGGCATATCCTCTCCTCCCGTGGGATGCCACTGGCTCTGCCACTCTCAATCATAAGCTGATGTGATGATACCCTGAGCTGTCCAATAAGAACTCTCAATCGATGTGGCATATAGATCTGCATATATCTCGGAATCTCTATGAATCCCTGCTCTGATATACTCAAGAACTATGTATAATAATGTGCCATCTTCGATGGCAGTGGCTGTGCAGGGCTGACCCATGTCCTCTGTATATAAATATGCCATATCTCCTGTCTGATGACTCTGTTCCTCTCAGAGAGAGAGAGGGTGTAAGTGGGAGCCTAAGTATCATATAGAAGAGGTGGGAGTCTATCAATGTCCAGCCCATGTCTATCAAACCAAGCTCTAGTCTGTGCATACCATGATGTGGTATCCCCCGCTCGAGCCATCTCCTGAGATGCCATATATGCTCTATATGCAATGCGATCTCTGTCCATATCTTGAAATCTGTGTAGGAAGCAGACTGTCTGAAATAATGCCTCGACTAGCATGGGCGGTGTGGCAAGCTCTGCTCGCACAATGTCATGTGGGACTGAGGCCTTGCTGCGAATCAATCTAGATATCATGATCACCTGAGGTCTCTCCATCAATGTCCATACATAATTGGCAAGGCCTGGCCCCCATATAGCTGCTCCATACATCAGTGCTGGAGTGACTAGAGTATCAAAGAGCCACCCCTTGGTGCGGGGCTCCTGGAAATGTGCCTGATGACACTGTCGCTTTATAAGAGCCAATGCTGAGTATCCTCTAGTTATGATCCAGTGACCTCAATACTCCCTCCTGCTGCCATGAAAATACTCTGTCTGCGTATCTGAGCTGATGTATGGAATATAAGAACCTTGGTTTTACCAAGGTTCACTGTCATGCCTCTCTGTATGCAAAAATCATCCAATGCTAATAAATGCTGCTGTAATCCCTGAGCTGAGTCTGAGACCAACACAATGTCATCTGTATATAGTAAGATATGAACTATGGCTCCACTGAGATCTATACCTCCACCTGCTCGCTGTTGAATAAACTCTGCTATCTCATCAATGTATAGCCCAAATAGAGTCGGTGAGAGTGGGCATCCTTGCTTCACACCAATGGTGCTCACAAGGGGATCTGATATACCTCCCGGACATCTGACTCTGCCAGTAACCTGCTCATATAGTGCATAAATACCCCACATCATGTCATCATCCACCCCCAGATCAAGTAGGCGTCTGAAAAGCCTTTCTCTCAGAACCGTGTCAAAGGCTTTGCGGAAATCCACAAAGCAACAGTACAATCTCTGTTTCTTCACTCGTGTCTGGTCGATCAGACAACGGAGAGTGAAGATGTGGTCTATGGTAGAAAATGCCCGTCTGAACCCTGCCTGTCCGGGTGTGCGCATGCACTCTCTCTCTGCCAACATGCTGAGCTCCTCCTCCATCACCGTGCCATAAAGTTTGGACAAAACTGGCCCAATCATGATGGTCCTATATGTGTTAGGATCCATAGGATCCCCTGACTTGTGGATAGGTACAATGGTGTGCTGTATCCACGAGTCAGGGAACCCCTCAGACAATGCACGGTTGAAGAGGTGAGCAATGAGTGGAGCCAATGTGTCTCTGCCATATATAATATGCTCTGCCTGAAGATCAAACTGGTCTCGAGCGCGGCCATGCTGTAACCGTGAGATAGCATGTTTCACCATACTAGTGGTGAAAAAGGATGAAATACCCGGTCTCGGTGTACATGGTGTGGGTATCAGCGGCTATGCGGGTACATGATATAAACTCTGTGCGTATCCATGCCATACTGCAGGGTCATGTATCGGTGTGGGTGAGCGTGGTTCTCTGATCTGCCTCCATGCCTCTGCACAATCTCTGCTCATAAGAAGGTGGTATATATCCCAATATCTCTCCTCCTCCCATTCTCGCTTTTTACGACGGGTCAAGCTGTGCATGCGTCTCTGCGCCTGTCTATGTGTGATCTCTCCTCTGGCCTCCAAATCGCGTAGCTGTCGACGTAGATCTCTACACTCATCATCATACCACCTGTTCTGTGGCATGGTACCGGTCCGAGGGGGGTGCGTGTATGTGTGATGTGGAAAACTGAGTGTAGCAGAATCATGCAGAATGCGTATGATATCATTGGTCAGTGTATCAAGGGGTGCGTATGGATCAAGTGACGTGATGTGCTCCTCCAGATGCTGTGAGTAAACATGTGAGAGCTCATGAGTGAAGTGTATGGTAGTATGCATGTGGGGTATGATATCTGCAGGTGGTGATGGTAATGAGGTGAGGAGTGAGAAACTGAGAAAGGTGTGATCGGCACCGAATGGAAGTCTCCCAAGGCCGAAGGACTCGATAGTATGCATCCCATCGATCGGTCCGAGCAGATAATCTACAGTACTCTCGCCCCCCATGTGGGAAGCATGTAAGACCTCCTGAATATGGCCATCGTGCCATCCCGTTATAAATAACGAGATGATGTCTACTACCAAGCTCAAGTAAATGCCCTCCATACCCTGTGGCGTCTGGCCCAGTATCTGCTGACTCCCTACTGATCCCCAACTCCTCAGGGTCTAATGCTCTCATGATCTCTGGCTACTTCATATCAAAACTCTCACACTGTCGGCTCTGTGTGCGCCCATTGAAGTCCCCCATAAGGAAGACCTCACCCAAACTAGAATACAGAATAATGTCCTCTGAGAACTGTGAATAAGGGGAGGGGGAATCTCTGGCCTGAATATCACCCTGCGTAGTAGCATATCTGGACCAAAGTGGTGAAAAGTAGCATACTGCCATATAGATCCATCTCTCATCTGATATCTGCACTCTGATCCATATGTAACTGGCCTCCTCATCTCGTCTCACTAACTGGATATGTCTCTATATCCCCTAACGGAATAGAACTGCCACCCCTCCTGAGCCCCTAGATGTGCTCTGCCTAGTGGTAGCCCGGTATGCAGATACCCACTCAAATCCTGTAATGCGTGGAAGCCCTCTCTCTGGGCTCTCATGTGTCTCTGTGAGGCATATAACATCATGGTCGGGTAAAATCTCCTCAAGTCTGTCCGGTCGTGACCATAGGGAGCCGTTGCAGTTCCAAACTGCCACACGTATCGGGGTCTCCTTTACAGTCCTCTGCCCCGTCTCATAGGCCACGCCCCCCTATTTGGTGGGGCGTCCATCTATAAAAATCCGGCCATCTCGATAGAAGGCCTTACGGCCTTCTCTACGTGCTTGGAGTATCTGTGGCATGCATGCTCGTCTGTGTGCAATCTGCATCTGAGTCAGGTCCTCATCCATGAAGATGGGAGCCCCAGTCATCCCTCGGAGCGAAATCCGCTTCCGAAAGAAAGCGGCTCTGTCCTCCGGTGTGCTCATATGTAATATCAGAGCTCTGACCCTGGTAGTATCTCGTCCTGCACGCCATGCCTGAGTAAAGGGCATGCTCGTGTACCCTAGTCGGGTGCATAGCCCGCATGCGTCCTCCTCCAGAGAGGCCCCTTCGGGGAGCCCGATAATACGCACGTTCAATCTACGCGCGTTCCTGAGCCTCTCTTCCTCTAAGGTCTCCTAAACCCAGACTACCTCCTCCTTTTTATTTTCTTCTTGGACCTCCTTCTTAATGTTCTTCTTCACTACCTCAATCCACCCCTCCTTATTCCCTTCTAATTCTTCCTTCATGTTTGCTTTGATTTTTTCCTCCCATCCCTCTCTCGAAGCCTCAACTTCGGTTTTAATGCATACCTGGAGGTCCTCTCGACATTCCTTCGTGATAGCCTCTCGGAGGTCTGCTTTGAAATCCGCGTCCTCTTTTGCCTCCCGTAGATGTGACATTTTCGTTTGTAGCTTGTCCAGGTCGGTTTTGAGATCCCTCTTCTCTTCCGTGAGTGTCTTCACCATCTCCGTCGTCGGATCCTCTCATGGAGCCGGCAGGTTTCTTGGTTCAAGGCATTATCCGCATCTTTCTTGAAATCTTTCTTCGCCTCCTTGATAGCTTGGCTGATTAGAAGCTCCACGTTATGGAGCTCGAGCGGCATGTCGCCTCAGGGGGAAAAAGCCCTCTCGATAGACCTGTTGAATGTCAGAGAGACCACCTTCAATGAAGAAAGTTTCCCACTTTTCACCTCCTCCTGAAACTGCACATTCACAAATGCTGTCCCAGCTTGCACATTCCAAGAGCCTTCCTTCTGCAATGCCTCTAAGCTTGACAATGTGTAACCCCTGCACACTACGAATCTAAAGAGCAAGAGAGAGACACACACATAATGTGGAAACTCCAACAATCACAATGTGTAACCATCCTTCCCTTTATTCAAATACCACTAAAATAATAAAGAATGAAGTGATAGTGATGAGCACCCACCACACCTGCAATGTGCAGGTGCGGGTATTGTTAGTGTAATAATACACGAGCAGCTAGGCATAGGCGCCTTTACCCCCAACACTGCACACCCAATTAGAAAACACCCCCTCCTCCCCCATCTCATCAAATTTTGGGCCACCAAGGGCCCCAAGGATCATGCCTTCTCCAATCCTCCGAAGTCACTTTACACCTCAAGTGCATGGTCTTCAACTTCTCTTGCATCCGGTGCCCGATTCGATTTTTGAAAATTTTTCCATGTCCATCTCGAAATCCCAAACTGCATGGAACTCATCATGCTTCATTACTCAATAAAATTATGAAAAATCTACAATCACTACAAAGTTTGGCTTCTGAAGTAATTTGAATTCTTGTCTTCCATGGACGCTTAAAATTATCAGACACTTGCGTCTGCCACTTCCTTTAAGCTTTAACTTCTGCCTTAAATAGACAAAATTTACAGCACTTTCGGCTCTTTCTGGATTGTAAAATCTACTCTCACCTTCCGATAATTCTTTTTAGTAAGAAGATAAACCCTCATGGAAAAAAGGAGTTAAAAAGAATGTTGACCCTTCTTCAACAATGTAAAAAGAATCTTAGAAAAGCCTAAGAGCAAATAAAAATGTATGCTGATCACAAAAGGCATCCTATGGAGTTCCAAGAAGGAGAGTTGGTTTTGCTAAAAGTACCCACATCTCACTACTCTACCTTAAAAGTTGGTTCCAATAATAAGCTTGCTCACAGGTTTTATAGACCATATAAGATTCTAAAGTAAACAAGAGACTTGACATATAGACTAGAACTACCCTATTCCACTAAGATTCACAATGTGTTTCATGTTAGTCAGCTCAAACCATTTTATGGCACCTAGGTTGCTATAGTAGATGAGTTGCCTCCCATTGATGAAGGTCTCATATAGTATATCCTTGAGGAGATCATAGGAGAGCGTGAGAAGAAGCTTCTTGAAGGCTTGATTCTATTTTGGATGGGTTTCTCTATCTTTGGGATGCTTTAGTGGTGGTTGAAGTATAGCTCCAAGTGGTGACCACATTGATTGCAAACAAGACCTAAACAACAATCTACTTTAGAATAGATCATCCTATTTTTAGCAAAGTGCCACTTAGATAGGGCCAAAGTACTCATTGAGAGATTCATATTACTCTATGGCACCCCTTGTTTGACTACTCTTTGAAGAATTATGGCAGTTTTTGTCCAATAGGGCCTGTTATTACAACAATATGTGTATTGACTACATGGATATTTTCTTGAAGATTTTAAGGCTCAAACTTTCTTTTGAAGACATATGAATACTATACATTGCATAGACTTTTATTTGTGTCTTCATCTCAATCAAAGATTTTCTTTTTCTCATTCATTTACTATCATTTGTATGGCTGTAAAACAAAGTAGCACTCTGTTATATCCATACTCTTAGCCATTGTAATAAACCTCAAGGAATGGACGGATCATAAGAAGTTGGGAAGAGATTATTTTAGTGTGAGGTTTATTACATAATACCATGACACACTCCGATAGGTGTATAAGGTGCTGAGGCTTGTAAATTTTCACCAATTCATTAATATAGATTACAATCTCTTCATCTTACCTTATCTCTCACAGCTTTTATAGCTTCTCTCACCTCTCTCTTGTCTTTCTAGTCTTTCTCTGTCCTAGTCACTCATTCTTTTTCCTCTTTTCTCCCTCTTTCTACACTCTTGTCTCTCATCTCTAAGTCCTCTTCTTGACATCCCTTCCCCAACCCTCTCTCTCTCTTCCACTATTTTCTTTTAAATTTTCTTTTCTCTATCTCTTTATACTCTCTCTAATTTTTTTAATTCTCTTTTCTCTAGCTCTCTTTTCATTCTCTCTCTCTCTCTCTCTCTCTCTCTCTCTCTCACTGTCTTCCGAATCCTCTCACTCTATTATCTCTTTAAAATTTCACACACACACACACACTCTCTCTCTCTCTCTGTGTGTGTTTTAATTTTGTCTTTCTAGTATCTCTCTCCTCCCCATTTTCTTTTCATTTTCTCTTTCCTCTCTCTCTCTCTCTAGATTTTCTATCTTCTCTTTATATATACTTTTCTTCTCCTCTCTCTCTCTCTCTCCCCATTCTCTCTATATTTTTATTCTCCTTTTCTCCCTCCCTTTTTATTACCTCTCTCTTTCAATTTTCACACACACACACACACACACACACACACGCACACACACACACACACACACACAATGTGTGTGTGTGTACTTACATGTATGTATGTATGTCTACATATATGTATGTATGTATGTGTGTATGTATGTATGTATGTCTCAAGCTATGTAAATAAAGAGTACATTTAAATTAAAAAATATTTGAATAAAAAGAATGTGTAAATTTTTTTTCTCTCTCTCTCTCTCTCTGTGTCTCCTTCTCTCTCTAATTAAACATTTCTAAATCAAATATTTCATGTCCTCCCCCTTGGGCCCTCTTTCTTTCTCTCTTGTAATTAAACCTTTTTAAATCAAACAGTTTAAAATTGAACCTTTTTGAATGAAACTTTCTTAAACTTAAAAAATTTAATTAAATATTTTTAAGTAAATATATTTTTAAAATATGTTTAAATTTATACACTTTTATTAAATTCTTTTTTATAGAGCATTTTTACATTGAATGTTTTTTTGACATGGTCTCATAGAGAGAGAGAGAGAGAGAGAGAGAGAGAGAGAGAGAGAGAGAGAGAGAGAGCATGTAAACCCTATTTAGGTTTGGGATACTATCTAAGTTCGAGAGACCCTCTTGGGGTTGGGGCCTCCCTAAGCCATGATGAAAATAATATTATAGTATAGATGATTGTATTACGAACGATGTCTCTACTCCACACATCTTGTCCCTGTGCTCGCACACTACCCAATTACTTAAAAAAGTCATATGTAGTTATCCTTAAGGCTAGTGCCTATATAGTTAACAAGTTGTGAATCTTTTTTCACTTTGTTAATTAAATCTAATTTTAATTTAATGTAGGAAAAAGCAAAAGCTAAGAGATTGTGGATTCGTGAGTTTGATAGAAAACTCATTCATCTCGAAGGAGGGAGGATTTTGAGATGTGAACAATGGGATCCAAATTCCAATTACATATTCAAGGGAGGAGGGGCATTGGTCATAACCTTATGGGGTGATGCTACATGGAAAGTCAACCTAAACATTGCTGAGATTTGGTGGGTTTCCCAAAACCACCTCCTCTTTGGTGGTCACTGCCACTGGTATCTACTATGTAGTATGTACTATCTTATGTGGTCTCTATGTGTCATCTTGTAGTGAGGGTCAGAGATCGGCGGGTGTCGCACAGACAGGCAGGGTATGTACATACCTTACCTGAATGTCGTATGGCAGCGTTGAATGTGCGCAGGCTCCATGAAAAGGTGCGCCTGCATATAGTAATCAAAGATGGGTTTATGTAATCAAAGATGGATTCATGTAATCAAAGATGGGTTAATGAGAGAGAGAGAGAGAGAGAGAGAGAGAGAGGTGGGCGGAGTTATAAATGCAATTTAGTGGCGACAGTCGAATGGAGGGAGATCCACCTCGCACCCCTCCCGAGTCCTCAGGACTATATAATAAGCCCAAGATTGCGACTCGCGAGGCTTTTCCATGCACGTGACGAGAGGCTCGCAATCCTGAACGCTGGTTGGGTCGATTTCTAAGGCAACATCACGGGCCCATCATTCTGGATGGGAGCCCTTCACAAGACCGTTGGTCACCTTCGTCGCTTTCAGTCAGATTTTAGCGCCATGTCACGCAGGTCCTTTCGACCTTCGTTAATTGCGAGAGTCACGTTAATTGAAGCATATATATATATATATATATATGCTTAGCTTCACATGGCTTAGCCTGCAAGGAAAAAAGTGGATCTCTAGTAAGTTCATTGAACATCCTCCGAAATGAGGGTTACCAAGCATTGCTACACCTACTTGCAGAGGATAGCCTTGACATGTTTAGCTAACATTGGTAGAAGTTAGAACCTTCTTCCTCTTGCCTTGCACCTATCGACTCAGGCAAATACTTGTGCACGACTCGTCGACTTCCAACCCGTTCTTCACTAGAAGTCTATGTACTGATGTGTGGAGGTGCTCTTAGTAAGCTTATCCTTGGGACTTGGACATCAATGCAAAACACATTAACTCACTTTACACATTAGTTGAAGTTAATGTATCAATTGAACCTCATAGTTCCATCTGTTAATAGGCCGTTTCATGATTAAATTCAATTTGTCAACTGGACCCTCCTTTAGGTGTGTGCTAATCTTGTTATATATTTTAATAACATGCTTCTATATTATAAAAAGGGAAATTCTTTTGAAGAGTGTTGGTCTCTCTCGAGCTTAGTGAAATCTTCAATGTTTGTCGCCTAGCTATTGTAAACACCTTTAGAGGAACTTGGAAGTTGGCCCAAGTTTATAAAGTTTCTTAAAAGGCCCTTGAAAGCACTTCCCTCTAGGAGCTACGACAACCTCTATTCTCTTTAGGTAAAAGCCTCAAAACTATCTTCAAGATGTTGTAAGTTCTGACTAGATTGCTTTACTTTCTTCCTATATAAAAATGCAACATACGTTATCTAGTTATCTTTATAAGTGGGTCTTTCTCGATTTCATCACTTCATGGAGAGTGTACATTATATTGTGATTATTAGGTCAATGAATTGAACTCCCATCATGATTATGATAAGCATTTTGAATCTCCCATTGTCACTTTAAGAGCCCATCATGCAAAACTAAGCCTAATTGTAAGAGAAGCAAGTCAAAGTGAGTGTAACAAGGCCATGTGGATTGCATGGGAACAGAAAGAAATACGGGAAGGGAGAAACTCATTGATGAGTATTATTTGATGAAGCATTAACTATCATATGTGCTTTGCCTATGCAAGTCAAGGGAATACCCTACAAAATAACTGGCTCTTGCGGTTGCATGAGGTCATTCATGTCAAATTTGTTATTTAGTGAGATGAGTTGATGACAAGTCCAGTTGTGCATTGCAGGTCACATCCTTTGTCGACTTGGGCAGGTCAATTGACTTGTGCATGTTTGGCCTCCGAGAGTGTAACTATATATATATATATATATATATATATAGATAGATAGATAGATAGAGAGAGAGAGAGAGAGAGAGAGAGAGAGAGAGAGAGAGAGAGAGAAGGTTCCATGGTTTCTATTGGTGTGATCCCTAGACTCCAGAGGAATGACTTGGCAAATTTCTGGTTCCATGCGTTGTCTTGTACCTGGAAAGAGAGTCCTCTTGGTTGGCCACAAGGCCCTTGTACATGAAAACAGGGTCTTTGGTAACCCTATTAGTTACCCTATTGCTCCCCTATGTCTTTGGTAAATTTCCGGTTCCATGTGTTGTCTTGTACCTGGAAAGACTCTAGAGTCCGCTTGGTTGGCCACAAGGCCCTTTGCAGTAAATATTTCAATCCATGAGAGTTCAAACTTCTTCACGCACAGAGAGAGAGAGAGAGAGAGAGAGAGAGAGAGAGAGAAGATCCATAAGCCGTTTCTATACCCCCCCGTGTGTCACAGTCTGTATGCTCTGGCCTCTCTACCTTCTTCTTCGACGGTTCGACCCGTTTGTTGCTTGTAGGAAGGCTGCACATCATCACCTGACATATGGCTGTGACAGTGGAGGATCTCCATGTCCATTCCAACCAGGCTATGGCCTTCTTCAAGCACCACCCTCGCCTCACATGCTCCATTCTGTTGCTCCTCCTTACCCCTCCCCTACTCCGCATCCTCCTCTACTTCACCCCGCTCCTCTTCTCCACGGCCCTCTGTGTCTTTGCCCTTATCAGCATGAGTCCCTACATCATTGCCACTGATGCAGAGGTTCAAAGGGAGTCAACTCTAAGATCATCGTCGTCGTTGTCGTCGTCGTCGTCGTCAGCAGCAGCAGCAAGGGAAGTGGAGTTGGCTCTAGAAGGCAGAGGCCGCAAACTAGCTGCATCTTCTCCTCTTCCTCCTTTTGACAAGGTGCTTGGAGCTGCTTCGGGGAAAGAACATGGAGCAGAAGCAGTTTGCTCTCCTAGTGATGAGAAATACTCATCATGGCTTGGCTGGATGAAAGGTCTCAATGACATGGGTAGAAGTTGGATGGAGAAGAGGCTGAAGGAAGAAGGGCTTGCTTTGTCTGATCCTGCTAACAGAGACACATTGCTGGCTCTCCTTCAAGCCTCATTTCCTGAGTTTGCTGCTACCTCTACAGAGAGCAGGAGTATTGATTATCTTGATGAGCTTAGATATGGTAAGCTTTACTCACATTTTTGTTAATGAGAACGTTTTATTTTTTCAAGCTGATGAACAGCCGCATCGCTAGAACTCAAGATTTCTTGCATTTATTTAATTTTAGCTTTTCTTTGTTCAGAGCAAAATGTACTCGTGTGCCAAAAGATTTTTTCCTTACATTCTCTGGCATAGTAAAGTTCTCTGGAAATGTGCTCTAGGGTGCACAGAAGTGTGTGCCAGTAAGCCAACTCTGTCTGGCAATCCACCTTTAGGTGCTGGCCAGGAGTGCATGCATCTCAGCAAGCATGTATTCTTTCTAAGCTGGTGGCAGGTGGATGTTAATGTGTTTTGAAATATTTTAAGGAGCTAACTCAGTTGAAATTTGAAGTGCAGATGGATATGGCGGCTTGGAGCTAAGGCCGGAGTCTGGAACTACCGTGGTTGCGCCGAACGAGCCCTCTGACGGGGGCTCTCTATCTGAACCTGAAAGAACTCCCACCGCTCACCTAAAGGAAGTTGGCATCAACAGCTCAGCTGAAGTTGATTGCAAAGTGGAACAACCTGAACAAGAACTGCATAAGAGTTGTCCATGCTGGCCAACAACAGACCAGGAAGAAGGAAAATACCTACCCAAGGCTAGCAGTGTAACAGGGGAACAAGGCAAGGATACCATAGAAAGCTCTTCTGTGATATGCAAAGTAGGAACTGACGCAGAGAAGCTTCCAGAAGAGTCTGGAAACGTCCTAGGAAGGGTTGAAGTGCCTTTGAAAAAGAGCCTTGTATTTGATGTGATACCGCCTACAGCAATGCAGGAGGCAGGAAAGCTCTCACAAGTTGGTGATGGTACGATCGGCGATGGGGCAAGGAAGGGCAAAAGCCAGCAAGCCAGCAGCAAGAGTGGTAGCAGCAGGGGCAGGAGCAGCATGATGGATGGTGACGAGGGGCCTAAGTTTGATGACGACTTGGAGGTGGAGGAGGCCCAGGCTTTGGTGAGAAGCGAGCTCCTGATGCTAGAGATGGAGATAGAGGAGGTGGCATCCAAGCTCAACACAAAGCTTCTGAGCTATGATAAGGCTCCTTCTAGCAAGACCCCGTCTAGCAAAAGGACCACAGGAGGGGGCCGCCTCTCCACCCCCCTCTCTTCTCCTTTCAGGATCCCATCCTTCTCTCTGGATAAGCGACAAGAAAATCCATGAGTCCCAAACATACTTACATTAGTGTTAATTAAGCCCTAGCCCAGTAGCCTTTATGATGTAATTAACCCACACCGGTCTTCCCTTGGAAGAGTTTTGTGTAAGCTTTCTTTTTGACTGAAGGGGAGGGCACCCCAGCAATCGTTACGTATACTTACCACGATAACGAATCATGTGGAGAAGATGCTTTTCTTCTTGCAAATCCTGTAATTTTTGCTTGCTCAAGGCTTACTTTTAAATAGGTCCTTCTACACAGGCTAATCTCTAGCAGTGCACTCGTGACCTGCAGCACTCTCTAGCAGTGCACTCGTGATCTGCAGCACTATGGTTGTGGCTATCTGGTAATGGCGTCTTCAAGAAGAGGGTATGGGTTCGATTCCCATGATCTGTAACAACCTAATGTAATAAGGTGGCCACGCCTAACTTCTAAGCATCGGTCTTGGGGAAACACCGATTGTATCACCTGATCAATCCATTATTTTGGCCCACATGTTTCTGGACTCCTTGTGGTGCCAAAGGATATGGGTGATGGTTTCTCTGCTGCATTGATACACAATGCATGAAGGGGGGGCATACCTTCTTGAACTTGCAGATTCTGTCCTCACTGGGCAGTCATCTAGGGACTCATCTTCCATAGGAGCGTATTGAGTGGCGTTCATGACATCTTAATTCCGGATTCGCTCATTGATCTTTTTTCGTGAGAAGGGCCTCCAGGCTCCCTCATCCGGTCCCTTTTGTTCATCATGCAGGTTAAGCTTGTTTTGGACATCTTCCATTTGCATAGTTGATTCTTGTCTTATGTACTGTCGATGAGCCTTTATGGGAAACCTCATTTTGGTCTTGTACGTATGTAATACGATTTCATTTTGTGGAGTGTGTGTGGACTATAGTAAAGCTGACCCCTGTGCGATCACAACAGGATTTTACCGTGCACACCCATATTGCAACTTTACAGCATGTAGGTTGCATATGGCTAGCTTGGGATGATCCTGGGATGTAGTTGTGCAAAACCATGCAGTGCTTTTGAGATGTATTGGTTGCAAGGAGAGCCCCGGTGAAATGGAAAAGATGATGGATGAGCACTAGGCTCCTTTGGGATAAACTCGATATATTCAAGACTCCAAGATACTTGGGGAAAGACTTGGAAGGGAAGAGGCCAAGGCAGACAATGCATGGCCATGACAGGAAAGGTGTAGTTGGGATTTCTACATCAAATTCTTTGGTCTCACATGGATAGCTCCTGGAGCATCCCATACAATATGTAAACTGGACAAATCAATTCTTGTATGGAAGATCAAGCAAGCTGCCGTCTTCTTTTTCTTCAAAACTGAGAGATCCATGATAATCACGAGAGAATTTCCAGCGATCAGTTAGGCTGTTATCTTCTGTTTTGATGTCTTCAAAATAGCAAATGTCTTCTAAATCATCAGTGCATATCTACTTGAAGAGTTCACAAGCTAAACATAACGAGTGTGGTATTAGAAGGGGAGAGCAAAAGAGTGGACTAGAATATCATCAGTTTGAAGAGCAACCACATGAGCTTGGGCATGATTTTTCGATCATGTGTTGGAGCACCTTGTTGTCCTACCTTGGCAAGCTATTTTTTCTTTCCATCTTTCCATTTCTTCTTAGTTTGCATGCATTATATGCACAGAAATCTTGCATTCGTTGCATTTGATAAACCAAACATACACTTTAATGTTTTTAAATCACTTGCAAGGTGTCATTCAACTTGTTAGTCTCCAAACCTCTCGATGTGTAAAATTGTTCCATTATTTTACTGTTGAATAACATTGGGTATATTTGTGAGATTAAAAAAAACTTATATTTCATGATCCTTTGGTACTTTAAATATTGCAAGTCACCATATTTTATTCTTTGATTATACACTGAAGTATAAAGGATGGTTTCCATGACGTTGGGATCCAATGCTCGATTCATAAGTGTTATACTCACATGTTTAAGTTTTTGCCCTTTAAAAATCTCACACTCATCAAGTTTGAGGATAAACATTATTTTATAGACATTGTAGAACTTGACTATAGCAATCTGAACCCTATATATATCCAATACAAAGTTGTTGGGTGCATTCAATACAAATGTAACTTTTTTGAAACCATACTTCAATATGTGTATTTTTCAGATGCGTTGGCTCATCAATTAGTTTTAAAACTTTCTCTTTTAGTTGTTTTTAAGCTTTCTTCACGTGAAATGGTTTTGGAAGAGGCATTACTCGCTTAGTTTTGAAGACTTGCTTAAATCTTGTATCCAATTGTTGATAGAGCATACTATATGACTCATAACTCATTCCCACCTTGTCACATAATCCTTGAGCATATGTAGCAATAAACAAGTTGCTCACATCCCTAAGATATTCACTTACGACACCATTTACAATGTCCTTGAATTTACGATTTTCCAATGCATTTTTGACCATATCCTTGCTTAGGACTTTGACAATAGTATTATTCTTTGCATGATGGAACATATTTTTCATTATAGCAGATTGAGCATATATCTGTCTATGATATTGTCCACTTCTTTTAGTTAATTGGTGAATTGGTTTAACTAATCGGGTGTATTGACATGCTTCTTTGGTTTTTTAAAGTGGGCCCAATCTGCAAAGTTTTTGTGAGCTTCCTCTTTATGTTTCGATTCTCCTTCTCCAAGTGCATAAGTTTAGACTGTAACTTCATATTCTGCATGTGTGTGTAGCATGCATAACATCTTCAATGACATACATTGCTTGTTGTAGGTTTTGGTTCTCCCTATCCTTCTCAACCAATAATCTATCATTTTCCATTAAAGATTGCATATTCCTTTGTAATCTTGTATGTATATTTGTCAAGGCTTGATGACCATACAATCTTTCATTATCTTCACAAACAAACTTTACAAGTGATGTAAGCCCTTCAAATTGTGGTGGCTTTTGAGTGACTTGATTGGATAGATAAATGCACCCATTAACCTAAAGGTCCACGTTTTTTTTTCCTGCATTTCTTTCTTGCATCTTGTATCTTATTCAATTATCCCTTTCTATAATTCTTTTGAACATTGGTACTTATTCATCCTCCAATTGAAAGTGAATATCTCTCTTTCTCTTGGTACGTCTTGCACTTGCATCCTGTAAAGAAAAATATATGTCAATTTTAACTTGGATTAATATTCAAATCACACAATTACACCCCTTTGATTCACTATATCTGTATTTTTTTAAACCGAGTTGGATCTTGCCTCTTTCTCTTGATTTCAGTCATGATATACCCTAATCAACCCATAATTTACGTGTAATCTTAGCTTTTAATCTACCTCTAATCAGCATTCAATCTTATTTTCTATTCTATCCAAAATATTCTCCATCTCTCTCTCTCTCTCTCTCTCTCTCTCTCTCTCTCTCTCCCCCTTAAGAAGAATTGATCAAAGATATTTAAACACATTTATATAGAAGCTTGGTTAGTGGAGAACAATAACATCATCTTATCTTTTACCCTAATTTACTCTATGTCACTTTATCACTTATTTTCTGAGTTTATGTCACACAGTCCTCTATCTTTCTTCCCCTTCTCTCTCTCTCTCTCTCTCTCTCTCTCTCTCTCTCTTGTCTCTCTCTATGAATTGACACTTAAGGATTAAACAACAACTATGAAGAATAATAACATCAGAGAGATTAACAAAATAAAGATACCTCCATTATCACTTGATTGCTTGTAGTACAGAGTGTTGAAGAGGATGATACCTTATAGTATAGTACTGAAGAGGGAGATTACTTGTAGCAGGGTAGAGAGCATTGTAGATAGTACTGAGTGTTGCTTCAGAAGAATTCGTATGCAAGAAACCATATTATGGAGGAAAGGATAAGAGTACACAAAATTTCGGACAAAACTAGAGCTTTGAGAGAGAATGAAGAAATGCTCAGAAATAGGCATATATATGTTCAAAAAAGATAAAAATTTACAAGGAAAATCTCGAGTCAAAAAGGTATCTCTGGGTGAAAAATTATCTTAAAATATAATGTGTATGTCATTTTATATCATTTTTAAACTTTTGTCTTTTTAAGAAGCAAGAATGAGAACGATTCTAATATATTTTCATATTGAAAATTCATGAGGGCATTAAAGAGTCGTATATTAATGATTGGCTCCATTTTTAGAGAAAATAGAATTGTATTTTTTAGTTATGAGGATTTTGAGAAAAAGTGACTTTATCATACAGTTTGGAAATAAAATAATAGGTAAAATCTATTGAAAATACAAATATGAGATTTTTTTCATTGTAGTTTTCTTATTATAATATTATTTTGGAATCTCTTTTTAGAGAGAGAGAGAGGTGAGAGAAACCCCTTACTAGCAGGCTTTAGCATGCACCAAAGACGTGGGTGGCAAGGACGTCTGTGGTTGCCTTGGAGGGTTTTTGGTGGTGGGCAGATGAAGGTTGTTGGGGCCAAATTGTTAGCGTGGGTTGGTAGGGTGGTTGGAGTTGGGGATAGGGCTGTGCGCTATTGGGACTTTCGCTGGGCTGGCACAAGTATTGGTTTTTTGGGGATTCGGCACATGACGATTCTTGGCAGGCTTGTAGGATGATAAATGATAAGAATTCAGAGTTGAGTGTCGATAAAGAGCGAACGACACTTTCGTTGGAGTCTTCAATACCTGCAATTGAAAACCTCTCATATGTGGTCTCTCCTTGGGGGTAGTGTTAGTCTTCTTATCGTGCATAAGACATAGTTTGATTAGTTTGGGAGACAGGTCAAACTCTAAGCAAGCTGAGAGTATTGTCTTGTACTTGAGGACCCAAACTATGTATAGATTTCGGTGCAGATATTATGTGAGTGCTCGTGCATACTTAGATATTATGTAGTTAGAAGAACGTGGGTTGGTTTCTCGTAACGTGTGGATGAAGCAAAGTTGCTCATGTTGAGAAGTACACAGGGAGGTGTGTGAGACATCCTTTGCGTTGTGACTGCATGACGTAGTATAATTGAACACAGGGACACCGCACTTTCGATAGCTGGTAGCTATTAGACTTGCTCGATGAGTACAGTATACTTTTCATGGCCATTCGTGCGGTGCTTACTACGATTGATTGCATGGTATTAAGGCAGAGTGCAAGAGGGAATCATGTGAATGGGTCAGGGTGACATATCTAACCATAGGCGAGACAAGTACCCTAGGTGTGTCCTACCCTTGATATGCCCTGAATAATTGTGGGTGATGCTAAAGGGCTAGGGGACTAGGGACGGAGCCAGTCGACCAAGATCACTGGACGTACCTAATTTGAGGACCCCTAGGTGTTGTGCGGTGATCGTGGGTACTTCTTAGCTTTTCGTTTCTTGTCTTTTCTTTTATTTTCTTTTCTTTTGCTTTTTTTTTTTGGACTTGCCTGAGTACAACCATTGCAATATGTTGAGGATATCAACCTTTCAACAGGTTGGGCAATGTCAAGATTTGAAGGCTCAGGAAATGGATATTACAGCGATGATTGTGACGTAGCCTCGTTGTTAGAGGAACATTTGTTGAGATGGGGAGATATACTTGAGATTTTGCAACCCTCTTTGGAACATGCGATGTTGGTGCAATTGAGGTGACAACTATCGTGAGTGCCAGGTGTAGAGTTTGACCCAGAAGGAGAGAATTGCCACTGATCATATTGTGGGCCATGCGATGTGGACGATCGCAAGGGTGATTTTCGCTTTCGGCAATGAGGCTTCCGTCATGGCTCTTGTGAGGTTGGTGGTCTTGCGGTGACTTGGGCGTTGAACACTTTCGTACAAAGACCTGTGTCGTCTTGCATCCACTTGACACTTCATGAGAGTATATGCAAGTCGCATGCATCGAGTATAATGAACGAATGCAACATAACAAGATATTACTTTATCAAAATCCTATGGTGCTGGCTGCGATGCATATTCCGACGCTTGTTAAAGACGTGGCATATATTAGTAGTAGGTAAGGGAAGTTTATACAAATGGGGAGCCTAACCCTTTAACCATTTAAATACAAAAAGTTATGGTAGGATAGCCTTTGTTAAGCATGTTATACAACATAGGGGCTACTCTATCTATACGAGGCGGGGTGAGTCCGAGTGGTTGGGCGATTGGGGCTGTGCCGGTGAGGGACTCCTGTGAGGCTGCGCGGGGAAGATATTTGCCAGGACCCGAATAGTGTAGTCCCTGGCTACAACTGTTTCAAGAATGATTTTGAATAATTCATAAAATTCCCGCTTGTTTCTGGCTGCCTTTTCTTCTTTCGAGCACCTGGTGCCCGAGCGTTTGGTGGGGGCATGCATGGCTGGTGTTGCCACACCCCGTGTGCTCCCTTGAGCCTCCGTTCTCTTGGCTTGGAGAGTTTTCAGCCTGTGTCCTGTGGGTGGTGTCGTTTGGGGTCTCTTTTCAATGCATACCTCTTTAGAGTAGGCGCGTAGTGTTCTGGCGGGGGCGCTAGTGCCTTATGCTCCCTTTGATAGCAGAGAGCTTTCTTGCAGGCCAACTGTACTATGTGGTCCATGAGTGCTACCGTAGGGGAACCTGCAAAATGTGGACCAAGGGTTAGGCCCTGAGGCAGGATAAAACCATTCCCATGGAAGGGATTATACAGTGGGTTATCAAGTGCATATGACGAGGAGGGGTGAGGTGAGGCATGTTTTGTTTGTTGTAGAGAGACAACCCTAGTGATGATATTCGTCCTGCTTCGACTGCGGAGCGTATTCCAGCTATAGCAGATCTTGGCTTATGCTAAGTTGCGTGGACTGGTTGTTATGGAGTGGAGCAGGGATTGTCCCCGGAAGGATAGAACGAAAAGGGGAAAGGCGTATAGAAGGGGACGGTGCCCCGTCTACACCCTCAGAGGTGTTGGTCAGGGCTTCCTATGGCAATAATGAGGGTTGCATGCTCTCCACCTAGAGGCGGGAATGGTTACACGACTTCTGGACGTGTGGTGAGAGGAGGACCCGAGGAGCTCAGCCTGTCAAACCCAACTCTTTTCCCTGCGCTTGACTATCATTGCTTGTGTGTGTGTTGATATTATCTATACATGGTCACAAAACTCATTGTTTATTTATGTATATATTTACGAATCCATGTCACTTTGTGAGGATAAAAACCAATTGTAGAACTCAGGATTGTACTGGAGCGTGGCACACGCATCCAATACTCGTGGTAGATTACTCAATAATAATAGATATTTTGCAACATCGAGTAGCATGGTACCTTGTCCGAGTCTACTGGCAACATGTAACTCCTCCTCAATGAGAACCTTATCAGCCAAAGAGTTCTCTTGGCTAGTTTTGGCTAAGTCCATACCCCGAATGGTAGTTAGTACTCCAAAGGAAGTCGATGCCACATAGATTGGGTCTCTTTGAGAATGCCATTTAGCCAATCGCTCCTCTGAGACTGTCATAATCTGGGCTCCTAGTTCGACCATCGCAATGCGGTTTTCAAACCAACGTTTTTCAAATTGACTTCAATCCTCCGATTGTCGTTTTAGTTGCTCTATCTCTAAGAGATTTGGTTGGCAGAGCACATCATTGAATGTTACAGTTAAGCGTAGTTCGTCGGCTTCCTCGTCTGAGGTGAGTCGCATGTCTTCATGCAGGAGCCTGTCATAGTGCTCGTCAAGATATTCTTGCTCTTCCAAGGATAAGTAAAATGGCAAGTATCCCCTAAGCTGCTTCTTGGGGAATGCACCCATGTCCGCAAGTATGTAGACACATGCGAATACTTTGAGTTTATCATCCAACTCAGTTAAGCATTCTGCGACATTTCTATGTTCAATGAGGGCTTGCTCGGTTGCTATCTCATGCAAGGTTCTAGGAGTTTCCCTAGGCTTTAGCATAGATGGGGGTTCAGGCATAGATGAGCAAGATTGGTTAATTCTAGGATTGCTTATGCTCTCGGGATTTCCATGTTTCTCCTGAGGCCTTTCTGCTATTGTGTCATGGTTCTCCTTGGATGTGACTGTATCCACTCTAGATTGGCCAATCCGAGTTCTATTATCGGTGGATTGAGTGGTGCAAGCAATTGTTGATGGTAATGGTTGCTATGACTTATCAGAACATATGGATACATTTGAGGTTTCACCCTATCAGGAAAGATGGCAATGGGTTCATTGGTGGATGGGCTTGATGTTTTATTCCTCAGCTCTTCAGTGCTCTTGGTCTCGATCTTATTGGCGTCTACCACCACTTGCAATTGTCGTTGTTTCCCTTGTTTTGTCCTATTTTTCTTGGGTAGTTGTAGTGTCTCCTTTAAGGACTTAGGACCGTGAACTAGGTCAATCATTGATGTGTTTGGTTGGGCCTTAGCACTCTCTTTCTCTGGTGTGCTCTCATGGGACTTAGCTGTGGCCTGCTGAACAGCCTTGCTAGGTTCTGAGGATACAGCGGTCTCTCTTTTTGGAGAGTCTAGCTCTTCAGCTAATTCCCCTCTATTTAGCTTCTCAAGCCTAGGCTTTAGGTGCTTTGAAAGTGCTGGAGTTTTCAAGGACGTTGGTTGGGACACCTCCTCCACAGGCAAATGGCTAAGGACACGTTTTACAAGGGGTATTGTCACGGTCGAGGGCTGGCTGATGTGATCCTTGATTGGGAGTAGTAGCAACTAGTTCAGTGGATTGGCTACTATTGGTGGATTGTGGTGTCAAGTCCTTAAGCCGATTCAAAGTGCTCGTGTCTTTTGTTGCCCCTTGTGCATTCAATTGTGTAGATTGAGCATTAGTTGATCTAGTCACATTAGGTTGCATAGGCATATCCTTGGTCCAAGAGCTATGGGTGGTGTCATGTCTCACCTCTTGGACATTTGGAGGCTTAGATGGAGATAGAGGTTGGGATTGAGCAGCTGCACCTGACGGATGCTGTTGTACTTCCTGTGTCCGTTTAGGAAAGGAGGGTGTAGGAGATTTGGGACTCTTAGGTGGACTTGGCATTGGCTGAAAGATGTGCTCGCGGCTGTTAGACGATTGTGCCATTTGCTTTGTTGAGCAATCAGCCTTCTTATGAGCAGCATTGTGCTTGTGGTGCTTGTTATCCACTTAGGAAATCAAAGGATTCTTGGGTACTAGTGGCTTTTGCATATCCTCAACGACTACATTTGATATCTGCTTGTCAAACATGCTAGGCTGAGAATCTATCCTTTGATTAGTCCCGTTTGGTTTCTTGATTTCGATCGTGAGGGGCTCGGTCACTCCAATGTTTTTGACTCGAGACTTGGTTTTTCATTTAGATTTCCTCCTACGCTTCTTTGCTCTTGATACGATCTGGCCTTTAGCTGATAGAGGAGGTTTAGCAGGGGGTTTTGGTATCCAAATCCATCGGTTACCTGCATAATACCCTTGAGCATGTAGCAACGCTTTGGATATCCATCTCGGTGTTGCGTTGGCTCTCCATCGATGCCTTCGTCTATAAGGCTTGGGCTTCTTTTGGGGTCTTCTATTATATTTGTAAGTCTAAAGCTCGTCCTTGGCATTATCTCCTAACCTTTTCGTTTCAAGCATGGCCTCACTCACTGGTTCTTGTTGTTCAACTTGTGCTTGTATCAACTCTTTCAACAGGTCCTTGCTCTCATTACTAGGCTTGCCTGCTATATCAGCACCTTCATTGCCTTTCCCTCGAGGTTCAATGTGGTCACCCTTGCTAAAGGTTGTGACTATCCTCACACCTGGTAGTATCAAGTGTATCCTCTGTGCTACATAATCAGCCTCACACTTTGTCGCCCTTCTGAAGGGTCTTCCTAAGAGGGTTTCCTTTCCGCAATTAGCATTATTTGGAGGGTCATGAAATAGGATAGACAAGCTTTCAGTTTCAATTGTTGCAAGGATTTTACACTTTCCTATAAGTGCTTTAGATATCCCCTGTAAGGACTGCGAGTTGCATTAGTTTATGTGAGCTTTGGTTGGCCTAGTAGGGTCCATGCTTCATAGGTCAAGATATTAAAATTTGCTCCTTCATCGATCAGAACATCGACAGTGTGCCCTCTTTTCACGGTGAGTTTGACCCTAAGATAATCACGCGGTATTATGTCTTCATCTTCCGGGTCTTGGCTTACAAATTGAAGCCTTCTAACAAATGCCCTTGAGTCCCCAACTGCATGACTAGATGTGGATTCTCCATTGATGTCGTGGATCGTCTGTGTAGTGCTATTCAAGGTGCATTTATCGTTAGGACTACCATATCTAGTCATCCTTGCCATTGCAGCTTGATGTTGTTGCTTTCAGCTTTGACTAGATATAGTCCGAATGCAACACGTACGTGTTTTTGTAGTGTGGCCTTTTTGCCCTTGGCTAGATTGGTCCATTGAGGTTTTAGGGTCTCTGTTTGTCTTTGTTCGGGTATGGGATTTTGGTTGCTCTTTTGCAAGTGAGAATCCATGCTCATGTAGAGCCATTACTACACTATGGTCTAATTTGGAGGACCTATCACGACACGCGTTTTCTCTCCAACCTACTTGGGGGAGGTGCGGAGGGGGCAGAGCTTCCTCCGCAGGGGTTCGGGGGGGACAGTCCCCCCGGCCCGCAGGGCCATTACGATAAATGCCATGCTCAATTTGAGGGATTGTTTATAGCCAAGTTTTGAACTACTTGCTCTAGATTTCAGCCCAATGATAGATCTATGATATAGTTTCGGCTCTATATGGTCTCTCGATCAGTTTCAGCGTCTAAAGGTTAAATTTTGAAAAAATCTTAATTCGGTCCAATAGGTCCAAATTGCAGGGGCCGAATGCCCGATTCGGCCCGTCTGAATGGCCGAGGGCCAAATGAGAAAGAGCCGAATGTAACTAGGCCGAATGTCAAATTCGGCTAGTCTGAGTGCGCTTGTCTGAGGGCTGAGTGGCCGAGTTAGGTGGGTCGAGGGCCGAATGGTAACTAGTTCGAGGGGGGTTGGCTGAGTGGGCCGAGGGCCGAGTGGCCGAGCTAGGTGGGCCAAGTATCAAGTGATCCGAGTACTTCACTCGGACGGGCTGAGTGAAAGGCGTCCGAATGGGCCAAATGCCCGAGTGGTCCAAGGACCAATTTTGGGACTCGGTCCAGAATCGCCGTCGCTCGAACGGGCTGAGTGCAATACGATTTTAATCGGACTTCAAAGAATTCATTGCATCGAGTGATCAAGGCTTTCCTACTTGCTGAGCACCTCCAGATCCAAGCTACTCAAGTAGGGGAAGGTGTGGAATTACCTGGGCTAGGCAAATAACTCCTAGATGACTAGATCAAAGTAGGTCGACGCGATGAAGCTCTCTTCTTCTCTCCTGCTCTCCTGAAATCCTGCAATGCAAAATGTGGCCTTTCTTGCCACTCCTGGCCTCTTATCACCCTGCCTAGGCCTGCACTCACCTTAGTCTTGCTCCCTTCACCAACATTTAATCCAAAAATTCACTTTTTGCCATTCTTTTCCCTGTTTCAGCCTGTTATACAGCAACAGAAAACCCTATTGCGTGCTCCAATGTTTTGCTCCTATCCTTCCTAAATGCAAGAAAAAACCATAGGGGAAATACCTACACTACTCCATCATGCTTTTCCAAGTCCAAAAACCAAAAATCTACTTGCTAAGGAGATCAAATACATCGTCAAACTTCCTTGCTTCCTACCTATCTACCTTAAGCACCGGTTCGGGGAAAACCCTACTTCAATGCTTGATTCAAAGCTTGAGCGCGCAAGCGCTCAAAGCTTGAATC
Organism: Lygodium microphyllum; assembly: GCF_053477565.2. Classification (NCBI taxonomy): domain Eukaryota; kingdom Viridiplantae; phylum Streptophyta; class Polypodiopsida; order Schizaeales; family Lygodiaceae; genus Lygodium; species Lygodium microphyllum. The sequence continues at coordinate 160,868,058 of NC_141139.1, read as the reverse complement.
CGTTTGTCCTGGCAACGGAACCAAAATGTGGGAGCTCTCGCTTAACCGCCAAGACCCATGGACCGCTTATTGCTTCAAGCGTTCCAAGCCAAGCACTAATGGCTACCTCTCACATAGCCGATGCGCCATCCATATCTACGGGTGTAGTGAGCTTACCTCCATACCAATCGAGTTACCTCCTCTCCTGCACACTCCGGTAGCTCCATGATCCAAGTGCAAGCTTCAAGCAAGCTCCATCCTCAAGCTTCACGCTCCAAGCTCCATTGCCGTGAGAAGAGAAGAGAAGAGAAGAGAAGAGAAGAGAAGAAAAGAAGAGAGGAGAAGATGGAGAGCTTCTCCTCCCCGGTCCCTCACCCTCACACACTCACTTCCTCACACTCTCACACTCCCTCTCTCAAGCACAAGCTCAAGCAAGCAAGAAGAAGAAGAAGAAGGGAGCTCCTTTTGGCCACACACAAGAATGATCTTCTCATTCACTTTTCAACTTTATATACAAAACCCTAAATCCCTTTTGGGTGGTTATCCCCTTACCTTCTTTTTTACATGGCCGGCAATATGCCATTTTTTCCATTGTCCTCCTATCTTCCTAGCTTCCTTCCTACCGCCCCCATCTACCTTTACAAATTGCACGGGTGAGAGCCCGGCCCGACGCTCATTAAATTAAATCATGATGCGCTTGCGCTCTTTTACAAAAGTATTAACTTGCACTTTTTCTTGTTTACCTTTTCCCTTTATTTAGGATTTTCCTGCACTTCTTGTATTTCCATATTTTTCTTGGCGTGCCTTCACCTTTCGTTTCGCTTTTGCCTTGGCCTTGCTTTCTACTTCAGATTTTTTGGATTTTCCACCTTTGTTCGTTTGAGGGTTAACAATCGTAGAAGACCACAAAAGAAGCCCAAGCCTTATAGATAAAAGTATCAATGGAGAGCTAGCACAACGCCACGATGGTAATCCAAAGTGTTGCTACATGCTCAAGGGTATTACGTAGGTAGCCAATGGATTTGGGTACCAAAACCCCCTACTAAACCACCTGTTTCAACGGAAGATCAAGTTGTATCAAAAGAGAAGAAGCATAGGAGGAAATCTAAATGGAAATCCAAGTCTCTAGTCAACAACATTGGAGTGACTCAGTCCCTCATGATTGAAATCAAGAAAACAAACAGGACTATTCGAAAGGTAGATCCTTAGCCTAGCGTGCTTAACAAGCAGATATCAGGTGTAACTGTCGAGTGTGTACAAAAGCCACTAGTGCCCAAGGATCCTTTGAGGATGATGAGTACCACATGTACAATGTTACTCATGATAAGGCTAATTGCTCAACAAAGAAAATGGCAGAATTGTCAAGCAACAACAAGTAAATCTTCCATCCAGTAGTACCAAGTCCACCTAGGTTTTCCAAATCTCCTACACTCTCTTTCCCTAAATGGACACAGGAAGCACAGTAGTAGTCATCAAGTGTAGCTGCTCAATCCCAATCTCTATCTCCATTTGAGTTTCCAAATGTCCAAGATGCGGGACATGACACCACCCTTAGTTTTTAGCCTAGGATATGCCGGTGTAATCCACCTTCACTATCTCGATCTGCACAAATAAATGCGCACAGGGAAACAAAAGACATAACCATTTTCTATCTACTTAAGGACTTTACACCATAGTCTACCAACAATAGCCAGTTCACTGAGCTAGCTGCTACTACTTCTAATCAGGAATCACAGCAATCACAGCCTTTGGCCGTGATGATGTCCCTTGCAGAATGTGTCCTTAGAAATTTACCTGTGGAAGAGGTGTCGCAATCAATATCCTTGACACCCCCAACACTTCCAAAGCACCTAAAGCCCTAGGCTTGAGGAGAAATCTCTCGAAGATTTGGCCAAGGAGATGGGACATCTAATGAATGAACCAGAGATGAAGTGCATGATGAAGCTTGATCACAAGCTGACAGCCATCACATGTGCGTACGTCCATGTGGATATTGGAAGGTCAACACTAGAGCACACAAAGCTCATAGCTAAACCCTTGACTTGGGACAAGCAACAATGTGTTTGCTCTCGCTATGTAGTTGTTGATGAGGAAATCATAAAGGACATCCCAAAGGCCACAACTAGAGAATAGCGCTTGATACCCTCACTTTATACTACTCAATGTGAGATAAACGAGGAAAAGCTCAAAGCAATCAAACAAAAAGGGAAAGAACAAGGAAACTTTGTGCAAAAATGGTACTCCAACTAAAGTTTGGTAGCCAAAATTGACCACCGACTAATGATATTCGTTGAGGAAAGCAGAGCCCTTTGGACATCAATACATGATCCCACGTACATTTCCTTGACCTCATTAAGAGTGTTGGAAATGGTCCATGAGGTCCAGCTTTCTGCCACTGTCCAAAAACATCCCTTGTATGATAAACTGCTTCTAGAAGAAGATCTACACTTGGCTAGTAGGCTAGGAGTAGGGAGCATAATACTTGATGTTAGCGCATATGTCTTCTACCTCAGTCAAGATCTTGCAATCCTAGATCTGTATGCTTCCCATCAATACAACCCTGACTTCTTAAGCTGGTTTGGTCCAAGCCTACATGAGAGGAACCCTAAACCATCTCTTAGTTCTACACTAGAGTCACCCGAACCTCCATAGTAAGAGAAAAATTGCTCTAAACACAACACCCGCTCTGATAAGAAGCATTGGAGGCGTGCTCCAATGGGTAAGGACAAGAGTCTAGAGCAAACTTCCAACCAGGAGCAACTATCAATACAATCGGATGAGGGGTTAAATGAAAGAGAATTGGCTAAAGAGATAGACTCTCCACAAAGAGAGGCATTTGTACCCTCATAACCTAGCGAGGCTGTTTAGCAGGCCGTAGCTATGTCCCATGAGGACACACTAGAGAAAGAGAATGTTGAAGCCCACAACCAAGCACATGAACGACTAACCTAGTTCAAGGTCTTGAATCTTTAAAGGATACACTTCAATTACCCAAGAAAAAGAGGAGAAAACAACAACAGTTGCAAATGGTTGTACTTGCTAAGAAGATTGAGGCCAAGAGTGTTGGAGAGCTGAGGAATAAAGCATGGAGTCCAACCATGAATGAACCCATTGCCATCTCTCCTAACAACGGTGAAACCTTAGATGCATTTATGTATTCTGATAAGTCAAAGCAACCATTACCATCAACGATTGCTTACAACACTCAATCCACTGACAATAGAACTTTCATTGACCAATCAAGAGTGGATACAACACTATCACAACAGGTTGACAAAACTATACCATCACATCCGAGGAGAACAATAACACAATAGCATCAAAGCCTCAAGAGAAACATGAAAACCTCAAGGACATAAGCAATCCTAGCATTGACCAATATTGCTCATCTAGGCCTAAGCCCCCAACTATGCTAAAGCCTAGGGAAACTCCCAGTTCTTGCATGAGATAGCAATCGAGCAACCCTTCATAGAATATAGAAGTGTCACAGAGTGCTTGATCGAGTTGGCGACTAAACTCAAATCATTTACATGTGCTTACATCCTTGTCGACATGGGCACATTCCCTAGGGAGTAACTTGAGGAATATTTGTCATATCCGCTATCCTGGGAAGAGCAAGAATATCTTAACAAGCACTATGACAAGCTCCTAAATGAACGCATGCAACTCATCTCTAACGAGGAGGCCGAGACAAACTATGCTTAACTGTGACATTCAACGAAGCACTTTGCCAACCAAATCTCTTAGAGATAGAGCAAGTAAAGCGACAATCAGAGGGTCGAAGTCAATTTGAAAAATGTTGGATTGAAAACTGCACTACAATGGTCAAACTTGCAACCCAGATTATGACGGTCTCAGAGGAGTGATTGGCCAAATGGTGGTCTCAAAGAGAACCAACCTATACGGCACCAACTTCCTTTCGAGTACTAACTATCATTCGGGGTATGGACTTAGCCGAAACTAGCCAAGAGCACTCTCTGATTGATAAAATTCTCGTTGAGGAGGAGCTACATGTTGCGAGTAGAATCTGACAAGATACCATGCTACTCGATGTTGCAAAATATCTATTGTTATTGAGTAGGCTGCCACAATTACTAGATGCGTGTGCCACACTCTAGTACAATCCTAAGTTCTACAATTGGTTTTTCTTCTCACGAAGTGACATGGATTCATAAACGTGTACATAAATAAACAATGAGTTTTGTGACTGTGTATAGATAATACCAAAAAAAGCAAAGCCAGCACACACAAGCAATGATAATCAAGTGTAAGTGATATGCGTCGAAGTCAACACCATGGGATTCAAATAAGTGATGCCTCTTTGAGCTACACTTGTTCATTATGGTTGAAGCATATGACTTGCATGTACTCTCACGAGTTGCCAAGCGAATGCAATATGACACACGTCTCTATACGAAAGCGTTCAATGTCCAAGTTACCACAAGACCACCAACCCCACAAAGAACCATTATGGAGAAAGCGACAAAAATACCAAGAACAAAGAGCCATGACAGAATCCCCACGGGAAGAGAAAATCACCCCTGTAGAAAGCATACATTACATTTGAACATGGCCCAAAGCATAGTTATCGGCTACTCTCTCTTTCTTGGCAAAACTCTACATTCGGATAGGAGCTACACTCTCAGCAATGACAAATGTTTCTTCATCAACCATGATTCAATTCGCTAGATGCTTTGTTCCTCTTCCATGCACAACTCACTCTAGTTGCTACCTCAATTGTACCGATATCTCACATGTTACAAAGAGGTTTGCAAAATCTCAAGTGCATCTCTCCATCTCAACAATTGTTCCTTTAGCATCGAGGCTAGTAACACAATCATGTTTAATATTCATTTTTCACAGCCTTTGGATCTTGATATTTCTCAATCCAAATGAAAGACTGATAGCCTCAATATATTGCATTGGTTGTATTCATTTTATCCAAAAAAAGAGAAAAAAAAGAGAAAAAAAGAAAAGAAAAAAAGTACTCATGATCACAACACAACACTTAGGGGTCCTCAAATTAGGTATGTCCAATGACCTTAGTTGATTGGCTCCATCCCGAGTCCCCTAGCCCTTTATACATCCCCCATAATTGTTTAGAGCACATCAAGGGCAAGACATACCTAGGGAGCTTGTCTCACCTATGTTTAGACCTGTCACCCTGACTATTTGCACGATTCCTTTTCGCACTTCATCTTAGTACCATTGTAATCAATAGTGGTAAGTAAGGCAAGAAAGACCATGTAAAGTACACCGTACTCTTCAAACAATATACGTAGCCACCAACTACCAAAACCTCAGGCGTCAAAGAGCTCAATTATGCTACATCGTGTTGTCAAAATCACAAATGATGTCTCAAGAAGCCTTCGAGTGTACTTCTCCTCAACATCGATAATTTTTTCCACCCCATTGAACACTTGCTTCATCCACACATTGCTACGAGGGACCAAACTAGCAGTCTTCTAACTACATAATATCTAAGTATGCACATGCACTCACATAATATCTACACCACAATCTATACACAGTTTGGGTCCTTAAGTGTAGGACATTACTCTCGGCTCATTGATATGTCTCCCAAACTAATCAAACTACGTCTTGTGCATGATAAGAAGACTAGCACTACCCCCAAGGAGAGACCACATATGAGAGGTTTTTCAATTGCAAGTATTGATGAAGACTCCAACAAAAGTACCGTCAGCTCTTCATCAATACTTAACTCTAAACTCTTATTCTTTATTATCATGCAAGCCCACCAAAGAATCGTCACATGTAGAATCCCTAAAAACCAATACCTGTGCCAACCATGGGCGATTCCCAACAAAGAACAACCCTATCACCAACTCCAATAGCCCTACCACCAGCCAAACAGACCAACAATGTGCCCCCAATGACCTTCATCTGCACAACCACCAAAACTTCTCCAAGGCAAATCACATCAGTCCCTTTCACCCACGTCTTCGGTGTATGCCAAAGCCTGCTACCTACGATGGTGAGTGCCATGGGACTGGCACTCGTATAGGAGGGAGATAATATTAACCCTCAGACGAAAAAGGTGAAAAATTTGGAAAATCTAAAGCAAAAGACAAGGCCAAGGAAAAAGTGAAATAGAAGATGAAGGTGTGCAAAAAAAAATATGGAAACACAAGAAGTGCAAAAAAGTCCTAAATCAAGGAGAAAGACGCACAAGAAAAAGCGCAAGTCAATACTTTTGTAAAAGAGCACAAGGCGCACCATGATTTATTTTAAGAGTGCCGGGCTCTCACCTGTGCAAATTGTAAATGTAGATGGGCGGTAGGAAGGAAGCTAGGAAGATAGGAAGACAATGGGAAAAAGAGCCTAGGCCACGACTGGCCATGTAAAAAATGGGATAAGGGGATGACCAACCAAAAGGGATTTAGGGTTTTGTATATACAGTTGAAAACTGAGTGAGAAGCTCATTCTTGTGTGTGGCCAAAAGTAGCTCTCATCGTCATCTTCTTCTTATTCTTGTTTTTGCTTGCTTGAGCTTGTGCTTGAGAGAGGGAGTGTGAGAGTGTGAGGGAGTGAGTGTGTGAGGGCGAGGGACCATGGTGGAGAAGCTCTCCATCTTCTCCTCTCTTTTTCTCTTCTTTGGACTTGCTCGTGGCAATGGAGCTTGGAGCTTGGAGCTTGGAGCTTGAGGATTGAGCTCGCTTGAAGCTTGCACTTGGATCATGGAGCTATCGGAGTGCTCGGGAGAGGAGGCAACCTGATCGGGCATGGAGGTAAGCTCACTACACTCATAGAGAGAGATAGCACGTCGACTATGTGAGAGGTAGCCACTAGTGCTCAGCTTGAAACACTTAAACAATAAGCAGTCCGTGGATCTTGGCGGTTGAGCTTGAGCTTTGCTTCTACAATCATTCAAATTGTTAGAGATATCAAAATTACCTCGCTAATGATTAGCAAAGAATAGCAAATGCTATGGTTGGTTTTGGAAACCATTAAGCCTTAAATTTTTTTTTGAACTATGAAAATTCGCCCCCTTTTAACCTTTTTTCATATGCTCATTAATGCTGACCAATTCTGGAGGCTCTAGAGACATGTGTACATGATAAAACTACCAAAATTTGATGTACTTTGCCATTATATTGATGGCTTCTAGCTATTCATGTGAAACTTGAAGATTTCATGTAAAAATCTCAACTATATGTCTTTTTTGTCATCATCATATATTGTCTTTCTCAATTTCTTCCCTTTAAGTCTTCTTTGATTATCTTGGTGTCTTGAATATACTGGTTGACCCGAAAGGGACCATGTGCTCATATATCACCATTTTCCTATCTCTAGGGCTCTTATTGTAATCAATTCACCTTAAAAGCACCACACAATTTGCACAACCATATCACATGATGATCCCAAGCTAGCTATAAGGAGGCTACATGTTAAAAATTTGCAATATGAGTATGCATGGTAAAAACTTGTTGTGAGTGCACAAGTGTCTAGCTATTCGTCCACACAGAACTCCAAAATGACATAATTTTACAAATATACAACTCCAAAATGACATCATTTTACTTATGCTCAAGATCAAAATGGGGTTTTCAATGGTGCTATTGAATAGATTGTATCCTTGATATTTTTTATGACGCATCCAATTTCATCTAAAGCTCATGCCTTACCTTGATGCCTTAAGATCTTCTCCTTGCATAGGTTCTCACACTTGTGTTATAGGGAAGCCTACCCTTCCCAAGTCACTATTAGCTAGGATTCTGGGGTGAGGTGGAATCAAACATGTGAACAGGTAAGGTGAATGAAACACATGAATGAAACCTCCATCAATGAATCGAGAGCGGAAGAGAGTGGATAAAAATCAACTCATGATTGATGAAAAATTGTAAAATCTTTGAAATGAATGGACTGCTTGAAGAAAAAAAAGCTCTTCTTTGTAATTAAGCATGTTATTCTTTCCTAGAAAGCATAATCAATTCCTGGTCACCTTTTTGCAAGAAATTACCTTGAGAACACTAAAAGTGAACTATGGTAGGTCAAGACAAAAGCATCAAACTTCCATTCTTGGAGGAGGAGCAAGCAAAATACGGCCCCTCGTTGGAGATGGGGGCTTATAACAAAGTCAAATTCAGGTATATCTTGAATCTAGAAGACATAGTCATGGAGGAACCAACCATCTAGCAACCGGTGAAGCAGTGGAGGCTATGGAAGTATGTGGAAAAGGTGGGCCAAGCCATCAACCATGAGAAGTGCGTTGAGTTCCTTCGGACCTTCAACCGAAACCGGGGCACTATCATGGTGCACCTAGGAAATGAAGCCCACCAAGTAGATATCGAGCTAAGCCCGGAACTAGTACAAAAAGCACTAACTTACCAAACAAAGTGGAAAAATGGCCAAAGCAAGATGTGTATGACATGTTGGGGATGGACAAAGTGATAGTCCACACAAACAATGGCATCAGCCTACTCGACATTCTCTCGACCCCAAGGTGCAAATGCAAGCCAAAATGGTGCATGCTCTATTCTCCATTTAGCGATATAATGCATTGATGAATAGAATCAATGTGCCAATGCTGGAGACCATTGCTACCTAGTCCTTTGACTAGGTAAACCTCAATGGCATCATGAGGAAGATGATAGAGACATCAAAAAGCCTTAGCCACCAGTGGAAGACTTGTAGGGGGAGAGTCCCAGCCTCCAAAGCTAGAAAATCGTCGTCCTCAAAGGTCTCCATCATTGGCTTTGGAGGAATCTTGACAGCCATAATAAGATAAGCACTAGGGAATGCACAAGATGATGAGGCAATTGGTAAAATGCCGAGCAGGTCCATTCTGCACCAAGGACAAGAGCAGTCTAGCAAAAGGACCGTGAGTGAGGACAAAGGAGAGCAAGAAGCGCAATCTGGCCAAGGGTCATGAGGTCAAAGAAAGAGAGTTTGTAGAAGAAGAAGACCAAAGAAGAGAGGGAGCGGAAGGAGAAAACAGACCTACACAAAGCACAAAGTGAGTCCAAAAGCACGAAATAACGACGACAGAAAGAAGAAAAGGACGAGATGAAGAGAATAAAAGAGGAATCCAGAAGAGCTAAGGACGAGAGAAAGAGAAAAGCTGAGGAGGAAGAGGTGGAGTTGACGATGAAGGAGGAAGAAGACATAGCTTTTGCTATCCGCCTCTCAGTGGAGCAACCTTCAAGGCAAGAAGAGTTGTTGGCCATGAGCCCAACCCCAACACGAAGGTCCAAGCACCAGCTCTAAGGCACAACTCTAAGGCACCCAAAAACCTGCCACCCCTGGTGATCGAGGGAAAGGGCAAGGGTTTGATCCACCCTATCCCAATTGTCCTAGTACCTGCCACCCCTGTCATTGCACCCACCCAGGACTCCTCTACCACGGTAGATGCTAGTAGCCTTGTGGCATGGGTGTGATTCCTGGTCAACAAGGAGGCAACTCAAGGTGCGAGTTCCAAAACCCTTGTGATGGGAGTAAGAAGACATGCAGCTGTAAATGTAGAATCTAGACAGGATCTCAAACGACCAAGGATTGAAGCATCTACAACCATTGGCCCCTCTGCACTGCCCTTGTCCACAACCTATGATGGATATGTGCAGGAACTCTTGGCATAGCTGAAACGGGCAAAGGAAGATAAAAAGATCACCGTAGTTGAGCTTGAGGCCGAAAGGGAGATGATGGTAGCCTCTCAGTTAGAGAGAACCCGCCGTCAAGTGGCCATCTATCAAAGAGAGATCAAAGAGCTAAAAGCGAAGCTTAAGGCCAAAGGAGGAGAAGACGACAGATGGCAAGCAAAACTCGCGATGGAAACACATAACCTCATGAGCCTACAATACACTTTTGACGAGCTAGTGATGCTGTACAAGGATCTGCAAAAAGAAAATGAAAAAATCCGAGATGCTGCAGAACAATTAGCAGTAGTAGAAAGTCAATGGCACCTAAAGCATATAGTAAATATGGAACAGAGATTAGTCTTGGATCTTGAAGAACAATAGCTCTTGGAGCAGAGATCAGGGTAGAGGCCGCATAGGTGAGCTTGGAAGCCCAACAATGTGCCTTTCTCCGCACTCTCTTGGACACCACACAATCTAATGGAGAGGAGGCCGTTGAGTCCTTAAAGAAAAAGCATGAGATCATCCACAGGGCTCTAAGGCGCATGGGCTACACAACCAAATGCAAATTCTCGAGCCTATAGAATCAGAGCCACCAAAGCAATGCAAGACCAACTTTTGAAAGGGGGCAGAAAGTAGAGGCTCCTTAAAGGGAGGTTTTTACCACAAGGATACCCCCCATCACTCTTTTTGACCTCCAATGCCGGCAAAGATATATGTGCTATGGCTGGCTTAATGTGTTAAAAAAAAATGCATGTAGATCACAATCACTACACATAGGGGTCCTCAAGTTAGGAACGTCCGATGGCTTTGGTCAGCTGGCTCCGTCTCTAACCCCCTTGCCCATTTTGATTCCCCACATCACGCTTAGGGCACATCAAGGGCAGGACATACCACGGGAGGTCACACTTGCCCATGGTTAGACTTGTCTCCCTAAGCCACACATCGCACCTCCAATGATGCACGAACTGGGTCCTCAAGTATGGGACAACAACCAGGCGGGCCTGTGGTTCACGACCCAACTCCCAGTTCCATTCACACAAGCACTATGCACGAACAGTAAGGTAGACACACCCCCAGGTAGTGCACATTCTTTTATTTTCAAGTAAAAACAAATGCTACAACCCACCAACATCGGAGGCCCCATCATCCATGCAATACATTCTTGGCCCCCACCATCTCAACAGGTTAATCAATCTCTTCCCCCACAAGACCCCATCATAATCAACTAACACAATTGCTCTTTTTAATCATGGAATCTTCATAAGCTCAACATCGCAAGTGTTAGGGAACTGGCACCTATCTAGGAGAGGGTAATGTTCCATGACACGTTACCATTCAGCCAAAACGAGTCAGAAAGTGAATGAAGAAGCTCTTTCTGCTCAGGTAGGTGGAGTGAAGAAGAAGGCAAGATGAAAAAATATGGGAGAGCCCAAACAATTTTGACAATGTCCTATCAAGGATGAAGGATGATCTATCAAGGATGAAGGAGAACCCCCAAGGGCTCTCGCAAGGAAAGCGCAGGTTGCAATATAATTCATTTTATGAGAGTGCTAGGCACCATCCTGTGCAAGTGGTAAAGTCTCAACAAATATAGGTGAAGGGATAACACAACTTGAAGGGAATCGAGAAAAGCCATGCTAAGCTCGTGGTGTTGCAACCTCGGAAGTGAGAGGGGAATCTGTCCAAAACCATATTCAATTTCAAGGGACAGATCCACTCAAGGTCAATATCAGGGAGGGACCTGCCCCAACTATATCTTAAATTTCACAGACCAGTCCATCTAACACCGTCACCCATAAGGGCTTGTATACAAACTCAAAAAAGCCATTTGGCTAAACCCATCTCACCTTCCAACTACTACCCACCATCAGTGCCATGGGACTGGCATTAGGCTAGGAGGGGGGTAATGTTAACCTCAGCACAAGAAGAAAGTGAAAAAAGTGAAAAAGAGAAAGTCGGGTCCTAAAAGAGGTGGCCAAAAGAAAATTAGACACAATGGAAGAAGCAGGATGGAAAAGGGCCGAAAGCACAAGGGTGGCCTCAAAAGCTAAGTCAAAGGCAAAAGTGCATTTTTGAATACAAGGTGCCCTTAAATTTTTTTTATAAAAGAGCGTTAGGCTCCCTCATGTGCAAATTGTAAAGTTTAATGGGCGATAGGAAGGAAGCTAAGAAGATAGGAGACAATAGGAAAGAGGGCTTACTGGCCATGTAAAAAAGGGGATAAGGGGAAGAATGCCCAAAAGGGATTTAGGGTTTTGTATATAAAGTTGAAAAGTGAACGAGGAGCTCATTCTTTGGTGTGTGGCTAAAGTGGTCTCTTCTTCTCCTCTTGTCTTCTCTTCTTCTTGCTTGCTTGTGCTTGTGCTTGAGAGGGAGTGTGAGAGTATAAGGGAGTGAGTGAGGGTGAGGGACCGTGGTGGAGAAGCTCTCCATCTTCTCCTCTCTTCTTCTCTTCTCTCGTCTTGCGTGCACAGCTATGGAGGATGGAGCAAGGTGGAGGATTGAGGATGCTTGAGTTTGCATCTCGAATCATGGAGCTATCGGAGGGCTTGAGGGAGGAGGCTACTCCATCGAGCATCAAGGTAAGCTAATTACACTTGTAGGATTGAAGGCACATCAACTAAGTGGGAGATAGCCATTTGTTCTTGCTTGAAATGCTTGAAACAATAAGTAGTCCGTGGGTCTTGTAGTTGAGCGTGATCTCCCACTATAGTTAGTGTAATCAATATAAGGATTTAGGTAAAGCACGATAACAAAACTCTACAAAAAAGGATGTTAGTTAAAACACATATACTAAAGTACTAATAGAAGTGAATTATCAACAAAATTGACAAGTTGATACAAATACGACTGGCCTTGCATCTCCATGTCAAATTCTTGGCATAGCTCGATGTACACTGGAAGGTCTATACATAGGTCTCCATAGAAAGAGGAGTCCACTTCATTCCCGAAAAATTATTGGCCTCCTATCTCTTCATCTACGTTACCCATGCTTGTCTCCTCCGCACGCTCCAAGCTCTCCTAAGCTTCCATCCCCATGCAACATCGACTCCTCTACCTGCATACTCTCCTCATCTATAGTACTAGGGACATTGCTTTCATTATACACAACATACCTTCGTTCTTGAACTTCCCTTTCTACCCTTAGCTTTTGCTACTCTTCTTGTGCTGAGGCAGCTTCTAAGGTTAGTTTCTCCACCTCTCTTTTGTATCTGTGAGCTCTTTCCCCCCTTAGCTCCTCCAACTCTTCTGTGGTTTTAGTGATTTTCTCCATTTTAGCTTGTAGATATTCGTAGTGTTCCACAATCTCTCCATTTGTGCCATTGTAGCATCATATGGCCTCAGTTTCTTCATTCACTCGCACCTGCCATTCTGTTTCTATCTCTTCCTTAGCTTTTAGCTACTCTTTCAGCTTGTGAACTTCCCTTTGGGCCATGGCTATTTGGTGTGTTTTCTCCAACTGGGATGCAGCCAAGGCCTCTTTTTCTGCTTCAAGCTCTGCTACCTCGATTTTCTTCTCCTCTTTGGCTTTCTCTAATTGAGAGAGGAGCTCCTTGACATACTCCTCGTATTCTTCGGATGGCCTCTTTGTTGTAGGGACAGAGGTTGTGGAGCCTGCCACCTTTTGCCTCTTAGGGTCTTGCCTCAACTTAGTCGGCCTTTTGGTTTCTCCTAGGGGGTTTCCTTCTCCTACTCCTTGGCCCACTTCTTTATTCATGAAGTATTGGACCCAAGCTAGTAAGTTACTGGCGTCTACCTAGGTCGTAGAATTGGGAGTGGAGATGGCGGAGGTGATGGTAGGCGTCATGAGAGTGAGAATGGGGTGATTGGGGCCTTGGCCTTTCCTTCTTGCACTGCAGGTGGCACGAACTCTGGCACATGGGCACTTGAGCTTGGCCCTTTGTTTCTGATTGGGCTTGTAGGTTTCGATTCATCATGCCTGGACTGCTGCTCGATGGACCTGTGCATGGCAATGGCCATGTCTTCCTCCTCCTTTTTTCTCAACTCCTCCTCCTTCTCTTCTTGCTTTCTCCTTCTTTCCTCCTCGCCTTTTTTGGACTCCCTGCAAGCCTTTTGTAAGTCCACCTTTTCTTGTTTCCTCCTCTTCTCTTCCTGCTATTCTTATGCAATTTTCTTCTTAGTCTTCTTAGCGTTTCCCCGGCTAGTTTGTTCTTCTTGCCCCCTGCTTTCTTCTTCCTCACTTAGCGTCCTTTTGCTGGATTGTGTCTCCTATTCTTGGTGAGGTGGCGACCAACTTGGCGTTTCATCTACTCCTTCTCCTGCTTCTTCTTGCCCTTGTCCCAAGGCTTCCCTGATGATCATTGTGAGGATCCCACCGAATCTGATGGTTGCAGCCTTTGAAGACGAAGCTTTCCTTTTAGCCTTGGTGGCAGGAGATTCTCCTCCAGCAAGATGTCCTCCTGTCGCCAAATCTTTTGCTGATGTCTCAATGGTCTTCCTCACAAAATCGTTGAGATTCACCTCATCCAGTGACCTTACTGCAATGCTCTCTAGCAAGGGGACGTTGATGCAGCTCATGATGGTGTTGTACCTTTGACTAGAGAAAAACGTGTGCACCATCTTGGCCTGGAGTTGGATTTCGAGGTTAGGGATATCCGCCAAGCTGATGTCGTCATTGGTGTGGACCCTTACCTTGTCCATTCCTAGTAATACACATACATATCTCTTTGGCTTTCTCTCTACTTTGTTCACCAAGCCCAAGGCCTTTTCCACCAGCTCCGAGGCACCTGAAGAATTTCCTCTCCCTCAAGCACAGTTATTGTGTTGCGGTTCCTGTGGAAGGTCCTAAAAAATTTTGCACAGTGGACGTAGTCCACCTCTTGGCCTATTGCTTCCACGTATTTTTGCAGATTGCATTGCTCAATGATCTGCCTCACACCCCGTTCTTCAATGACTACGTCTTCTAGGTTGAAGATATGCCAGAACTTGAATTAATTGAAGGTGCGTGTCTCCACTGAAAGGCCATACTTTGCATGCTCTTCTTTTGAAAAGGGCAAATTGCTAGCCTTTTCTTGGCCTGTCATGATGGGTGCCTGTCATGAAACCATATTTGCCATTAGTGTTATTCAAAATAATCACACACAAAAGGGGATGATTACATATTTGGTGAACTAAATTTATCGAGTGCAGGAGCCGACTTTTCATCCAATTAATCTGTTGATTTCAAATTTTATTGACCTTTTCTACACTCACAAGTTGTTCCATCCTCGTAATGTGTGCCATTCCTTTATTGTTTTCCTTGTTTATTTATTTCCTTGTGTGTTTGGTTTGATTTACCTTACCCCCCCTTTTTTGAATTGAGAAGAATTCTTCCTAGGATTGAAGGTTTAGCAGTTGAAGGGCATGCAACACATAATTGTGGTGTTTAACTATCACATGAGCCAAGCATAGAAGTTAGGGTTCTATTCTAAAGTAGCATAGCTGTCCATGTCTAAAGGGTGTATACCTACATGCGTAATGTAAGTGAGAACATCAAGCAAGAAGTCACCGGAGTCCACTCGGTTAGCAACATGCAACTCCTCAGTGAGAATGCAATCTAAATAAGGATGCCCCTTCATGTGTTCTTCTAGGGGTTGGTTATGAATGGTAGTCAACACCCTATAAGAAGTTGGAGCTACATAGATTGGGTCGTATTCTGATGCCTTGATTGTGCATTGTTATTCAATGTGGGTCATTATTTGGCATCCCTCTAGCTCCCATTGCACTCGTAGAGCATATCATTTTCACAAAAAGGAGGAGTTGTTGTCAGCAAGCTGTTTCAACTTCTCAATTTCCTGGTTTATGGCCATGATCATGTTCTTGCCATACGATGTAATGAGACGCTGTTTGATTGCTTGTTCCTTGGATATCTCAGTTGCAATTAACTCTGCAGCTACTTTGGAAGCCTTAACGAATATGAATTCCGACTCCTCCCAAGAGCAAGGGAGTGTTCGTACTTCCGTTGCTATAGGTTCCTCCAAGAGGCCTAAGTCTAGTCGATCGTAGCTTGTAGCCAATATCATGAGAGTAGCACCCAAGCATCAGAGGCAAGCAACCAAGTTGTCCCCTGTATTTTCAACTAAGTCTGCAGTCAAGGTTAGAATTGATCGTTGCTCATAAGAGGGTCTAAGCTCGGCAGGTGGTGGAGGTTAGAATTGATCGTCGCTCATAAGAGGGTCTAAGCTTGGCAGATGGTGGAGGTTTCACAACGCTAGAGAGGTTAGCAGCTAATGTTTGTTGCTTGGTTTTCTCCTGAGGTTGTAGCTTGGCCTTATAATCAATGGCCTTGGTTGTAGTTGTGGTTGACATGCCATTAGGCGCTTCAAGATCTGAGGGGCATCACCGGGACTAGATGTGGTCAGTTTATTAGTAGCAAGTTGTGGTTTTGGGTGATAGATTGGTTTATGCCTTTTTTCAACTAGGATTTGGAGGCTCCATGGACTTAGCGGCCTAATTCTATTGTGGTTTGAGTGTCTCTAATGGGACATTTCGTGTTGTCAAGCTTGAGGGTGGCGTTTGAGTAGGGCCTTTGGTTGTTTGGGCTTTAGGTAGCCAAATCCAGGTGTTACCCGCATAGTAGCCTAGTGCTTGCATTAAGGTCTTGGGGACCTATCATGACTTGACCATACACCAATGTTTATGGTTCCATCTTACCTTTCTAGGTTTCTAGTGTGGGTCATTAGCCTTGTGAGACTATGGGTTTCTGTTCTTAGGTGGTGGTCCCTGCTACTTAGGTACCTATTTGAACTAGGGTTCATGGGCTTCAACGTTGGGTTTAGTGGGTTGTTGGCATTGAGGTTGGCAGTGTTTACCGCAACACAGAGGAGCGCGAAAATGGAGCAGAGGAGCGGAAAAATGAAAGAAGGAGATAACCGAAAGGGCACAGGACAAAGGAAGGAAAAGGCGCCCCAGATGGAAGTCAGACCCTGAAAAATTTGAATGACAACCTCTCCAGAAGGCCTCAATGTCACCTCGAGAAAAGAAAAGAGTAAAAGCGCACCATTAATTGTGAAAGCGCTCTCGAATCCTTGTAAAAGAGTGCCAGGCTCACTCCTATGCAAAGTGTATGCACTAGTTGGGAATGGAATAAGTTAGAACGGTGGGAAATAGGAAAAGAGGGCCTAGGCTAATCGCCGGCCATGTAAAAAGTGGGGATGACCGCCCAAAAAGTAGGGTATGTATATAAAGTTCAAAAGTGAATGAGAAGCTCATTCTTGTGTGTGGCCAAAGCTTCTTCTTCTTCTTCTTCTCTTGTTTCTTGCCTTCTTGCTTGTGCTTGAGTGAGGGATTAAGGGAGTGTGAGGGAGTGAGTGTGTGAGGGTGAGGGATCATGGAGAAGAAGCTCCCCATCTTCTCTCTTCATCTTCTCTTCTTCCCTTCTCTTCCCTTCTCTCGCGCGGCTATGGAGGATGGAGCTTAACGGAGAGGGCTTGAGGTTCTTAAGCTTGCCGCAAGGATCGTGGAGCTGAGAGAGGAGGGAACTTGATCGAGCATCAAGGTAAGCTCACTACACCCGTAAGGTAAGCATTGCGTGTTACCTATGTGAGAGGTAGCCATGGCCACTCGGCTTGAAACGCTTGATCAATAAGTGGTCCGTAGGTCTTGGGATAGAGCTCTATAGCTCCCCTCCATTTTGGTTCCGTTGCCGGGACCAACGGAATCAAGCCTTGAGCGCCGCGCGCATCGAATTGAGCATAGAAGTAGGGTTTGCATCCTGAACTGGTGCTCGAGATAGTTAAGAGATTTAGGAGGCTTTAATCCTTGGAGCAAGTAAGTATTTTGATTTGTTGTTGAATATTAGAGTAGGACCATCCATCTCCATCTCTGGTTTTGATTTTGGTTGCATTAGGTTAAGATTAGGATAGGAAAAATAAGGAAAATAGAAGGGTTCTACTCTGCTGCTGGAAACATGGAAATAGGGGCACAGATTCAGATTTCTGGCTGGAAGAGTGTGAGGGATTAACTTCTGAGGTTGCAGCAGGCTAGGATGGGGCAATAAGAGGCCCAGGGAACCAAGAAAGACCACATTCGACATTTTGCCTTGTGAGAAGAGAGTGATCTTGAGAGCCAGGGAGAGAGAGAGAGAGAGAGAGAGAGAGAGAGAGAGCTATGGGGAGATCTTTGAAGTGCCGATCGATTCGAGCGCCACAGTGATTCTAGGTATGCCTGGCAGTTCCCTGTATTGTTTTTCACCTATTTGGAAGGCGCGAGATGATTCCATGGAGTAGGCGTTGACCTTGAGGCATCGCGTGCAACTTGCAGGCCATTGTCCGCGCCGTTGGACCAGTTCACCGTCCGATTCCCAGAATGGGACCACCCAATTTCGGGAGTCGGGCCGTTCGACTGCGAGAATCGGACCACCCTATCCGATCCGATTCCCAGAATTGGACAACTGCGAGAATCGGACTCAGTCCCAAAATCGGACCACGTGTCCTAGTCCCAGAATCGGACCCAGTACCAAAATCGGACGAGTGATCCTAACGCTACAATCGAACCACTCGACCCATCGCAGTAGTCGGACCCACCTGTCTGACTAGGGAAATCGGACCAAAGTAAAATCCGGCCACCCTATCCGAGTCTCAAAATCGGATTAACTGTGACAATCGGACCACTTTTCCTAGTGTAAAATTCGAACCAGACCGTCGAACTCCCAGAATTGGACCACCTCACCAGAACTTAAAATAGAGGATGTTTAAATCTGCCCTACAGTCCTGGCCACCCTGTTCACATCTCTAACTTCCCCTAGAAACCCAATTTAGCCCTTAGAAGCCAGAGACTAGATAGGATAACCGAGGATTCACCCCGAACGGCTAGACACTGAGCAGACCGAATTTAGGATTTGACTTGACTTTCGGTGACCAACCAACCAACCTTGAAGTAGAATAAAGAACGCATCATGGACTTTCATAAGACCTTAGATCAGACAGAACCTATGCTTAGAGCCATATCAGGCTACGAACGTGAGGGGAAGAGTGGAGTTTGCATTGAGCATTTCTTGCATCTGCACCCCACTTTTGATTTCATCACCAAAGGTGCACTACAAGAAAAGAAAGAGCCTATTTTCGCACTGAACACTAGAAAGCACGAAGCGCAACTTGTGAATAAGATTGACGATTGCTTTCAATAACAAGGAACTCATCAGGAGATATAATAACATCAAGGAACCCACTATTAGGAGAAGATCCTAAAACATAGTTGGGTGCCTGAGAGCCCCATCAGTACAACCCTAAGAGGACACGAAGATCCAGAAGGCGACAACATAGAGGATCGGACACTGCTGGAGCTACTCAAATTGATCAATGACCTTGTGGAGTTGGAAGTGGGAGCAATGTTAGGATCACGAGGCAAACAAGGAGAGGACCAACTAGACTTGGGAGAATTCCCAGTCTTAGTGCAGGAATTAGTCAATGAGTACGACTTGTTGACTAGGACTGTAGTTTAGGGCAGACCAATAGAGGAAGTGGTAGCAGACCTAGAAGAGGAAAGAATGGCGATTAGAAAGGCGCTAGAGAGCATAATTGCCTAT
This sequence comes from Lygodium microphyllum, assembly GCF_053477565.2. Taxonomy (NCBI): domain Eukaryota; kingdom Viridiplantae; phylum Streptophyta; class Polypodiopsida; order Schizaeales; family Lygodiaceae; genus Lygodium; species Lygodium microphyllum. Next base: position 160,848,957 of record NC_141139.1, on the reverse strand, counting down.
AACCACGAGCAAAAGGCTAGAAAACTCCAACAAGATGTAGACATGTACGAGGCCCGGCGTGTGCTAGCCTTGGCTGGTGCAGCCAAAGCAGGGCCAAATGCAAAGAGAGAACGAGTAGCAGAGGCTGACTTATCGTGAGTGAACTCGTAGCCAAACGGCTCATGGATAATATGTCCGTTGAGCAGAGCGCAACAACCTTAGCCACAACATTACTCTCGGGATTAGTGGTCATGCAAGGGGCAAAGGGGCAATCTAAAATCCCTATTGTAGCAAAGCAGCTAGACAAGTATGAACCTAGCAATGACCCATATAGCTTTGTGGAGCAATTTGAACAAGTTTGTGAAGCAAATTGTCTCACGGACCTTGCGCAATGCTCTCAATCTTTTGATCTGTGCTTAGGTGATAAGGGGAGAATTTGGTACGCTAGTCTAGATGTGGCTGAGCGCACGAACTTTGCCCGTCTTAAGGACCTCTTTATCAAGAGATTATTTGAGGTAGGGTACTCTGACAATCTCATCGTCCGATTGATGAATGTTAGTCAGAGGGAAAAGGAAGACGTAAGGGACTATGTCACTCATGTGTTTAGCCTCTTCAAGAGGATCCCTACAAATGAGCGACCTAACGAGAAAGTTGTCTACCATATTTATAAATGGAACTCGAAGCGAGGAGCTCTACAAGGCTTTGGCTAGTAACTCCACTCTACACCGAGACGTGTTAGCTAGAGTTTTTGAAGAGGCAATAAGGATGGACGATCAGCTTAGGAAGCGAAGCATGAGGAACACCAGTCGGGACAGTACAAGCCAAAGAGGTCCAGAGTGGTCCACAGTTTCAGGAGAGAGAGAGAACTCTAGCATATGGGAGAAGGGAAAGAGTGTTGACCAAGGCCAGGAGCTGGCTGAGGTAAGAATGGAGCTTGCATGATTGCAAGAACAAATGAGGCCCGTGCAATCGCATGTGCAGTGTATACACTATGGTGGTAACCATCTCCCAGCCGAGTGCCAAGATCCTAGATCTAGGCCGTGCTCGAACTGCGGTAGGTTCACTCATGATGCATTATATTGTAGATTGCCAAGGAGATTCCCATATGTGCAGCAATACAACCCTCCATACTTAGGCAACATGCTACCTAACCTCTTTAGCAGGGGAGCCCAATTGGCGCTTCCAGTACCAAATGATGCAAGATCGGCCATTCCTAGGCTAGAGATGAACCCAACAGGCATACCCAGACCACTAGGGCCCTATGTAACCCATCCACCGAGTGACGCTCCTGTTCACTATGTGGAAGAACTTAGTGAAGAGGAGACCTACGTGAACCCATACATATCCTATGATGAGGAAGGAAATCCAGTCCTGATGGACTACTGACCAGTATCGGTAATGGCGCTAGGTAGAGAAAGAGGCAGAGGCTTTGGAGGACCAAGCCAAGATCCAATCTCATGCTAGACTTGTGGTCATCCAGGCCATATTTCATCACGCTGCCCGGAAAGGGAACAGGTAAACAAGGACAAAGCTGACCTTCGATGTACCGAGTGTTGAATCACACACCTATTTCCTGATTGTCCTAGATGGAAGCCATCAAGTAGTTCTGCCAACGTGCCCTCAGTACCCTTGGGGTTGTTCGGTGTGGAGACCTTTGGCAATGAGGATACACCCATCCCACTACATGTCATGACGCAACCACAGACAAAACAAACAGGCATCTCATTGCTTGGGCCAAGTAACTTGGATGCAACCTCGTTGGGAAAGAAAAGCCGGAGGAGAAGGAGAAGGGGAACAGACACAAAGATTACCCTTAAGACTAAGGAAGCTACAACACTAGTGACGGGAAAGAGGGTCGCTGATGCAGAGGCAGAGACCTCAGCTCCTAAGACAACAAAACTAGGGAGTGCCAAGGTAGGGGAATACCCCCACTCCAAACGGCAACTCCAGGCTATAGCCAAAGTCAAAGAGTGGATCAAGGATGCCCAAGAACACCTTAAGGACGTAAAGCCCATACTGGAAGACCAAATTGAAGACCTCTCTAGTACGAGTACACCCGTTTCACCATCGCGACCCCAATTGGGGAACGTATCCACACCACGTGAGATGCCATAGAGGCAAGACCAAGAAGAAGCATGTCAGCAAGCTAACCAAGACATATGGCCAAAGAATGCTGACCAAGGAGGAAGGCAACCACCCAGCAACCTCCTCACCACTTTAGTAACCACTCCAGTAACCGTGAGCCTAGGAGATCTGCTTCGGCAGCACCCTTCCTTATGGCAAGAATTAAAGTATTGGATGGAGGGAAAAGAGGAGCATACTGTCGCTGACTTGCAAGAGTAGGACGCAGTCATGCAGATTCCAAGCCTAACGCTACACTCAGTTCCAAGGTCACTGCACATCAATGCTTTTTGGGAAGGCATTGAGATGCATGCAGTCTTACCCATCTTAGCCTTGGGGGATGTAACACGAAAAGGAATCGTAGACACATACACCGATGTTAGTGTCTTGAGCCATGCAGTTCTACAAGCCTAGGGAAACCCACCTGTGGAAACGGCTAGGTTCAATGTTACATTGGCCAACGGAATGAAGTTCAGACCATTCGGGGTCCTAAAGAGCTGGCCAATGAAGGTCTCAAGGGTGCAGTTTTCCGTGAACTTCATTGTCATGAAGGGAGTGGACTATGACATACTGCTAGGCCGACCCTGGATGAGGAATGCACAAGTTATTGAAGATTGGGGTAACAATCTCATCTTCTTGGGGAATAGAACAGAAGCGGTAAGGGTTGAGATGCATACTTGGAAGACTACCCCAGCCGACCTTGATGCTATCTCAACCATGCTAAAAGGTTATGCACAGGCAAGCAAACCCTATGGGTCATTGATTAAGTACATCCCTTGCCCTAAGGACAAGCAGGATTGGATGCACGTCTTGGCAACCGTTGACCTACCATTCTCAAATGAGGAAGAGCTACATAGGCAATCTGCTAAATCCCCAAGCATGCTAGCAAGGGAGCCCATCGTGCCACTCTGCATGATGGCAAGAAGCTCACGTAACCCAAGGAAATCGGTCTCTTTCCATATCCCCATCAACAAGCTCAAGCTTCAGGGAATCATAGAGTGCCTGACCGATAAACTGAAGGGCAACATGGCTGCCAATCTAAAACCCCTAAGTGATCTTTTGGCTAAGCCTGAGTGGAAATGGACCAAAAATCACGATCTTAACCTGTTATACAATTGGGCTTTAGTCACTGACGAAAAGGAGATTGGAGAGGAAAACCTGGGGGATGACGAGCAATCAGAGGGGTGAGACTCTGATGATGAGGAGTACAAGGACTGCCGCTCTATTGGAGACGAGAGTGAAGAAGAGTTAGACACGATAGAATATGACACTGAAGGGAGAGCGATCAAATAAATCAAGGCAGACTCTAGGCCTAGAAGGGAAAGGGCACACTGGAATGAAAGAGGAGTCATGTGGATGGAGTGCGATAGATCCTGGTTGGAGCACATAGGAGCCACGGATTACGAGCAGGCAGGAGTGGTGCAACCATTGGTAGTTTCAGTGCTTAAGATGGATACACCTATACTGAATTACGACCCCCTGGCGAAACTCCTTCCTCAAGCGAGGGATGTGAGTTTAACTCGGAGTTAGAAGTCAGTACCGAGAATGATCCCAAAATACCCCAACTCTCTAAGGTCAGACGCACCAAAGGAGACTTGCCAGTCGACCTAAGGCGTAGACGGCTAAAGGAGGAGGCCAGGAAGGGAACTAAGGACTCATAAGCAGAGAGGCAAAAGAAGCCACAGGATCTCCCCAAATGCTTCACGAAGTTTAAGAAGGGTGATAGAGTGGTGATTCTGCTAGGAGCAAAGAGACAAGGGCAAACCAGTGAGCCAATTGAGGGACCCACCAAGGTCAAGGAAGTCAACTTGGCAGGGGAAGGCGACAAGACTCGACCTGTGTTCATTGCTGACGACTTGACCAAGGATGAGGAGGCTAAACTTGTTGCTCTCCTACGAGAGTATGTCGATGTGTTTGCCTGGTCCTTGGAGGAACTTAAAGGAGTCTATTCTAGGGTTGTGACCCATAATATCCCAATGGTTCCATATGCGGTGCCAACAAATCAACGACCTTACCCTATGAATCCCAAACACGCCCATGCAATGAAGGAGGAAATCGATAAGCTCATGAAGGCGGGATTTATATATGAGATTGAGCACACGAATTGGGTATCACCTATAGTGATCGTTATGAAAAAGAATGGTAAAATTCGAGTGTGTGTAAATCACAAGAAAGTTAATGCCGCTACGAAGAGGGACAACTACCCCTTACCGTATACCGAGCACATGTTGGAGAGGGTAGCAGGCAAAGAAGCCTATAGCTTCTTGGATGGCTTCTCTAGCTATAATCAAGTGCAAGTGCACCCTGATGATAGGCACAAGACTGCTTTCGCCATGGAGTGGGATGTATTCGCCTACATCGTTATGTCCTTTGGGCTAATGAATGCACCTACGACCTTCCAACGATTGATATGCACCATCTTCAAGGATATGCTTAGATGCGAGCTAGAGGTGTTTGTAGATGACTTATGCGTACACTCTAGTTAGGCCGAACACTTAGAAAAGTTGAGAGCTGTCTTTGAATGGTGTTGGTTATACAACCTCTCGTTGAACCCCTTAAAGTGCCAGTTCTGGATGAAGCATGGATGTATCCTAGGGCACATAGTGTCAAGGAATGGCATTGCCACTGACTTCTCAAAAGTTAGGGTCATTGTCAACCTACCACCACCCATTAACTACAAGGGCGTTCAGTGTTTCTTAGGCCATACGGGATACTATCGACACTTTGTACTGAATTAGGCACTGATTGTTAGACCATTGTACAAGCTGCTGATCGTATTCGAGTGGATTGAGGAATGCCAGCGTGCATATGAAGAGTTGAAGAAGGTTCTCACCACTGCACCAATCTTACGAGCCCCTGATTGGAGCATAACATTCCATATACACATAGATGCCTCTAAGTTTCCTATTGGAGCGTCTGGTGAGCATAACCTAGATTACCCCATGAGTTTTGCTAGTAGGCAGCTCATTGAAACGGAGATGAACTATTCCACTACAGAAAGGGAAGGGGTAACCATGGTGTTTGCTATAAAGAAATTTAGGCATTATTTGTTGGCCACCCCCTTCGTCTTTTTCGTTGACCATCAAGCCTTGCTTTATCTCATGAACAAGCTGTGCGCTACAGGTCGCATAGCTAGATGGTTACTTCTCCTGTTGGAATTTGATTTTTCTGTGGTTGTACGCAAGGGAAAGTAGCACTACATGGCTGATCACATGTCCCGCATACCCACAGGAGAAGTTGCTGGACAAGGCATACCTGACGACCTACCAGACGCTTATCTCTTTGGCCTGTCTAGCGAAAGAGACTTGTTTAGGGCCGATCTGATGCCATATTGGGCTAATGATGTAGTTCAAGTGCTATAGAATGGTCTGCCTGAGAGACCTATTGAGAAAGCCAGGCTAAGGAGACTTATGTTATAGATCCAACCATACCAACTAATCGTCGGCCAACTCTATAGGCTAGGACAAGATGGTTTGTTACGTAGATGTGTGTGTGAGCACGAGATGCACGATGTATTGAGAGAAGCGCATGGTGGAATAGCTGGAGGACACTTTAGTGGGGATACAACAGCCCGTAAGGTGCTACAATCCCAACTATGGTGGCCCACCCTATTCCGTGATGGTGCTAGATTTGTAAAACAGTGTGATGAGTGCCAGAGGACTAAGGTGCCCGTGCACAAGGATAAGATGGAGTTGACCCCCGTAATAGCATGATAGCCCTTTGAAAAATGGGGCATTGACTTCATTGGACCTATTAGTCCTGTGGCACAGTACTCCCAGGCATGCTACATCATTGTGGCAACTGATTACTTGACAAAGTGGGCAGAGGCAAGAGCCACTAGGAAGAACGACGCTAGAACCACTGCAAAGTTCTTGTGGGAGCAGGTCCTTTTACTTTTTGGTTGTCCAATTGAACTAGTAAGTGACTAGGGCACGCACTTCATTAATGAAGTGATATCCCACCTGCTCTCGACCTTCCTAATCATTCATAGGAGATCCTCGCCCTACTACCCTCAAGCAAATGGCCAAGCAGAATCCACGAATAAAATATTAGTCAACGTGCTTACTAAAATAGTATCCACATCACGAAGTGACTGGGATAACAAATTAATGGCGGCCTTGTGGGCCTATCGTACAGCTTATAAAACGTCTGTAGGACAGATGTTCTTTAGGCTAACTTATGGAACGGAGGCCATTCTACCCTTAAAATTCTTTGTTCCTAACTTAAGGATAGTAGCCCAGGAGCGTTGGGAGGGAAGAGAGACTTGGACCAACCACTTAGTGGAGTTAGAGCGTCTCATAGAGACTCGACTCTTAGCCACCCACGCTCTGATTTGTGAGAAGGCATGATGAAAGATGTGGTTTGACAAGCATGTCAAATAGTGCAACTTTGATCAGGGGGACCTCGTTCTACTATACTATGTGAAGGGTCACAAATAGAAAATGAAATTTCGAGGACTAGGACCTTTTCGAGTACGTACAATTAGTAGAACAGGCAATGTGGAGTTGGAGACACTCGAAGGTGAAGGAATAGGCTTCTTCAATGGCGGTCACATGAAAAAGTACTATCCTCCTTCCCATGTGTTGCATGAGCCACCTATGCTTGAAGCCCTTGTCAACGTCTGCGTGGCCACTATTATCGAACTGACAGATCAAGATGAAGAAATAGTGGCACCCGCATACCTATGAATCATGATCACTGCAGAACGGACGTATTCTTTTGATGCCTTGATCGACGAAGGTGCCTACTATAATGTCTTGACGCATGAGCATTGGACATGCATTGGTCAACCTAAATTACAGCCTACAAATGCTAAACTCAGCCCATTTGGGGACAACACTTACTCACTCTTAGGAAAATGCAAAGTGGTAGTCTCTATCGAGTCTGAAAGTATACCAGTATTCTTTTATGTGTTACCAAACACTAAAGGGGCCAGTAATAAGTCACTACTAGGTCGCACTTTTAAAAACTAGACGAACTGCAATGTGGACTATAACCTAGATCGCATCCATCTTGCTATGGGCAATGTGCGCATAGTAACTACTTTCAGCAAGGGTTATCTTGATCCTTCTACAATTGCAAAGCCACCAATAGAGACCCCTACGACCACGCCCATGACCAAGCCTAGGGAGAAGGGCTATAATATCTCACCCCAAGCTCAAACTGCTAGGACCAAGCCCACCAAGCCCATTCACAAGGCCAAAGGATCCACGCTCATATGGGTGCCAAAATGACAAGGGCCACCTCCTTGTAAACCACAAAAATGTGCACCTAAAAATCTCTTGCGAGCACAAGGATACTATGAGGGCAACCCCTGGATATGGGTGCCTAAGAGTGGACATTCAAGAGGCTCAACTCTAAGCAGCCTCACTCCAGCTAGAGAGGCTTGCACATGCGGAGCCCAGGCTGCAAAGCAAGCTGGACCAGCATCAGTTGTGATTAATGAATCCCAACACATTTATCGTCCAAAGCTAGATGCCCTAGCATTATCCAAGTCAGAGGAGTTGCGCACCCCCATGCCGGCTCAGATAGAATGCGGCACACCTCCTATGCCACTGGAGCCCCTTGCAACATCTCAAAGTGCTCATGAGTGCAAAGTCCCATATGTGACGCCATCAATGGAGTTAGCACTGTCCAACCCAATTGCATCATCACCACCAGCAGGTCTTAGGCCTTCGTATGAAAGACGATCTTTCCTTTCAGTGGGGCCAAGGATCTTGCTGAGACCTTGGGAGATGACGTAGTGACATGCATCAAGTAGTTAGATAACACCTTTAGCACATTTGCTAGGAGCTATGAGAGGCTTGACCTAGGACTTCTTGATGAACCCCTTGCTTCTGATGTTCGTGTGTTGCCATGCAGTTGGGAAGACTACGAGTTTATGATCGTCAAATTTCCCAAAATTGCTACCGAATTAATCGCTAATGGAGAAATCTCAAAGGAGCAAGCAGTTCTCAGAAGACTAATTACCTCGTACCACAAGCCTACTCGCTCTACACCTGAACAAGAACTGGAGGAGCTCACGCAACTTGCCAGCTCTGCTTCTTCGTTCTTACAACTGTGGTATGCCTTGCGACTCCAATGGGAGAAAAAAGGTTGCTGTATCATGACCAATGCCGAGCAAAGAATGGCAATAAAAACAATTGAATACGACCCTACTTATGTGGCACCTCTTTCGTTTAGGGTTTTGGCCATTACACGCAACATATACTTAGATGACCATGTGTTGGCCCACCCTTACATTGACCGATTCCTCACGGAAGAGGAGTTGCACGTTGCTAGTCGCCTCAACTTCGGGGACATCTTTCATGATGACTTGACCTATATTGCCCAAGCTTCCATACGACCATGTGAACTTAATCATCATGCCCAGCTTGAATATAACCCTAACCTCTATACTTGGCTGTTGGCCAAGTAACTCGCCCCACAAAGTCCATGCGAGCCCTCCTTCTCCCCTTGCTAATCCTAGGAAGGATTCCCTTAAAACTTAAGGAAAGGGAGGGGGGAGCAAAGTGAGAGCCAAGTGATGTAGCAAGATGTATAATGGATGAAAATGATCAACTGAATTCAAATAGGAAAGAACGAAAGGAGGAAATAGATGTTGCTTTTAAATTATTTCCAAGTTTCATACCTCTAAATCAGCACGGCAAATTGTCACACGCATTCTTTCTTGGGTTTTTGTTAGTGATGAGTCAATTCATAACGCTAATGTTGGCATGGTGTGATGACAGTCACCTACCATGGCAGGACATGGTAAACTTCCATTCAGTGAAGAGGGGCTGACAAAGTATGGAATCAGTGTTGAGACACATGGATTCAGCCAGTTCACATTCAAACATACCATGAATTTAGATGAAGCCATCCTGGAAGAACCGGCAGTGAAGGAGTTGGGGGACAAATGCAACCTCTGAAAGTACGTGGAAAAGGCTAGACAAGCTGTAGATTACAGCATGTGCGCTGACTTCTTAAGGAGCTTTGATGAAGGTAAGAGATGTGGCATGATTACAGTAAGAACTAGTGACCAGGAAAGAAGGGTGCAAGTGCCCTTAATGTAGCTATTGTCGAGAAATCCCTGGGGCTTGTGTCCAAGAAGGAGAGATGCCCAAAAAGAGATGTGTATGCCATGATGGGAGTCAAAAAAGAGGACGTGCATATGGTGGTTGGAATCAGTTTGGCTGATATTCCAGACTCTGCAACAAGGATGCAAGCTAAAATGGTCCACACCCTTTTCTCAGGACACATATACAACGCTTTAATGAATAGAATCGGGGTGCCATTACTAGAAAGCATTGCGGCAGGAGTTCCAGAGGAGGTGGATTGGAACGGCTTTGTTCAGAAAACTATCAAGAGGTCAGTCGTGCTCCTGGCTCCAGCCGTAGCACCAGCTGGTGGGGAGTCTCCTGCCTCTACTGCATGATCCGCAAGAAAAAAGCCATCCTCGAAAGCCTCTACAATCAGATACGGAGGTGTCCTGACGACAATCATCGATGAGGCTATCAAGGATGCTGGTGTAGATGAAGAGCAAGATGTGCACTAAAGCTCACCTCACCGCGAGGAAGAAGGCTCGAGTGAAAACACAATAAGTGACAAAGGAGAGCCATAGGTACCACCCACTCAAGCGGCCAAACCACGGAAGCAAAAGAAGACTGACAAGAGCCAGAAGAAGGAAGAAAGATTGAGCAAAGGAAAGCGAGCCGAGGTGAAGTGGGCTCAAAGAGAGTCAAGGAGGATGGAGGAGGAAGGAAGGAAAAAAGAAGAGGAAGAACTCGAAAGAATTAGAGAAGAATCAAAGAGGGCAGAAGAAGAGAGGCAAAGAAGGGCAAAGGAAAAAGCCGACGAGCTGAGAATGAAAGAACTTCCTAAGTTGGCAGAGACCACTCATAGATCTGTCGAAGAAACCCATGGGGAAAGAGAGATCGACTCTTTGAGTCCTCGGCCATGAGGCTAAAGCAAGTGGCAGTGTGGAAGCGGCCCCAGTGGTTGTAGGCAAGGGCAAGTCCCTACTGCACCCCTTGCCTTCCTCCTTCGTGCCAGGACCAGCCGACACCACAACCACAACCACAACCACCCTGCAGCTCACGCCCTCTCTAGACATGGCCCAATTGATGAGCATGATGCAGCTACTTGTCAGTAGAGTGGCTGAGATTGTACCGGAAGCTAGAGTGAAAAGGTCCGCTGCCCGCAAATGTCGAGTCCAGGAAAGATCCAAAATGACAAAAGCTAGAGGCGTCAACCACTACAGCCCCTACTCCCATGCCACTTGGTGCTGACTACGACGCTTATGTGGCTGAGCTTCTAGCACAATTGGACAAGGCAAAAGAAGAAAAGAAGGTGGCCCTGGTGGAGCTAGAGAAAGAAAAGGAAACTTTGGCAGCCTTAAGGCTAGAAGTTTCAAAGCAAGGAGCCAACCGAAGAAGGGAGGTGAAAGCGTTACAGATCAGTTGGAGGCAAAAACCAAGGAAGCCCAGGACAATGAGAGCCGCCTAAGACAAAGGATGAAAGATGAAGAGCAAAACTTGGTGGTAGAGCAACGGAGCTTAAAGTTACTAGTGTAGCAGTATGCTAACTTGGAACAGAGAACTGCCAAACTGGAAAGGTACAGACAGATAGCAGCTCAGGTGGGCGAGCCAAGTGAGCGACAAGAGGATGCCATAGCTTTTCAGCTATGGTATGGACTTGAAGAACAAGATAGACTGGAGAGAGAGATAGAGTTCCTAGCACAGAAAAGGCCAGCAATCCTCATAGCAAAAGCACAAAGGCCGCAAAATGATACACAACGACTGTAAGGTGCATTGGAGATTGCCAAGGGAGACATAGAGGCCCTCATGGCCATGGCCTTCACCCAAAGAAGATTGCACTTTGCAGAGATCCAAAGTCATGAGCACCTTGTGCAAGAAAAGTCAAAACTAATTGCTGAGGCAGAACAGAGATTTAGCATTGCAAATCAAGCATAAGAAATTGCTGAAGAACAGTTGGCTCGGAAATCTAGGAAAAGGAACCAACTCTGGTTCTTAACAAATGAGCAGCAGCAGCAAGTTGTGACAACCTTGGCAAGTGGCCTGGAGGAGGGAAGAAAGAAGATGGATGAGAGAGCCATCGAGTGGGAAAAGAACAATTTTGAAAGAGTTAGGCATTTAACAGAACGCTTGGCAGTGGCTGAGTGCGAGAGAGTGCTTGCCGAGTCCAGAGCAGAAGCTGTTGATGTATGCACCAACGCACAAAGGCAAGCCTTTCTCAGCACAGTACTACATGTCACCTAGGCGGAGGGCAATGATTCAGTGGAGAAGGTAAGAAGGAAGCTAGAACTGACTACCCGAGCACTAAGGTATGGCCTTCAAGAATGGGAGCTTCCAACAGGCACAGGAATCACAAAAGAGCAGCAATTTCACTACCTAAAAGAGCAGCAATTTCACTACCTACGTCGTGTCGGCCTCTCCACTGTTGAGCTTAAGGAACTTGGGTTCGAAGAGCATGACCAACCACCAACACCACAAGCAGCCCTAGCAGTTGCCGAGTAGAATGTCGAAGAGGGTCCAGACTTTGAGCAAGATGCTGAAGAAGAGCAACAAAGAATGCCCAGTCCGCCTCTACCAGACCTCCCACCTGAAGAGCCCAAAGATGCCCACATGCCCGAGTGCATTGTGGTAGCCAAAAGAAGAAGACAGGAACTAGAAGAGGAAGCCCAATGCAGAGCATGATCACTGCCAATACAATTCCTTGAAGAGCCGGTGCCACTATGGGGGAATCCCCATCCTATCGATTGGCCTCAGGAATTGGTCATATGGCGTGAACGGGAGTTCCAGACGAGGCCATTTGAACTTTCATTTGCTTATCCACGCTCTCTGGACCGCGCGTTGCCTCTAGGTGTTCTAGCCAAGATCAAGGATCTAGCTAATGATCTTGCAAACAAGTGGATAGAGGAAAGAAGTCTCATAATAACCAGATGGAGGCAAGAGCCTGCAGACTACTAGTGGCAGGACAAGGTAAACAGGGTTCCCAAAACCATCCAAGGCTGCGAGCCGCAGCCAAAGTGGCGGAGGAGGATTTGGGATACCAATTTTGACACCTGGACCGCCTTCTGCAGCTCGCTCCCTGAAGAATGCAATGACCCCATCTACATGCCCTACCCCCATAGGCATGGATTTGACTATGATCGAAACATTCATGGGGATTTTGACTTTCCTAAGATATATAACGTTAATGCCCGGAGCCCCGAGGAATGCCTAGTCTTTAGGTTAGAGGATCTTCTCCCATCTATCAACCGCTTCCTCGCGAATTTTTCTTCTTGCCCGGATCCAGCCTTCTTAACTACCTGTAATTATCTTAGGCTTATTAAGTTCCTACTAATGCAGAGACCCACCGCCGAGGAAGCCCACCTCCCTCCACTTTTTTTTGACATCAACCTAGGGATAGATTGTAGAGCCATGACTAGATTAATGATGAGAGCAAACCTGCTTCCCTCCTTTTGCCTAGAAATCTTAGAGGATATGAGTGATACCCGCTTCACGAGGTGCAATCATCCTTTCTTGTCATCCACACCTCTGAAGGCCCGGGCCGATATTAAAGAATATCTACAAAGTTGCACATTCCTATCCCAATGCTTGCGACCGCCTCGTAATCCAACTAAAGGTGACAGGCATTAGCCAGGACATCTTCCTTGTATGCAAATTGGCAAAAAAAAAAGAAAAGAGAGAAGCACGAGGGCTCACTTCACTCACTACACGTAGGATTCACACCTAGCCCCTTCCCCGCTTTACACTTAGGGCACATCAAGGGCAGGACTTCCAAACCTGTCACCCTAAGTTTTGCACTGCACCTTCCACAACACACGAACTGGGTCCTCAAGTGTGGGACATTACCAAGGGCTTACCCAAGGTTAGACCCATCTCCCAGTTCCACTACACATGCACTTACACTGCACCGTGAGACAGACACCCCCCTTAGGGAGTGCACAACCTTCTCTTACAGGCTATGATCGTGACTCAATGAATGGCTACCTAGCTAAAGAATATCATCCACAACATCCGCTACTGGCCAAGAGTTTTTCCCTGAGTCGGACAGGACACCACTACAATAGTTTCAGGAGCTTTTGCATACTCCGATGATTGGATGGACCAACATGCTTGATGCAGTCGACCATCTGCCTGTTGATGGCTGGCATGACTGAACCAAATCAAGCAGATGGAAAACTCAGTGATAGACCCACCATAGATTTTGGAACCTCATATTCTCCAAATGATTAAAGATGCCCATGCAAAACCTTTATCAACCGTCGTAGAATGGGAGCTACAATTGTGTGAGAAATGCCGAGCATCTTCATGAAGTCTAAAGCATGCCGGAATCTCTCCCGATCATCGTTAATCAAACTCCATGACCTCCCATTCACAACAGCACCTTTTGATGATGGCCATCTACCCACTAGTTCCACTTGGCAACAACTCCAACTACCTCACTACTCCCCATCACAGCGCCATGGGACTGGCACTCAGCTAGGAGGGGGGTAATGTTTACCGCAACACAAAGGAGTGGGAAAATGGAAGAAGGAGATAACCAAAAGGGCACAGGACAAAGGAAGGAAAAGGCACCCCGGATGGAAGTCAGACCTTGAAAAATTTGAATGAAGACCTCTCCAGAAGGCCTCAATGTCGCCTTGAGAAAAGAAAAGAGTAAAAGCGCACCATTAATTGTGAAAGCGCTCCCAAATCCTTGTAAAAGAGTGCCAGGCTTACTCCTATGGAAAGCGTATGCACTAGTTGGGAGTGGGATAAGTTAGAACGGTGGAAAATAGGAAAAGAGGGCCTAGGCTAATGGCCGGCCATGTAAAAAGTGGGGATGACTGCCCAAAAAGTAGGGCATGTATATAAAGTTCAAAAGTGAATGAGAAGCTCATTCTTGCGTATGGCCAAAGCTTCTTCTTCTTCTTCTCTTGTTTCTTGCCTTTTTGCCTGTGCTTGAGTGAGGGATTGAGGGAGTGAGGGAGTGAGTGTGTGAGGGTGAGGGATCGTGGAGAAGAAGCTCCCCATCTTCTCTCTTCATCTTCTCTTCTTTCTTTCTCTTCCCTTCTCTCGCGCGGCTATGGAGGATGGAGCTTAATGGAGAGGGCTTGAGCTTGCCACAAGGATCGTGGAGCTACCAGAGTGCAAGAGAGAGGAGGAAACTCAATTGAGCATCAAGATAAGCTCACTACACCCGTAAGGTAGGCATTGTGTGCCGGCTATGTGAGAGGTAGCCATGGCTGCTCGGCTTGAAATGCTTGATCAATAAGCGGTCCATAGGTCTCGGGGTAGAGCTCCGTAGCTCCCCTCCAGGTAGGTTGTGATGAGTCATGATCCCCCTCCTTACTCTTGACGGTGGGTTTCTCTACCAGTGGCTTTGTGGACTTGGAAGGGGTCATGCTACCCTTGCTGAAAGCTGTAACAATGCGAATGTTGCCCATGGCTAGGTTGATATATTGCGACTCATAGTCGTCATTGCAATAAGCTTTCTTCTTAAAGGTTCTTCCTAATAGCGACATCGTGCCTGCATTTTTAGCGTTGTGCACATAGAAGATTACCGACATGATTTCAGATTCGATAGAAATAGCAACCTTGCACTTTTCCAAAAGTGTGTAGGGTTGGTTGCCATAAGGACTGAGCTTAGCAGTAGTGGGTTGCAATTGTGGTTTGCCAATTTGGGTCCAATGGTCATGGGTTAAGACATTAAAATCAGCTTCCTCATCGATCAAAGAATTGATGATGCATGTGTGCTTAGCAGTGACCGTCATGCTTAGGTAAGCTATTTCTACTGGTTCCTCATCCTCATCATCCATCTCAGTGATAGTGGCTACTCGTGCATGGACAGGAGGTGCGAGCATTGGGTGCTCATGCAATGGGTGCGTAGGGGGAAGTACCTCTTTATGTGGCTTCCATTGAAAAAGCCTATGCCCTCACCTTCCAAGGTTTTGAGCTCTACGTTGCCAGTTTGATTGACGGTTCAAATCCTGAAGGGACCTAGCCCTCGAAACTTCAGTTTCTGCTTATGTCCTTTGATTGAGTATAGCAGCACTAAGTTTTCCTGTTCGAAATTGCACTACTTGACATGTTTGTCAAACCACCATTTGCATGTTGCCTTTTTGCATATTAGTGCATGGGTGGCTAGAAGCCGGGTTTCTGATAAGTGTTTGAGCTCAATCAAGTATTCTGTCCATGCTTCCTTGCCATCCCATCTCTCTTGAAGGGCTATCTTGAGGCTTGGTACGAAGAATTCCAAGGGAAGGATTGCCTCTATACCATATTTCAATCTAAAGGGGGTTTGTCCTATAGCTGTCTTGTAAGCTGTGCGGTAGGCCCACAAGGCCGCCATCAACTTGTTATCCCAATCACTACGTGAAGCATAGATGATTAGAAGAAAGGAGGACAGGATGTGAGCTATCACTTCGTTGATGAAGTGTGTGCCTTGATCGCTAACTAGTTCAATGGAGCAGCCGAATCGTGAGATCACTTACTCCCATAGGAGCTTAGCAGTGGTCCTAGTGTCATTCTTTCTCGTAGCTTGTGCTTTTGCCCATTTTGTTAGATAATTGGTGGCCACAATGATGTATTTGGCTTGTGAATATCGTGCCGCAGAGAGCTAATGATTCCGATGAAGTCAATCCCCCATTTCTCAAAGGGTTGTCATGCAATAATTGGGGTTAGCTCCATGTGATCCTTACAAATTGGAACTTTAGTCTGCTGGCACTCATTGCAATGCTTCACAAACCATGTCGCATCTCGAAAGAGGGTAGGCTACCACAATTGGGATTGCAACACTTTGCAGGTTGTTGCGTCTCCACTGAAATGTCCTCTTGTGATTCTGCCATGTGCCTCTGCTAGTATGTCATGCATCTCATAATCACACATGCATTTGCTTAGTAACCCGTCGTGCCCCAGCATGTAAAGTTGGCCTGCTATAAACTAATATGGTTGGATCTTTAGAATGAGCTACCTAAGTTGGGATTTTTCTATTGGTTGTTTTTCGGCAGTCCGTGCTCAAGCACTTGAACTATGTCATCTGCCTAATATGACATCATGTCAGCTCTAAACAAATCTTTTTCACTAGATAAGAGGAATAGATGCATGTTTGGCAGTTCATCCACAATGCCTCATCCAATCGCTTCTCCCGTGGGGATATGAAACAGATGGTCAGCCGTGTAAAGCTGTTTTCCTTTACACACCACCAGGGAGAAGTCAAACTTCAAAAGCAGAAGAAGCCATCTAGCGATGCGTCCTGTAGCGCATGGTTTGTTAATAAGATACAATAAGGCTTGATGGTCAACAAAGAAAGTAAAAGGCATAGCCAAAAGATAATGTTGAAATTTCTTTATAGCAAACAACATGGCCAAGCCCTCTCTCTCCGTTGTTGAGCAATTTATTTTGGTCTCAGTGAGTTGTTTGCTAGCAAAGCTCACCAAGTAATCCAGGTTGTCTTCACCGGATTGGCACAACACAGCTCCTACAACGAATTTTGAAGCATTGATGTGCACATGAAAGGTGAGTGTCTAGTCTGGGGCTTGTAGAATTGGTGCTGTGGTCAGAGCCTTTTTCAATTCCTCATACACGCATTGGCATTCCTCGGTCCATTTGAATATGATTAACAGCTTGTATAGAGGTCTAGCAATCAATACATACTTCAACATAAACCTTTGGTAATTTAATTAACAATAAAGTGCTATTCTAGAGTTTTTTAAATAATTTTTGCATGGCTAAAATTTACTTCATCCATTAGGTAGAGAGGAATCCAATCTCATCCTAGAGCATATTTATGTGGTAACATAAATTTACCTTGGACAATTTTAGGCAAAGAACATACTTAGCAATATGTATCAATGAAAGTACATTTGTATCATTTGATTCACATACTTGTCTTCTTTGCATCTCACATTGCGAAAGAAATTGATTGATCTATAATGCTAAAAAATAGTTGTTATAATTGAAATAATGACAACCTAGTTATTCTGTGTGTCCTAAGAAGCATTGAACACTCTTGAAATCAGTTGGGGTGGAAGATTGACAAAGACATTAATCTTTGAGAAGTCTGTGAGTAGCAATGCCATTCTTTGACACCATGTGCCCTAGGATACATCCATGCTTCACCCAAAACTGGCACTTCAAGGGGTTCAAAGAGAGATGGTATAGTCAACATTGTTCAAAGACTGCACGGAGTCTGTCTAAGTGTTCTCGCCAAGTAGAATGAACACACAAGTCATCCACGAAGACCTCTAACTCCTTCCTTAGCATGCCCTTGAATATTGTACACATCAGTTGTTGGAAGGTGGCTGGCGCGTTAGTCAACCCAAAAGGCATGACTATGTAGGCAAAGATGTCCCATTCCGTGGCGAGTGTGGTTTTATGCCTACCATTAGGATGTACTTGCACCTAATTATATCTAGAGAAGCCATCCAGGAAACTGTAGGCCTCTTTGCTAGCCACTCTCTCGTGCTCGGTGTATGGCAGTGGGTAGTTATCTCTCTTTGTAGCTGCGCTTACCTTCCTGTAATTGACACACACTCTAATCTTTCCATTCTTCTTTAATATGATGACTATGGGGGAAACCCAGTCCATGTGTTCAATTTCGTATATGAATCCTACTCTAATTAGCTTGTTGATTTTTTCCTTGACAGCATGGGCATGCTTTGGATTCATGGGATATGGTCGTTGCTTGACTAGGTGTCATGGATATGTTGTGAGTCACCACACTCGGGTCTACCCCTTTGAGCTCTTCTAGGGACTAAGGAAAGACGTCTATATACTCCTACAAGAGAGCAATGAGACCTATTTTCTCTTTCTTAGTCAAGTCATCAGCTATAAAGACAGGTCGTGGGTTCGCTTGCTTGCCCTTGTCGTTTGGCTCCCAGCAAGATCACCACCCTATCTCCCTTTTTGAACTTCATGAATCGTTTCGACAAGTCTTGCCATTTTTACTGTTCTTCTATCCATGTTTCTTTAGGTAGCTTCCGTCATTCCTTCCTTCACCATCGACGTCTTAGGTGGATGGGTAGGTCCCCCTTGGTGTATCTAGTCTTGGAGGGTCGAGGTATTTCAGGATTGTTATCTAAGCTGACTTTCGATTCACAATCGAACTCTTCATCTTCATTAGAAGAGGAGCTCTCTCCTAGTGGTCATAGCTCAGAAGGGGAGTCTGTTCGCAGAAGTGGTGCATCACTTGGAGGGGCTAGGCATGCCTGCTCGTAGTTGATTGCACTTGTGTGCTCCAACCAAGTTTGAATCGCAGTCCTTATGTCGAGGACTCTTTTCGGTACTCTAAGGGCACTCTGCTCGCGTGGTCTAGGGTCTATTCGTATTTGTTTGATCATATGTCCCCCAGTGTCATATTCTAAGGTATCAATTTCCCTTTCGCTCTCATCACTGAAAGAATGACAATCCTCACATTCGTCATTAGAGCTGTCTTTGTCCGACTGCTCATCATTCTCTAGGTTCTGACACATCTCTTCTTGTTGGTTGAGGATTAAGGCCCAATTGTATCTCAAGTTTAAATCGTGCACTTTGAACCATTGCCATTCAGGCTCATCTAAGAGATTGCCATCCAACTTGTTTGTCATATATCCTAAGACTTCTAGGAGCTCTCTTCTATTATTCGGGACTCGAAAAGCAATAGGGTTGGTTCTTCTAGGTAGGTTTCCAATCATCATGCAGACTGGCACTAAGGGTGTGTCCTTGGGTTTGCCAGTTGCCTTGATAGGTTGTTCGTACTCCTCAGTGTTTGAGAATGGTAGGTCAATGGTAGTAAGAATATGCATCCAGTCTCGATCGTCCTTAAGGCACGGGATATACTTGGTAAGGGCCCCATAGGATCCCTTAGTCTGTTAGTCGCCCTTCAGCATGGTGGAGATGGCATCCTGGAGGTCGAGAGGCATAGTCTTCCATGTGTTTATCTCCACTCTTACGGCCTCTATTCGATTGCCCAAGAAGATAAGACCGTTACCCCAGTCCTCTACAACTCTCTCAGTGCACATCCAGGGTCGACCTAGCGATATGTTGTAATCCACTCCCTTCATGACTATGAAGTCGACAGAGAATTGGATTCCCGCGATCTTCACTAGCCAAAATTTCAACATTTTGAACAGTTTCATCTTCATTCCATTAGCCAAAACCTAGCAGTCTTGACCGATGGGTCACTCCAAGTTTGGAGTATTGCATGGCTTAGCACACTCACTCTTGCCCCCATGTCCACAATCCCCTTTTTGGTAACGTCCCCTAGTGCTAAGACTGGAAGGACTGGATGCATTTTCGTGCCTTCCCAAAATGCATTAATGTGCAAGGATCTAGGTATGGAGTGCAACGTCAGACTCGGTATTTGAGTTTTTGCATCATGCTCAGGCAAGTCTGTGGTAATTGGCTCATTTGGTTCTTCAACCCACTGTTTCAGCTCTAGCCATAACATTGGATACTACCTAAGCAGGTCACCTAAGCTTAGAGTTACAGGGGTAGTCACCAATGTATTGAGGAGGTTGCTAGTCACTTGCCTCTCTCCTAAGTCTGCGGTCCTTGGCCAATGGCCTTGACTGGTTTGCTGGCCTGAAGCATTTAGCCTTTGTCTAGGTGGCCTAGCTTGTGGTGCCATCACCTCCCCTGATCTTGGTCATGGGAGAGAGATTGGCGTTCTTATGCTTGAGAGATCATCGATCTCGTCTTCTAGTATGGGCTCAACATCCTTTAGGTACTCTTGGGCCTCCTTCACCTACTCTTTCACCTTCTTGATGGCTTTGAGTTGACACTTTGCGTTGGGGTACTCGTCGACCTTACCACTTCCCTTTTTAGTCGTCTGTGGGGCCGATGTTTCTTCCTCTGCGTCAATGACTTTTCTTTCAATCAGCAATGTTGTGGCACTTTCAGTCTTGAGGGTGACCTTAGCTTCTGGTCTTTTCTTCCTTCGTCTCAGAGGGCTCTTCTTTCCAACCAAGGTTGTGTCAAGGTTGCTAGGCCCTAACAATGAGATGCCAGCCTGCTTTGTCTGCGTGCGGGTCATGACATGCAATGTGATAAGCGTAGCCTCCCCATCTAGTGTCTCGATACCAAACAACCCCAATGGAACTGATGGCTTGTTTCTCCAACTAGAGGATGACCTCCACGTAGGGCAATCGACAAAGAGATGAGTGATTCCACACTCGGTGTATCTCAGATCAGCTTTATCTCTATTTGGTTGCTCCCTCTCGGGGCAACGCGAAGAAATGTGTCTTGGGTGACCACAAGTCCAACACACGATTGGCTCTTGGATCTGTGCTCCTAGGCCTCTGCCTCTCCCCCTACCTAATGCCATCACCAGTACTAGTCGGTAGTCTATAAGGATTGTGTTGCCTTCCTCATCGTATGACATGTATGGATTTACATAAGGCTCGTCGTCGCTAGGCTCGTTCACATATTGGATTGGAGTATCACTTGGTGGGTGGGTTATGTAGGGTCTGGGTGGTCTAGGGATACATGTAGGAATTATTTTCATCCTAGGGATGGGCGGCTTTGCATCATTAAGTTCCGGGAGAGCCAATGGGGCTCCCCTTCTAAAGAAGGTTGGTGGCTTGTTCTCAAGGTAGGGTTGACCGTAAGGTTGCATGTACGGGAGTCTCTGAGGTAGTCTACAATGCATTGCGTCATGGCTGAATCTACCACAATTAATGCAAGGTCGTGACCTAGGGTCCTGGCACTTGGCTGGCAAGTGGTTCCTGCCACAATGCACGCATTGGACATGTGGGTGCGTTGGTTGTCTCATCATTTTCTATACTTTGGTTATGTCCATCCTAATATCTGCTAGCTCTTGCCTCGAGTCAGTGCCCTTCCCCTTGTCCTGCGTGCTTGGGCCTGCTCTCTCACTCAGCGTTGAGGCCCTCTTGGAACTCCTGGTACTAGACTCTTCTTGATTCGAGCCTACGAAGCTTCTTTCCTTGAGTTGGTCATCCACTCTAATAGCTTCCTCAAAGACCCTTGCTAGTGCATCTCGTTGCAAGCTCGAGTTGCCGGCCAAGGCTTTGTAGAGCTCTTCACTTTGTATTCCACTGATGAATACTGTGGATACCACTCTTTCGGTTGGTTTCTCACCCATTGGGATTTTCTCGAAGAGGCTCCTCACCTGGGTTACGTAATCTTGAATATTTTCTTTCTCTCTTTGCTTGACGTTCATGAGTCACATTAGCAGGTTGTTGGAGTACTCAGGTTTGGAAAATCTCTTATGAAGAGATTTTTCAAGCCATTGAAACTAGCATGCTCTGTAGCATCCAAATTGGTATACGAAGTCTAGTCTTTGTCACCTAAGCACTGTCCGAAAGCTTGGGAGCATTGAGTAGGATCAGTAAGGTCATTGGCCTCGCATATTTGCTGGAACTATTCCACAAAGTTGTACGGATCCATTTGCTTAGTATTTATCCAGATGCTTCGCCACCACATGGATTTTCGATTGGCTTTTAGAGCCTTGGTTAACCCCTAAACCTTCTAGCAATGATGTTGCTAATGCTGCAACGCTTTGCTTTGCTGTCGTGGTATCAAGCAGTTGCTTCGTTAGAAGCTCGCTCAGTATGAGGTCTCCCTCTAGCGCTCTCTCGCTCTCTGATCAATTTCTGCCTACTAGGGCTAGCACTCTCTGGATCTCTCGCACTTCCAAACTCTGGCGCAAGCTCCTAGTTGTTGATCTTGGTTGTACATAGCTAGGCCTTGTAGAGCCCTACGAGCCAGCTTCCTCTCTTCCTCAAGGTCTGCTATGATGTCCTCTATAGGTCTACCATGGTATTCTAGCTGGGTTTGAACATCTTGTTTGTGCATAACTGTTGGACGGCCTTAGGAAAATCTCCTAGGTCCAGCTCTTTGTTGCTTCTACGGCCTGAGCTGCCCTCTTCCATGTCCCAAGCTTCCTATTTTGCTAGGTTGTCGATCAAGTTGATAAGGCCAAGTAGATCCACTTCCACGTTAGTGCATGTCCTTGTTACATCTGGATTTTTGGCTATGTTCTTTGCTTGGTCCTACTTTTGGGGATTTGATCACCCTTCTATGTCCTGAGGTCTTCTTTTAGTGGTGGGTTCCTTCAAAGATTTATGTCTGAGTGTGTTCCTTGTTAATTGCAACAAGTCCTCAACTTACCCTCACTCTGTGCGTATGCATGTAGGTGTATTCTTTTCGGTGCACTGTGCACAACCAGGCTTTTTGCTCTCCTCAAGTGTGTTTCGAGTGATGGAAGTCAAAGTGAGTGAGAAAAAAAAGTGTGTGTAGCTCCGACGCCCTTGCCTATGGGTTGGTTTGATAGGGTCATGTCTTTGGTTTGTGGCTATTTTCGCCGGATTCTCGAGTTTTTCGCTACGCTATCTCGTTCAACTCATTTGGGGTCCAGTTGGGATCTTACAATTAGCCCACAACACCAGACACTATTCCAGACTGTTTGGCCACGATTTCTAGGTCTGTAGCTACCTCTGAGACATTCAATGGGTTCTTTCGGCACAGGTCGTGCTTCTCATTAGCCGGGGTTGTCAAATTTCCAAATTTTCTTTCTCAGGCTGTGTTCGATTTACTAGTATCTAATTCTAGGAATCGGACAGGGTCGGGTCCGATTATCACAATCGAACAAGGTGTGTCCGATCGGATAGCTTGAGTTGGGTCCGATTGGGATACGTCCAATTCTCAAAATTGAATGGGGGTACTTGGTTCGATTGAATGTATGTTCAATCAGACAGGATACTAGATCTGATTCTGTGGTCCGATTGCGATGATCGGACGGGCTCGTGTGTCCTTGTCCGATTCTCAAAATTGGACGGATGTGGTGTGTCCGATTCTTCGTTGGTCCAATTTTGAAAATTGGAAGACCATGTCCGATCAGACGAAATGGGCTTGTCTGAGTTTGATTTTGGGAATCGGACCGCTTCACTGGGTTTGATTTTGGAAATCAGACATTGTGGGAAACGTCCGATTTCGCCAGTCAAAAACATGCCAATCGTGTTTTTCCCAAAAATCTTCACTTAAATGTTGTTAGCACCTACAAGAACTTCTAGGAATCAAGGAGGGGTGTAGGCTAAGGGCATCCTATACTTGAATCTCACCGAAAGCTCTGACACACTCTGATCGATTCAACACAGTTGTGTGACCTACAAGCTCACACACACACACACACACACACACACACACACACACACACACACGCACACGCACACGCACACGCACACGCACACGCACACGCACACGCACACGCACACGCACACGCACACGCACACGCACACACACAAAGCCAAGACTGCAAATGAGGTCTTCCCTGATCACTCAGGATCTTAAACCTTTGTTGGCCAGCACCTTAACCTTCTTGATCACTCCACTTGCGACTTTGAGGCATCTGAGCAGCCTTTTTGTCCCATTTTTCCCTGTTATTGCCTTGTCCATAACTGTTTTATAGTAGTCTTGTACTCCTGGTGGTTGTTTCCATGCTTTTCGATATCTTCCGGGCCCACTCTCTTGTAGGGCACCTTTTCCTTTTTTCCACCTTGTGTTTTTCCTCTTGATGCCTCATTTTTCTCTTCCTTCGCTTTGCAGTATACACTGCTCCATTTGTAATTTTCATGTACAATTAGAAGCGCAAGTAGAGTCTTTAAGTGAGATATCCAATACCCATTATATAATGGTACGAATGCCTGACCTAGTATCCATGGGCAACAATGTATAGATAATTACCTCCATCACAGGCTCCACGTTTAGAGGAAGGTCTAAAAGACTTACCATCTCTTCTGGTATCAAGGGCATAATTAGTGGCATGCCCTCCAATGGGTTTATTAGCTCAAGCACTCTATCGATTGCATGCCTACGAACTCTTCTTACAAGCCACAATAGGTGCATTTCTTGGGACGTTATGAGAGCTCTATGTAGACATTTCTAGGGATATATCTAATATTATTGTATATTATATTCAATTACATTTTGAATGTAAAGCATGATTGGTATACACTTTTCTTATCGTTAGCTTAAAGTTCGAGGTCAATTATCTCCGATTGAAACTCATTGAAGCATAGCACGTGGTCTATAGACAAGCGATGCTTTCATCGAATTGCCAGCTTGCACTGAGTACAAAGGCATGGGACATGTTGATTGAGATACACCTCACATCTTGAATGTTAGGACCATCATCATTGTCCATTTCGTCTATATTATGTTGAGATATCGAGCTCCACTCATGATACGCCAGGGTGACCGTTGTGTATTTATGTCACCGACTTGTCAGTTGCAGACGCGGTTGGTACACCGCCCATGAATAATAGCTACATGGTAGCTATCCTTATCTACTCTAGTTCGTGGCTCAGTTAGTATGCCACCTTAGTTAGTTGAGTTTGGTTTGAGACCCATATATAGGGTTCTTCTATTTCTTTGTAAGAGAGTTCTTTTGGCTTACACAACTAAGAAGAGGAAAACTGTTTTCAGCCTCCACCCTTGTGTGTCTTCCCCCATTGTGCAAGCAAGAAAGCTACAAGTGAGACTCCTTCCTTCTCTCCCACAATCTTGACATGGTATCAGAGCCTTGTTCGTGGTAAGGAGCTCAAGAAAGCAAGCCAAGCTCTCGATGTTCTGGTAAGAGGAGCAGTGTTGCTTTCATTTTCTGTTTTGGAAGCAGATCTCTGCAGGTAGCACAGCAGAAAAGTGCAAGAGTGCATTGTCTCAGGTTGAGACGCCCTTCGCATTGAAGCAAGAGGGCAGTATATGCTGCGGGAAAGAGCTTTAGCTCTTGGCGACCCTGTTTTTTTGATTTGAGGCCATTTCGGGGCCTGTTTTGAAGGCGGAAGTTTTCTGCACGCACTCAGGAAAAGGCCCTGTTTTATGCTGTGCGACCACTGTTCTACAGGTCGGTGAAAAGTTACCACAGAGATTGCATCGTATGCTTGTGTGCAGAGACATTGGGAGTTACAGAATCATCCCTGTTGCCTGTTGATGCAAAATCGTCACTAGGAAGTGATTGTGTGGTCAAATACCACTTTCGCCAGTTTTACAGATTTGCCCTTGTGAGGGTGAAGCTGTGTTTTTTGCAGTATTCTGTAATGGCATCTGATTCTCTCTCACAGATTGTCACTGAAAAGCTTGACAAGAACAACTTCCAAGCATGGAAGTTTAGAATGACGAATTTCCTTATGGGAAAAGGATATTGGGAATTTGTTGCAGGAAATGAAGAAGAACCAGTTCTTCCTGATGTTCCCAATCAACAGCAAATGCAGGCATTTAAAGCATGGCATGAGAGAGCCAGGAAAGTTATGTACTGGCTGTCTATCAGTATTTCAGACTCTATGATTGTGCATATTCAGGATGCAAGTACGCCAAAGGAGGCATGGGATACTTTGTCAAAAATGTATAGTACAAATACTCAAGCCAGGAAAATGCAGCTCAAGCAAGAGTTGCATAATGTGCAAAGAGAAAATATGAGCATCAATGACTACCACATGAAGGTGAAGAAGATTGCAGATGCACTTGCTTCCATTGGGTCGCCAGTGGAAGATGATGATTTAGTTTCTGTGACCTTGAATGGTCTAGGAAAGGATTATGCACAATTTCGAACATCCATTTCTGTCCGTGAAAGATTTCCTGATTTTGAGGAGTTGATTGCTCTTCTAATTTCTGAGGAGCAGAGAAATGGTGGTGCATCTTCTTCAGGAGGAACTTCAAAAGAAGCTGTCTTCTACTCAAATGCTGGAAGAGGTAGAGGCAGAGGTAGAGGAGGCCGATTTGGAGGCCATGGTAGAAATCAGAATATGCAGCAAACTCAAGAAAACCAGTCCTATGGAGGAGGACGTGGTAACTCTAGAGGCAGGGGGAGCCAAAGAGGTCGTGGTGGATGGCAAAGAGGTCAAAATGCAAACAGTAATGTTGAATGCTACTACTGTGGTAAAATGGGTCATATGGCTAAAGACTGCTATAAAAAGCAGAATGACATCATGAATGGAAAACTGCAACAAGGAAATTATGCATCTTCTAGTAGACAGGGTGATGACAGAAATGAGCATTTGTTTATGGTGCAGCACATGAACAATTCTGTGACAAGTGCAGAAGAAAGCAACGATGTGTGGTATGTTGACTCAGGTGCATCAAACCACATGACAGGTCATGCAGAATGGATGGAGGATGCAAGGAAAATGGAAAAACCAGGATTTGTGGAGACTGGTGATGATACTGTACATCCGATTGTGCAGATTGGAAAAATTCCTTTGTCTATGCAGGATGGGAAAAAGAAATACCTGTCCGATGTATTTCATGTCCCGAATATCACCAAGAATCTGGTTTCTGTTGGTCAAATGGTTGAACAGGGCTTGCAGGTCAGATTTAATCCTCATGGATGCTTTGTTGAGGATATGAAAAATAAAGGTCGCTTGATAGCAAAAGGAAAGAAGAAGGGCAGAATGTTTACGTTGGATGCAGACATGTCTGAATTGAGTGCAGCAATGTTTGCACATGGGACAGGTGTAGTTGCAGATATTGATATCTGGCATAAACGCATTGGTCATGTTAATGTACAGCGACTTAAATCAATGCAAGCCCAAAATATTGTTGCAGGATTGCCCAAATTCAAGGTTGCAGAAATGCATAAGATATGTGAAGCCTGTCAATTTGGAAAACAGGCAAGGAAACCATTTCCTAGACATGTTCAAGAGAGTAAGAAGCCATTGGAATTAATCCACTCTGATGTGTGGACTACTAAAGCTGCATCTCTTGGAGGCTGTCATTATTTTGTCACTTTTATTGATGACTATAGCAGAAAAGTTTGGGTGTATTTTATGAAAAAGAAAAGTGAAGTTTTTGGGCATTTCAAAACTCTTAAAGCTATGGTTGAAAAAGAAACAGGTTTGCAAATAAAATGCCTAAGGTCAGATGGAGGGGGAGAGTACCTCTCAAATGAGTTTGCAAGGTTCCTGCAGGAGCATGGCATAAAGCAGCAATATTCATGCAGTCATACCCCACAGCAAAATGGAATTGCAGAAAGAAAAAACAGACATATTGGAGAGGTGTCTCGTGCCATGCTCAATGAAAAAGACCTGCCAGATTTTTATTGGGTTGAAGCAGTTGCTACAGCAGTCTACATAATGAACAGGACTCCCACTGCAGCAATACATGGAATGACTCCAGAGGAGAGGTATACTTGTAGGAAACCAGATATTTCCTATTTGAAAATTTTTGGTTGCATTGCCTATGTACATGTGCCAGATGAGTTGAGATCCAAGTTGGATCCAAAAGCTGAGAAGTGCATCTTTATTGGTTACTCTCTGCAGCAAAAAGGGTATAGATGCTATAACCCTTCTACTCGTAAGTTTACAGTGAGCAAAGATGTTGTTTTTGATGAGATGAGTAGCTGGTATAAACCAGTAAATGTGATTGATGATGTAGATGCACAAAATGGTAATGCTGCACAGAATTCACAGCAGCAGTCACAAAATATTAGTGGACCTGGAGCGTCCTCTAGCAGTGGTTCACATTCTTTGCCATGGACAGGCAGATTGAGATCAGGAGAATCTTCTCAAAGTAATGCAGATAGTGGTATGCAGGTATCACGAAAAGGAAAAGAGAAGGTTGATCAGCCCATGTTTGATGTGAATGCAGGTCACTCTTATGTGGATGGTGAATCCAGTGGCTCAGAACAGAGCATTGATGATGAGTTGGGTATTCCTTCTATTGTTATACCTGGAGTAAGGAAGACCAGGGATGTTTTGAGAGCACCTGGGAGTGAACCTACTTTGCGCAAGTCTACGAGAGCTAGGTATCCTATGGATAGGCTGAAATATGATGGATTTACAGCCATTCACTATGCATATATGGTCAAGGTGATACAGGAACCAGAACCCACTTCTTTTGAGCAAGCCATGGGAAAAGAAAAATGGGAGAAAGCCATGGATGAAGAAATGGATGCCTTGGAAGCAAATGCTACATGGGAATTGGTACCTTTGCCTAAAGGTAAGAATGCAATTGGCTGTAAGTGGGTTTATAAGGTGAAGCACAATGCAGATGGTTCTGTGAACAGATACAAGGCAAGATTAGTAGTCAAGGGGTATGCACAAACATATGGCATTGACTATGAAGAAACATTCAGTCCGGTTGCAAGGATGGCAACTGTAAGAGCAGTCATTGCTATGGCTGCATCAAAGGGATGGTCTTTATATCAGATGGATGTAAAGAATGCCTTCTTGCATGGTGATTTGCAAGAAGAGGTATATATGGAGCAGCCACCAGGTTATGTACATGCTGTTCATCCTGAGTTTGTTTGCAGGTTGAAGAAAGCCTTGTATGGCTTGAAGCAAGCACCTAGAGCATGGTCTGACAAGATAGGACAGTATCTTGTCACTATTGGCTTTCAGATTTCCAAGGCAGATTTCTCACTTTATGTGAGAAAAACAGAGAAAGGTATTATGCTACTTGTCATTTATGTTGATGATTTGATTATGACAGGTGAGAGTGATGAAGATATCCTTCATGTGAAAATGCTATTGAAGCAGAAGTTTGAGATGAAGGATTTGGGAGAGCTGCGTTATTTCTTGGGCATTGAGGTGATTAGATCACCAAGTGGGATACAGCTCTTGCAGAGGCAGTATGGATTGGACATGCTGTCCAAATATGGGATGACAGGCTGTAAGGCTATTTCAGTTCCTTTGGAGCAGAATGTGAAGCTGAGCATAGATGCAGGTGAGCTTCTGGAAGACCCTACTATGTACAGACGCATAGTAGGAAGTTTGATTTATATGACTATTACCAGGCCAGATTTGAGCTATGCTGTTGGATTGGTAAGTCAGTTTATGCAGGCTCCAAGGAAACCGCATTTGGATGCGGCTAGACGCATACTCAGGTATGTAAAGTCCACATTGCAGTATGGACTATTTTATGAGACTGGGGTTCAGATACAGTTGCATGGATACACTGATGCTGATTGGGCTGGTAGCATTTCTGATAGACGATCTACCAGTGGATATGTGTTCTCTTTTGGAAGTGCTGCAGTCACTTGGAGCAGCAAGAAACAGCCTACAGTTACCTTGTCGAGTACAGAGGCTGAGTACAGGGGTGCAGCAATGGCTACATGTGAGGTAGCTTGGTTGCATAAGCTACTTTATGATATGCATCAGTTTACAGATGGGCCAGTTGTCATTTATTGTGACAACATGAGTAGTATACACTTGGCAAATAACCCAGTCTATCATGCTAGAACAAAGCACATTGAGGTGCATTATCACTATGTGCGAGAGAGGGTTTTACTAGGTCTTATTGATCTAGTTTATGTCAGCACAGAGGATCAGGTAGCTGAAATATTCACGAAGGCATTGGGCGTAGAGAAGCTGCGCAAGTTCAGAGACCTGCTTGGTGTGCAGGAATTGGGATTGAGCTCGAGGGGGAGTGTTGAGATATCGAGCTCCACTCGTGATACGCCAGGGTGACCGTTGTGTATTTATGTCACCGACTTGTCAGTTGCAGACGCGGTTGGTACACCCCCCATGAATAATAGCTACATGGTAGCTATCCTTATCTACTCTAGTTCGTGGCTCAGTTAGTATGCCACCTTAGTTAGTTGAGTTTGGTTTGAGACCCATATATAGGGTTCTTCTATTTCTTTGTAAGAGAGTTCTTTTGGCTTACACAACTAAGAAGAGGAAAACTGTTTTCAGCCTCCACCCTTGTGTGTCTTCCCCCATTGTGCAAGCAAGAAAGCTACAAGTGAGACTCCTTCCTTCTCTCCCACAATCTTGACATATTATACATACAATATGCTTTTGTTTCCCTCATTGTTTCTCTTCCCCCATCACTCTCTACTTCTCTCTCTTCCTTCTCTCTCCCTTTCTTTCCCTCTATTTCTCTCTCTTTGTTTCTCTCTCCCTTCCTTTTTCCATATTTCTCTCTCTCTCCTTGTTTCTCTCCCTCACTCTCCATCTCCCTCCCTTCATATTTCTATTTCTCTCTTCCTCTTCCTCTCTCTAATTTTCATGAAGCCCCCTCTCTCTTTCTTCCTTCTCTCTCCCCCTCTCTATTTTTATCTCTCCTCTCTCTCTATTTCTCTTCCCACCCCTCTTTCTCTCTCTTTCCCTTTCTTTGTTTCCCTCCCTTTCTCTCTCTTTGTTTCTCTCTCCCCCTCTCTCTCCCTCAGTGTTTCTCTCCTTCACCCTCTCTCTATCCCCCTCCCTCCATCTCTCTATTGTTCTCTTCCTCCCTCTCTATTTCTCCCTCCATCTCTCTAATTTTTTATGAAAGCTCCTCTCTTTCCCTTTCTCTCTCTCATTCTTTCTTTGTTCCTCTCCCTCCCTTCTACTCTATTTCTCTCTCTCTCTCTCCCTCTCCCTCAGTGCATCTTTCTATAAATAAAAGTAATGAGAGAAAATAATAAATTTTAAAAATAAAGAAATAAAAAGCAATATCTTCCTCCCTATCTTTATCTCTTTCTCTCCCTCTACTTTTCTCTATTTCCCCTCGCTCTCATTCTCTCATTGTTTCTCTATTTATCTCTCACTCTCTATTTTTATCTTTCCCTCTATCTCTATATCTCTCTTCCTCCCTCTCTATATAGTTTTTCTCTCTTTCCCTCCATGTCTTTATTTGTCTCTCCCTCCCTCTCTCTTCTTTTCACTCTTCTCTCTCTCTCTCTCCTCTCTCTCTCTCCCATTCTTCTCTCTCCTCGCTATTTTTCTCTCCTCCTATTTCTCTCCCCACCCCTCTTTCTCTCTTGCTTTCCCTTTCTTTGTTTCCTTTCCTTCCTCTCTCTTTGTTTCTCCTTCCCCCTCTCTCTCCCTCACCTTCCTTCTCCCTCCCTCCCTCCCTCCCTCCCTCTATTTCTCTTTTCCCATCCCCATCTCTCCCTCATTGTTTCCCTTCTCCTCTTTCTCTCTTCCTCTCCCTCCCTTCTTCCCCCTCTCTTCTTCTCTTGATTTCTCTCCCTCCCTCCATCCCCCCTCCTCTCTCTCTCTCTCTCAAAATGCATCTCTCCACAAACAAAAATAAACAAAGAAAAGAAGGAAACACAAAAACAAAGTAAGAAGAGGCAATGTACCTACCTCAAAGGATCGAAGATGAAACCCTTCACACCTCCTTTTCACAGCTTCCCTTCCTTCTCCTTTGCACCTCTCTCCTTCTTCTTCGAGTACACTAGTGGCGATGGCAAAGGTAGTGATGAGATCTCCCTCTTTCTCTCTCTCTTTTTCTCTCCCTCTCCCTCTCAAAGCTTTGAGCTCTCTTGCTCTCTCTTACGTTCTCTTTTGCCAATGGTTTCAAGAAATACCGCGCTCCAATTTTTGACACTTTTTTTTAATTAGAACTGTGTTGCTATTAACATCGCTATTTGTGTTGCTATTAGCATCGCAAACTAAAAATAATGATGTAAATATTTATGATGCCGATATTTTTCATTGGAACCGACCATTGGTAATCGCCCATTCTCTTGTAGTGAGCATAGAAGTAAAAAACAAATCCTATATAAGTTTTTCCTACATTCTTCTCATCATATGATGTTGGGAGATTTGACCTACCTAGTTTAGGATTTTTTTGTATCTCTTGCTAAACTTGCAACACAAGAAGTTACCAATGAGCTTTATTTCACTAGATATTTTGTTGTGGGTTTTCTTTCCTTTTCATTTCTATCTGGTTATTGCCTCAATTGAGGAATCTTCCAAACAATAACGACTCCTAATAATCATCCAATCATCAACATACAACATGATATATGTTGCCAACCCATCAAAATTTTTGAAATGGAGATTTCGATCACAATTAGACCGCTGCAAGCGGTCAAGAAAAAAGCTATCTATCCAAGGATACCAAGATTTGGGTACTTGCTTGAAGCCATAGAGATCCTTATGCAAGTGATAAGCTATTGGGGCGTAGGTCTCTACATACTACAAGCCAGGATTTTGAGTAAAACCCTTGATAACAAGCATGGCTTTATTCTAGCCCAAGGTGCCATCAACTTGATGCTTGGCCTTGTAGATCCATGTAATCCCAATCACCTTCCTTCAAAGCGGATGCATAACCGAGTACCAATTGTGATTTCTCTCAATGAAATCAAATGTTAAAGCCTCCTCAATAGAAGTAGGGTCACTATCCTCCATAATCCTATGCACCTAGGCATAGTTCACACTAAGTAAACCAACATGCTACTGCTATCCTTGCAAATGTTGAAGCCTCTGCGACATGCAAATGCCATTCTAATTGGTCTCTAGAAAGGAATGGACCCCATGCTCTTACATGAGATCAAATATGTGTGAAAAAATGATTATGCAAAATGTAGAATTGGATTGGCATGATACAAGAAGGCTATGAGAGCAAAGGAGGAGAAGAGAGACCTCATTGTGAAATGGGACTTAGATACATTTTTCCATATGGTCTGGCATTATAGCCCACCAACTCAATTATTCACACAACCATTGTAATGTACTTGGACACTCTTTTCAAAGTCCTTTGTACTTTGTATTCTACCTAGAGCAATTTTTGCAATCAAAAGTCATGAACCTTAGCTTATGACGTTTGTAGCCTATAGTGCTCAAATTTGAAGCCCATTTTGGGATTTAGAGGCCACTATGGGTGTCAAATGATGCTTATGTTTTTAGTGTAAGTTGTAGTAATGAAGACTCACTTTACCTAAGAGGTTGCAAAATGCAACTCAATTTGTAGCCTTCAAGAAGTCTATTTTCAATGGTCACCCCCAAACAATATGTTGAGATGGCAAGCTCAACACATGCGGACATTGATGATGGACCGCCTGGCTAGATGGGTCCGCACGTCTACACTTAGCACGTTGGTGGTCATTATGATACTCATATGGCCACTCACTGATTACTTATTATATTTAGTTTGTTACACCTACCTATAGTTGGCAACGATATAGCACCTGTCGATTAGTATAGTTTGATATGTATTGTTTGACTTAGTAGGCCACTTTCCTTTATGTTGTATCTTATCTATACTTTGTGTACATTGTATAGTGTGTGGAAGAAGAAGAAGAAGAAAACAGCAAGAAAACGTTTTGGTCTCCATCTCTCTTCTTGTGTTCTTGAGTGAGCTTCCTCTTGTGTATACAGTGTGTGTTTGGCGTAGCAGCTCAAGCAAGTCTCTCCACCACGCGATTCTTGACATGGTATCAGGGCCATGGCACTAAGAGAGGCTGATTTTGAAGGCTGAAGTGAAGGAGAAGAAGCAAGGTTCAAGTAAGCAAGCAATGGGTAAGAAGCTCTTCTATTCTTCCCCTCTTTCTCTTGAATAGTGCCTGTGGAGGCACTGGAAGCAAGATAGAGTGAAAATCTCAGATTGTTGTGAGATTTGGTGTGCGAGTAGAGCACTGCATATTCTGCAAATAAGCCCGCAGTTCTTTTTGGCATCTGAGGCCGTTTTAGGGCCCGTTTTAGAGCCACAAAGTTGCGGACAACAGTTTCAGGGTACACTATGATTTCGGCTGTATTGACCGAAAGTGGATGCACAGGTTACAAATTTTGAATCTGTAATTTTTGAGGTGTTTGCCAGGAAGCAAACATAAGGTTCATCTGCAAACAGGTTATAGATTACTTGTACTATCAAGTAATCAGTGAAAAAGGTTGCTTGGTGTATTGCTGTGCACTTGTTGTGAAAGGTGCAGAAGACTAGCTTGTTATATTGTATTCTTTTTTGTGATAATGGCAGAGCAGTGGAAATCCCATTATTGAGAAGCTCGACAAGAACAACTACCCTTCATGGAAGTTTTGTGTGACGAACTTTCTCATTGGAAAGGGCCTTCCCTCCGACTATAGATGAATTAAAAGTATGGAAAGAATAGAATGCAAAAGACAAAAAGGTGATGTACTGGCTATCTGCAATAATTGTATACTATGTTGAGACATATCAAGAATACAGAAACTTCACATGTAGCTTGTATAATTTTTGAGAACATGTTTTTAGTAAATACAAAGGCACAAAAGATTCAACTCAAGTAAGAGTTGAATACATTGAAGAAAGGAAAAATGTCTGTCAATGAGTGTGTATTGAAGGTGAGGAGCATTGCAGATGCTTTAGCAGCAATTGATGCAATGCTTGATGATGATGATTTGGTTTCATCCACTTTGAGTGGACTCAATAATGAGAAGGCATGGAAATCATTTGTTACTTCAGTATACGTACGGAAGCCATTTCTAGATTTTGATGAGTTGGTCTCTCTCATGATTATCGAAGAGATCAATATGCAGGGTGGTGACTCATATGAAAGAAATGATGAACATGTCCAAGCATTTTACTCAAGTTCAAAAAAGGGATGTGGTCGATCCTCTTCGAGAGGCCGTGGTATGGGATGGGCTGGTGATAACCAACAAAATAGATTCAATAGCAATTTGGTAAAAAGCAGGTTTCAGGAGGCCGAGGAAACTTTAGAGGCAAGGGGAACTCTAGAGGAAGAGGTGGATGCAGAACAAAGGTTCTGGAAATTCTGATGGCAAAATAGGTCATATTGTAGCCCATTGTTATGCTAATAAGGTTGATATTCATAGTGGTAAATTACAGCAAGGAAACTATGCATCGTCTTCACGACAGAATGAAGACAAAAATGAGCGTATGTTTGTTATGCAGCACATGATGAATACAGTTACATGAAAGGGGACACATGATGATGTATGGTATGTGGATTTAGGTGCATCTAATCATATGACCAGTTATGTTGAATGGTCTGGAGAGATGCAAGACTTACAAAATCCAGATTATGTGCAGACGGGTGATGATTCATGCCACCCAATTTCACATATTGGAAAGGTTCCCTTATCCTTGCATGATGGCCAGACAAAAAGTCTGACAAATGTATTACATGTGCCTTCAATCACGAAGAATCTAGTGTCTATTGGCCAAATGGTAGAGCAAGGGTTGCAGGTTCAATTCAATGCGAAAGTTTGTTTTGTAGAAGACTTTAACGATAAGTGTAGGTTGGTCGCAAAAGGAAATAGAGTTGGCCACATGTTCACTTTAGATGCTAGAATTCCTGCAATGGATGTTGCTATATATGCGAAATAAAAAGGAGTAGTTACAGATATTGAAATATGGCATAAACATATTGGACATGCAAATGTGCAAAGGCTGAAATTAATACAGTCCAGAGGATTGGTTACAGAGTTGCCTTCTTTTAGAGTTGCAGAATTGCATAAAGTCTGTGAGGCATGCTAGTTTGGTAAGTAGGCAAGACAACCCTTCTTGCATGACAGGGAAGTGAGCAGAAATATACTTGATGTAGTGCATATAGATGTTTGGGGGCCTACATAGAATGTATCTCTTGGTAGCAGAAAATACTTTGTCACATTTATTGATAATTGTTCAAGGAAGCTATGGATATATTTCATGAAGAAAAAGAGTGATGTATTTGAGCACTTTAAATCTTTCAAAGCAACTCTTGAAACAGAAACATGCTTGAAAGTGAAGTGCTTGAGATCAGATGGAGGGGGAGAGTACCTCTCTAATGATTTTAGTGGCCT
This sequence comes from Lygodium microphyllum, assembly GCF_053477565.2. Taxonomy (NCBI): domain Eukaryota; kingdom Viridiplantae; phylum Streptophyta; class Polypodiopsida; order Schizaeales; family Lygodiaceae; genus Lygodium; species Lygodium microphyllum. The sequence goes on along the minus strand of NC_141139.1, from coordinate 160,813,445 downwards.
CTTGAGGACTCATGGGATAAAAAGGAAATTTACTTGTGAGTATATCTCACAGCAAAATGGGGTTGCAGAAAGAAAAAATAGGCATATTGCAGAAGTTACACGAGCATTAATGGCTGAAAAGAATATGCAATTTTTTTTTTTGGTCTGAAGCTATTCATACTACTGTCTATATTATGAGCATAACCCCCACAGCTGTAGTTCATGGAATGACTCGTGAAGAATGTTTTATTGGCAAGAAGCCTGACGTATCACACTTGAAGGTATTTAGATGTGTTGCATATGTTCATGTGCCAGATGAGCTACGAGAGAAGCTTGATCCAAAGGCTAAAAATTGTATTTTTATGGGATACTCTTTAGAGCAAAAAGGGTATCGTTGTTATAACCCTGTCCACAGGTGAGTTCAGAATGAGCAAGGATGTTATTTTTTATGAGATGAACAATTGGTATGCACTTGCTAGTGATGTATTAGATGATGATAATGATCATGATAGCTATGTGCAAAAAGAAAAGCAAGAATCACGGAGTCTTAGTGGACCAGAAACATCATCTGGTACTACACCTACAGTGAGCCCTTGGTCTAGGGGACTAAGGAGTAGCCCCACATCTTCAGGTGTATCTATAAGTGTTGTAGGCAAAGACAAAGGAAAGAAGAAAGTGTTGGATGGTAATGATACATCTACTAGTCATTTGGGATTTGATGGAGATTCTAGTGGTTCAGAGAGTTTGGATGATGAGCTTGGTATTTCTTCAGTCAGGACACCAGGTGTGCAAAGAGCTCATAGTAATGTAAATGCTCCATTGAGTGATCCAGTGGTACCTAGGTCTAGTAGGGTCAGATACCTTGTTAAAAGATTTGGCTTTGAAGGTTATGCAACTCACCATTATGCTTATATGGTGAAACTAGTTGAGGATGTTGAGCCCACTTGTTTTGAGGATGCTATTGGTCATGCTCATTGGGATGCAACAATGGATGAGGAGATGGCTGCATTGGAAGCCATCTCCTCATTGGGATGCAACAATGGATGAGGAGATGGCTGCATTGGAAGCCAATAAGACTTGGGATTTGGTATCCTTGCTTAAGGGTAAGAAAGCTATTGGCTGTAAGTGGGCTTACAAAGTCAAGCATAATGCAGACGATTCAATTAGTAGGTATAAGGCTAGGCTGGTTGCAAAAGGCTATGCTCAAACATATGGCATAGATTATGAAGAGACATTCAGTCCAGTTGCTAGGATGACAATTGTCAGGTGTGTAATTGCCTTGGCAGCAGCCAAAGATTGGAGTTTGTAGCAAATGGATGTTAAGAATGACTTTTTGCATGGTGAATTGCAATAAGAAGTATATATGGAGCAGCTAGCAGGTTATAAGGATTTAGAGCATCCCACATATGTGTGCAGGTTAAAGAAGGCGCTCTATGGGCTGAAGCAAGCACCTAGAGCATGGTCTGACAAGATTGGAGAGTATCTTGTCAATATTTGATTTTGTATTTCTGATGCTAATCACTCACTTTATGTGAGAAAGGGAGATGTATGTTTGGTCATCATAGTCATCTATGTGGATGACTTGATTATTACAGGTGATAATGACAATGGGATTGCTGAAGTTAAGGACCTCTTGAAGAAGAAGTTTGAGATAAAGGATTTGGGTAAGTTGAGATACTTTCTTGGTATTGAAGTGATTAGATGTGATGATGGTATATGGCTATCACAAATGCAGTATGGCTTGGATATGTTATCCAAGTATGGTATGCCATCATGTAAGCCTCTTTCAATACCATTGGAGCAAAATGTAAAGTTGAGTGCCGACATTGGAGATGAGATAGAAGACCCTACTATGTTTACGAGGATGGTAGGGAGATTGATTTACATGTCTATCATAAGGCCAGATTCGAGCTATGCTGTTGTCAGTCTCAGTTTATGCAGATGCCTAGAAAGCCTCATTTGGATGCAGTTAGACGTATATTGAGATATGTGAAGTCCACGTTACATTATGGACTTTTTTATGAGGCAGGTAAGGATCTACAGGTTTTTGGATACACAGATGCAGATTGGGTTGGTAGCATATCAGACAGAAGATCTACGAGTGGATTCATGTTTTCCCTTGGTAGTGTAGCAGTTACATGGAGCAGTAAAAAGCAACCTACAGTTGCTTTATCGAGTATGGAGGTTGAGTATAGAGGTGCTGCTCTATGGCAGCATGTGAGGTGGTATGGCTGCAAAAGTTATTAGGTGATTTGGATGTGCAGGGAGATGGTCCAGTTGTCATTCATTGTGACAACATGAGCAGCATACAGTTAGCTAGGAATCCAATGTTTCATGCTAGAACAAAACACATTGAGGTGTACTACCACTTTGTGAGAGAGAAGGTACTTGCAAGAGAGATTGACTTGGTATATGTCAGCACACATGATCAGATAGCTGACATTTTCACAAAGGCATTGGGTGCAGAGAAGCTTCGAAAGTTCCGAAGCTTACTTGGAGTTCCAGAGATAGAGTTGAGCTTGAGGGCGAGTGTTGAGATGGCAAGCTCAACACGTGCGGACATTGATGATGGACCACCTGGCTAGATGGGTCCGCACATCTACACTTAGCACGTTGGTGGTCATTATAATACTCACATGGCCACTGACTTATCACTTATTATATTTAGTTTGTTACACCTACCTACAATTGGCAAAGATGTAGCACCAGTCGATTAGTGTAGTCTGTGTAAAATATTACACAACGCAGCGAACAGGATCTGAGAAAGAGATAGAGAGTACACAACAGATAAGAGGAGAATCAGTAAATTCTTTTAACTTCAAACAACTGATACAAAGATGGCTCTGTCCACCCGTGCGCTTCCACTGTGTGAAGCTTAGATGGCGATCTAGACAGAAGATAGGTGAAGAGCTTAAGGCTAGCTGGAACAACAACTCTGACTGGGTGAAAGATGAGTGAGAGATGGCTGCGAAGGGGTTTAGCTTTTATAGCCCATGAAGGTTGTTAGGTCGGCCTGCTGACCGACCTACCATATGAGCCCCCACTAGTCGGCCAGGGAATATTCCAGGGAATATTTCCTTTACCATCGGGCCGGGGGCAGCGCCCCTGGATCCCCGCCAGGGGGGCCGCTTCCGCGGCCCCCGGACCCCACAATAGGGGCCCCTTTTAACTCCCTTATCCCGCAACTCGATGCAATGCGCCTCGAGTTGCTACTAGCTTAACCACTCCGTCTAACCCAAAGATTAGACCCACAACGGTCACCTTTTTGCCATCCGGTCACATAGACCTCATCTGATATACAAGTCAGGACTCCACCAATGTCCAAGCTCACACTTGGCTTCTCCTCATAATGGGGGCCTTACAACTTTGAGCACCATGGATCATTGGTAGCACCTAATGAGGGTGGGGCATTGATCATATCTAACACCCCCCCTCAATGTCCACCCATAGGTGCACTATCTCCTCGGCCCAATGCCGAGTCTCTGAAGATGAACTTGAAGCAGATCCTTCGTAAGTGCTTTGGTGAAGATATCTGCTCCATTCTCCTCTGTTGGATAGTAGATCAATTCCACTATCCCATCCTCCATCAAATCACGCACATAGTGATACTGCATCTCTATATGTTTGGTGCGTGCATGAGACACTGGATTTTTGGCAATGGCGATGCAACTCTGATTGTCACATCTCAGCACAGTTGGTTCTTCATCCTGCACTCCCATATGCCATAGAATCCTTCTCAACCATACGGCCTTACATGCAGCAAAACAAGCTGCCTTGTACTCTGCTTCGGTAGAAGATAATGCCACTGTTGGTTGCTTCTTACTAATCCAAGAGAAAATTCCTGAACCCAAAGAAAAACAATAACCAGAAACTGACTTCCTGGAATCAATGTCTCCTGCCCAATCTGAGTCACAGTTCCCCACAAGAGAAGTTCCGAAACTGTATGTGATACCATAGTCAAGAGTTTTCTTCAAGTATCTGAGCACCCGCATCCCAGCCTTCCAATGACTCTCATGAGGTTTGTTTGAGAACCTGCTCAAAACACCAACAGCAAAACTGATATCTGGTCTGGTGTTACACAAGTAGATCAGACTGCCGACCAACCTCCTATACCTCTCAATGTCTGCTAGTGCTGATGTATCCTCGACGGATAACTTTGCATTTACCTCCATAGGTGTAGCTATCTCCTTGCACTCGGTCATGCCAAATGCCTTCAAGATCTCCCATGCATACTTCTTCTGAGAGATGAAGATCTTTCCTGGCTCTTGCCAGACTTCAATCCCCAAACAATAGTGCAGCAAGCCCAAGTCTGTCATTTCAAACTTAGAACTCAAAGCCTTTCGAGTTTGGTTGATCATATCTTCATAGTCACATGTAATAAGAAGGTCGTCCACATATAGGACAATCACTACAGACTTTTTACCATCCCTGTAAACATACAAGTTAGCATCTGAGGCACATCTTTTGAAGTTTAGGTTTAAAAAGAAGCTATCTATCCGCTGGTACCATGCTCTGGGGGCTTGTTTCAGCCCATACAATGCCTTCTTCAGTTTACACACTTTGTTCTCAGAATGGGGGGCCTCAAACCCTGGTGGCTGAGCCACGTACACCTCCTCCTTGAGGTCACCATTTAAGAACGCTGACTTAACATCCATTTGGTACACTGGCCACTTCTTGTGGGCAGCCACTGCAAGTACCGTGCGAATAGTGGTCATTCTGGCAATTGGGGCAAATGACTCTTGAAAATCAAACCCTTCAACTTGTGAAAATCCTTGGGCAACTAGTCTAGCTTTGTACTTTTCTAAGGTACCATCAGCCTTGTACTTTACCTTCCAGATCCACTTGGTGCCAATAACCTTTCGCTTTGCTGGTCGATCCACTAGCTCCCAAGTGTCATTCTTCATTATGCTGTCATACTCTGCATGCATAGCAGCCTTCCATGATGGATCTGCAAGTGCTTCTTCTAAGTCAGTTGGCTCCTTTACTATCTCAACCATCAAGGCCATATTGACTATGTGAGCAGAAGCCCTCCTTTGCTCCTCTATTCTCTGAGACCTCCTTGGTCCGTCTGCCTTCTCCTCAACAGATGCAGGCATAGGATTATTGTGGTCATAGAGCTGCTTCACCCAGCGCGGCAATGGCTTTTCCGATGGGGTGATGTCAGGTTGGTGAACTTTTTCCTCATCATCTGAAGATGATGCTTCCTCCTCCTTAAGGATAGGGATAGCTCTCGGGACAGGTTCATAGTGGACTACTTCTTCGCTTGATGATAAAGTGGAAGAACTTGCCTTCTCCTCCTCCATTGTATGTGGCTCCTCCTTGAAAACCACATCACGGCTCGCGATGATCTTCTTTGCCTCTTGGTCATATAATTTGTAAGCCTTCCGCTCATCACTATAACCCAAGAATATACATTTTCTGTTTTTTGGTTGTAACTTGTTTCTCTTCTCATCTGGAACATGTGCATAACATTCACATCCAAAAATTCTGAAATGTGAGACGGATGGTTTTTTACCAGTGTAAGCCTCATGAGGTGTTTTTCCCTTGAGAGCCTTTGTATAGCTCCGATTTAGAATGTAGACTGCAGTATTAACAGCTTCAGCCCAAAAATGGTTAGGCAATCCCTTGCCCTTTAGCATGCATCTTGCCATCTCCACAATGGTGCGATTCCTGCGTTCCACAACACCGTTCTGCTGAGGTGTGTGAGGCGTCGTCAATTGACGCTTGATCCCTTTGCTCTTGCAAAATCCTTCAAACTCCTTTGAGTTGAACTCACCACCACCATCTGTTCTAAATTTCTTCACACTTTTCCCTGTTTTATTCTCAACAAGTATTAGCCATTCTTTAAACTTACCAAAAGCTTGAGCCTTATCACGAAGGAAGTACACCCACATCTTCCTGCTGTAGTCGTCGGCAATCAACATAAAATAAGAAGATCCCCCCAAGGTCTGTGTAGGCATCTTACCACACAAGTCAGCATGCACCAACTCTAGAGGAGCCTGTGCTCTATTCTTGCTTTCTTGTGGAAATGCCTTTCTCTGTTGCTTGCCCATCATACAAGCTTCACATGGTTCCTTCAATTCAATTATTGTAGGTAGGTGAGCAACCATACCTTGCTTTTGCATCTCCTTCAATACTGCAAATCCGATGTGTCCAAACCTTTCATGCCAAAGCTTACTTGTGCCCACTCCAACGGTGGCTGTAAGAGCACTTAGCTCATACAGGTTGTTCCTTCTTTCTCCTTTGCCAATAATTGTGCCAGCACTATCAATAATTTCTGCACCTGTCCTCTTGAACCTCACTTCATGACCAAGATTAGTTATGGCAGCAAATTGATAAGAGATTTCTCCTAATTTCGGGAACAAACAACACATTTGAAAGCTTTTTGACTTCACCATTTGCAGCAACAAAAGAAATAGTACATGTGCCCGCAGCAGGGCATTTAGCATCATTTCCAACCGTCACAGTGATGGATTCTTGTAGAGGCTGCATAGAACTGTATAGACCTTTCTTGTTGGTCATGTGACGGGAGGCCCCACTATCCAACACCCATGAGTCAGTGGTAGATTCTTTTTGCGCCGAGGAGCACACTTCCTCAATGGTCGCCATGAATAATTCCAACTCCGCTTCAGCCGTATTGGCTGTCTCTTTCCCTTTACTTTTAAGGGTACCATTCTTTTCATCTGCCTTCTTGACACGACAATCTGCAATTGCATGTCCTTTCTTCTTGCAGTAGAAGCACTCTCCTTGAGACTTCTTCTTGCCGCCCTTCTTCTTTTTGTCACCATCATTTTTGGTGGGGGAAACACCTTTGCCTTTTGCATTGGCAGAGAATGCAGCATCTCCATTGTTGCTTCCTTCTCGGGCTTTCAGCCTCAACTCCTCCTCCATTAATAATGCACAAAACTCCTCAAAAGTCAAAGCTTGAGGTCTCACCTGAGTATTAAGGGCAGTTACTAGTCCATCAAACTTTTGTGGACAAATCCGAAGACACCTCCGAGCTAGCTCTTCGCTAGTCTTTTGTATCCCAGCGCCAGCCATCTGGTCGTGCAGATTCTTAATCCAACTGATGAATGCTTCAACTGTCTCTCCTTCAGCAAACTTCTCCGCTGCTAGTTGATTCTCCAAGTTTTGAATCCTTGTTTGGTTTCGTGTTTCATACTGACTCCTTAGTACATTCCAAGCCTCTGACGCTTTGGTTGTATGCTGAATCAGAGTCAAAACACCGTCAGAACAGCTTGTAACTAAGGCACACAATGCATCTGCATTCCTTCGTTTCCAAGCTCGTAGAAGATCTGCATTCGGAGGAATCATCACACTAGGATTTGATGGGTCGGGGGTAGGCTGTGGTTCTGCGTCAGTCCCCAGCACAGTCTCCAGAAGCTCATAAGAATCAAGGATAGTTGTAATTTTGAACTTCCACAAGGTGTAGTTTGTACCATCTAACTTGCCTTCACTGAAGGTTGATGGACGAATCCTCAGTGTTTGAATAGCCGGTACAGCAACACCACCTCCTGCACCACTTCCGGAAGTCGACATAGTTTCTCTTTGCTGTTGAAGCCTTTGCCTCTTGCACGCTCTCGGATCTCTAGAGCCCCCTGGGCTCTGATACCATGTAAAATATTACACGGCGCAGCGAACAGAATCTGAGAAAGAGATTAGAGTACACAACAGATAAGAGAAGAATCAGTAAATTCTTTTAACTTCAAATAACTGATACAAAGATGGCTCTGTCCACCCGTGCGCTTCCACTGTGTGAAGCTTAGATGGCGATCTAGACAGAAGATAGGTGAAGAGCTTAAGGCTAGCTGGAACAACAACTCTGACTGGGTGAAAGATGAGTGAGAGATGGCTGCGAAGGGGTTTAGCTTTTATAGCCCGCGTAGGTCGTTAGGTCGGCCTACTGAGACCGACCTACCATATGAGCCTCCACTAGTCGGCCAGGGAATATTCCCTTTACCATCGGGCCGGGGGCAGCACCCTCGGACCCCCGCCAGGGGGGCCGCTGGCCCCCTTGAGATCCCCCAGCCAGGGGCCGCTTCCGTGGCCCCCGGACCCCACAATAGGGGCCCCTTTTAACTCCCTTATCCCGCAACTCGATGCAATGCGCCTCGAGTTGCTACCAGCTTAACCACTCCGTCTAACCCAAAGATTAGACCCACAACGGTCACCTTTTTGCCATCCGATCACATAGACCTCATCTGATATACAAGTCAGGACTCCACCAATGTCCGGGCTCACACTTGGCTTCTCCTCATAATGGGGGTCTTACAACTTTGAGCACCATGGATCATTGGTAGCACCTAATGAGGGTGGGGCATTGATCATATCTAACAGTCTGTTATGCACTGTTTGACTTAGTAGGCCATTTTCTTTTATGTTGTATATTATCTATACTTTGTGTACATTGTATAGTGTTTTGTATAGTGTGTGGAAGAAGAAGAAAAAATCAGCAAGAAAATGTTTTGGCCTCCATCTCTCTTCTTGTGTTCTTGAGTGAGCTTCCTCTTGTGTATACAATGTGTGTTTGGCACAGCAACTCAAGCAAGTCCCTCCACCACGCGATTCTTGACACAATAGAGTTCATAAAAGGTGTAGGATACAGGGACCGATAGGATAGTGGCCCCTTGTAAGGCTACACCAATAGTCCTAGAAAGGTTTGACTTTTCTATGTTTCTAGGTTAACCATGGAGGCAAAGGAGCAAAAATGAAGATGATTGGAGGATGAGGTCTACGTTTCCTATTTACTTTTTGGTCTCTAAGTGTAATTCAATTTTTTTGAAAGGCAACCCTCTCATTCCTTCCACCATCTCATAGGAAAAAATTCTACGTTGGAAAATCTGCACGATGTCTTGTGATAAAGAAGTTCGAAGAGATCACATTTTTGTGAGACTCTTATGGCTCCTTTACCCCAAAATATATTGGAAATATGCCTATGTGTCCCTCAATTTACCCTCGTGCATTGTAGCGACTGAATTTGATAGTTGTTAAAAGATACCATTTGTGGCAAATTTTTAGGATAACCTCACATTGACCCATAAGGGTAGGATCTTTGGCCGTGACCAGGTAGGTAGACCGTAGGAGCGTGAAACCGCGAGTTCCTCCCTGGGGCTCGAACCAGACAACGGTGACTCTTTTCATGCGGGAATTCCTTTCCTCGTCATTACAGAATGATGCACTCTTCGTCTTCTTCCTCTGTGCACGACTGCCGGCGATGCGGGCTCTCTTCCTCTTCTTACCTTTGCATCCACAGACAGCAACAACCATGCACACAGCAAAAGAAGTCGTCGAAAAGGAAGAAGGAAGAAAAGCTCACTTTCAACCCAAAATCCTTGATCGAAAAGAAAGGAGAAAATCTCCATCTCCACCACCCTACAGCCCAACTTTGGCCCTCCGAGTCGGATGATTCCTCATGGAAGCTGCACTCCGATTCTTCCACCCAATTGTGGGACGATCACAACAGTAGGGTAATCCACTTGGAAATCTATTTCTTTCATTCTCATATGCTAGAGATGGAGAAACAAAAGCAATGAAGAATCCATTGCATTTCTTTGTCGCTCTCTGGCATATGAGAGAGAGAGAGAGAGAGAGAGAGAGAGAGAGAGAGAGAGAGAGAGTGTGTGTGTGTGTGTTGTGTGTGTGTGTGTGTGTGGGCATCTGCACATGCGCACCTGGGTGTTTGTGTCTGTATAAGCTATGCGTGGGCATGTGGAAACTTATGTGTATGGTCATTTGTGTGCACCGGTGTATGTCTGTATAAGCTATGCGTGGGCATGTGGAAACTTATGTGTATGCTCATTTGTGTGCATTTGCACAGACCAAGCCGAAGCCAGAAGGTTCAATTACAAGGCTGGCTTCCACAAAATCCTTGGTACATTAGAGAGAGGCCAAGAAGATGGCAACCACAACTAGCTGGGATGTTGATGAAAGAAGCAGAAGCAGAAGACTATAATAGTGATGGGGAGGTCTGTGCATGGCAGAAGGAAGATAAGACCAAGGACATCCATAATAAAGTGCATCAGGAAGAAGAGGACTGCGACTACCAGAGAATGCAACATGATACTAGGCAGGCACGCAATCTTGTGGCCCTGCTTAAGTCTTGTGCCAACAAAAAGGATCTGCACACGGGTAGCAAATTGCATGCTGACATTCTCAGACTGGATTTGCTGGAAAAAAACATTTACATAGGCAACAGCTTAGTAAGTATGTATGCCAAATGTGGTGCACTTGCAAAAGCACAAGATGTCTGTGACAAACTTCCAGTTCGGAATGTGGTGTCATGGAATGCTCTAATTGCAGGATACATACAACATGGGCATGGAGAGCAAGCTTTGAAATGTTATGAGCAGATGCAACTTGAGGGTCTCTCTCCTGATGCATTCACCTTTGCTTGTGCCTTGAAGGCATGTGGCAGTTTAGGAGTGTCAGACAAGGGACAAGAATTACACACAGAAATTGTGGTAAAGGGGTTGCTAGGAAACGATATTATTGTTGGCACTGCGCTGGTTGATATGTATGTGAAATGTGGCCTCCTTGCAGCAGCGCAAGAAGTATTTGACCAACTTCCAGCCCGGGATGTGGTTTTGTGGAGTGCCTTAATAGCAGGATATGCCCAACATGGGCATGGTAAGCAAGCACTAAAGTGTTATGAAAGAATGAAACATGAAGGGCTCTCTCCAAATGCAGTTACGTTTGTTTGTGCATTGACAGCCTGCGGTAGTACCAAAGCTGCAGATAAGGGACAAGAAATACATGCTGAGATTGCTAGACAAGGGTTTCTTGAAAAAGATACCCTAGTTGGCAATGCATTGGTAGATATGTATGCCAAATGTGGGCTGCTTGCAAAAGCACAAGAAGTGTTTGACAAGCTCCCAGTTTGCAATGTGGTCACATGGAATGTGCTGATTACAGGATATGTACTACATGGGCATGGTGAGCAAGCATTAAAGTGTTATGAAGAGATGAAGCTGAAGGGCTTTTCTCCTGATTCAGTCACTTTTGTTTGCATCTTGAAAGCATGTGGATGTACACAAGCTGCAGACAAGGGCCAAGAAATACATGCCGAGATTCTGAGAGACAATTTGCTGCAAGATGATATTGTAGTTGGCACTGCATTGGTAGATATGTATGCTAAATGTGGCTGGCTTGCAAAAGCACAAGAAGTATTTGATAAGCTGCCACCTTCAAATCTAGTCTTGTGGAATGCGCTGATAGCAGGATATACACACCATGGTCATGGAGAGAAAGCACTGAAGTGTTTTGAACAGATGCAGCTTGCAGGCCTCTGTCCCAATGCTGTCACCTTCATTTGTATTCTGAAAGCTTGTGGCAGCTCAGAATCTGCAGTTAAGGGACAACAAATACATGCTAAGATTGTTAGAGAGGGGCTGCTGGAGAAGGACATTATCGTTGGCACCGTGTTAGTAGATATGTATTCCAAATGTGGCCTGCTTGCAAAAGCAAAGGAAGTGTTTGACCAGCTTCCGGTGTGCAATGCAGTCACATGGAATGTACTCATCTCAGGATACGTCCAACATGGTCAAAATGACCAAGCATTGATGTCTTTTGACCAGATGCAATATGAGGGTGTTTCTCCGGATGCAGCTACCTTTGCTTATGCTTTAAAAGCCTGTGGTAGCATAGGAGCTGCAGACAAGGGGCGATTACTACACATTGCAATTCTGAAAGAGGGGCTGCTGGAAAAAGACTATATTGTTGGCAATGCATTGGTGTATATGTATGCCAAATGTGGCCTTCTTGAAAAAGCACAAGAAGTTTTTGATAAGCTTTCAAGGTGGGATGTGATCTCATGGAGTGCACTACTAGCAGGATATGCACTGCTTGGAAAAGTCGAACATGTTTTCCACTGCTTCGACAAAATGATAGAGGAAGGTATGAAGCCAGATTTGGTCATGTTCACTACTGTGCTTAATGCTTGTAGTCACGCAGGCCTTCTGGATAAGGGGCTGAAGTATTTTGAGAGCATGAAAACCTGCTATGGGATAAGTCCAATGTTAGAGCACCACACTTGCATGGTCAACCTGTTTGCCCGTGCAGGGCACTTAGAGAAGGCAGTAACAGTAATCAAGGAGATGCCATTTCCTGCTAATCTCACCATGTGGCATATCATACTGGGTGCTTGTCGAAAATGGGCAAATCTAAAGCTTGGAAGACTGGCATTTGAACAAGCAGTGCGATTGGATGAAAAAGATGCAGAAGCTTATGTGTGCATGAGTAACATTTATATAGATGCTGGCAGGCAAGATGAAGCAGACAAGGTTGAAGCTATCAGAGTGAGAAAAGCAGGGTGGAAGAAGCCAGGACTGCAGTGAGGGAAATCTCAAAAAAAATAATAATCTATGGGGGAATTCATGGGACAACAGAAGTGCAGGGCAGTTATCTATCAATGAGTAGGGTGCCTGTAGCTACTGTCATAAGGCAAAAGGAGTGCAGGTCTGTCATTTATTCATAGAATATACTGTGCAGGAGAGAGTACCTATGATGATGGTGGACCTCCAATAGGCCATCCTTGCCATTTTATCGGTTGATGATATACCGATGCAAAAGGGTAAGTCAAACTCATGAGGAATGAAAGATGAAAAGAGTAAATGGAGGTAACCCTTTACCTGTGCAGTAGGAAGGAAACCTACTCTGGAATATAACTGCACTGTATTTCTCAGCAATTGACAGGTCACAGAACTCTAGTGCTCAGTGTGTGCCAAGCGGTCTGGGAAGATCATGCCAGTTGATCCATCAAATACAACCATGATCAGCATTTTTAAGGACATTGGATGCTGGAATTTGTCTTATTGTTTCCTGTTCCAAACAATGGATTTACATGGCAGGTGTTCAGTAAGACAACAATTTATTTGCTGCATGCTGATAATGTGGCAGTCAAAGTGGGCAGAATATGCACCCTGTTGTATTCCATCTTGTGGTGGGTGGCCAGGATATCTACTATGGTGAACGGATGAGTAAAGTGCTCCTATACTCCCAAGCAAGCTCACATTGGCCGACTTGCTCAACCCTTGGATAGCAGAGTAGCAGCACGCTTGGGCTGTGATTTGTGGGCAGCCCTAGCAGGAACTTGACCAGCATCAGGCTTGGGTCGTTGTTCCTAGGAATTTATGGACTAGAGGCTTGAATGACTGTAAAGAAAGAAGATAATGGTTGTTGCAGCTATGGGAGCCATGTAATCTGGCCTCTGGGATATTTTATGTATGCTAAAGGCACAACATTTGAGGGCTGTCCTCAATACTGAGAAGCAGACTCAACAGGAAAACTTTCAGCAATTTTGGTCCAGAATCTTGATGCAGATTTCAGATTGGCAGCTGACTCTGTCGACAAACCCAGGATTTCTAGCTGACCTAAGGAAGGCCTTTCCCTGTGATCTACATTATATATTGCATGCTATTAGAGCCAGCAGACGTGTCTCAAAGACCAACCTCACTATTACTTACAATGCAAGTTTCAGTTATTTTGTCCCTCTTTTGGGACCCAAAACGTAACATATTATGCTTTCTTTTGGGGCCCAAAGGGTAGAGATTCATGCTGTGAGAATGGCCTCTATGATAGTTGTGTATCCATAGATTATGATGGCAAGTCAGTGCAGAGCAATCCTTGATCTATACAAAAGATCCCAGTCAAAGCATGCATGTCCAAAGAGTCTGTTTGCAAGATTGTTGTGCACACAACTAATCATAACTTGTAAATGGGAACTTGGATCAAGATGATGTACAAAGAAAAATTGACGCCGTGAGAAGGGCCTCTATGATAGTTTTATCTCTAGTCATTGAGACGGATTCAGTATAGAGCAAACCTTGATCAATACAAACAGACCCCAATTGAAGCATACATGTCCAAAAGTCTGTTTATTAGACTGTTGTGTGCAAAACTAATCGTAACTTGTAAATGAGAACTCGGATCAAGATGATGTAAATACAAGACTATAGCTTATAATCTAATCTCTGGAGTCTTCAGAATAACTAAGAGAAAAGTTCGAGTTCAAACATGTCAAACATAGCTCCAATCAGACTATTGTTCTTTTTTCTTGCACTGCCTATCTGCATATTCTACCTTCTACCAAGCATATCACTTCATCTACAGATATAAAGGCTGTCAAACTTGATAGGAACTTTTATTAGGTGTTAACCTAAACTTTTGAAAATGACCAACTTATTGTTTGATACCAGATTTCAAAAGAAGTGAACCAGTGTTGTTGTTACAAGCCAATCACACAAACCATGGAAGACTATAGGATGGAGTAGATGTAGAAGCACAGTTGCATGACCAATTCAAGAGAGATGCAATTTTGATTTAAATTTGAAACCAAGAGTCGATATTATGATTAGAGCTTTTGATCTGAAGGTATATGAAAGAGATGATTGAGAGCAAGAATCAATATATTAGCTCTCTATGTAGAGATTACTACATGCAACCAAGATTATAAGTACAGTAAGCAATATGGAGGCAAATTAACTACCTCAAACCATTGATCAACTCAATCATCCACATGTATGTTTCAACTCTTGGCTTGAAGATAATGAGTATTCGGCACTTCAATATTTGATCACCATTGCTCATCTACAGCTCAGAGGTTGGATACACAAGGCAGTCCTTTGATTTATACATTTTCATGTTAGTCTCATATAGATGTAAGCTATTGAATAACGATCTCTCTTTTATCTCTGCATGCGTCTATCTAACACGACTATTTCTCCATCCAATTCACTTTAAGTCAGTTTCTATTCAATGAATAGTCTTTATATCACCTAGAGCCTCAGCATTTATTAAAGTCTAAATCTTGTAGATGTAAGCTATCTAACACTAGGCTGCTTTGTGGCATGAAATTGCCGTGCGGTAAAGTTGTGTACTACCACAAGGCAACTTTGCTTCCCCCCCGCCCTCCCCCGTCTCTCTCAATTAAATTTTCTCCTCCCCCCTCTTTTTCTAAGTTTTTTAATTCCCCCATCCTCTCTGTGTCTCTGTCTCTCTCTCTCTCTCATGTTTTTCTTTCCTCCCTCCCCTCTCTCTCCAAAACTTTTTATTCCCTCTCTTCCCAATTATTTTATTATCTTTTCAAATTTTAAAAATCTCTCAGACTTTTAAATTTGGAGAGAGAGAGAGAGAGAGAGTGTGTGTGAGAGAGAGAGAGTGTGTGTGTGTATGTGTGCTAAAGAATATATATAGAAGAATGTAATGTCCCCAGTACTTAGTTTATTTTAATAAACAATGTGCGTATACATTCCAAAAGTTTATTTTAATAAACAATGTGCGTATACATTCCAAAAATTAATGGTAAAGATTGCACATTTTTAAAATCAGCTCTAACTATGAAGATAATTGTTATTACTAATGAGGTATTATATGCTAGTTCATAGAAAGAAAGACTTGGGAAACCTTTTCAAGACTAGCTTATTAAAATTATGTTTGTTATATAGAATAACAAAAAGAACTAGCCTAGTGGATAGTCACTTGGTAGTTAAGTATACTTGGGTGATGACACTGCCAGGATGGGTGACCTCTCGAGAATAATTTCCTACAAGCTAGTGGGAGCTTCTCATGTGCAACCAACGGCGCCAACGAAGCCTTCGTAGCCTGTTGCCAAGTATGCCAAGGCTAAGATGCCAAGGTCTATGCCTTGGTCGCTGCCTTGGTCGTACCCCGTTGCCAAGTATGCCAAGGTCAACGCCTTGTTTGCCACCTTGGTCGTACACCTTGGAGTGACGCCCGTGGTTGATGATGCGCGGTGCGTGCTCACCCATATATTCGTCAATTTTTATCTTCACGCTACAAAAATGGAGCCCCCTCCTTGACATCATCAATGACGTCGTAAAAAAAGCTAAGAGAAAGCGTTCTCTCTTTATCATCGATGACGTCTGAGATATAGAAAACCTTTTTTGGTGAGATATAGACAAAATTCATATTTTGGGGTAAAAATAAACATGTTTAATTGCTTTACCACTTTTGGAGAGTGGTGAAGTTATGTACTCTCTCTAGTGGATCCCAAAGCCTATATGTATGGAGGGTGAACATGGTAGTTATGAAGGTGAAAAAAATTGGATATTCCCTTCTTTCTAGGTGGAGTCCCCTTCGAAAATATTGTGGAATCCACAAATATAGGGGACTAAAGGATAAAGAGACATTGAATGGCACCCATGGAAAGGGGAATAGTCCAAGAATAAGAATTTCTTATCCATTCCTTACAAGACCCATTTAGAGTCCATTTTTCCTAATGGAGTATCCATAGATGTCTCATTGCCTTATTATTACCTCATTTTTGCTCATTATTGTGTTGTTTTAATGCTTAGGTTGCATGACTTTTCCTTGCCACATATCTTTAGTCATGTCACTTTAGGACGTGAAATTAAGGGGAGAGAGAGAGAGAGAGAGAGAGAGAGAGAGAGAGAGAGAGAGAGAGAGAGAGAGAGAGAGAGAGAGAGAGAGAGAGAGAGAGAGAGAGGATGATGACGACAACAATGAAAAGGGGACTACTCCAAGGTTTTTAGCCCAACTGGAGTTTATATTTTTACTAATGGAGTAGCCAATGATGCCACATTCCCTTAGTCTTGCCTCATTATTGCTCATTATTGTAATGCATCAATTTTTAGATTGCATAATTGTTCCTTGAAAACATCTAATGGTTGTGTCACCTTGGGACATGTGAAACACAAAGAGAGAGAGAGAGAGAGAGAGAGAGAGAGAGAGAGAGAGAGAGAGAGAGAGAGAGAGAGAGAGAGAGAGAGAGAGAGAGAGAGAGAGAGAGAGTGTGTGTGTGTGTGTGTGTACTTGATTTTATTGTAAATGGTCAAATTACTCACACGAGTGCCAATTTCTTTACTTTAACTTATTGAGATATATATTCCAAGTGTAGCTACATATAAATATTAAAAATAATAGAAGCCATATAGCAAGGTGAATATTGCCCATGCCTAGTCCAATTATATGGATCCTTTCAGTAAATATAATATCTATTCAATGAAAACATAAGTATACAACTTTGTTGGCATATAAAAGAAATGTTGGGTACCAAAGTTACAATGAATATATATGTATGCAAGCATTTTGTACATAAGTTTTCTTGCGTAAGTCCTCATGGAACTTGTAAAGATGACAACTTTGGTTAGACCACAACCTAATGTAGAACTGGGCATATCATCTATCCGTTCTATGCCCTCGGCAAATACCACACCCATACCCATGGTCAAATGTGGATCAATCATACAACGCATCATCCAAGCTCCTGGGTTATCTGCATTAAATCTTATTGCCACCCAACTATAGGGAAATAGAGTTACAGTGTTTCGAAGTGGTGGATTTACCAAATTGTAGGACTTTGAATCACTTTCAGGGTCAAATTTACTAGTGCCTTGGCCAATTATCCAAAACTCATGACCATGGAGATGCCATGGATGGATCTCACTATTGTTAGGGAACAATGTGTTTGCATTTTGGATGATTATGTCGATAATGTGCAAAAAAGGAATTGTGTAGATGCTTGAGGAAGATGTAGCATATGGATTCTTTGGAGGAGATCTTATATCGTATCTTAAAGGAAAAGTGGTGGGAGGAGGATTAACATTGTATGCACCATCTATGTCATACACCATGGCTGCCAAGTAGGGAGTAGAGGGCAACATGAGAGAGATGTTGTTCATAGCTCACCCAATGTTATTTCCATTGTTGACCAAGTTTTGGGTGCACAATAACATAATTTTGTTTTGTGCAATGGAAAGCATCCATTGAACTTGCATCTAAAGGGACTATTGGACTTTAGAAGTATGGGTTCTATATGTTTGTATCCTCGATAGCAACATTTATAACCATGTCTCCATAAGGTACTCTTACTATGCCAGAACTAAGATTTTACAAACATCATGCCCTTATTTTCAAGAACATATCTATTGATTTTGAAAGTTTTGTGGTAATATATAAACTTCTAAAATGTTTGATGTAACATGTCTATATTGAAACGAGGAAAAGCATATTTTATGAGGAAAAGGAAATAGCCTAGTATGTTCTCTTTTGTTGAACTTGTGTGACATTATGCTACATAATCAATTCCAGAATAATTTAGGATGAAGTCATACAAGGGGTGTAATTTGGGAAAAGATCCAGCACATGCATGTGTAGACAACAATACTAACATGCATGCTACTTATTCAACATTGCCTTTCATAGGCCAATATGTAAGCATTATATTCTAACAAGACCGAAGAAGTAACATTTTAATATCTTTATAATGTTGAGCTCCACTAATCCTTTTTCGAGTATCAAAGATAGACATTAATTACCTTGTCTAAAACAAAGGTGTAAATGAAGTTTTCTTGTGGATTAATGGCACATTTAGAAACAAAAGCAACTCCATCAGCCCAAGGAGTTCCAATCTACACATCAAAAAGGAGATATTGAGGTTATCAAACAGTCTCCTCTATAGCAAGCATCCTTACATAAAATAACAGTTTTTAAGTAGATTGCCAAAGTCTCTTATAACCCTTTCAAGATGTGGGCATGTCATAGTACACCTAAGTTGTTAGTAATCATTAGTCATCACATTCTTTGGCACCTCTACCATAAGGGACAAGGATGTAAAAATTTTAAAGGACCTTACTTTTGCTATGGGAGAGCCTTCCCCTAGGACCAAAAGGATAAAGGCATGCTCCCCTGACCCTCCCTACTCTATTAGAGAAAATCCCCATCCACTTGACTAAATTAAGATTTGGTCTTGAGAGTTCCAAACTAATAATCATTACATTGTCATATATGTAAATCTAAGTGCATAAATGGGAATTGGGAATCAACATTCCGATGTAACTTAGCTATAACAATTCCAAATGTGAGGGTGCATATCTTGTTATTGGCTTTTGAACGGTCTTTTTATAAGTTGAAGCTATTGCAAATGATATGGCAAGTCTTAAGGAAGCTTTCCATCCTTGTTATTTGGTTCTCTTAATTGAATCATGGTCATGATTAGGTGAAGAGGAAACTCTTGCATTCTTTAAGGTGGTGTGTGGGCTTTTGCAAACCTCTCAATTCACGGATGCTAGGTCTTAAAGGGGCTCAGTGTAGGTTGTGGTTTATCCATAAAGCATGATTTTAAAAACACTGCTCGTATGTAAACCGTACCCAAATGAGGTATTGTTAGAAAAATGAGGCATATTTTACAATGGAAAGACCTAGAGTCACAAGCATTGGGTATGCATACACACACACACAGAGGTATGTTCTAAGATCTGTTGGGGTGTTCCCAACCAGTCAAAACTCTCTCCTCTCTCTCTCTCTCTCTCTCTGTGTGTGTGTGTGTGTGTGTGTGTGTGTGTGTGTGTGTATATAACATGGGTACACACACACACACACACACACACACACACACACACACACACACACACACACACACACACACACACACACACACACACACACACACACACACACACACACACACACACACACACACACACACACACACACACACACACACACACACACACACACACACACACACACACACACACACACACACACACACACACACACACACACACACATGTATGTTCTAAGATCTGTTGGGGAGTTCCCAACAAGTCAAAACTCTCTCCTCCTCTTGTGTGTGTGTGTATAACACGGGTACACACACACACACAGAGGTATGTTCTATGATCTGTTGGGGTGTTCCCAAACAGTCAAAACTCTCTCCTCCTCCTCCTCCTCCTCTCTCTCTCTCTCTCTCTCTCTCTCATATGAGCCTCCTAATTATATAAGTTCATGTACATCCAAATATTTGGTGAATGATATTAAAACATGATTGTTAGGGTAATGAGAAGATTCCTCGTGTTAGCAGAATTAATGAAATAAATAAATAGGGATGGATACCTGCTTGATGCCGTGCCAGTGTGGATGGAGAGGGACTGGGCGGGGAGAGCGTTGTAGACGCGAATCTAGTCCATAGTTTGCCTTCGAACCGAACTCTTTCCTGATCCAAATGTGTTGTGGAAAATATCACGACTCTAGAGGACTTAGACGTCAGGAGATCTAACCTCCTAGTCGATAGCATCACAAATAAAATAACACGCAGTCCTAGCCTGCACATTTATTATGTAGCATTCGCATGGCTTTGAACTTGGTTTTAGGACAAGCATCTCCCTGTCAAAACTTTGAACATCCCAAATCAAAAATATACCTAGTGGATATCATTACAATATAACACAATTACACTCTCTAGACATGCATAATGGCGAGCGCATGCACATTTGTTAGATAGCACATGCATGCTTTCTAACTAACTGGTTTTAGAAGAGTATATACATGAAACTTCGAAGATTCCCATCCAAATATACATGTCTCAAAATCTTGGATTATATGCTGACGTACACTCTCAGGGAAGTTACTATATGTATATCCTCTACATCACATGCGTTCAAGGCATATTTATAAATATCATTATCTCCGAATTTTTATGAATAAAACATAACATTTTTCTATTCAATCTGTAAATAATACCTTTATATTATACCCTTCTGTATGTAAAAAAATGTATAAAAATACATTTTAAAAATACCTTACTTTGAACCCATGTGATGCACACATATATTCATGAGTAACTTACTCGAGTGTACACTACGAAATTTCTTATCTGTATACTTCAATCTCTTCTTACCTGAGTCTTTGCAACCTTCAGCCATACAATCTAAATATCCCAACAACACATCTAGATATCTTATCGACACTATAATGCATGAAGGGTATTGGCACACTAGATTCTGATGCCATTGGGAAAAATTTTCACATCTTTGGTATAACTCTTGGTATAATCGTCCAAACATACGTCAAAATGTACATCAATGTGTCCATTCATACTTCAACTGACATGCCAATAGACATCTCAATGCTCTTTTTTGTGCTTATTTTGACAAATAAAATTGTAGACGAACAAGAATATTGATGAACATACCGGCACATATTCTAATACTCATAGAATATACATATTGCCGAAACGTTCCCTTCTTTGCTCATTTTGCACAAGCAATAGTTCAAGGTAGAGCAAATACCCTTCTTATTTTTTATGCATATTTGGTTTGATCTTTTGCTTGTTTCTTCTATATCTATACTCACCTCTATCTTCCAAGGCAATGTAGGTTGTGTACTTAGAGTTTACTTATTTTTTTCTCTATTGTTATCAGAAATGTACTTGTGTGTGCACATGCACATGTGATTGGGTTAAAATGTTTAATTGAGAGGGGAAAAGGAGAGGAAAGGAAAGAGATATGAAAAACAAGAGAGGAAAGGGAAGGGAAAATCATAATTGCTCAAAGATTACCTCATGGGATTCACTAAATATAAACCCTTACTATCACTTATGTTTAAGACCTAATTTTACAAACCCCTTATTTATAAATGTATCATGAATAAGATATACTTTTTCTTATTCAACTTATGAATACCCCATTAAATGATGCCCTTTTGAATGTAAAAAAGGTCTTAAATGAGATTTAAAAAATCTCTTATTGAATCCACCCAATAGAGTTAACATATTTAAGTGTGATTTCCCCTCCCAAAAGAAGATTAGCAAAACTTAAGTACAATAAGTCATTTATTATTAAGTTTGTGATATAATTAGTTAAAATTGATTTATTTTGAATACAATTAATGTTTGATATTTAGTAAAATTTAGGGGTCTTTAGTGAAGAATAATAATACTAGTCTTGTAGAGGAAAGCCACTTTTGTGGGAATTTGAGCCCTCTAGAAACAAATAATTTTTCCTCAATAATAAATAGTAAAAAAATATCATTTTAGGAAAATGTGATCAAAACAAAATAGTAGTTGAAAAAATAGGAGTCAAAACAAGCTGGGAAGTATATATTTCTAAGTCCATCTTTGAGACTATTTTCATAGAAAATTCAAAACTTTTAGTGCTCTTAATTAAAACTTATATCAAAATTTCTTTATCAAGATAAAACTTTCATGAAAAATACATTGATATATATGGCATGAGTTCTCATTAAGAAAATTGTAATTAAATTGAAACTATAAAATTTTTCAATAGCTCCAAATAGCATTATTGATTGTTGTTTTAACTAGCTTTCATGCACTTTTGAAAAATTACTTTTTGTATATTAAAAAGTTCCAAGTGAAACTTGTTTAAGACATTTTATTATATTATCTAACTACATTGGTACACTCTCATCTAGTTTTGGAAGCATATAGATATGTTATTTTAAATCTGGTCAAATAGGATTCGAGCTACTTAAATGGCTTGTAGCCACTTTTATGGAAAATTAGAAAACTATTATTAAATATTAGAGCAATTAGATTCAATTAAAAATAGTAATGCTTGATTTAGTGTTAATTATAACTTGATTAATATCAAATTGGGATTGATTAGCGTGAATTGGTTCTTGATTGCATGCACTTAAGTATATGAAAGGGGAGTAGCAATTATTGCATAGATCTAGATATCAAAATCACATGATGGCTATAAGCCAAGTTGAAATAATTAAAATATCTAGTATTTCAATATTTAAGGTTTGAGTTAATGATTAGACTAATATGTTTAGACTAGAAGGTTAAAAATTATATGCTAGCAATAGTAGTATGCTATTAGTGGTGGTGATAGGCTAATGGTAGTATTAGGTTAGTATATTAGTAGTATTAAAAGGCTATGAGGTTTATATTTAATAGATAGATTATTAGCTTAATGATTTTTTACGATTTAATAGGTCATTAACATAAGCATTTTTTAAGTTATTAGGTATAGGACTTAATAGATTAGTAGATTATTAGGTGCCAATGGTAGTACTTATTAGAATTAAGATTTCTATATCATTTTAATAGGAGCAGTAGATTACTAACTAGTAAAATAGTCGGTTGGTTAATTAGTAGATTGATATGTAGTGGTAGTGATTAGTAGATTTAGGAATATTAGTTAATATACTAATAGGTTAGTAAGTAGTTTGGTAAATTGATTGTAATAGAGTCTCAAAAATGAACATAGAAATATACACCTAACTTATTCTGACCCTTTCTACTTTTTTTTCAACTAGTACCTTATGTTGACTACATTTCCTTAAATCCGTTTCTTCTTAATCTTTCTCATTGATGAAAAATGGAATTTCTTATTATAAAGGGTTTAAATCGCCACAAAAGTGGCTTTTGTGCTATAAGGCTACTATCAAACTAACCAAATAAAAACACCTTTAGTTTGAGTTGAGAAATAGAAATTTCAATCATACATTTAAGCACAAAAAGCCTTAAGAAGAAATGCAAATACTTACAAACTTAGTCTTCCATATGTTGATGCCTCTTGATCCAAAGTGCGATGATCCAAGTCTCCTCCCTCTATCCTATATTGATGATCCCACACTCCAACCTCTTTTGTGCTTCACTCTAGACCATATGCAATAATCGGCATTGCTACAAGGCTCAAGCCTTGTTTCGCCCTCCTTTTTATTTTCCAATACTCTCACTTTAACTAGGAATGTCTTGCTAGCAAATCTTTTTTGGATCCTTTATTGTGCCCAAGGGTCTCTAAACCTCAATCGCATGGGACTAAAAAACTTCTCATGTACAATAGCAATGGTTTCCTGGATCTTAGTTAGAACTTGCTTGTCGAATTTTTTAAAGCAATGTCTAAAGTTAGCATGTACTATAATGTGTATTAGCTCATGATATTATTTTCTCTATCATCTTAGAATATCCTACCCTTGCTAATCAAATAGTAGTGCATGCGTAGTCTGCCTTCATCTCGTTGGGGGCTTCTACTAGTCTATCTTCATGCTATTAGGTGAGCAATGGAGAGGGACTATGATTACCACAAAAATAATTTTGCAAATGTCTCCTATCCAACCCGCAAAATGGCGATCTTGACTTGGGAGAATTCCTAGTTGACATCCAGCAATTGATGACCTGATATGACATGCAAACCAAAATGGAGCATCACAGTAGACCAGCCGAGGACATCATAGCCGATCTAGATGAGGAGAGAAGGTTATCAAGGAAAGTGCTCTAGAACATAGCTGCTTACGGCCAAGAGCAACAAGCTCAAAAGCTGAGAGAAATACACGAGGTCCAATGTGTGTTAGCCCTCACCAATAGAACTAGGATAGGACCAAATGATGAGAGGGAGAGATCACTAGAAGTCGATCTTACACTAAGTGAGCTTATCGCGAAGAAGCAACTCTTAAACAATACAACTGCAAAGCAAAACAAAGCAACTCTAGCGACTACATTGCAAACAGGATTGGAAATCACCTCGAATTTTAGAAGCCAGACCAAGATACATGTGGTTACTAAGAAACTCAAAAAGTATCAGCCCGACAATGACCCATCTAGCTTTGTGGAGTAGTTTGAGCAAGTATGCGAGGCTAACAATCTCATGGAGCTTGCTCAATGCGCACAAGCTTTTGGGCTGTGCCTAAGAGGCAAAGAACGGATGTGGTACACTAGTCTAGACAATGCCAAATGCAATGACTTTAATAACCTCAAGAGTCTCTTCATCAAGAGATTCTTTGAGGTGGGATACTTTGACAACCTCATCGTCAAGTTGATGAATGTTAGTCAAAAGGACAAGAAAGATATTCGAGACTACATCACCCATGTGTGACGCCTCTTTAAGAGAATCCCAGTCGTAGAGCGACCTAGCGAACGAGCAGTTTCCACTATGTTCATAAGCGAAATCTGAAGCAAAGAGCTTTACAAGGCCTTGGTAAGTAACTCAACCTGTGAAGAGATGTGTTAGCTAGGGTCTTTGAAGAAGCCATATGAGTGGAAGACCTACTCAAGGAGAGGAGTTCAAGATCCATAATCCGAGACAACACTACCTCTAGAATCTCAAAAAGAGCTATGATTGTTAGTGAAAAATCCAACCAGAGCACCCAAGACAAGGGAAAAAGTGTGGACTCATGAATACCAAGCCTCTTATGAAGCACTCAAAAATGCTCTTACAGTTGCACCTATTTTATGAGCCCAAGATTGGATGATATCATTTTATATGCACATTGATGCATCAAAGATTACAAAGTTGGGGTTGTATTGTGCCAATATAATGAGCACAACATGGACTTTTCCATTAGATTTTCTCATTGATGCAAAGATGAACTATTCAACTATAGAAAGGGAAGGATTGGGGATGGTATACATTGTTAAGAAGTTTTGATATTATTTATTAGCTACATAGTTCACATTCTTTGTAGATCCTCATTATACATGCAAATAGTCCAATGGCTTCTCAATGGCTTTTAGTATTGATAAACTTTCTATGCTCATGTAAAAAGGAAAGCAAGATTATGTGGCCAATCAAATGTCACAAATAACGAGTGGACAAAAGCCAAATGGTATTGATGACAATGTCTTAGACACTCATTTGTTTTGGATTCATTGAGAGGATTAACTCTTCAAAGTCGGAAGTAGGTTGATGATGCCCTAAAAAACTTACAGAATAGATTACATGAAGTCTCATTGAAAAGGCTCTATTGAACCATTTTCTAATCAATACCCTATCTATCATAGATCAAAATATTTGAATATTTATTACGTCTTATTTATGTCAATTGTATTTGAGTCATTTTCTTAAAATTTTCATGATAGAAAACTCAAAATAAAAATTGATTGCTTTGATGGGGAGCATGAGGTTTCGGTCTTCCAAAAGTTTTGTGTACAAGTATGTTTTGTGTTATCTCTGGTTTTTGCAAGTTTTTGTTGATCATCCATCTTTCCAACAAGCTCAAGTTCCATTATTGAGATAGATCGGGTATTTTTGATTGTTAATCAAGTACCTTTAAGACTTTTTTTAAAAATTTCTCACCTAAATGGAAATTCCTCCTATCCATAACTTACAATTTCAAGGACCTAATCTTCAATGTAATGTCTAGATGACCTCAATTTTAGTTTACATTTCTCTACCATTTCACATGCAAGGCCCCCTTGGTTTTACCTTATAGAGGTATCCATCCTCAAGGGAAATCACATCCAACCCACAAGTTGCAAAGGACCCCCAAGTGCTTCACAATTTCCGTTTCTACTCTTGATCATTACTTCTGTTTTATCAAATCATAAATGGGTTTGGTTATATTAAGATGAGGTATAAAGCTTAGTTCAAACTCAAAAAAATATTTAAGTCAAATATATGCTTGCATAGCAATGATGGGGAGGGTTGATCATTGATGGTATAGGTTGTTCTTGGGTTTAGGAATATGAAGGGAACAAATTGTTACTTCCTCATTGACATTTAAAGCAATGTAATTAGTGTTGGGAAAAACTTTCCCCATCATCTATTAGCATTTCTATTTTTGTCGCCACAAAATTGTCTCTATATTTGTTAGTATATGTGTATCAACTCATATACTAAGACATATATATCAATGAATATAGGAAAGATTATGTAATAGGGATGCTAATCACGACAATTGCTAGTAAATTTTCAATGCAAACAACGATGCATATAGACCTCCTTTTTTTTTGGTGGTTGCATGCAAGGAGCCACCTACCACCCTTCTAGCGACATGGGCTCAATCTTCTTCCATAATTCATTTACAATTAAAAATACAACTAAGTTTCAAAAATTGTACATCACAATTTTCCAAAAACAATTAATACATTGATTGAATGTACGAAAAAGTACAATGATAACCTGACATCCATAGAACTATAGCAAATGATAAACAACAATAGGGAAGGCTATTTGTAAAAATTGTTCAATGTGAGCCACATACAATGAAGTACAAATGTCTTAAATTATGAGTAAATTATTAACTTATAAACCCACTAGGAAAGACTAGAGGGCCACCTTCAATAAGTAGGATATGATGAGAAAGACCTCAAAGTCATGGATTTGTAGACTATTCTTTGGAGCCACCTTCCATCATGATTCTCATCATAGAAATTCAAGAACTCCCCGAGTGCAATATGAAAGAGATAGGAGAAGCTGAATTATCCAAAAGAACAAGGAAATCACCCATGAATAGGGGGAGGTCTATTAAAAAAAATGATTAAGGAAAATACCCCACTATAAAGGTAATATTGAATTTCCTACCTATTGAAGGTGGCCCTCTAGTCTTTCCTACTAAGTTCTTGCATCCACCAGATATCATATTGACATTCAATTTCAAGGTGTATGAATAGTAGATGTTTAGAAATCCCCTTCCCTTGTGAACTATGCAATTATTCATTAGGATGGGGGAGATCATAACATAGAAGTGACTAAATCAATATAACATAGAAGGTTTCTACAAATCATGTCTCCTCAAAGGCACCAGAAGCAGTTGCCTCAAAAAGCATCCCAAGGATGCATGGCCAATGCAACCAAAGTGGTGGTATCCCATTGTAGAAGTTGATGAGTAGGCATGGGTTGCTTGTTGCTACTCCCACCCTAATGACAAGCTAACCCACTATTTTATCCCTATCCTTGGAGGCATGGCAATGACTACAATGAAAGGGAGTATGGAAGTTACGATTTCCTCAAGATTGAAAACGTACAAGTCCTTGAAGTTGGCAAGATGTACCTATTCTAGCCCCTAGAGCTATACATTCATTCAATCACTTTTTGCAAAGGTTTAGCAACAATTGCCTTAGCCTATCATTCATCACTATATGTAATATCTATAGGTATTAGTGAAACTCCTCCAACAACCAATTATACCCTATGAAGACAAGGTCTCATCCATGTTTTTTGATGTAAATGTAGGAATTGACCTATTTTTTAATCTAAATATAGGGACCAAGCACATAGAAATGACTTGATTACACCTCTCAACACTACTTTACTACCATTATACTCGTTGACCACTAGTTTTGCCATGACAAACTTGTATTATGTCGCAATGTGCATTTTTTTAGTATCAATTGTCCTTTGGTTTTCATATGAAATTAGGTCACTTTCTATATTTGCATAGATAGTAGTTATGTCAGTTATATCTCCATTTGTGTGATGAGTGATGTGATGGAGAGTGGGTTCTATTTTGCACCATATTGTGCATTCTTCAATGTTATACTCTATGATTTTGAGAGGTTTCTTATTTATTTTCTATTGATCACAATATACAAGTATTCTCTATTGAATTATTAGTTTTGGATGTCTATGTTGTGAATGTTTGTGTAGTAGGTCTAAAAACACTTGGAAATCATTCCTTATTCTATTCCATTGAATAGATGTAGGTCCAACATGGACGTTGCTATCATAAATATGTAGTTGTGATGTAGTTCGGGTGGAGTACCATAGAACCTTCCCTACACTAACAATTATGGCAGTTACATTTTACAAGGATGTGCACTTGGAGTGCATGCATGACAGAGTTGTTCTAGTTCACATCAAATGTAATGGTTACATGATCCAAGGACACATGTTTGTGAGCCCAGTTTGGAAAAAGATGACATGAACTCCTGCGTGTGCATAAATCCACCACAATCAAAGGGGTCGCTGCGAGCGATCTAATCCTTAGGCACAAATTGCTGGTTCATCAAGGCAAGCTTCAAACTCTTGTATCCAAGGTAGTTGTCTAATGTTGCACCATTTCCAACTGTGCACAATTTATTCCACAAGTTCCATGCTATCCCCTGCCATGTCCTCTGGTGGTTCTCTTGTATCTCCCATCCTCTTTAGAGGGGGATGATATCGGTGATGTGATTGTGAATTTCTTGGCCCTTGGTGTTTCAGAGGTTGGGGGCTTCCCTAAGCCGTGTGCGAGGAGTTTCTTCAAAGTTTCTAGTCTACTTTGGGACTTTCTTTTATGTGGCTATCCCTTTTCTTTGTCATCGAGCCACCATTCCCTGTCGCTTGGCCCTTGGTCCCTAGTGTTTTTATGTAGCTTATGGCCCCTTCGATAGTTCCTCACTATTGTCTCATAGTTGGGTTTGAGGCTTGGCTCACCCATCCCTAACTAGAGTTTTCTGGAGTGATATGTTTGAGGCCTCTCCATTTCCTTTTCCCTCTGGTGGCCTTCTGTCTGATTGGATGTTTCTATGGAGAGGGGGTCTTGTTTCTTGGCTAGCTTTCTTCATTGATGGACTACATCGGCTTTGGCACTCTTCCTACCCCCTTGGGTCCACATCTCCTTTGGCCTTTTGCCATATCCAAGATTTGAGAGGGAGTGTTAGTAGTCATATGTGTCTTGTGTGGTCATCTCCTACCTATGAGCCTCAGTCTGAGTCAGATGAGGACATTAGGAGCTCTAACATTGTCTTTATATGTCATTTTATGTGTCTTAGACATTTTGGATGGAGGGGAAATAAGCATTTTTTGTGCGCTTTTGGCTATTTTTTAGTGGTTTGATCACATTTAGGGTTTTGCCTTTTTTTGCCTATATATAGGTGGCTTTGTCCTCCCACTCTCATTATCCATTATCTATACCTTCAACCATTGTAGTCACGTTGTTTATTCTCTCTCCTGTGTTCTCTCTTTTTCTACTTCATCTCTTTGTGTTCATTCTCCTCTTTCTACAACACACTCACAAAAACTCTATTTTAAGCCAAGTTTTCTCTTAATTTATCATGAAGAAAAATAGTAAGAGAAACATAAGAATGCCTCAAAACTATAAAAGCTAGCTGCATAAAGAAAAATAAAAAAGCTAGGTTATGTAAATATATTGCAAGTATCTAGTTTGAATATGGAATTGAAATGGGAAAACCATCTACAAAGTGAACTCCTAGGAGTTAAAATTGAAAGAACTTAGGCATGCAAAAGAACAAATTTGAAAGTATACACCTTTTTACTAGAAAATGGTGGGTAAGTGAAGTAGGTAGGCCCACTAAAGAGATGTTCAATATACTCCCAGGAAAAAGGGAAATGACTCAATCCCAATGCTTATCAAAGAGGATGGCATCAAAGCCCAAAATAACTTGGAAAACTTGGATTCTTTGCTAACATCCTCTCCTCACCTCCCAAAGGAGGGAAAATAAACATGGTGACATGCAATTTAGCAAAGGCTAAAATAGATAGCACTAGAAAAGAAGTCATTCCTCCCCGGGTAATTCACTAGATGTATACCCTCTATATCACGTGCATTCAAGATCTATTTATAAATATCCTTATCTATGAATTTTCCCTTAATAAAACATAACCCTTTTCTATTCAATCTATAAGTAACCCCTTTATATGGGACCCTTCCATATGTAAAAAATGTATAAATATGGTATTTTAAAAGTCCCTTATGTTGAACCTACGTGATACATACATATATTTATGAGTGACCTACATGGGCATTTCCTCAAACCTTGGTAAACATTCTTGATTATGAATTACCCCTTTAAAGGTAGAAGACATGATCAAATCTCTAGTTGAAGGTAATAGCCCGCGGTTCCTTTGATTGTCCCCTTCGTTCCTCCTTCAACCTTTGGTGCCTTAGGTGGATTGGTAGGTCCCCCTTGGTACCTCTGATCTTAGGAGATTGAGGTATCTCAAGATCATTGTCTGAGCTTACTTTCAACTCGGAATCAAAATCTTTGTCTTCCTCTCTTGGTGATCATAGCTCAGATGGTGACTCTATCTTGAATAATGAGACGATACTTGGTTGAGCTAGGCATGCTTGCTCATAGTTCCACTGAGATTTGGAGCCCTACAACAAACATTCTTTCATATTTTCTAAAGTTGATTTTGACAACGCTTATGACAAGCTTGAGTGGGACTTTATTCTTCAATCCTTGCATGACATGCAACTAGGCAAGAACTTTATCAAATATTATAGGACTTTTTTTGGAAATGCATCAACCATAATTGTAGCCAATGGAGAGATGACTGATGCATTCCCTCTTGGGAGATTAAATAGGCAACACTGCTTCACCAACCCCTCTTTTACTTACCATTATTCTAGGTGCATTAGGATGGCTAATATCAATAGAAACACCCATGGGATTTGGCATTACACTCAAACAAAAATGGGATTGGATGTTGGATAAAGTGAATAAAAAGTTTGATTATTGGAAAGAAACACAAATGAACCTACTTCATTCTCAAGCACATAATTGTTCCTTCTACATTATACTTTTATAATTGGAAGTGTACCAAGGCTGGCATCAAGTAGTTGGAGAGCCTAGCCATGAACCTTTTGTGGAGTGGGTATGGAGATGAATTCAAGGTGCCAAACGTATCTTGGGTTGCCTACACCACACCTAAAGGGCTAGGTGGTTTATGACATCTAGGCCTACATATCCTTGCAAATAAAATGGTAGCTAAATGGATAGTAAGGAGCTTTAGAAAGGAAGCTGATGATTGAGTCTACCTATTAAATGAAACAACTAAATCCATCCAAGTAGAATGATGTAGAAAATGGAAGAACCTAGATCCACTAATTGTGGCAATCAACCGTATACAAGTTTAGGCCAAAAACTACTCATCATTAACCAAAGGAGTACTACTAATTTTATCCCCACACACAAATCTAATTGTCCTTTGGAGTGCTTCACATGCTTTAGCTTTCCACAAAAATATTAGTAGGAAGGCACATAAACTATTTAAGAAAGGAATTAGAGTACAAGGAGGCATTTGGGAGTCTAATACAAAGAATTAATTAACTATAGAAAATTTGAGAGGTACATTTAACCTAAATTAGGATAAGATTCACCTAATCAAATCAAGGTTTTGTAGAAAAATAAAGCTACACTATGCAATAAACTTAATGAAAGATGGCACATCAACTGGAATCAAGATCCATGGAGCTAGCACTTCGACACCTTTACAATCAAGTATTTTAGCCTAACATGTCATGTTTGTTGTGATTGATATCACTCAAAGCTTTGTGAACCAATGAGAGATATTGGAATAAGTAATGGAATGTGGCTAAGAGATTGGAATAGGTCATGAAATGTGTCCAAGATGCAACTATCAAGTAGAAACTATCCCCCACTTGTTTATGAACTATATTCATAGTACTAATATTCTTTATTTGTTGTAGGAGGTGATCTTACCATACCACCTTTTCAGGTTGACCTTGAAAGAAATCTTATTAGGGAAAATATATGCTCCCCAAGTATGGAACTCATAAGAAATCTAATATTTTGTAATACTTGGGTTTCAAGGTTGGTTTTTCATACCATAATGTTGGATCCAAAAATGTGGTTTTAACATTGATGTGTTTTGGCAAGCAAAAATTGATGTTGCAAAATTGTAGAAGATCCAAGTCCAAAGAGAATCAACCTTGAGTAGCAAGGATGACCAAGTAATTGAAGTGGCCACTATACTGCCAGGAATAGAAAATAAAGAAAATTAGGAATCTTAAAACTCCTATTTGAGTGGCTATAAATGTTTTCTTGAGCTAATATACATGCTATATTTGTTAAAGGGATTCTACCTTGAACTAATAACACTACAAACCCTCGATTGTAAGTTTTTACTTTATCTTTAATACAAATTTAATGCTTCCTACAAAAACAAGTTTGTTTATCATAATAGAAATGAACACCTTAAAAACTCATTTCTTTTTCCTTAATTGGGAATTTGGGGTCCCAATGGACTACCACATAGGTTTTGAGACAACCATGTAGAATAGGTGGTGGTTTCAAGAAATTGTATAATAAAATATTTTATAGATATTGTTTCTTACATAACTACATTTTAGATGTGAATAGATATTAAATTAAATATATCATAGGTTACAATCGACGTTTACTTCAAGGCTTTCTCGCTAAGAAGAAAAAATGATTACTTATATGCAAAAGCTAAGATCCTAGTGATGGTGCCCTACCTCTCTTGTTCAACAATTCCTAGAACAAGAGGCTATCATATGCTATGCCCTCCCATCTAATTACCACATGAATTGAATAAAAAATGAGTTTGAGTCTTGCCTCCCAATTAAATTGAAGAGTAGTGGATCTGATGCTTTGGAAGTTTGGGTCTCTTGGGCTATATTTCCCTTTGCATATCCCAAGATGCTTGGGTGAAAGGTGGTCTTGAAGTGCTTCCGACGAGGGTAGATATTTGGATGGGGGATCTCCTCTGCCCAAAAATGTTTGTTACGCAGGAAATGCAGACTTGATAAGTTGAGCATGTGGTACTCACGACACTTTTGATTTGCATGAAATGTGGATCCAATAAAAGTTGAACACATGGCACTCAAGACACAACATGTGGCACTTTGGACACTTTTGTTTTGTATGAAATGTGGACCCAAAAATGTTGAACATGTGGCACTCCATACACTTTTGTTCTTCATTAAACCTAACCGTCCATCTTGCATGTAACTAGTCTTAGGGTTGTGCCACAATGCAATTGATTCAACTTGCTCAAGTTGTTAGTGTTAAAGTTATGGGCATGTGGCTGGGTTAGTAAAACTTTGACTTCATGCAAAGCGAACTCTAGCCAGCTTACCAAGTACCTTTAAAAATAGTGGTACTTGGTGAACTCTCTCAATTCTACCTTATATCGTAGGAAATGATTGGATGTGTTGTGTATTCTCTCTCCTTTTGCTTGCCATTCTATCTCCTTTTGAGAAACGGACCCACCAAACACTTGATTTGTGCAGGGCCATTGGATTGCAAGTTGTTCACGGTCATTCTCTCTCCTTTGGACAGGGTGAGCTCAATCCCTTAGTTACACAATTGCATTTTGGAATTTTCTTTGGTTTTGTTTTGTTTTGTTTGTTTATTTGTTTCTTTTTTTTGGGTTGGATTTCTAGTATAACATTGGTTTGAGAGAAACACATAGCTAAGTTCTAAATGGTTCAAGCTGTGCTATGCCTTCCAAGAGTTGAACTTCGCCGACTCCTGCAGCTTGGGGCTCTTTACAATCTGCGGAGGCAAGCGCGTGCGCGCGCGAGAGACACACACACACTCTCTCTCTCTCTCTCTCTCTCTCTCTCTCTCTCTCTCTCAGAGGACATTCGCGATGACACAGGATCCCAACAGTGGCTTTCAGAAGAGACTGCAGTGCGGGCGAGAAGGCAATTTCGGAGTCATTTTAGGAAAAGCTTTCGTTAATCTCCGTTAATGAAAGAAAAAGTAGAACAGGGTCTCTGAAAAATCTCTACATGCCATGGGATATCGATGGCACGTGGGTGGCAGCGTCGTCTGCAGGAGAGTGCACATATGCCCTGTCGCGAAGAGATCGAACACTGCTTGCTTGTGCCACCCATATGGGCATAAGATGCAAGCCTCTACATGCACAGCTTTTCCTGAGGATGGATGCTTTCTTAGAGGTCCTCAAGGCAAATCGGTGCAGCAGAATATCAGTGCAGAGAAGGGCCTAGGTGGCTCCATAGAACCTGACAAGCCTTGGGTTGGGATCGGAACGCTCCTCGAAGGGATTGTCGCACAAGCATATGGCAAGAAGATGAGCCAGTCTCTCAAGCTCAAGCTTCATCAACATGACAACCCTATTGAGGCCCGGCCCTCCATGCCACTGATTCACTGGTTCAAATATGTGCAGACGATAGCTCCAACACGGATGCAACCATTGCCTGAACAGCATCACTCCAGGTATGTGGAAAGGATTCTTCAAAATTTGAATGAGAAGAGGCCAATTCTTGAAGGAGCTTCGGTGAAGCAAAAACTTTCTGTGCAGGATGTTGTCAACATATTGGATAGAATGGCAGTAAAATCTTCAGCTTTTGCATTTTACCAATGGGCACGGTTACAGCCTGGCTATGTGGCTGATAAATCTATTTATGCAGCCATCTTGGAATGTCTCCTCGCTTGTACACTATCAACGGAAACTTGGCTTCATTTGGAGGAAGTTATGAAGCATATGCTGTGGCGAAAGATCTGTCAAGATGACAGCATGTTTGTTAGATTAATGGAGTGGGGTCGAGAACGTGGTGCAAAGAAGCCTTACAGTGAGACAAAAGTTCGGTCTTATGTAAGATGGTTCTTGGAGATGAAGAATGTGGGTTTTGAGCCATCTTCTTCTACATATGAGAAGCTGATGAGGACATGCAACAGAGCAGAACTTTATGAAAGTACACTTACTATTTTCAGAGAAATACCATCAAATAACTATTTGTGGGCATATACACTGGCTCTTTCTGCATGTAGAGGGATGAATAATTTGGAGGTAGCTGAATTATACTGGAAGGAAATGAAGGCACTATATGTGAAGCCGGATGTCAAATGCTACACGAATATGCTTGGTTTGTATGGAGATCATCAGGATGCTGATAAAGTACAGGATCTCTATTTGGAGATGTTGCAGGAAGGAGTCACACCTGATATGTTTGTGTACAATAGTCTTCTCCACGCCTATGCTAGAGTTGGGAGCGTTAAGCAGGCGGAGAATATATTTGATGTTGCCCGCAGAAGTGGAGCAAGAGTAGATCCAGCCATGTATCGTGCACTGTCAGCATGTTACAGGCAAGCAGGTTATTTTGAAGAGTTGATCGCTCTTTTTGACAGTGCAAAACAAAATAAAATACCTATGGGGGCTAGCTGTTACTCAGTTGCTATTAAGGCTTGTGCTGACAACAGGCTTTGGGAACCTGCAGCTTACCTGCTCAAACAGATGCAGGCTTGTGGGTTTTGTCCCTCTCCAAAGCATTTTGGTACAATAGTGTATGATTACACCATGTCAGAGGACTTCTTTGCTGGCAACCATCTATTTTTTAAATCTGGTGGCCTTCTAAGCACATGAAAGAAATCTTGCAATGCATATGCCCTTGGTCATGATTTATGTATTTGTCTAGTGCTTAAATATGGGCATGAACCTGACAAGAAATCTGAAGTTTCCAGAAATATGGTCTTCGTTTTTTGCTGGTAATGTGTCAGTAGATATGTATGCCATACTTCTCATTCAGCAAGGTAATACTGGTGGGATTTGATGTATCCCTGATTGCAAAGGCTGAACATGTGGCAAGCATATCAGTTCTGTTCCCTCATCTCAAAAGATTATGGGAAGAAGTAGAAAGGCATGTATGAAGAAGTTTGTAGATACATTTTAACAGATGAACAGAAACAGCAAATTCGCTTTGCTCTCTAAACCATACTGGATATGCATCCTAAGGTAGAACCTTACTAGCTAATGACAGGATCTATTTGATACAAGCATGGTACTCAAAAACACAAAAAGAGGATAGAGGCTAGAATGCTTTCTTGTTGGTTTCTTCTTCTTTTTCACATAGTACAATGTACACAAAGTATAGATAAGATACAACATAAAAGAAAGTGGTCTACTGAATCAAAAAATAGTGTATAATTGACTATAATAATTGATTGGCGTTATAACTTTGCTAGTTGTAGGTGGGCGTAACAAACTAAATATAATAAGTGATCAGTTAGTGGCCATGTGAGGATTGTAATGACCATCGATGTGTTAAGTCTAGACATGTGGATCTATATAATCAGGTGGTCTATCATCAATGTCCACACATATTGAGCTTGTCATCTTAATTGTTCTTCTCAAGCTTAACTATATGTCTGCAACTTAAAGTAAGCTTCAAAATTTTCGAAGCTTATCTACATTCAATGTCTTTGTGAAAATGTTAGCTATTTGTTCTTGTATATTGATATACACTAAGTTAACTTATCTTACAAGTACTTTCTCTCTCACGGAGTGATAATGTATCTTAATGTGTTTTGTTCTAGCATGGAACATTGGGTTCTTAGCTAGTTTTAATTACACTTAAATGAGATTTTTTAGGTATTTATATAAATTGATAAACAAGGTCAATAATATAACTTAAGTTTGGTCTTGTAATAGTCATGTAAATCAAGCTTTATATTATTCTCTTAAATATAGTAGAGTTTTTTATTTCATCTTTAATATTAGCACTCAATTTTATATTTTGCTTTGATAATATTGAAAGAGGTGTTTACGTGTAATTAGATTATACTTAGATAATATGTCCAAGCTATATTACCTTTGGGATAGTTATATATTATCATCACATCTGATCACCTCAATATCAAGAAAGTATATTAGCTCGCTCAAAATTTTCATCTTAATTTTTTTTTATAAAGTTTTTAACTTTAGCAATTTCACTATCATTTTCACCTATAATAATTATCTATATAGATGATTATAATGATCAAAATTGTATTTTTTAAAAAAATATGAAGTGATTGATTAATTATTGAAACATAATAGCTAATGCTAATGATATACTCTTGATTTTGTTACACCATGCTTTAGAGGTGTTTGTTTTAGTCAATAGTGTCTTTTTTAACTTGCACATATATGTGGAATACTCTAGATTCTCATAATATATTGGTTGCTTTATATATATATCTTTTTGTAATTCACCATACAAGAATGTATTTTTGACATTCATTTGTTGTAAACTTTAATCTTTGACTACTATCCAAGTAATTACACATCTATTAGTTATTATTTTAGCAATTGGAATGAATGTCTCTTTATAATCTATGTCAGATGTTTAAGTATAGTCTTTTGTAACTAGCCTAGCTTTATACCTACTTACAGAATTTTTTATATTATAATTGACTTGTAAACCTACTTACAATCAATAGATTTCTTGTCCTTAGGTAATTGTATTAGATCCCACATCTTATTGGCTTTTGATATAGTCATCTGCTCATCCATCGTTGCATTTCAATGAGCATGACCAATAATATCCTCAAAATAAGTGAACTCAACATTTTCAATCACCTTTATCATATAAGCATATTGGTGAGCTACGTAACCTTCAAAATCAAATATTTTAATGGAACAGGTGTCCATACTAGACATATGTATTACTAGATCACTCAATGCAGCCTTTACATTACCATGTGTTCTTTATACATCATTTGGTGTTTTGATTGAAGAAATGCTAAGCTCATCGTCCAAACTCTTTGAATCATTAGAGTCTTCATAAAATCCCAAATGACTAGCAGATGCATCATTACTATTTGACACTTTCTTATTCTCTTTGTTTTTACCTCCAATACAAGTAGATGTATCTAAAGATTGTAAAAAAATTACAGGGTGCAGTGAACAGAATCTGAGAAAGAGATAGAGAGTACACAACAGATAAGAGGAGAATAACAAAATTTCTTTATCTCCAAACAACTAATATAAAGATGGCTCTATCCACTTGTGTGCTTCCATTGTGAAGCTTAGATCGCGATCTAGGCAGAAGATAGGTAAAGAGCTTAAGGCTAGCTGGAACAACTCTGACTAAGTGAAAGACAGTTAATAGATGGCTGTGAAGGCTAGCCATCTGATCATGCAGATTCTTAATTTGAGTGATGAATGCTTCAAACGTCTCTCCTTCAGCAAACTTCTTCGTTGCTAGTTGATTCTCCAAGTTTTGAATCCTTGTTTGGTTTCGTGTTTCATACTGACTCCTCAGTACATTCCAAGCCTCTGATGCTTTGGTTATATACTGAATCAAAGTCAGAACATTGTCAGAATAGCTTGTAACTAAGGCACACAATGCATCTACATTCCTTCGTTTCCAAGCTCGTAGAAGATCTGCATTCGGAGGAATCATCACACTAGAATTTGATGGGTCGGGGGTAGGCTGTGGTTCTGCGTCAATCCCCAACACAGTCTCTAAAAGCTCATAAGAATCAAGGATAGTTGTAATTTTGAACTTCCATAAGGTGTAGTTTGTACCATCTAACTTGCCTTCGTTGAAGGTTGGTGGACGAATCCTCAGTGTTTGAATAGCTAGTACAACAACACCACCTCCTGCACCACTTCTTGATGCGCCAGAACCGCTTCCGGAAGATGACATCGTTCCTCTTTGCTGTTGAAGCCTTTGCCTCTTGCGCATTCTTTGATCCCTAGAGCCCCCTGGGCTCTGATACCATGTAAAAAAATTACATGGTGGAACGAATAGAATCTGAGAAAGAGATAGAGAGTACACAACAGATAAGAGGAGAATAACAAAATTTCTTTATCTCCAAACAACTAATACAAAGATGGCTCTGTCCACCCGTGCGCTTTCACTATGAAGCTTAGATGGCAATCTAGACAAAAGATAAGTGAAGAGCTTAAGGCTAGTTGGAACAACTCTGACTGGGTGAAAGATAGATAATAGATGGCTGTGAAGGGGTTTAGCTTTTATAGCTTGTGAAGGGGGTCATGATGGATGACCTTTCGTATACACCTGTGTCTGTTGACCTTCCATGTGCCCATGTGTCTGCTGACCTTCCATATGTACATGTGTCTGTTGTCCTTCCATATGCCCATGTGTATGTTGACCTTCCATGTGCACCTCCACTAGTTGGCCAAGGAATATTCTAGGGAATATTCCCTTTACCATTGGCTAGGGCCCCTGATAACTCTTTTACCTTGCAACTCGATGCAATGTGCCTCGAGTTGCTACAAGCTTAACTACTCTTTCTAACCTAAAGATTAGACCCACAACAGTCACCTTTTTGCCATCCGGTCACATAGACCTCATCTGACATACAAGTCAGGAATCAACCAATGCATGGGCTCACATATGGCTTCTCCTCATAATGGGGGCCTTATAACTTTGAGCACCATGGATCATTGGTGGCACCTTATGAGGGTGGGGCATTGAGCATATCTAACAAAGATGTGGGACTACTTAGTTTCCTAGACCCAAGGATTAATTGTAGATGTAGTATTAAATAATATTTCTGGTCCATTAAGGCTTCATGATTCTTACTTTTTTTGCACATAACTATCATGATCATGATTATCATCAAATGCATTACCGTTGGATGTATACTAAACTGCTCATCTAATAAAAAATAACATCCTTGCTTACTTTGAACTCAATTGTAATAGGGTTATAACAACGATATCCTTTAAAGAGTATTTAGTAAAAATACATTTTTTAATCTTTGGATCAAGCTTCTTTCGCAACTCATCTTGGTACATGAACATATGCAATACAACCAAACACTTTTAAGTGTGATACATTACACTTCTTGTTTGTAAAGCATTCTTTAAGGGTCATCCCATGAACTATAACCGTGTGAGTTCTATTCATAATATAGACAATGGTATGAATAGCTTCAGACAAAAATAAATTTGGCATGTTTTTTTCAACCATCAATGTCCATGTAACATTTACAATATGCTTATTTTTTCTTTTTATAATTCCATTTTCTTGTGTGATATACCTGTAAGTAAATTATTTCTTTATTCCATGAGACTTGAAAAACTCACTAAATTCATAAGGGAGATACTCTCCCTCTCCATTAGATCTCAAGAACTTAACTTTTCAAGCCTATTTTTATTTCAACAGCAGCCTTAAAAGTTTTAAAGTGCTCAAACACATCACTCTTTTTTTTCATGAAATATACCCATAACTTTCTTGAACAATCATAAATAAAGGTGACAAAGTATCTACTACCACTAAGAGATATATTTGTGTAGGTCTTTAAATATATGTATGTACAATATTAATTATATTTCTACTCACATTTCTATCATACGAAAAAGATTGTCTTGCCTGCTTACCAAACTAACATGCTTTATACACTATGAAATTCTACAACTCTTAAAGCAATCTTGTAACCAATCCTTTGGATTGTATGAATTTTAATCTTTGCACATTTGCATGCTCAATATGTTTGTACTATATTTCAATGTTTGCAACCACTCCTTTTTCTTTAATATATATAAGTGAAAATGCAACCAACTCTACTTCTTTTTATAATCAATCTACACTTATCATTAAAATCTTTCACAAAGTAGTCTTTTGCATTAAATTGGACATGCAACCCTCACTCTACCATCTGATCAATAGTCACTAAATTCTTTGTGATGGATGTCATATGTAATGCATCTAATGGATTTTTTGTCTAAGTTCCATCATGCAAGGACAAGGAAACCTTTTTAATGTGTAAAATTGGACACCATGAATCATCACCTTTTCGTATATAATCTAGTTTTTGTAAATCTTGCATCTCTCTAAACCATTCAATACGACTGGTTATATGATTAGATACATTTAAATCAACATACCATACATAATCATGTATCCCATTTATTGTAATAACATTCATCATATACTATATAACAAATAAATGCTCATTTTTGTCTTTATTCAATTGTTTTGAAGTGCTCAAACACATCACTCTTTTCCTTCATGAAATATACCCATACATTTCTTGAACAATCATCAATAAAGGTGACAAAGTATCTGCTGCCACTAAGAGAGATATTTTGTATAGGTTCCTAAACATCTGTATGCGCAACATCATGTATCCCCTTTCTTGTAATAACATTCATCATATACTATACAACAAACAGATGCTCATTTTTGTCTTTATTCTATCGTTTTGAAGTGCTTAAACACATCACTCTTTTCCTTCATGAAATATACCCATAGCTTTCTTGAGCAATCATCAATAAAGGTGACAAAGTATCTGTTGCCACTGAGAGAGATATTTTGTATAGGTCCCTAAACATCTATATGGGTAACATCAAGATATTTTTGCTCACATTTCTATCATGCAAAAAAAGGTTGTATTGCATATTTACCAAACTAACATGCTTTATATACTATGAAAATTTACAACTCTAAAAGCATGCAACCTTGTAACCAACCCTTTGAATTGCATTAATTTTAACCTTCGCACATTTATATGTCCAATACATTGTGCTATATTTCAATATCTGTACAATCACTCATTTTATTTAATATACATAAGTGAATATGCAACCAACTCTACTTCCTTTTATAATCAACCTACACTTATCATTAAAATCTTTCACAAAGTAGCCTTTTTCATTCAATCAAACATGTAACCCTTGCTCTATCATTTGACCAATAGACACTAATTCCTTGTGATGGATAGCACATGTAATACATTTGATAGATTCTTTGTTTGACCATCATGCAAGGACAAGGGAACCTTTTCAATGTGTGAAATCGGGTAGCATGAATCATCATCCGTTTGTACATTACCTAGATTTTGTAAATCTTGCGTTTCGCTAAACCATTCAACATGACTAGTCACATGATTAGATGCATCTAAATCAACAAACCATACACATCATCATGTATCCCCTTTCTCGTAACAACATTCATCATATACTATATAATAAATATACACTCATTTTTATTTTTATTCTATCATGAAGATGATGCATAGTTTCCTTGCTATAATTTACCACTACAAATACCATCCTTCTTAGTATAACAATAGGCTATAATATGATATGTTTTGCCACAATAATAAGAAATAATACCAGAATTGCAAAAACCTATGTTCTACTATCCATCTCTTTCCTTAGAATTTTTTCTGCCTCTAAAGTTTCCACGGCCCCCCGAAATGTACATTTCACCAAACTATTGATTCAACCTATTTTGTTGATTATCACCAGCATATCTTATACCACAGTCTCTTGAAGAGGATCTGCCATGTTCTCTTTTTGAACTTGAGTAAAATGCTTGGACTTGTTTACTACTTTTAGATGATTCATTGTGCATAATAGCTTGAGTGGTCTTGGTTGTTAAGGCTTTTCCTTCAACTTGATTGGTTAGATTCTCTCTTGCAAGCACTAAATATCGCATATTCCATATTCGTATAGGTATAGTTATAAGATCAATAACCCATCTATAATGTATAGACAAAGGATAAGTTGGTTGTAACCCATCTTGATGCTTGACCATAGAATACATTGAAAGAGAAGTGGAACCCAGAGGAGGAAGCTTGGCGGTGAGAGCTATGACAGATGGAGAGCAAGAGCCAAGAGAGAGAGAGACTCAAAAGTGGAAACTCTAACAACCATAATGTGTGGCGGGGCCTTCCTTTATTCAAACTGTCACTAAAAGAATAAAGAATAAGTGACTATGACGAGCGCCCGCCACCTGCAGTGTGTAGTGGCGGGTACTGTCAGTGTAGTAATACACAGGCGGCTAGGCAGAGGTGCCTTTACCCCCAACAACTGAATGGTTCTATTCATGCGTTTAGCCATACCATTCTAGGGTGGAGTGTAAGGGGCAGTCAACTGACGGTTAATACCCCGCTCATCACAAAACTGCTCAAAAGCAGGTGATACATACTCACCCCCATTATTTGACCTTAGGCATTTGAGCCTTTTCCAAGACTAATTCCATGCCAATGCAAGCCAACGTTGAAATGTGTCTAAAATATCAAATTTTCTCTTTATGGGATAAACCTAAACCTGGCATGCAAAGCTCTCAGCTCACTCCTTCTTTTCTCTGTTTGAAGTGGTCTACTGCCTGTAGACTGCGATTGTGGCGTGCGCGATTTCGCTAGTCACTTTTTCTTATTTTTCTTTTTATAAAATCTTCAAACTAACTAAAACATCACTTATCTTTTATTTTAAATGGCATCTAGTTCTAGAAATCTCCATATCTCTTTCTTTCTTTCTTTTAAGGATAATATCTAAAATATCTAAAATATTCTAGTCTTATCTAAAAATCTAATATTTTTAGACCATCCCTACTATATACATTAGCGTTAGTGATTAATATAGCTCATCTCTCTTATTCACGTTATAACTTCCATGAAGGGTGGCTACCGTCCTTGTTAATTCATAAGAAATATTGAGTTACGACTCTTAGTTTTATTTATTTATTTATTTTTAATGTTAGTTAGTTATTAATGTTAGTTAATTTTTTCACTTTAGTTAGTAACCTTACTAACTTATTAATTGACTAACTTACTTTTGAACTAACCAACTAACTTTTATTGCCTGGGAATATTACATCCTTCTCCCCTTAGAGAAATCAAGATGTCCTCATCTCGAGAGAAACCATGGGTACTGTTGATGAAGAGCATCCTCACCTATCTACGAAGCATCTTCTTCAAGATAATCCTTTTACTAGACAATGCATTCTCTAAGGGTTCTACTCCTCAATTTTCTCTCCCTTACATCAATTACTTTGTCATGTTGTAGCTCAAGGACTCCTTGGCTAGGTATTACAACTTGTTGATCATCAAGGATATGGTTAGGGTTAGCTACATATGCTTTCAATAAGCTAACATGAAATACATTATGGATTTTTATATTCTCAGGGAGTTGTATCTTGTAAGCGCTTGGTCCTAAGCACTTGAGATTCTTATAGGGTTCACAATATCTTGGACTTAGCTTCTTAAATTCTATGAGCATATGCCTTTTGTCAGTCCTTGGCAGCTTGAATATCCTGTCTGATACTCTTGATTTGATCATCCATTTCCTCTAACATTTTTCTTGAGGCTTCTATCCTTAGAGTACGATCGGAAAAATTAAGTGGCATATGGCAATCTTGACCATATAGTGCCTGAAATGGAGTCATCCGAATACTCCGATGATAGGAGGCATTATAGGCAAATTCCACTAAGGATAGATACTGAATCCATCTTTTAGGCTCCTTACTGCAATATGCACGTAGAATATCCTCAATTACTTGATTAACTCATTCTATCTGCCCATCAGTATGTGGATGATAAGCAGTACTGAAACGAGGTTGCGTTCCAATGGCTTCAAATAAACTCTTCCAGAAGTGTGATGTGAAAAGAGAATCACGATCACTGATGATCCTTTTAGGTAACCCATGTAACCTAAAAATCTGTTTTACAAAAATTCTAGCAATATCTGAAGCTTTGTAATTGGTTTTTGTTGGGATAAGATGAGCGACCTTTGTTAGCATGTCTACTATCACCATTATTGAGTT
Organism: Lygodium microphyllum; assembly: GCF_053477565.2. NCBI lineage: Eukaryota > Viridiplantae > Streptophyta > Polypodiopsida > Schizaeales > Lygodiaceae > Lygodium > Lygodium microphyllum. The sequence continues at coordinate 160,769,003 of NC_141139.1, read as the reverse complement.
ATATCCTCCTTGTACAGAGGGTAACCCAACTACAAAGTCCATGCTAATAAATTCCCATTTCATCTAGGGAATGTCAAGTGGCTGGAGTTTTCCAGGTAACTTGACATGTTCAGATTTTACCCTTTGGCAATTTAAACATTTAGTGACATACTTAAGTACATCACCCTTGAGTTTGTGCCAGTAATAACTTTTCCTGACAGCATTAAGAGTTTTTGCATACCCTGAGTGTCCTGAAAAAGGAGAATCGTGTGCTTCCCAAAGTATCCTTCTCTTGAGAGTCTGACTTGAAGGAATGCATAGTCTCATTCTGAAATAAACAAGTCCTTCGTCTTCATCTATAGAGAATTCCTAATACTTAGTCTTGAGTTTGGGATCTTATTCCTTATTTTAAACTTCCCAAAACAATTGTTGATAGTCTGGGTCCTTATTTACTTCATCCTTGGTCAACTCAATGATAGGATTAGTTGGCATTGATACCATTGTAGCCAAAGTTTTTGACCTAGATGGTTGTTCAGTGATAAGAGTATTAAGGAAGGCTTTATGGCTAAGGGCATCTGCTACTACATTTTCTTTATCATGTCTAAACTTAATTTCAAAGTCATACTCCTGTAGAACCTCAATCCAACGTCGTTGTCTCATATTAAGATCAGACTGAGTAAAAATCCACTTAAGACTTTTATGATCTATGACTAAGGAAAACTTATTTCCAAGCAAGTAATGTCTCCATAATTTGAGAGCATGAATCACAGCTAATAACTCCAGGTCGTGAGTAGCATATTTCTGCTCATTGGTTTTCGATTTTCTTGAAGAGTAAGCTATAGGATGTCCTTCCTGCATTAGTACGCATCCCAATGCAAGAGAGCTGGCATCTGTGACAACTTCGAATTCCTTGCTTAAGTCAGGTAGCCTTAACATAGGAGCAGTTACCAACTATGCTTTACTTTCTCAAAGCTAGACTGTTCAATTGGCGTCCAATTAATGGCAACTTGCTTTTTAAGTAGGTTTGTAAGAGGTGTTGCAATTTGAGCATAGTTTCTGATGAATACCCTATACCATCCTATTAGACCTAGAAAACTTCTCACTTCCTTGATAGTGGTTGGGGATGGCCAATCTTGAACATCCTTGACCTTGGCAGGATCTACTGATATACCTTCAACAAACACTATGAATCCCAAGTATTCAATCTTCCTTTTGAAGAACGTACACTTCTTCTTCTTGGCATACAACTTGTGTGTTCTCATTGTCTCTAGGACAATGCAAAGATGTGGTTCATGATCTTCTTCCTCCTCAGAATAAGTTAGGACGTCATCAAAGAATACAAGAACAAAATCATCAAGATGAGGTCTAAAAATGTCCTGCATTAACCTGTTGAAGGTAGCTGGAGCATTTATCAACCCAAATGACATCACGATAAATTCGAAATGACTGTATCTTGTGTTGAAGGCGGTCTTTGGAATATATTCATTCTTGACTCTAATCTGATAATATCCTGACCAAAGATCAATCTTAGAAAATATCTTTGCTCCTTGTAAATGATCAAGAAGCTCATCTATCCTTGGGATTGGGTACTTATTCTTTACTGTCACCTGGTTTAGCCCTCGGTAGTCGATACAAAAACGGAGAGTTCCATCTTTCTTCTTTTGGAATAATACTGGGGCTCCCCATGGTGAACTACTTGGCTAGATATACCCTTGTTCTAGCAGTTGCTTGAGTTGCTCTTTTAGTTTGATGGCTTCAGGAATATACATTTTGTAAGGTCTCTTTGCCACTGGAGCGGCTCCTGGAACAAGTTTGATCTCATGATCAACTTCTCTTTCTGGAGGTAACTTAGTTAGCTCTTCAGGAAATATGTTAGTGTATTCTTTTAACCAGGATGGTTCTTCTTCTACATGACCATCTTGATTTATCTTGTTAAGCTTGATCAAGTAAACATGTAATCCTTTCTTCAAGCCTTTCACAATTCGAGAAGCTTTTACTAATTGAACTTTAGGTTTCCCTGTTTCACCTTGTGTAGTTGCTATTTCACCATTCAAATCCTAAAATGTGACTTGACCTTTTCCACAATGGATATGAGCATCATTGGGAATCAGCCTATCCGTTCCTAGTAAACATTCATTGGCTCCTAAGTTCATTACTCTGAACCTCATACTTGAAAGGTTTTCTCCTAGGTTAAACTCTACCTTGGTAGTTTGCTGTGTAGAAAGTACTTCCTTTCCATTTGCTAATTCCACAAGCAACTTTGATGCATTTACTGTATATATTCCTATCTTCTTAGCACACTTGGGTGAAATAAATGAGTGTGTACTTCCATAGTCAATCAAAACTTTAAATGATTTACCTTGGTGACTAGCCGGTGTTTGTATTACCAAATATTGACGATTTGGTCCTTTCTTGTGGAATGCAGCATGAACAGTTGCTCTTTCAATATCTTCTTTCATAGTAGCGTCTTCCTCCTTATTAGTCTCTTTTAGGGTAATATTTGACGTTCTTCCTCTTGCCATAGCTACTTGACCATGGCCTTGGGCAGCTCTGCCTTGACCTCGAAATTGGCCTTGTGATGGTTCCTACCAAGCTTTGGACAATCTCTCCTGAAATGTCCAATCTCATTACAGTGGAAGCACCTAAGACCATCCCTGTTTCCCTTGGTAGGAACAAAATTTCCAATTGCATTGGATTTTTCCTTCTTCTTCTGTCCTTGGTAAAATTGTCATTGGGTTCTTTTTGCTTGACCTTTGAATCCTCCTTTGTTCTGGTTATTGTAGCTCCAAAACTTATTGTTGTTAGGCTTTGATTGTACTTCCCGCACAATAGGAGCAGCTCAAATCAAAGCATCCTGGATTTCTATGGGGCGCATTGATTCCAAATGAGTGTTCAGAGGATAATTTAGCCCATTGCAAAACTTGGACACTTGTTGAACAGTATCCATGGGGGGTGCATATTTAAGAAGAGAAATAAACTTGGAGTAGTATACTTCCAAGGTCAGTCCCATTTGCTTCAAATTGAAGAACTCGTTCATCTTTTGGGTGCGATAAGCTGGAGGTAAATACCTTCCTCTTACAGCTTCTTTTAGCAAATCCCAACTAATGGTATTTTCAGGGACCCCTTGATCTCAGCACCACTGCTTCCACCAAAGTCAAGCTTCGCTAATTAATTTTAGCTTAGCTATCATGGCTTGGTTGGCTGGGATAGTTTCAGCAGTAGTAAAATAATCCTCCATAGATTCGATCCAAATCTCTACATCTGCTTCCACATTTTCGCCTTTCTCATCAAACTGCAACTTGACATTCCTTTTCTCTTGAGCTTCGTTGGGAATTATTGTGGGTGCAAGATTCTAGGAAATTTTTAGCAATTCTTAAGTTAAATTTTAAAAAGTCTATATAGCGTCAATAATAGAGTTCAATACTCAAATTATCTCTCGCTTAGTTTATTGAAACAACTCTCAAATAAAACTCTCTTTCCATGCTAAAGTTAAATTGCAATTTTAGAGGTTTCAAGAAAAAAAATAAGGTTGCATTATTTCTCTGATTGATAAAGTATCAATCAATCTTTTATTACAACGGATGTACAAGGTAATCAGATGAAAAGAAATACATTATTAAGATGGCTCATAGGCTCATCTTATTTTCTTTCAGGAAAGGATTCCCTACTACAATCTAAGTATGACACTCTGATACATCCTTTATGAAGTAACTTGGATTCGGAGAGTAGATATCTAGGAATCTATATTTTTTAGGGAGTTCAAGAAATTCGTCTTTTTTGTAGTTGCAGGAGCTAGAGTGACCTATGACTTTTATTCTGTCAACCGGAAGGAGCTTCGTAACTTCCCCATAGATATACTGGTTTAGTTTGATATTCTTGCCTCTAGTATACAGGGTTGAGTTTAATTGGCCTCACGAAATAGATAGAACTTGACAACTTTAAGATCTTCCATCCCTTTTACCATTTTCAGATTATTTTGAAGATAAGCTAGATGGCTTGCATCGATATAGCAATATCCTTCGCTAATCATCCACCCTCTTTCACAATATAGAGACAAGGGGTTGTACAACTGATCTAGTACCCGCATCATTTGAATTCTCCAGGCAAAACTAGATGAATGCATAGTTGACATAAACATTACTCGAAAGATCAATAAACGCTTCCAAGATTCGTTACTCTGCCATAATTCAAAAACATACATTTAATAAAGAGAAGAAAGCATGTCCTAAGCTATGCTTAGAAAAAATATTTTTCTTAAGCTTACGTCGTAATCTATACTAACGTGCACTCTGATACCAACTGTGAGATGTCTGCTACTCTCAATCCACGGCACACCTTTTAGTAGTCCATCAGTAGGTTTTTCGAAAATGATGCTGCCCGGTGCTCCCTTGGAACATCACGGGGTTTGTCACTTAGGCCCTATTGAGTCTACTTCGCAACGGGAGAGTTCCGGCCGAACCCATTAGGATCGACCTAAAGTTTTGGGTTTCTAAAATCGGATGGGTCTCCTAGTAGCCAGCTAGCATCAGCAATTTCGAGTCCCACTTTTAGAGGATTACTCGATCTGAAGCGGACTTGCCATTGCACTTGGTTCAAAGAGAATGGGAGATAGCGAGGAGTGCGGTACGTCAACCCTCCTGCCCATAAGGCAAAATCCCATTCAGGCCCCCTAAAACAATGCAAGTCGGTTCTACCTAACGACTAGTTGGTCAATTTACCGTCTTCCTATTTCTATTGCTGCTTTAGAAAAGCTCTCACCTAATCGGGACCACCCTACCATTGGACGGACCCATCGGGGGTTACGCCCACTCGCTTTCCTCTGATGATGGGTTATCTTTAGTTTTTTAATTACCTACAACACATTTATTGGAACATATACAACCAGCTTCCTTAATTAGTCCATTAAGTCATAGGTTCCTTCACATAATTTATCTCACCAACACGCATACAATTCGAACAGTAAAGCAAACTTCTTTATTATATTGGAAGCTTATTACAATTTCCATCTTTCCGTCCTAGCAGAAGATACATAGAATTCCATAAGGATATTCTGTCCACCAAGATTCCACCCTCATAACTAGTATTTAGGGTTCCAGGATCCCATCTTGGGCCAGGAAGGGGCTCGTTAGATTCTTGGAACAATGCAGGATTATAGCCAGAGCCCCCTCTGGCACCTACAATTCCTACTGTCCGAGACTATCCCTAGTGACAGACCTTTTGCCTACGGAGCCGGTCCAAGCCTCTCATAGCGATAATCATGACCCCCTTGGAGTAGGGTCTCACCGCTAGCTTGGACGTAGCCTAGTGCGATCCTTCCTTTTATTCTGTTTGACAATAATTTCAATCAGAGATCTAGACTCTAGCAAACACAAATAGTCCTTTCAAATGTATATCAAATGATACGATGACAATCACCCCAACATGTAATTCGCAGCTTCACATAGCCAAGGTAGAGCTTATCCTAAGGTAACCTTACATTCTAATGAGGATTCTCCTCCCCATAAGGAAGTGTTGAGTATATCTCTTATAACATGTTAAGCAAGGCATGAATTTTCCGTTTGGGTTCACTTATCCAACATAAGCAAAATTCCTTAAAGAAATATATTGTGTCAATAACTCAACGAGATGACCTATAGGACTCTTAAATAGACAATCAGTTTCTATAACCATCTCTAGATAACTCTTAACCTTGTTACATTTGACCATAACTATATCGAATGTGCATAAAGACATATGTACAATAACCTTTGGCAATTAATTCTAACCTCATTCTATGACTTCAAATCTCAATTAATCTAGCTGCAAATCATAGTGATTAATTGTTTATTCTTGTACTAATATGTTTTCTAGATGAGTTATCAATTTGTGTAAGCGAAGAATATGGAAGCTAATATCTTATGTATTATCTTATATAGCAAAATAATAATCTAGTAATGAATAACCTAGTTTGGCAGCATGAGGACATTAGGAACTTTGTCTTTACTCGCGCTCGCATTAGCCACACCCAATGTTCTGTTGGTAGTGGCAACTCCCGCAACCTCAGGCACACCCGTATGCAATACCCGTTGCTTGACCAATTGCATTGGTCTCCATGGGTTTTCCACTTCGTCACTTTGGAGCCATTGTCCACGAGTGGTTCGAGAGATAGGGAAGGTGGAATAGATTTGAGATGAGAGAGCATAAGAGAATATGGCTTAGTTAAAGATCGAGACAAGGGATTTGAGCTCTCTCTCTCTCTCTCTCTCTCTCTCTCTCTCTCTTTCTCTCTCTCTCTCTCTCTCTCTCTAGCTTCTTCTCATAGCCTCTTGAAGGAGTATCCTTCTTTCTCTCTTTCTCTACCTCTCTCTCGCAGCCTCTCGGGGTCTTCTTATGTCTCCCTAAGTGCCCCCCATACCTCTTATTTATAGTGAATTGGAGAAGAAGGGTTGTGGCTGAGAAGAGGAGCTCTTTGTGGAGGGGATCTTGGAAAGATCAGTGATCTGATGCTCAGATCATAAATCTAATGGTTCCATTGGCTCCAAAAGGGGGTAAAACTCCAAGACACTTGGTTAAAAAGCTCTTGGTTCACTTATTCTTCTTTTCTCTGTTTGAAGTGTTGTCTACTACCTGTAGACTACGATCGCGGCACATATGATTTCGCCAGTCACTCTTCTTTATTTTTCTTTTTATAAAATCTTCAAACTAACTAAAACATCACTTATCTTTTCTTTTAAATGACATCTAGTTCTAGAAATCTCCATATCTCTTCCTCTCTTTTTTTAAAGGATAATATCTAAAATATTCTAGTCTTGCCCAAAAATCTAATATTTGTAGACCATCCCTACTATACACATTAACATTAGTGATTAATATAGCTCATCTCTCTTGTTCACGTTATAACTTCCATGAAGGGTGGCTACTATCCTTGTTAATTCATAAGAAATATCGAGTTATGACTCTCGGTTTTATTTATTTGTTTATTTTTAATGTTAGTTAGTTATTAATGTTAGTTAATTTTTTCACTTTAGTTAGTAACCTTACTAACTTATTAATTGACTAACTAACTTTTATTGCCTGGGAATATTACATTTTAGCCTCATTTTCTGCATGTATAGTTGCTGAAATTTCAATCATAGTGTCATTAATATTCAATCCATAAAAGATGAGTGAAATGCCTTCATTTTCAGCAAATAGTCCCAATGCTCTTAGTTCCTTACTAGCCTATCTCATATATATGCATTCAGCCTTGCACATAGCTTCCATAGGCTTAAACCAACATGAATTGTTTGTTGTAAACTGAGAATAATCACTAGTAAATACATGCTTCATTCCATCAAGAGGTGAGTATATCCTCTCAATAGCACTATTGTAGCCCCGCATTTTAGCAATGCTTAATGAAAATCTAGATCTTTGAATTCCCTTACATTTGGAGCCAAAAGAGACTCTAGAAGTGTGTCTCAATTTCTAGGATGATTAACACAAATGGTAAGAAATTTGACTACTTTCCTCCCATCCTTGCTTCTAACTCTTACATAAGTAGAGTCATCATCAAGCACCTTTATTTCCATACGCACTCATGTAATATAGGGCTGTCCCAAAATCACTGCATATGAGGAATTATCTTGCACAAAGAAGTGTTGCTCTTCTTGTACATCACCAATCATCAATTTTATATTAGGACATGCAGCATAAAGCTCTCCCGAAGAATTATTTGCAGCCCTCATATGCCAACCATGATTAGTATCCACAGGCCATGCACCATTTTCATACAATCCACACTCAATGACATTAATCTCAAACCCATGGTCAAGTAAACCAACACAAGCAGTTTCACGTTCCCCTATTTTCACTACTGTTTCAGTGGTAGCCCTAGCCCAATGATTTCTTGTGTAATGACTTCGAGGAATAAATCCTAAAGTCTCTTTCCCATATTGTTGTATCTGTCTTACTCCACCATGCATATTACTACAAGACAATGCATTTTTAGCCACTTTCTTCTCTTTTCCACATGTTGCCCACTAATTAGTAGCATCCTGCATAGATAATCAATCTAGTGCTTACTTCATGCTCATATTCAGCCCAAAGACCCAACAAACTAGTTTCCTCTTCAAATTGCAGCAATGCACTAGTGGTATCACCAAGAAACTGACGCTTTCTCTTAATTATGTCAATGATCTCATCATGAAATTCTCGCTTGGTAAGTTATGTCACGAATTTCTTGCCCTGCATGAGACATTTCTCTATCAGTAACCTTTCTCTTTTCAGTTGCATGTAAAGCATGTGTCCATATTTCAGCCTTTGGACCAACCATCACTTGGCCATGCATTCTATCCAACTGTAGACCAAAAGTAGAAGCATATACCGCCACATAAGCATTTCGAACAGCCAAGTCTTCCAACAACTTCTACATACCTCCCTTTCCAAAATTCAAAGCATGATGCAATCCCGTTTCTTGTGCATGGATCTTGCAATCTTTCCAAAAGATGAGCTATCGTGCCAAGGCCTCCTGATAGGCAGCACAATCCTTTCTCTCATGCTGCAAACTATCACACCACATACATCTTTTTCCTGGCTTAGGGGCTGTTGTCCGTCCCCTTTCCTCTTGTCCTTTTTCATCCAATTTTGCAACCTTCAATTGAAGATCCCGCATCCCTTTGACCAATTCATCCAAGACATCTTCCCTAACAGAGGGAACAATAGTAGGTATAGCCATAGGGTTAGTCACAAAAGTGGGTGGTTTACTGGGGGACACTTCAACTGTTTTGCCCGTAATAGTGGGCAAACTAGAGACATGCAATCTTTCTCTTCTTCTATGCTTTTTCACAAGTGCAGTAACATCTTCCTTGACATGTCTCCACTCTATTTTCAGACATGTCTTTGTAGTCTGATCCTCTAGCAAATCATCAAGCTTCTCTTGAAGCTCAGGATCTGCTGCTTGTAGAAACAATTCAATTTTTTGACTTGCAAGAGCTTGTTGTTCTGCAAGATCCAACTGCTCAAATTGACTTTTAAATTCTCTTAATAATTATGTAGCCACAAGACCCTTATTGGGTTGTAAAACCCACTCCTGAAAAGTCTTGGGCATAATCAAATTGGTATCTTCAATGTAAAATTCTTCCTTAAGTGTCTTCTTGCAAGCTACCCAGTCAACATCCTGCATGTTTAATTCAGTAATCTGCACTTTCAGTTCATGTACAGTGACACGTTCAAAATACAGGCTCCATGCAAGTTGAGCCACCCCAAAGAATTCCATCTTTTGAGCATAGGTATATACATATGCAAATACATTCCTACCATTGAATAACTTCATCTCACGCTCAACTGCTTATAGAGCATTCATCACAACACTTTGTGTTTGAGCAAAAGCCTGCATCACATGTTGTTGTTGTTGTACCTGCATAAGCATATTCATATTTTGCACCAACTGTTGCAAACCATCACTAGAGATTGTGTTTGAAGGTTCTCGCATCTTGTATTTCATTCTTTTGATGACCTTTCAAGTTGGGTTTGCTAATGTCGAAGGGGTTTTTGTCGAAAGTTTGTATCCACTAGGGATCAAAGATAGAAGGAAGTAGAGATAGGAGATGGAAGAGAAGAAAAAGAATAGACAACAAGTAAACACGATAAAGACAAAGCACAATGAATTGAATTAATATGTATTGACATATAAAATCCTTTGTCTGGCACTACTCAGAAACAATCTCCATGCATTAGATCTCCTGGAGCTTCTTCCTAGACCCAAAACATGGATCAAAATAACAACTTCCTCTTTGCTACTCAGAACCCAAATCTGATGGCTCCGTCAGCTTCGAAAGGGGGGTAAAACTCCAAGACACCAGGACACCTAGTCAGGGATCTCCCAGATGACTTCTTCTTTGTCTTCTTCCAGTTCAAAGTGCAGTCTTCAACCTGTCATGCGATCGCGACGTGCGTGATTTCTCCCTCTTTTTTAATGAAAAATCTAATAACTTGCTAAAAAAAGCAACTTGTTTTTTGCATGCCATCCTAATTTAGAAACTTTTCTAAATTTTTTGGACTTTTACAATAAATAATATCAAAAATAGGGTAAAATTATCAAAAAATCTAGTATTTTTGGATAATCCATGCCACGGACACTAGCACTAATGACTCAAATCACATTGGCTCTCTACATTAATAAGAAAGTCGGATGATGATGCACTCCAGAGTTTTTCACACCGTGTCCACGTAGTGGCACGACAGCGTGTGCATGTATATGCACGTGCTTGTGTGTGTGTGTGTGTGAAAATTTATTTTCGCACTTGTTGATGTCTAAATTTGGTGGGAGATGTTTTAAGTTGAGTATGCATGTAGAAGCACGTCAAAATGGATGTTTAAATGCCAATTTTACCTATGCATTTTAATTCATGTTTATTTATGAGATTTAATTTTTCATGTGTCATGAGAGGAAATGTTATCATAATCGGGATGTTTAACATGCCTACTTCATTATGGCCGTGTGTCTCTACTTCCATTCTAGTGTGGTGATTCACCAAGTCAAGGTAATATAAAACACAAACAACTAGTAAGTAATATCTTAGGGGAAAGGGGGGGAGTGGTAGGCAGAGGCGAGGGAGAGAGGGGGATGTGTGAGTCCCCCCTCCATTTGGGGCTTTGTAGATATACCATGGTGTTGCCTAGGGATGCACCTATATAAGGAGTAGTAGTCACTCAAGCTCTACTTGGAATGTGCTTCTACATGTGACTAGACTCAATGGCAAACTCTCATATAAGGAGTAGTAGTCACTCAAGCTCTACTTGGAATGTGCTTCTACATGTGACTAGACTCAATGGCAAACTCTCACATTCGCAACATCATGAGGGTGTAGTCCTAAGATATGCCTTAATTTTACATATTTATACATCATAAATATAAGGATTCCTCATTGACACAATACCATGTGCCTTTTTGCTATTATTTTTATGTGCCTCATGATAGGTTATCACTTGAAGTCCCATGAAGGTACATTATACTTGGTATCAAAGCAACTCTAGCATTGCTACAAACTAGCTCAATAGGGGAGCATGCTCACGGCCACAAAGGAGAACGTGATGCAACATGACACAATAACCCATGACATGACACCCCATGTTATGACCCCCCCTGCCATGATATCCTACTAAAAAGAGAAGTTGAATTGGATGTGCTTCTAGAAACTATGCCATGGTATAGCTACAAATCCCTTACGAGGGATAGGGGGATTTTGTATGTGTGTAGAGGAATATCAAATATAAATTTGTGTGTGTTTGCGTATGTGTATGATAAATGGACAAGAATTATAGACTCTTCTAATGATATGTATAAGATAAATGAACAAGAATTATAGACTCTTCTAATTGTGTGTGTGTGTGTGTGTGTGTGTGTGTGTGTGTGTGCACGTGCATGCGCGCACATGCGCGTGTGTCAATCAGGTAGTCCATGTCTTACAAAATAGTAGATGTGGATAGCAATAAGCGACTAGGGGTCTACAAGGGGCTAGATCCCTCTTGAATTTTTCGTTCTCTATAACTATCAATACATGTATCCATAACTTTTCTCTATAGTCTGTGAAATAAGCATCATAGTGACCATTAGTATCTTATAAATTAGTTTCTAATGCATATGCCAACATATTGAGATCAAAGCTTATACATGCACTTATTAATGGCACAGCCTAACATATTTTGTGCCTTTTTGCATCTTAGCTTTTTGTCAATATTTCCACCATCTATTGCACTACCACCAAGGTGCAAGGTAGGGTTTGGACTCATGCACCCATCAAACTCCATCCACTCTCAATTCAATTGCCACGTGAATCCATTGTTGATAAAAGGAAGACCATTGTACTTCTTGCATAGTAAGCATCCACCAGGGTGAGATATTGTTATGCCTTGCTTTGCATGTCTCCACAATAATATCCAAATCTATTTCTTTCTTTCTTGAATCCTTGCTCCTTCTTTAGTTCAGTATCCAAAACAATTGATGGTATTGATAAGGCTCTAATCCTAGGAAAATGTACGGGTGATGGAAGGACTTGCTTGGCCAATCTACATGCTTTGCCTGGCCTATAAATAGATTGTCCCTATCTTATCCTATAAACTAGGCATACAATAAGAATAGGCTACGGTAGGCATTAGCTAAGTTTAGGACTTTCTTAGATTATGCTAGGCATTGGCATGGGATCACCTTAGATTAGGCTGAGAATGGCATAATGTAAGACATGTGTACCTAAAAATGGACATTTTTTCTACCTTTCTCATAACATTAAGGTAGGCAAGTCTCCTCTTATGAGCTTCTTCCTTTTGTTGTGGCTAGTCTAGCTTCTACTTCATCATTTAACACATTTCACTACTACATCATTTAGCACCTTTCACTAATTCTCAAAAATTAAGAGGATTTTTTTAGTTACACACAATTTCTCACCTTTTGTTAGATTCCTCCAACAAATACTCTCATCTAAATCTTTTTATCCAAATTATGAGTTGACCATGTCTTTGCTACAAACTATATTATTGAGATATATGACTCTATTCTTCATATAATTTATTCATGTAAACTAATAAACTATTCTCTCATACACTTCAAATCCTTAATTTTTTATGGAAAGGGATACTTCACCTTGTCTCAAGTGCCAAATTTTTGGGCTACTTATCTTTCTTCATACTATTAAAACATTGGGCCTTTGAAAATAACAATGATTTTTTTTGTTGCTAGCCAACAACCTATGATATTGCCATTGTTGGTGATACTTGCTATCATAGAACTCAGCTACATTATACTCTCCTTTAGATTTTGGCAAGGAAACTAAATTGGTAACATGATCATCTACATCTCTAGGAGAGATCTAGCTAGGAAGAATCTCAAGGGGATAAATCATAAATATATATGTGTATCATGTGGTTTCAGCATAAGGGGTTTTTTTAATACCATTTTTAGATACTTTGTACATACATAAGGATTCCATATAAAGGGGTTATTTATAGATCAAATAGAAAATGTGTTTGTGTTTTACCATGGAAAACTCAAAGATTTGTGTATTTATAAATAGTCATTGAATGCACATGATATAGATGGTATACATATAATGAACCCCCTGAACCTAGAAGACTAGGGCCTTAGTTCATGATTTTTGAGTATTGGTACTTTAAATAGCTCCTCAAATAAGTCAATGGACTTTTTGGTTGCCACTTTATTTTCTACTCTATCTTCTAGGTTGTGTGTTCTTATGTACCCTATAGAACTATTTAAAATATTATTCCTTCTTAATTTTGTCATTCAATTGTGAATGTCAATTTGTAATTATTTCTTAAATTTGGGAGGATTAATTTTCCACGAGTATTTTCCATCTACAATAGAATGGAACCATAGACAGCTTCTAGACAACACTTTCTAGTATGTTTAACACCACATGTAAACTTTAAACTAATGGAAAAAGATGACATCTTAATGTGCATATAAATGTGCATATGAACACATATGAATCCAAGGCTTTAAGATGCTAATACATGCAAAATTTCATTCTTAAAGACGAAAAAATAAAACAAAGGCACTACACCTACAACACACACACACACATATACACATACACAGGGGGAGGAAGGCACACACACACATCTCAAAGTCCATTCGAGGGTTGTCACAACATGGATCATGGAGGGAAGCTAGCTTAAAGAGAAAGCAAAAGAAAAAGAAGCAAAAGAAGAATAAGAAGAAGAGGAATCCATGTTCTACCAAAAAGTAAAGGTATGGATTCCTATGTTTACTCTGATGTTGTGTTGAAGATCTAGGATTAAATTTCTCTTCTTTGTTGTTTTTTTTGTTGATGCTACAACTAGGTCGCATATGGTAGTGCATTGTTATGTATCTTGCAAAACCAACCAAAAAAAAAATTAAAAAAAATCATCTATCTATACTAAGTAGGTTTTAGGACCTTGTTTCCATTTGTGGCCAAAGTCTTTGAGTTTTGATAGTTCAATAAAACTCGAGCTTTTGACTAGTAGTGGTCTAGACCTAGTTTTAGATTTGATTATGATGATATAATTAACTTTGTTAGCCAATACTAGATGTGTAAACATGTTGAATGAGGGAGCTAGATTGAAAATATTGAGCAACAAGATGAGGATGTAAGTTTTCATATCCCTTGATTTTGCACCTCATGGGGACAAAGGTACATGACCATATCATTGCATCATTGTCCTATTGACTACACATGTGAGGATCTTCTCTTTAGGGCTCGAACTAAAACCATACTAGGGAAGTGGAAGTCCCACATATGGCACCATCAATGAATACGAATGCACCATGTGGTGTGTTGTAGGTAGATGGAGCTTTAATAGCACATGCACTTAAGAATGCACCTTCAATTATACACATAGGGTTTTTACATTCACACTTGAGATGTCCTCTTACTCAATTAGGATCCACGGACCAAGATAGTGAGGCAGATGGGTGAGTTGAGGGCCATGATGGATTATGCTAGTAATAAACTCAAGTTTCTAACGATGATTATGATCGCTATGTGTAATCAAGTCCAAGCACCACCATCACAAAGTAAAGGGCAATCAGTACTATGTAATATAATGAAAGGCATACCATATACTTGATGTAAGCTCAAAGAAAAGCCCAAAGTTGGATATCTCACATGTGCATGCAACCTCCTCAAAATGAAAAGTCTAACAAAAGCAATCAATACACCTTTGTTAATATATCAAGCCTCTTCTCCATTGTATTTCATTGTTTATATTTGACAAGGTGCTTAAATTAAAAATTGGATATTTACTTCACTAATCTCTTAAATATACAATCAATCTAGATTACCTAATTTTTTTAAAACAAGGGTATTTCATTCTTATATGTGTATATGTGTGTTTTTCTCTGTTGTGCATGTCTTTTCCTCCCTCCCTTCTCCATCGATTTCTCTCAATTTCACATAAAAAATGAAAGATTTCACTAATTTAATCACTCAGTTAATAAAATAATTAAATTCAAAAAAACTTCAGAGACAAATAGATAATCATAGATCATCTAGTTGCATGCCTCAAACAAGCTTCAAAGTCAAATAGGTACCACAAACAAGACACTGAAAAAATAGTGGTTATCATCCCAAATTATGAGACAAATCTAAATAATGGACAATGTCTATAAATTACCAAATGTGCCACATCTAAATAGGAAGGCATGTATTACAAAATCATTAAATATCTAGATGCAATATCAAGAGTGATGCAAGGAATATCTTTTTGGTGGCTTGCATTGTGTTGAACCTTTTACCATAACGAGCTTATAAAATAAAGGACTAGAAGCACCCAATGAATCATGCCTTCTCATTTAGCAATCTTAACTTCTATTATATGGACCATAAGAAATGGGAAGAAGCTCTCCCATTCTTTCATGCTTTCTCTTGGTAGATAGCACCTATGAAGGTACTAGAAGTAGGGTAAAGTGAAAATCTTATATTGCTATAAGATTTGGTGTACGAGCAAAGCACTGTATATTCTACAAATTAGCCCTTTAAGATTGTACCATTGCTTTTTTGGACATCTAAGGCAAGCCTCGTTTTTTAGACTTGGTTTGGTTGCATTGGTCGGAAGTGAGTCCATAGGTTACAAATTTGGAATTTGTAAGTTCTAAGGTGTTTGCTGAGAACCAAATACAAGGTTTATCTACAAATAGGCTGCAGATTATATGTTATGTTGATTAGTCAATGAAAAAGGTTGCTTGATATATTATTGTGCAGTTATTGTGAAAGGTTATAGAAGACTTGCTATTTTATATCAAAGCAGCAATGTTTGCACATGGGACCGGTGTAGTTGCAGATATTGATATCTGGCATAAACGCATTGGTCATGTTAATGTACAACGACTTAAATCAATGCAGGCCCAAAATATTATTGCAGGATTGCCTAAATTCAAGGTTGCAGAAATGCATAAGGTATGTGAAGCCTGTCAGTTTGGAAAACAGGCAAGGAAACCATTTCCTAGACATGTTCAAGAAAGTAAGAAGCCATTGGAATTAATCCACTCTGATGTGTGGACTACTAAAGCTGCATCTCTTGGAGGCTGTCATTATTTTGTCACTTTTATTGATGACTATAGCAGAAAAATTTGGGTGTATTTTATGAAAAAGAAAAGTGAAGTTTTTGGGCATTTCAAAACTCTTAAAGCTATGGTTGAAAAAGAAACAGGCCTGCAAATAAAATGCCTAAGGTCAGATGGAGGGGGAGAGTACCTCTCAAATGAGTTTGCAAGGTTCTTGCAGGAGCATGGCATAAAGCAGCAATATTCATGCAGTCATACCCCACAGCAAAATGGAATTGCAGAAAGAAAAAACAGGCATATTGGAGAGGTATCTCGTGCCATGCTTAATGAAAAAGACCTGCCAGATTTTTATTGGGCTGAAGCAGTTGCTACAGCAGTCTACATAATGAATAGGACTCCCACTGCAGCAATACATGGAATGACTCCAGAGGAGAGGTATACTGGTAGGAAACCAGATATTTCTCATTTGAAAATTTTTGGCTGCATTGCCTATGTACATGTGCCAGATGAGTTGAGATCCAAGTTGGATCCAAAAGCTGAGAAGTGCATCTTTATTGGTTACTCTCTGCAGCAAAAAGGGTATAGATGCTATAACCCTTCTACTCGTAAGTTTACAGTGAGCAGAGATGTTGTTTTTGATGAGATGAGTAGCTGGTATAAACCAGTAAATGTGATTGATGATATAGATGCACAAAATGGTAATGCTGCACAGAATTCACAGCAGCAGTCACAAAATATTAGTGGACCTGGAGCGTCCTCTAGCAGTGGTTCACATTCTTCACCATGGACAGGCAGATTGAGATCAGGAGAATCTTCTCAAAGCAATGCAGATAGTGGTATGCAGGTATCACGAAAAGGAAAAGAGAAGGTTGATCAGCCCATGTTTGATGTGAATGCAGGTCACTCTTATGTGGATGGTGAATCCAGTGGCTCAGAACAGAGCATTGATGATGAGTTGGGTATTCCTTCTATTGTTACACCTAGAGTAAGGAAGACCAGGGATGTTTTGAGAGCACCTGGGAGTGAACCTACTTTGCGCAGGTCTACGAGAGCTAGGTATCCTGTGGATAGGCTGAAATATGATGGATTTACAGCCATTCACTATGCATATATGGTCAAAGTGATACAGGAACAAGAACTCACTTCTTTTGAGCAAGCCATGGAAAAAGAAAAATGGGAGAAAGCCATGGATGAAGAAATGGATGCCTTGGAAGCAAATGCTACATGGGAATTGGCACCTTTGCCTAAAGGTAAGAATGCAATTGGCTGTAAGTGGGTTTATAAGGTGAAGCACAATGCAGATGGTTCTGTGAACAGATACAAGGCAAGATTAGTAGTCAAGGGGTATGCACAAACATATGGCATTGACTATAAAGAAACATTCAGTCCGGTTGCAAGGATGGCAACCGTAAGAGCAGTCATTGCTATGCCTGCATCAAAGGGATGGTCTTTACATCAGATGGATGTAAAGAATGCCTTCTTGCATGGTGATTTGCAAGAAGAGGTCTATATGGAGCAGTCACCAGGTTATGTGCATACTGTTCATCCTGAGTTTGTTTGCAGGTTGAAGAAAGCTTTGTATGGCTTGAAGCAAGCACCTAGAGCATGGTCTGACAAGATAGGACAGTATCTTGTCACTATTGGCTTTCAGATTTCCAAGGCAGATTTCTCACTTTATGTGAGAAAAACAGAGAAAGGTATTATGCTACTTGTCATTTATGTTGATGATCTGATTATGACAGGTGACAGTGATGAAGATATCCTTCATGTGAAAATGCTATTGAAGCAGAAGTTTGAGATGAAGGATTTGGGAGAGCTGCGTTATTTCTTGGGCATTGAGGTGATTAGATCAGCAAGTGGGATACAGCTCTTGTAGAGGCAGTATGGATTGGACATGCTGTCCAAATATGGGATGACAGGCTGTAAGCCTATTTCAGTTCCTTTGGAGCAGAATGTGAAGCTGAGCGCAGATGCAGTTGAGCTTCTGGAAGACCCTACTATGTACAGACGCATAGTAGGAAGCTTGATTTATATGACTATTACCAGGCCAGATTTGAGCTATGCTGTTGGATTGGTAAGTCAGTTTATGCAGGCTCCAAGGAAATCACATTTGGATGCAGCTAGACGCATACTCAGGTATGTGAAGTCCACATTGCAGTATGGACTATTTTATGAGACCGGGGTTCAGATACAATTACATGGATACACTGATGCTGATTGGGCTGGTAGCATTTCTGATAGACGATCTACCAGTGGATATGTGTTCTCTTTTGGGAGTGCTGCAGTCACTTGGAGTAGCAAGAAATAGCCTACAGTTGCCTTGTCGAGCACAGAGGCCGAGTACAGGGGTGCAGCAATGGCTGCATGTGAGGTAGCTTGGTTGCATAAGCTACTTTATGATATGCATCAGCCTACAGATGGGCCAGTTGTCATTTATTGTGACAACATGAGTAGTATACACTTGGCAAATAACCCAGTCTATCATGCTAGAACAAAGCACATTGAGGTGCATTATCACTATGTGCGAGAGAGGATTTTACTAGGTCTTATTGATCTAGTTTATGTCAGCACAGAGGATCAGGTAGCTGACATATTTACGAAGGCATTGGGCGCAGAGAAGCTGCGCAAGTTCAGAGACCTGCTTGGTGTGCAGGAATTGGGATTGAGCTCGAGGGGGAGTGTTGAGAGATCGAGCTCCACTCGCGATATGCCAGGGTGACCGTTGTGCATTTATGTCACCGACTTGTCAGTTGCAGATGCGGTTGGTACACCGCCCATGAATAATAGCTAGAGGACAGCTATCCTTATCTACTCTAGTTCGTGGCTCAGTTACTATGCCACCTTAGTTAGTTGTCTTTGGTTTGAGACCCATATATAGGGTTCTTCTATTTCTTTGTATGAGAGTTCTTTTGGCTTACACAACTAAGAAGAGGAAAACTGTTTTTAGCCTCCACCCTTGTGTGTATTCCCCCATTGTGCAAGCAAGAAAGCTACAAATGAGACTCCTTCCTTCTCTCCCACAATCTTGACAAATTCTTTGTCACTTTTGTGTATGTACGAAAGTCTTTTTTATTTTTTGATGAGTTCGTCTCTCTCATGATCATTGAATTAGAGATCAACGTATTTTTCTTAAAGATGTGTTTTGCAGATATGGTTGTGTGGGTAAAGTAACTACAGATAGAGGAGAGTGGGATGCTGATGAGGCATGCGACTTCTTTGCTCAATTGGGTATCAAGTTGGCTTTGACATTAGTCTACAATCCTAAAGGCAGTGGAAAGAGTAACAGAGGACATCAACCTATTCTCAAAGCTCTAGCAAAGTCTTGTAGAGAAAAGATCAAAGAACGCCTAAAATGCTACCTTTTGCCTTATGGACTGATAGGAGTACTCACAGTATAGTGAGACTGACTATATGCTAGCTAAACTTATGCATGGACAACAACCAATTATGCCAATTGAAGAATCTATTCTCACATGGAGTCTTCTACCTTGGGAGGAAGGCATCAATAGAGAAGAGTTGTTGATTCTGCGCATATGACAGCTAGAAAGAAGGCCTAAAGATGTTCAGAAGCTAAAGACAGCAAGACTAAAGAACAAAAGAAGATTTGATAAGTGACATCGACTTCAGCCAAGAGCAGATCAAGAAAATGACTGGGTGCTTGTTTATGACAGCAACCTAGATAATCAATACAATGCTTCTAGAAAGATGGTAAAGTGTTGGTTTGGCCTGTATGTGGTAAAGGTCGTTCATGACAAGACCACATATTCATTGGCTGAATTGGATGGGATTAGCATAAAGATACCCGTAGTTGAAAAAAGAATCAAGCTCTTCAAATGAAGAAAAAGTTCAACATATGAGTTAGAAGACTTGGATATAATTCAAGAGCATGAAGATATAGAGGAAGAAGAAGAGGTAGAAGATGGAGACATTGACATGGCAGAAGATACTTCTTCTGACACTGCAGATCCGTAAGACTTTCGCACATGCCAGAGGATGTGCAAGTTAGGAGGGGGTGGATGTTGTGCCGCTACACACACATCGTGTAAACAAATATAGAGTGTGGCTTCCTTATAGATTTAGAGAGCCAATGCCACTTTAGCCATTAGTGCTAGTGTCCATGGTTCAAAAATATTAGATTTTTGGACAAGTTTTAGCCAATTTTTGATATTCTAGATATTATCTCTAGTAAAAATCCATAAAACTGTAGACAATTTCTAGATTAGGATGACATGTAAAAGAAAGCATGTAGCTTTTAGTCAATTTGAGAGGATTTTATGTAAAAAGAGAGATTGACGAAATCGCACGATGCGTGATCGCTGTTTTCAGGCAGTGAATAGTACTCCGAAGTAGGAGATAAAGGAGCGATTTAGCACAATTCTGGCTAGTGTCTTGGTTTTTTTACCCCCATTTTGGAGAAAAAAGAAGCATCAGATTGGCGATCTGAGCAGCATAAAGGAAGGTATTATTTTATACATGTTTTTGTCTATTAGAGTTTTATCTTTTCATAATGCAGGAATAAACTGACATGCTTCATCTTTGTTAGTATTCTTATACATTTTCTAATTCTTTCTGTGAGTATTCTTCTACATCTTCTATTTCTTCGAACCCCTTCTCTTTTGTGGGTTGATTTGGGGCTGATATCTTCAGCCATATTTAGAGAATTAGCTACAACAGTGTTCTTTTAATTCATTTCTTACTCTATAGAAGACATCTTGTCAAAATATGCAAGTATTATGTGCCCCTATGGAAGGGCAATGTTTGTAGATAATTAATAGATGCTTTGAGTTGAATTAAGAGGAGAGTTTTCTCTTATTTCTTGGCTGTGGTATCTTATTCTTATCAGGAATTCAATTTGAAGCTCTCTTGAAGCAATTCTCTTTGTCCTACAAGCCTTGTAATTGACTCATAAGCTTTTGTCCCTAATAGTCTACATTGAATGTAATCATGCAAAGTTGATTCATGCTATGGCATCGTGTATGAATGATGGGATGCAAAGTTGTTTATCATACATGACGGCATATTGTACTTAATTTTATAATTTGTGATTGCTCTTATAGTCAAGAAAACAAGCTTGATTTGAGCTAGAACTTATGAGATAATACTCTTGTGATCTGTGCTAAGAACATGCCGTTGGAAGCTCTATCAACATCTTCAAGATCTTGGCTTGAAACCTTCAACCCTTCTTTTATCTCTACCATCTCCAGAGTCTAAGCTCTTGAAACCCTATATATTCTTTTATCTCAAACCCCTGTGTGTTGAGAGTGAAAAAAGACTGAATTTTTGACTGATTTTTGTTGTTTTTGAGGACTGAATGATAGATTTTTGATGGATTTAGAGTGATGTATGGTCGTTAATGGAAGTATTTGAGAGTGTTTTGGATGATATTGATTATGTTTTGGAAGTTCATGATGATTCTCGGTGGAGATATGAAGCTCTATGATGTTCTGATAGCTTTCGATTGGTTTTGTATACCTTCTGTATAGCTTCTGTTTTGTTCTGATTTTCTTTTGTATGAAGCATGAATTGATGATTGATAAAGATTGAGATCTTTTGAAAGCTTATTGAATAGTTTTTGATAGTTTGGAATGATTTGAGTATGAGTTATGAGGTTCTGATGACCTTCTGTAGACCCTCTGTCTCTGTACTGTAACTATACTATAGCTGTTCTGGTGCTATACTGTAATTGTTCTGTAGACCTTCTGTAAGTATTCTGTAGAATGTATGTATGACTTTGAGAAAGTTTTCTAACCTTTGGAAAGGATGAATCTAAGTTCAAAAGAGATAAAACAAGTGGAAGAAGCAGCTGTTGAAGACTGAAGAGAAGACTAAGTGATAGTGACAGTAGTGAGTTGTGAAAAGACACTGTAGTGGCTCTGGTGACTCTTCATATCAGACATACCTCTTGGGAGGTGCATCCACGACCTAAGAAGGATTATTGAGGATTATTATGAGAGCATTTTAGTGAGGATGTACTATTGATAGAGTGAGAGAGAGAGAGCTAGAGATAGTCAATTCTATCAAAACAGTGTAACTATATATGAGAGATAGAGAGAGAGAACTATGAAGACATTGAAGATAAATAATATGTGATTGATTTACATTCAAAGATGGTGTATTATTTTGTGTTTTTTTTTCTATTGAATAATTTCATGAAGATGTTGAAGATTATGGTTGATTCTATCAAATTCGTGGGAGATATCTACTATGATGCTACGTGAAGAATTGCTATTTTCTTTGTTTTGATGATCAAAAGAATGAAATAAAAGCTTGTTGATGTTACAAGATAGATTTTCTTACAAGAGAATTCCCTTTTCCTTGGTGTTCCTCTTGGGGCTCCATGTTTTTGGTGCGCAGCCGGGGAAGCTTTCCATCAACAAGTACCAGAAGAGGCTGAAAATGAAGGAAATGGCATTGCCAAGAAGAGGAGAATTTAATGGATGTTTGTAAAGTTCCTTCTTCCACTGAAGAGTTGGAATTTCTCATTATCAAATCCGCTTTCCACAAGAAGTCATCCCACAATGGCGGGAAACATATCACCATCATGATGCATGCTCTATGTGGTGGACTGTTTCCTCTTCCTGTTGAAGCAGCGAAAACTTGCATCTTGGTGGCAAACTATTTGGGAACAAACTGAAGAGCAGAAACAGAGAGAATGACCATCCATGGAAGATTTGGCATTCATTGAGAAGTTTCCAGACATTATCAAGTGGGACATTGTGAAGAAGCTTCAGGAGTCTTGGTTTGTGGAGGTCCATAAAGACAAGAAGGAAAAGAGTTGGAATTTGTCCGTGGATGCTCAACAGCAAGATACATGGGATGCGTGGTGCACTTATAATCTTTTGTTTGTTTAATTAGCAATCCACTAGAAGTTGGTAGACAGAGTGTTTTTCACAACATACACTGTTGAAACCCTCAGAAGCTAGCATTATTATAATGACGCAACAACAATCCTAAGAAGAATGAGTTTTGATACTTTCAGAATAGAATATCTCCCCCTCTGTAGTGGTTTGAAAGCCGAGTTCAGAGATGCTGAAAAGAAGGAAGTAGAAGAGATGTTGGCCAGAGAATCCATTAGAGACTGAAGCCCCCTCTGATACTATCCTGTTGAGTCTAGACCAACTAGTTGAAGCTGACCCCCTGATGAATGATGTAATAAAGAGGCAAGTGTTAGAACAAGTCCAGAGGTACGTGAGAAGAGAGAAGGCAAAAATCAAAGTTGAGAATGAGCTCGCAGCAGAAGCCTCCTTTGACACCCTAAAAGCACTCTTTACAGAAGTCCCCATGGTGACTCAAGGTCTCCTTCCTAGTCAGATTCGTCCTAGAAATATTGATAACAGGCCAGTAAATGTAGTCCCATTGCCAATTTTTAAGGGAGAGTACAATGAAGACCCTGATCTTCATGTAACAGAGTTTATGGTAGCATGTTTGGCTGACAATACCATAATCCCTGAGCATTGGTTAGCAATATTCCCCGCCACTTTCAAGGCCGCGGCATTTCAGTGGAATGAGAGAGAAGCAGCAGGAACTTTTGTCACATGGGACGACCTAAAGTTGGCCTTCCTCACTAAATTCAGGCGTGAAGGTTTTGAAGAGCGGATGCGAGAGGAGTTCATGAACCTAAGTCAATCCTCTGGAGAAAGAGTAGAAGATTATGTCTTGTGAATGGAATCCATCCTAAAGAGATGGACTAACCATCATTTGGACAAAGGAATCCAAAAATGAGTGTTTCTCAGGGGCCTACAACCAGAGGTTTGCAAATTCGTAGAATTGAGAAGACCAGTCAATCTACAAGCTGCAGTGGAAGGTGCAAGATTGTATGATGAAGTTGAAGCAAGGCTGTCAATGACTCCAGGAAGGGGAGTCTTACCTCCTCCCATGCTAGGAATGGTATACCCACCAAATGTCAAGATTGTGGGAGAGAAGGAAGGAGTCTCACTTGAAGATTTCTTGCTTGCACAATGGGGGAATACACACAAGGGTGGAGGCTGAAAACAGTTTTCCTCTTCTTAGTTGTGTAAGCCAAAAGAACTCTCATACAAAGAAATAGAAGAACCCTATATATGGGTCTCAAACCAAACTCAACTAACTAAGGTGGCATACTAATTGAGCCACGAACTAGAGTAGATAAGGATAGCTATCATGTAGCTATTATTCATGGGCGGTGTACCAACCGCGTCTGCAACTGACAAGTCGGTGACATAAATACACAACGGTCACCCTGGCGTATCACGAGTGGGGCTCGATATCTCAACACTCCCCCTCGAGCTCAATCCCAATTCCTTCACACCAAGCAGGTCTTTGAACTTGCGCAGCTTCTCTGCGCCCAATGCCTTCGTAAATATGTCAGCTACCTGATCCTCTGTACTGACATAAACTAGATCAATAAGACCTAGTAAAACCCTCTCTCGCACATAGTGATAATGCAACTCAATGTGCTTTGTTCTAGCATGATAGACTGGGTTATTTGCCAAGTGTATACTACTCATGTTGTCACAATAAATGACAACTGGCCCATCTGTAGACTGATGCATATCATAAAGTAGCTTATGCAACCAAGCTACCTCACATGCAGCCATTGCTGCACCCCTGTACTCAGCCTCTGTGCTTGACAAGGCAACTGTAGGCTGTTTCTTGCTGCTCCAAGTGACTGCAGCACTCCCAAAAGAGAACACATATCCACTGGTAGATCGTCTATCAGAAATACTACCAGCCCAATCAGCATCAGTGTATCCATGCAGCTATATCTGAACCCCAGTCTCATAAAATAGTCCATACTGTAATGTGGACTTCACATACCTGAGTATGCGTCTAGCCGCATCCAAATGCGGTTTCCTTGGAGCCTGCATAAACTGACTTACCAATCCAACAGCATAGCTCAAATCTGGCCTGGTAATAGTCATATAAATCAAACTCCCTACTATGCGTCTGTACATAGTAGGGTCTTCCAGAAGCTCACCTGCATCTGCGCTCAGCTTCACATTCTGCTCCAAAGGAACTGAAATAGGCTTACAGCCTGTCATCCCATATTTGGACAGCATATCCAATCCATACTGCCTCTGCAAGAGCTGTATCCCACTTGGTGATCTAATCACCTCAATGCCCAAGAAATAACGCAGCTCTCCCAAATCTTTCATCTCAAACTTCTGCTTCAATAGCATTTTCACATGAAGGATATCTTCATCACTGTCACCTGTCATAATCAAATCATCAACATAAATGACAAGTAGCATAATACCTTTCTCTGTTTTTCTCACATAAAGTGAGAAATCTGCCTTGGAAATCTGAAAGCCAATAGTGACAAGATACTGTCCTATCTTGTCAGACCATGCTCTAGGTGCTTGCTTCAAGCCATACAAGGCTTTCTTCAACCTGCAAACAAACTCAGGATGAACATCATACACATAACCTGGTGGCTGCTCCATATAGACCTCTTCTTGCAAGTCACCATGCAAGAAGGCATTCTTTACATCCATCTGATGTAAAGACCATTCCTTTGATGCAGCCATAGCAATGACTGCTCTTACGGTTGCCATCCTTGCAACCGGACTGAATGTTTCTTCATAGTCAATGCCATATGTTTGTGCATACCCCTTGACTACTAATCTTGCCTTGTATCTGTTCACAGAACCATCTGCATTGTGCTTCACCTTATAAACCCACTTACAGCCAATTGCATTCTTACCTTTAGGCAAAGGTACCAATTCCCATGTAGCATTTGCTTCCAAGGCATCCATTTCTTCATCCATGGCTTTCTCCCATTTTTCTTTTCCCATGGCTTGCTCAAAAGAAGTGGGTTTTGGTTCCTGTATCACCTTGACCATATATGCATAGTGAATGGCTGTAAATCCATCATATTTCAGCCTATCCACAGGATACCTAACTCTGGTAGACCTGCGCAAAGTGGGTTCACTCCCAGGTGCTCTCAAAACATCCCTGGTCTTCCTTACTCCAGGTGTAACAATAGAAGGAATACCCAACTCATCATCAATGCTCTGTTCTGAGCCACTGGATTCACCATCCACATAAGAGTGACCTGCATTCACATCAAACATGGGCTGATCTACCTTCTCTTTTCCTTTTCGTGATACCTGCATACCACTATTTGCGCTGCCTTCAGAAGATTCTCCTGATCTCAATCTGCCTGTCCATGGTGAAGAATGTGAACCACTACTAGAGGACGCTCCAGGTCCACTAATATTTTGTGACTGCTGCTGTGAATTCTGTGCAGCATTACCATTTTGTGCATCTACATCATCAATCACATTTACTGGTTTATACCAGCTACTCATCTCATCAAAAATAACATCTCTGCTCACTGTAAACTTACGAGTAGAAGGGTTATAGCATCTATACCCTTTTTGCTGCAGAGAGTAACCAATAAAGATGCACTTCTCAGCTTTTGGATCCAACTTGGATCTCAACTCATCTGGCACATGTACATAGGCAATGCAACCAAAAATTTTCAAATGAGAAATATCTGGTTTCCTACCAGTATACCTCTCCTCTGGAGTCATTCCATGTATTGTTGCAGTGGGAGTCCTGTTCATTATGTAGACTGCTGTAGCAACTGCTTCAGCCCAATAAAAATCTGGCAGGTCTTTTTCATTAAGTATGGCACGAGATACCTCTCCAATATGCCTGTTTTTTCTTTCTGCAATTCCATTTTGCTGTGGGGTATGACTGCATGAATATTGCTGCTTTATGCCATGCTCCTGCAGGAACCTTGCAAACTCATTTGAGAGGTACTCTCCCCCTCCATTTGACCTTAGGCATTTTACTTGCAGGCCTGTTTCTTTTTCAACCATAGCTTTAAGAGTTTTAAAATGCCCAAAAACTTCACTTTTCTTTTTCATAAAATACACCCAAACTTTTCTGCTATAGTCATCAATAAAACTGACAAAATAATGACAGCCTCCAAGAGATGCAGCTTTAGTAGTCCACACATCAGAGTGGATTAATTCCAATGGCTTCTGACTCTCTTGAACATGTCTAGGAAATGGTTTCCTTGCCTGTTTTCCAAACTGACAGGCTTCACATACCTTATGCATTTCTGCAACCTTGAATTTAGGCAATCCTGCAACAATGTTTTGGGCCTGCATTGATTTAAGTCGCTGTATATTAACATGACCAATGCGTTTATGCCAGATATCAATATCTGCAACTACACCGGTCCCATGTGCAAACATTGCTGCACTCAATTCAGACATGTCTGCATCCAATGTAAACATTCTGCCCTTCTTCTTTCCTTTTGCTATCAAGCGACCTTTATTTTTCATATCCTCAACAAAGCATCCATGAGGATTAAATCTGACCTGCAAGCCCTGCTCAACCATTTGACCAACAGAAACCAGATTCTTGGTGATATTCGGGACATGAAATACATCGGACAGGTATTTCTTTTTCCCATCCTGCATAGACAAGGGAATTTTTCCAATCTGCACAATAGGATGTGCAGTATCATCACCAGTCTCCACAAATCCTGGTTTTTCCATTTTCCTTGCATCCTCCATCCATTCTGCATGACCTGTCATGTGGTTTGATGCACCTGAGTCAACATACCATACATCGTTGCTTTCTTCTGCACTTGTCACAGAATTGTTCATGTGCTGCACCATGAACAAATGCTCATTTTTGTCATCGCCCTGTCTACTAGAAGATGCATAATTCCCTTGTTGCAGTTTTCCATTCATGATGTCATTCTGCTTTTTATAGCAGTCTTTAGCCATATGACCCATTTTACCACAGTAGTAGCATTCAACATTACTGTTTGCATTTTGGCCTCTCTGCCATCCACCACGACCTCTTTGGCTCCCCCTGCCTCTAGAGTTACCACGTCCTCCTCCATAGGACTGGTTTTCTTGAGTCCGAAACTGCGCATAATCCTTTCCTAGACCATTCAAGGTCACAGAAACTAAATCATCATCTTCCACTGGCGACCCGATGGAAGCAAGTGCATCTGCAATCTTCTTCACCTTCATGTGGTAGTCATTGATGCTCATACTTTCTCTTTGCACATTATGCAACTCTTGCTTGAGCTGCATTTTCCTGGCTTGCGTATTTGTGCTATACATTTTTGACAAAGTATCCCATGCCTCCTTTGGCGTACTTGCATCCTGAATATGCACAATCATAGAGTCTGAAATACTGATAGACAGCCAGTACATAACTTTCCTGGCTCTCTCATGCCATGCTTTGAATGCCTGCATTTGCTGTTGATTGGGAACATCAGGAAGAACTGGTTCTTCTTCATTTCCTCCAACAAATTCCCAATATCCTTTTCCCATAAGGAAATTCGTCATTCTAAACTTCCATGCTTGGAAGTTGTTCTTGTCAAGCTTTTCAGTGACAATCTGTGAGAGAGAATCAGACGCCATTACAGAATACTGCAAAAAGTTCTGTCACTGCAAAGAACACAGCTTCAGCCTCACAAGGGCAAATCTGCAAAACTGGCGAAAGTGGTATTTGACCACACAGTCACTTCCTAGTGACGATTTTGCATAAACAGAAACCAAGGATGATTCTGTAACTCCCAATGTCTCTGCGCACAAGCATACGATGCAATTTCTGTGGTAACTTTTCACCGACCTGTAGAACAGTGGTCGCACAGCATAAAACAAGGCTTTTTTCTGAGTGCGTGCAGAAAACTTCCGCCTCCAAAACAGGCCCCGAAATGGCCTCAAATAAAAAAAACAGGGTCGCCAAGAGCTAAAGCTCTGTCCCACAGTATATACTGCCCTCTTGCTTCAGCGCGAAGGGCGTCTCAACCTGAGACAATGCACTCCTGCAATTTCCGGCTGTGCTACCTGCAGAGATCTGCTCCCAAAACAGAAAATGAAAGCAACACTGCTCCTCTTACCAGAACACCGCGAGCTTGGCTTGCTTTCTTGAGCTCCTTACCACGAACAAGGCTCTGATACCATGTCAAGATTGTGGGAGAGAAGGAAGGAGTCTCACTTGAAGCTTTCTTGCTTGCACAATGGGGGAATACACACAAGGGTGGAGGCTGAAAACAGTTTTCCTCTTCTTAGTTGTGTAAGCCAAAAGAACTCTCATACAAAGAAATAGAAGAACCCTATATATGGGTCTCAAACCAAACTCAACTAACTAAGGTGGCATACTAACTGAGCCACGAACTAGAGTAGATAAGGATAGCTATCATGTAGCTATTATTCATGGGCGGTGTACCAACCGCGTCTGCAACTGACAAGTCGGTGACATAAATACACAACGGTCACCCTGGCGTATCACGAGTGGAGCTCGATATCTCAACACCAAATGCAGTCCTAGGGACAGTTCCCTACTCCTACCCCCAGATGCAAACAGTGCCACACTATAATGCACCTAACCCACTGTGGTCACCGCAGACGACAGTGCCTCAAATGATGGTTCAACCACAACAACAGTGGCCTCAAATAGTTCCTCCAATGGTGACTCAAAAACAATGGAATCCTACCAATTGGAATCAACAACCCCAAGTCTCAACAGGAGCTCTGAATCAGAGCTAGAACAGAGGACCTTCTGGATCGACCCAACCAGTTTATGCAGTAATCACAGATGCTTCCCAAAACCCTACTACCAGTACTTCAGGAGGTGAAAATCTGAAGGATTACTTATCCAACTCAATTGCAAGTATCAAGAAAGAGCTTCTGGATGTGATTACAGAGCAGCTATAGACGCTGAAGGTGAATATCGCCAATATATCCACTCCTGCGGGAGCTGGAAGAGACGTGATGTGCTCTAATACATGGTGTGGAAAGTGTCATCAAGCGGGACATTTAGCCACTGAATGTACCCGAAAACCAACCATTCCTGGAGCCTTCTGTTCCTATTGTTTGCGGAAGAACCATATAGAGGATATTTGCTCTCTGAAAGGGATGCATGAACGAAGACAGAAGGATGAAAATGCAAGATTCAACTTGCTGGAATCTAAAATGACAACACAAGATATTGGACCAAAGCTTAGGGAGTTTGGTCCTAATTTTGGTCCAAGGAGGTTTCCCTCTCAAAATTACAGAGGACGATAGTCTAGCAGTGGTCAGAGATCAGAGGTGGAATGTTATAGGTGTGGAGAACAGGGACATATCTCTCCAAATTGTCCAAACCCTAGACGATCTATGGATTACAAGCCCTTATGTAGCCGATGCAAAGGAGAAGGCCATACTGCAAAGGACTATCCCAGTCCAGCCCCTGTAAAGGCCAATGCCACTGATAGCCAACAGAAGGTACAAGAGCCTGCTTCCAATTTAGTTGAGTTGGAAGTTGCTACTATTACGCATACCAAGAAGAAGGAACCAGTGGTTCAGAATGAAGATAATTCTCATGCCAAGACTGAGAAGTTCAACCTACCTGCAGAGGGACATAGCACTACAGAACAGAATAGTACAGTACAGAGCACTACAGTGTTACAGAGGGATACAGAGACAGTCCCAAAGACAGGACTAGAGGCCCAGGAGATAGAAGATACAGGAGCACTTCCACAAAAAGAAGAAGTGCTGATGCAGTAATTATTAGAAGAAAAAGGAAAGATGCAAATGGGTGTAGCCCCATTCCCCAGTCAGTTGGAGAAGCCTATGGATCCTATTGAAGATTATGACTTGGTCAAAGACCTAGACAGTTTTAAACCAAACTTAACATTCCGACAGTTATTACTGATGCTATCTCCTAGCTGCCGAAAGAAATTCAAAGGCATCTTGACAAGAAGACGTGGACTAAGGATCGCTCCTTCAACAATGACCAAGACCAATAAGGCATCGGAGCCTCTAAAGGAAGTAGATGTGGCCAATGCCTTCCTAGATCCTAGAACCCTAGAGATTAGTGTTTTGATAGAAGGAGCATTGATTGATGGAGGCTCATCGGTAAACATAATGACGGATGTCACAATGAAGGACTTAGGGTTGCAAGGAATTCAACCTACACAGTGGCTTATTAGATTGGCAGACCAAAGTAGAGTCCGTTGGGCATCCTCCCATACGTAAAAACAACCCTTGCAGGAAGAGATTATTGGCTGACATATTTGGTGGTCAAACCAAATTCTTATGGGACTTCATACCCTCTGCTATTGGGAAGACCTTGGCTTTTTGAAGCATGAGCCAGGACAGACTGGTTCAAAGGAATCCTAACCCTAGGTAGAGGACCTAATAAAGCGGTATTAAAGCTGTATGGATCGCAAAAAGGCAATGGATGCACATCCATTGAAGTCATAACTGACTCCTCTAACGAGGTAATAGATGGTACTTCAGGAGATGAAGATGCTGTTAAGCAGATCTTTCCTAAGAAAATAGAGGCATAGTCCCTAACAGTGGGCACTGTAAGCCAACTGCCAAGAGAAGTAAAATCCTTGTCCATGGGAGAATACCTCTTGCCTCAATTAGAATTAACTTTGGAAATCACCCCTAACAGTGAAATCCCTGCTACATGACAGTCGCAGAGACAGAGCAGAGACAGTACAGAGACAGTACAGTTACAGAGTAGAGACAGTACAGAGGCAGAGTAGATATAGAGCGGCTACAAAACAGAGATAGAGCGGATATCGAGACAGTTACAAAGACAGTAACAGATAAAGAGCTAGAGCTAGAGCCAAAGCTAGAAGCAGAGTCAGACGCTCTAACAGGAGCAGAAGTAGATGTAGAGGCAGCAGAAGATCTGTTCTTCTCCTACAGAGCCTCTACAGAAGCAGAGATAGAGCTTCCAGAGAAAGAGGATGAAAATGATGAGGAATAAAATGAAGTAGTTTATGAAAGTGCAGATGATCCCTTTGATAGAGAATGATCTTGTTGATGTCCCTACAGAGACCTCAGAGGGGCTGAAAATCTTCAAGTGCTGGATGGAATGACTATGGTTCCATTTGGGTTGATCAATGGACCACAAAGCATGCAGAATCTATATAAGCAATGGATTAAAGGCATAAAGATTAAGTTCACTAGTGGCTCCTGTTGCCCTGACCATTCAGTCCAAAGAAAAGATGATGATGATGCCCCCTGCTAGAAGCTAGAGCCGTCAGAGTCTCGGCCTCTAGCAGGTCCGTGCTATGTGACATTCCTACATGCATCTTCTGAGATGAATCCCTAAGTCCTGAAGAAATAACCACTCACACAGAAGCATAAAAAGCTCTGATATCCTTCCAGCAACCTAAAAAGACGAATGAGTCATCTGTTTAGAAGGAAGACACTAGTTCTAGTGGGACATCAGATGAGGATACTACTCTCTTAAAAGAGTCAGATCTCTATCCAGAAGCAATTTGTGGGACATTTATCCGCGAAGTGGAAGGTGAAAGACAAGTAACATTCCTGGATGCTGAGGGTACTGAAAGTCACCTGAAAGTGGGTCTTAATCTTCCAAAAGAAGAACTAGTGGTCTTGCGAGACCTACTCAAAGAGAACTTAGACGTGTGTGCTTGGTTGTACAAAGACCTAAAGGGGATTGATCCCACAGTATGTCAACATCACATTGATCTAGAGCCTGATACCAAACCTGTAAGGCAAAGACAAAGGCATATGAATCCTAATTATTCCGCTCTGGTGAAGGCCGAATTATTGAAACTTCTTGAAGCAGAGTTCATCTATCCCGTGGCTAACAGTGAATGGGTTTTGCCCATTGTGGTAGTACCCAAGAAGAACGGGAAACTTCGAATATGTGTCCACTTTCGAAAGCTCAATTCGAAGACGAAGAAGGATCATTTCCCTATCCCTTTTACAGACCAACTATTGGACACAGTGGCAGGTCATGAGCTTTATTCCCTCTTGGATGGATTCAGCGGATATAACCAAGTCCAAATTGCAGAAGAGGACCAATCCAAAACAACCTTCACCACAGAATGGGGGACCTATGCCTACAGAGTGATGCCATTCGGGCTCTGTAATGCTCCTGCCACCTTCCAATGAGTAATGATGGATGCCTTCCAGAATCATTTGCATGATTTCATTGAGGTGTATCTTGATGACTTTTGTGTTTATAGCTTGATCCAAGAGCATTGGGGACACCTAGAGCAATGTTTTGACAGATGCTGAGAGTATGGGATTTCTCTCAACCCCGACAAATGTGTCTTTGGCGTCTCCTCGGGGGTTCTTTTGGGCCATATTGTCTCTACACAAGGGATTGCAATAGACCCAGCAAAGATTGAGAAGATTGCCGCCTTAACAGCACCAACAAACCTCAAGCAATTAAGAGGATTTCTTGGCCATATGGGCTACTACAGGAGATTTATTGCACATTTTGCAACTAAGGCAGCCCCTCTACACAAGCTCCTAAGGAAAGAAGCTAATTTCCTTTGGACGGATGACTGTGATGAAGCCTTTAATACCCTAAAACAGTGTATGATCCAAGCACCTATTTTACAGCCTCCTGATTGGAGAAAGGAGTTCCATGTGCACACAGATGCATTAGTTGAAGGGCTAGGTGCTGTCCTTTGTCAAAAGGGCCCCTCTAAATTAGATCAACCGATATATTATGCAAGTCGAAAGGTCACTGATAGGGAACGGAACTATACAGTGACAGAGCTGGAGTGCTTGGCAATGGTGTTTGCACTAGAGAAGTTTCGACACTACCTATTGTCAACGCATTTCAAGTTCTATGTGGATCATGAAGCCCTGTCCTTCTTGATGAACAAAGCAGATGTTAAAGGACGACTGATGAGATGGTTGCTCCTATTCTAAGAGTTTGATTTTGAAGTGGTCACTAAGCCTGGCCGTTCCCATGTCCTAGCTGATCATCTGTCACGGATCCCTCAAACAGAAGAAGAGGAACAGGATGATCTAGATCTTTTTGATGCTTCTTTGTTTCTAGTTGAAATAGTTACTCCCTGGTATGCAGACATAGCCAATCTCCTGGCAACTCAACAATATCCTCCTGGCATCTCAAGCCGTGAGAAGAAGAAGCTTCTGTTAGAATCAGCCCCCTACACTTTGTTAGGCAGTGCACTGTACAAGAAAGGCAAAGATGAAGTGCTGCGAAGATGTGTTGCAGGAGATGAAATCAGTATAATATTGAAAGTATGCCATGATGAACCATGTGGTGGACACTTCGCAGGAGAAGCGACAGCTAGGAAGGCTCTGCTAGCAGGATATTGGTGGCCGATCCTCCACAAGGATGCATATGACTACTGCAAGAGATGTGATGCTTTTCAGCGAATGGGAAAACCCACCCAAATAAGTGCCATGCTACTTCAACCCGTTCTCCCCCTAAAGCCGTTTGAGAAGTGGGGGATTGATTTTTTGGGTCCCATTGATCCACCCACCAGACGGAAGCAGAATAGATACATCCTAGTATGTACGGATTATGTCACAAAGTGGTGTGAAGCTAAAGCCGTGAAGCAGGATGATGGTAACAGTGTAGCTCTATTCATGTACGAGAATATTATCACCCGTTTTGGCAGTCCCCTTGAGTTGGTAAGTGACAGAGGTACTCATTTCCTTAACAAAATCATGGAGGAGTTGACGGAACTGTATAAGATCCGCCATCGTAAGTCCACTCCCTATTACCCCAGAGCCAACGGCCAAGTTGAAGTCACCAATCACATCCTCTGCTCGATTCTGACAAGAACGATTGCCGCAAATCATCGTGATTGGGACCATCGACTTACAGAGGCCCTTTGGGCGTACAGAACCTCTCATAAGGCAGCAACAGGACAGACCCCTTTTCAGCTAGTGTATGGTACAGAAGCTGTATTCCCTGTTAAGCTGGAATTGCCCTCTTTGTGAGTGGCAGTTAAAGAACACTTGGGAGATAATGAGTCATTACAACACCGTCTCCTGTACTTGGAATGCTTGGATGAGATACGGCGGATGGCTCTACAGTGCATGGAAACTACTCAAGCATGACGCAAGGCCTATCATGACAGTTTCATCAAGCACAAGGAGTTCAAAGAAGGTGATCTTGTTCTAGCCTATGATTTGAGATTTGGCAAGTTTCTTGGCAAGCTCCAACAACGGTGGATGGGCCCGTACAAGGTACTTGCCGTCAATCCTAACGGCTCTGTTCAGGTGCAGACCATTGATACCTCTGATGATCCTTTCCTGATCAATGGCTATCGTTTGAAGAAGTACTTCCCTCCCTGGGGAACTTGTTGAGAGTGGAAAAAGACTGAATTTTTGACTGATTTTTATTATTTTTGAGGTCTGAATGATTGATTTTTGGTGAATTTAGAGTGATGTATGATTGTTAATGGAAGTATTTGAGAGTGTTTTGGATGATATTGATTATGTTTTGGAAGTTCATGATGATTTTCAGTGGAGATATGAGGTTCTGTGATGTTTTGATAGGTTCTGATTGGTTTTGTATACCTTCTGTATAGCTTCTGCTTTGTTCTGATTGTCTTCTATATGAAGCATGGATTGATGATTGATGAAGATTGAGATCTTTTGAAAGCTTATTGAATAGTTTTTTTTAGAGTTTGTAATGGTTTGAGTATGAGTTATGAGGTTTTGATGACCTTCTGTAACCTTCTGTAGATCTTCTGTAGAGCTTCTGTCTCTATTCTGTAAACTGTATTGTAACTATACTATGACTGTTTTGTAGACCTTCTGTAAGTGTTCTGTAGAATGTATGTGTGACTTTGGGAAAGTTTTTTAACCTTTGGAAATGATGAGTCTAAGTTCAAAAGAGCTAAAATAGGTAGAAGAAACAGCTGCTGAAGACTGAAGAGAAGACTAAGTGACAGTGACAGTAGTGAGCTGTGAAAAGACACTGTAGTGGCTCTAGTGACTCTTCATATCAGACATACCTCTTGGGAGGTGCATCCACGACCTAAGAAGGATTATTGAGGGTTATTATGAGAGCATTGTAGTGAGGATATGATGCACTATTGATGGAGAGAGAGAGAGAGAGAGTCAGAGATAGTCAAATCTATGAAAACAATGTAACTGTATATGAGAGATTGAGAGAGAGAACTATGAAGACATTGAAGATGGATAATATGTGATTGATTTCCATTCAAAGATGGTGTATTCCTTTGTGTTCTTTTTTCTATTGATGGATTTTGTAAAGATGTTGAAGAATGTGGTTGATTCTATCAAATCCATGGGAGATATCTACTATGATGCTGCGTGAAGAATTGCTGTTTTTTTTGTTTTGATGATCAAAAGAATGAAATAAAATCTTGTTGATGTTACAAGATAGATTTTCTTACAAGAGAATTCCCTTTTCCTTGGTATTTCTCTTGGGGCTCCATGTTTTTGGTGCGCAGCCGGGGAAACTTGCCATCAACAAGCACCAGAAGAGGTTGAAAATGAGGGAAATGGCATTGCCAAGAAGAGAAGAATTCAATGGATGTTTGTGAAGTTCCTTCTTCCACTAAAGAGTTAAAATTTCTCATAATCAAAGCCACTTTCCACAAGAATTTCATCCCACAATGGCGGAAACATATCACCATCATGATGCATGCTCTATGTGGTGGACTGTTTCCTCTTCCTGTTGAAGCAGCAGAAACTTGCATCTTGGTGGCAAACTATTTGGGAACAAACTAAAGAGCAGAAACATAGAGAATGACCTGTTGAGATATCGAGCTCCAGTCGTGATATGTTAGGGTGACCGTTCTGCATTTATGTCACCGACTTGTCAGTTGCAGATGCCGTTGGTACACCGCCCATGAATAATAGCTAGATGACAGCTATCCTTATCTACTCTAGTTCGTGGCTCAGTTAGTATGCCACCTTAGTTAGTTGAGGTTTGTTTGAGACCCATATATAGGGTTCTTCTATTTCTATGTACTTGAGTTCTTTTGGCTTACACAACTAAGAAGAGGAAAACTGTTTTCAGCCTCCACCCTTGTGTATATTCCCCCATTGTGCAAGCAAGAAAGCTACAAGTGAGACTCCTTCCTTCTCTCCCATAATCTTGACATGGTATCAGAGCCTTGTTCGTGGTAAGGAGCTCAAGAAAGCAAACCAAGTTCGCGGTGTTCTGGTAAGAGGAGCAGTGTTGCTTTCATTTTCTGTTTTGGGAGCAGATCTCTGCAGGTAGCACAGCCGGAAATTGCAAGAGTGTATTGTCTCAGGTTGAGACGCCCTTCGCGGTGAAGCAAGAGGGCAGTATATGCTGGGGTGAGGGCTTTAGCCCTTGGTGACCCTCTTTTTTTATTTGAGGCCATTTTGGGGCCTGTTTTGGAGGCGGAAGTTTTCTGCATGCACTGAGGAAAAGACCCTATTTTATGCCGTGCGACCACTGTTCTACAGGTCGGTGAAAAGTTATTGTAGAAATTGCATCATATGCTTGTGCACAGAGACATTGGGAGTTACACAATCATCCTTGTTGCCCGTTGATGCAAAATCGTCACTTGGAAGTGACTGTGTGGTCAAATACCACTTTCATCAGTTTTGCAGATTTGCCCTTGTGAGGCTGAAGCTGTGTTCTTTGCAGTGACAGAATTTCTTGCAGTGTTCTGTAATGGCGTCTGATTCTCTTTCACAGATTGTCACTGAAAAGCTTGACAAGAACAACTTCCAAGCATGGAAGTTTAGAATGATGAATTTTCTTATGGGAAAAGGATATTGTGAATTCATTGCAGGAAATGAAGAACGAGTTCTTCCTGATGTTCCCAATCAACAGCAAATGCAGGCATTTAAAGCATGGCATGAGAGAGCCAGAAAAGTTATGTACTGGCTGTCTATCAGCATTTCAGACTCTATGATTGTGCATATTCAAGATGCAAGTACGCCAAAGGAGGCATGGGATACTTTGTCAAAAATGTATAGCACAAATAAGCAAGCCAGGAAAATGTAGCTCAAGCAAGAGTTGCATAATGTGCAAAGAGAAAATATGAGCATCAATGACTACCACATGAAGGTGAAGAAGATTGAGATGCACTTGCTTCCATTGGGTCACCAGTGGAAGATGATGATTTAGTTTTTGTGACCTTAAATGGTCTAGAAAAGGATTATGCACAGTTTCGGACATCCATTTCAGTTTGTGAAAGATTTCCTG
Organism: Lygodium microphyllum; assembly: GCF_053477565.2. Taxonomy (NCBI): domain Eukaryota; kingdom Viridiplantae; phylum Streptophyta; class Polypodiopsida; order Schizaeales; family Lygodiaceae; genus Lygodium; species Lygodium microphyllum. Next base: position 160,731,094 of record NC_141139.1, on the reverse strand, counting down.
ATTTTGAGGAGTTGATTGCTCTTCTAATTTCTAAGGAGCAGAGAAATGGTGGTGCATCTTCTTCAGGAGGAACTTCAAAAGAAACTGTCTTCTACTCAAATGCTGGAAGAGGTAGAGGTAGAGGTAGAGGAGGCCGATCTGGAGGCCGTAGTAGAAATCAGAATATGCAGCAGACTCAAGAAAACCAGTCCTATGGAGGAAGATGTGGTAACTCTGCCAAAGAGGTCATGGTGGATGGCAAAGAGGCCAAAATGCAAACAGTAATGTTGAATGCTGCTACTGTGGTAAAATGGGTCATATGGCTAAAGACTGCTATAAAAAGCAGAATGACATCATGAATGGAAAACTGCAACAAGGGAATTATGCATCTTCTAGTAGACAGGGTGATGATAGAAATGAGAATTTGTTTATGGTGCAGCACATGAACAATTCTGTGACAAGTGTAGAAGAAAGCAACGATGTATGGTATCTTGACTCAGGTGCATCAAACCACATGACAGGTCATGCAGAATGGATGGAGATACTGCACATCCTATTATGCAGATTGGAAAAATTCCTTTGTCTATGCAGGATGGAAAAAAGAAATACCTGTCAGATGTATTTCATGTCCCGAATATCACCAAGAATCTGGTTTCTATTGGTGAAATGGTTGAGCAGGGCTTGCAGGTCAGCTGTAATCCTCATGGATGCTTTGTTGAGGATATGAAAAATAAAGGTCGCTTGATAGCAAAAGGAAAGAAGAAGGGCAGAATGTTTACATTGGATGCAGACATGCCTGAATTGAGTGCAGCAATGTTTGCACATGGGACCGGTGTAGTTGCAGATATTGATATCTGGCATAAACACATTGGTCATGTTAACGTACAACGACTTAAATCAATGCAGGCCCAAAATATTGTTGCAAGATTGCCTAAATTCAAGGTTGCAGAAATGCATAAGGTATGTGAAGCCTGTCAATTTGGAAAATAGGCAAGGAAATCATTTCCTAGACATGTTCAAGAGAGTAAGAAGCCATTGGAATTAATCCACTCTGATGTGTGGACTACTAAAGTTGCATCTCTTGGAGGCTGTCATTATTTTGTCACTTTTATTGATGACTATAGCAGAAAAATTTGTGTGTATTTTATGAAAAAGAAAAGTGAAGTTTTTGGGCATTTCAAAACTCTTAAAGCTATGGTTGAAAAAGAAAAAGACCTGCAAATAAAATGCCTAAGGTCAGATGGAGGGGGAGAGTACCTCTCAAATGAGTTTGCAAGGTTCCTGCAGGAGCATGGCATAAAGCAGCAATATTCATGCAGTCATACCCCACAACAAAATGGAATTGCAGAAAGGAAAAATAGGCATATTGGAGAGGTATCTCGTGCCATGCTCAATGAAAAAGACTTGCCAGATTTTTACTGGGCTGAAGCAGTTGCTACAGCAGTCTACATAATGAACAGGACTCCCATTGCAGCAATACATGGGATGACTCCAGAGGAGAGGTATACTGGTAAGAAACCAGATATTTCTCATTTGAAGATTTTTGGCTGCATTGCCTATGTTCATGTGCCAGATGAGTTGAGATCCAAGTTGGATCCAAAAGCTGAGAAGTGCATCTTTATTGGTTACTCTCTGCAGCAGCAGAAAGGGTATAGATGCTATAACCCTTCTACTCGTAAGTTTACAGTGAGCAGAGATGTTGTTTTTTATGAGATGAGTAGCTGGTATAAACCAGTAAATGTGATTGATGATGTAGATGCACAAAATGGTAATGCTGCACAGAATTCACAGCAGCAGTCACAAAATATTAGTGGACCTGGAGCGTCCTCTAGCAGTGGTTCACATTATTCGCCATGGACAGGCAGATTGAGATCAGGAGAATCTTCTCAAAGCAATGCAGATAGTGGTATGCAGGTATCACGAAAAGGAAAAGAGAAGGTAGATCAGCCCATATTTGATGTGAATGCAGGTCACTCTTATGTGGATGGTGAATCCAGTGGCTTTGAACAGAGCATTGATGATGAGTTGGGTATCCCTTCTATTGTTACACCTGGAGTAAGGAAGACCAGGGATGTTTTGAGAGCACCTGGAAGTGAGCCTACTTTGCATAGGTCTACCAGAGCTAGGTATCCTGTGGATACGTTGAAATATGATGGATTTATAGCCATTCACTATGCATATATGGTCAAAGTGATACAGGAACCAGAACCCACTTCTTTTGAGCAAGCCATGGAAAAAGAAAAATAGGAGAAAGCCATGGATGAAGAAATGGATGCCTTGGAAGCAAATGCTACATGGGAATTGGTACCTTTGTCTAAAGGTAAGAATGCAATTGGCTGTAAGTGGGTTTATAAGGTGAAACACAATGCAGATGGTTCTGTGAACAGATAAAAGGCAAGATTAGTAGTCAAGGGGTATGCACAAACATATGGCATTGACTATGAAGAAACATTCAGTCCGGTTGCAAGGATGGCAACCGTAAGAGCAGTCATTGCTATGGCTGCATCAAAGGAATGGTCTTTACATTAGATGGATGTAAAGAATGCCTTCTTGCATGGTGATTTGCAAGAAGAGGTATATATGGAGCAGCCACCAGGTTATGTGCATGCTGTTCATCCTGAGTTTGTTTGAAGGTTGAAGAAAGCCTTGTATGGCTTGAAGCAAGCACCTAGAGCATGGTCTGACAAGATAGGACAGTATCTTGTCACTATTGGCTTTCAGATTTCCAAGGCAGATTTTTCACTTTATGTGAGAAAAACAGAGAAATGTATTATGCTACTTGTCATTTATGTTGATGATTTGATTATGACAGGTGACAGTGATGAAGATATCCTTCATGTGAAAATGCTATTGAAGCAGAAGTTTGAGATGAAGGATTTGGGAGAGCTGCGTTATTTCTTGGGCATTGAGGTGATTAGATTACCAAGTGGGATATAGCTCTTGCAGAGGCAGTATGGATTGGACATGCTGTCCAAATATGGGATGACAGGCTGTAAGCCTATTTCAGTTTCTTTGGAGCAGAATGTGAAGCTGAGCACAGATGCAGGTGAGCTTTTGGAAGACCCTACTATGTACAGACGCATAGTAGGAAGTTTGATTTATATGACTATTACGAGGCCAGATTTGAGCTATGCTGTTGGATTAGTAAGTCAGTTTATGCAGGCTCCAAGGAAACCACATTTGGATGCGGCTAGACGCATACTCAGGTATGTGAAGTCCACATTGCAGTATGGACTATTTTATGAGACTGGGGTTCAGATACAGTTGCATGGATACACTGATGCTGATTGGGCTGGTAGTATTTCTGATAGACGATCTACCAGTGGATATGTGTTCTCTTTTGGGAGTGCTGCAGTCACTTGGAGCAAAAAGAAACAGCCTACAGTTGCCTTGTCGAGCACAGAGGCTGAGTACAGGGGCGCAACAATGGCTGCATGTGAGGTAGCTTGGTTGCATAAGCTACTTTATGATATGCATCAGCCTACAGATGGGCCAGTTCTCATTTATTGTGACAACATGAGTAGTATACACTTGGCAAATAACCCAGTCTATCATGCTAGAACAAAGCACATTGAGGTGCATTATCTCTATGTGCGAGAGAGAGTTTTACTAGGTCTTATTGACCTAGATTATGTCAGCACAGAGGATCAGGTAGCTGACATATTCACGAAGGCATTGGGCGTAGAGAAGCTGCGCAAGTTCAGAGACCTGCTTGGTGTGCAGGAATTGGGATTGAGTTGGAGGGGGAGTGTTGAGATATCGAGCTCCACTCGTGATATGCCAGGGTGACCGTTGTGCATTTATGTCACCGACTTGTCAGTTGCAGATGCGGTTGGTACACCGCCCATGAATAATAGCTAGATGACAGCTATCCTTATCTACTCTAGTTTGTGGCTCAGTTAGTATGCCACCTTAGTTAGTTGAGTTTGGTTTGAGATCCATATATAGGGTTCTTCTATTTCTATGTACTTGAGTTCTTTTGGCTTACACAACTAAGAAGAGGAAAACTGTTTTCAGCCTCCACCCTTGTGTGTATTCCCCCATTGTGCAAGCAAGAAAGCTACAAGTGAGACTCCTTCCTTCCCTCCCACAATCTTGACATGACCATCCATGGAAGATTTGGCATTCATTGAGAAGTTTCCAGACATCATCAAATGGGAGATTGTGAAGAAGCTTCAGGAGTCTTGGTCTGTAGAGGTTCACGAAGACAAGAAGGAAAAAAATTAGAATTTGTTCGTGGATGCTCAACGGCAAGATACATGGGATGCTTGGTGCACTGATAATCTTATGTTTGTTCAATTAGCAACCCACTGGAAGTTGGTAGACAAAGTTTTTTTCACAACCTACACTGTTGAAACCCTCAGAAGCTGGCATTATTATAATGACGCAACAACGATCCTAAGAAGAATGAGTTTTGATACTTTTAGAACAGAATATCTTCCCCTCTGTAGTGGTTTGAAAGCTGAATTCAGAGATGTTGAAAAGAAGGAAGTAGAGGAGATGTTGGCCAGAGAGTCCCTCAGAGAGACTGAAGCCCTCTCTGATACTATCCTGTTGAGTCTAGAACAACTGGTTGAAGCCAACCCCCTGATGAATGACGCAATAAAGAGATAAGCATTGGAACGAGTCTAGAGATACGTGAGAAGAGAAAAGGCAAAAATCAAAGCTGAGAACGAGCTCGCAGTAGAAGCTTCCTTTGACGCCCTAAAATCACTCTTTACAGAAGTCCCCATGGCGACTCAAGGTTCCCTTCCTAGTCAGATTCATCCTGGAAATATTGATGATAGGCCACCAAATGTAGTCCCATTGCCAGTTTTTAAGGGAGAGTACAATGAAGACCATGATCTTCATGTAGCAGAGTTTATGGTAGCATGTGTGGCTAACAATGCTAGGACCCCTGAGCATTGGTTAGCAATATTTCCTGCCACTTTCAAGGGCGTGGCGTTTCAGTGGTATGAGAGACAAGCAGCAGGAACTTTTGACACATGGGACAACCTAAAGTTGGCCTTCCTTACTAAATTCAGGCGTGAAGGTTTTGAAGAGCGGATGCAAGAGGAGTTCATCCTCTGGAGAAAGAGTAGAAGCTTATGTCTCGCGAATGGAATCCATCCTGAAGAGATGGACTAACCATCATTTGGATGAAGGTATCCAGAAAGGAGTGTTTCTCAGGGGCCTATAACCAGAAGTTCGCAAGTTCATGGAATTGAGAAGACCAGTCAATCTGCAAGCTACAGTGGAAGGTGCAAGATTGTATGACAAAGTTGAAGCAAGGCTGTCAATGACTCCAGGAAGAGGAGTTTTCCCTCCTCCTATACCTGGAATGGTATACCCATCAAATGCGGTCCCAGGGACAGTTCGCTACCCCTATCCCCAGATGCAAAAAGTGTCACAGTATAGTGCACCTAATCTAGTGTGGTCACCGCAGACGACAGTGCCTCAGATGATGGTTCAACCACAACAATAGTGGCCTCAAATAGTTCCTCCACCAATGGCAACTCAACAACGGTGGAATCCTACCAATTGGAATCAACAATCCCAAGTCTCAATAGGAGCTCTGAATCAGAGCTAGAATAGAGGATCTTTTGGATCTACCCAACCAGTGTATGCGGTAATTACAAAAGCTTCCCAAAACCCTACAACAAGCACTACAGGAGGTGAAAATCTGAAGGACTACTTATCTAACTTAGTTGCAAGTATCAAGAAAGAGCTTCTGGATGTGATTACAGAGCAGTTACAGACGTTGAAGGTGAATACCACTGATATATCCACTTCTGCAGGAGCCGGAAGAGATGTGATGCGGTCAAATACTTGGTGTGGAAAGTGTCATCAAGCGGGACATTTAGCCACTGAATGTACCCAAAAACCAACCATTCCTGGAGCCTTCTGTTCTTACTGTTTGCGAAAGAACCATACAGAGGATATTTGCTCTCTGAAAGAGATGCATGAACAAAGACAGAAGGATGAAAATGCAAGATTCAACTTGCTGGAATCTAAAATGACAACACAAGATATTGGACCCAAGCCTAGAGAGTTTGGTCCTAATTTCAGTCCAAAGAGGTTTCCCTCTCAAAGTTACAGAGGTCGACAATCCGGCGGTGGTCAAAGATCTGAGGTGGAGTGTTACAGATGCAGAGAAAAGGGACACATTTCACCAAATTGTCCAAATCCCAGAAGGTCAGCGGATTACAAGCCCTTATGCAGTCGATGCAAAGAAGAAGGCCACACTGCAAAGGACTGTCCTAGTCCAGCCCCTGTAAAGGCCAATGTCACTGATAGCCAACAGAAGGTACAAGAACCTGCTTCCAATTTGGTCGAGTTGGAAGTTTCCACTGTGACGCGCACCAAGAAGAAGGAACCAGTGGTTCAAAATGGAAATGACTCTCCTGCCAAGACTGTGAAGTTCAATCTACCTGCAGAGGGCAGAGCAGTACAGAACAATACAGTACAGTATAGAGCACTATAGTGCCACAGAAGGCTACAGAGACAGTCCCGGAGACAGAACCAAAGGCCCAGGAGATAGATGATACAGAAGCACTTCCAGAGACAGAAGAAGTGCCGATGTTGCAATTGTTAGAAGAAAAAGGAAAGATGAAAATGTGTGTAGTCCCATTCTCCAGCCGGCTGGAGAAGCCTGTGGATCCTATTAAAGATTATGACTTGGTCAAAGACCTAGATACTTTTAAACCAAACTTAACATTTTGGCAGTTGCTGATGCTGTCTCCCAGCTATCGAAAGAGATTCAAAAGCATCTTGACACAAAGGCGTGGATTAAGGATCGCTCCTTCAACAACGACCAAAACCAATAAGGCCTCAAAGCCTGTAAAGGAAGTAGATGTGGCCCATGCCTTTTTAGATCCTGGAACCCCAGAGATTAGTGTATGGATAGAAGGATGCTTTATTTCAGATGCATTGATTGATGGAGGCTCATCAATAAACATAATGACGGATGTCACCATGAAGGACTTAGGGTTGCAAGGAATTCAACCTACACAGTGGCTTATCAGATTGGTCTCATACCAAAGTAGAGTCAAACCGTTGGGCATCCTCCCATATGTAAAAACAACTCTTGCAGGAAGGGACTATTAGCTGACATATTTGGTGGTCAAACCAAATTCTTATGGAACCTCATACCCTCTGCTATTGGGAAGACCTTGGCTTTTTGAAGCAAGAGCCAAGATGGATTGGTTCAAAGGAACCCTAACCCTAGGCAGAGGACCCAACAAAGCGGTGTTAAAGCTGTATGGATCGCAAAAAGGCAATGGATCCACATCCATTGAATTCATAAATGACTCCTCTAACGAGGTAACATATGGTACATTAGGAGATGAAGAGGCTGTTAAGCAAATCTTTCCTAAGAAAACGGAGGCACAGTCCCTAACAGTGAGCACTGTAAGCCAACTGCCAAGGGAAGTAAAATCATTGACCATGGGTGAATATCTCCTACCTCAATTAGAATTAACTTTTGAAATCACCTCTGACAGTGAAATAGAAGCATGGATGTATTGTTCTCCCTGTTACATGATAGTCGCAGAGACAGAGCAGAGATAGTATAGAGACAGTATAGTTACAGAGCAGAGAAAATACAGAGACAGAGCGGATACAGAGACAGTAACAGATACAGAGCCAGAACCAGAAGCAGAAGTAGAGTCAAAACTGGTGACGGAAGCAGAAGCAGATGCAGAGGCAGAGGCAGAGGCAGAGGCAGACGATCTATTCTTCTCCTATAGAGCCTCTACAGCAGTAGAGACAGAGCCCCCAGAAGATGAGAATGAAACTGATGAGGAAGAAAATGAAGTAGGCTATGGAAGTGCAGATGAAGAATTTCCTTTGATAGAAGATGATTTGGTTGATGTCCCTACAGAGACCTCAGAGGCCGAATATCTCAGGGTACTGGATGGAATGACCATGGTTCCGTTTGGGTTGGTCAATGTACCCCAAAGTATGCAGAATCTATATAAGCGATGGATTAAAGGAATAAAAATTAAGTTCACCAATGGCTCCTGTCGCCCTGACTGTTCAGTCCAAAGAGAAGATGATGATGATGCCCCCTGCCAACAGAAGCCCAACCCCTCAAAGCCACGGCCTCTAGCAGGTTCGTGCTATGTGACATTCCTGGATGCATCCTCTGAAGATGAAGCCTTGAGTCCTGAAGAGATCACCACTCACACAGAAGCAAGCAAAGCTCTGATACCCTTTCAGCAACCTCAACAGACAAATGAGTCATCTGTTCAGAAGGAGGACACTGGTTCTAGTGGGACATTAAATGAGGATACTACTCTCTTGAAAGAGTCAAACCTCTACCCAGAAGTAATCCTGGGACATTTATCCGCAAAGTGGAAGGTGAAAGAACATTCCTGGATGCTAAGGGTACTGAACGTCACCTGAAAGTGGGTCTCAATCTTCCAGAATAAGAATTGCTAGTCTTGGGAGACCTACTAAAGGAGAACTTAGATGTGTTTGGTTGGTCCTATAAAGACCTAAAGGGGATTGATCCCACAGTATGTCAACATCACATTGATCTAGAGCCCGATGCCAAACCTGTAAGGCAAAGACAAAGAGGATGAATCCTTTGCTCTGGTGAAGGCCGAATTATTGAAACTCCTTGAAGCAGAGTTCATTTATCCCGTGGCTAACAGTGAATGGGTTTCGCCCATTGTGGTAGTACCCAAGAAGAACGGGAAGCTCCAAATATGTGTTGACTTCCGAAAGCTCAATTCAAAGACAAAGAAGGATCACTTCCCTATCCCTTTTACAGACCAACTGTTGGACACAGTAGCAGGCCATGAGCTGTATTCCCTCTTGGATGGATTTAGTGGATATAACCAAGTCCAAATCGCAGAAGAGGACCAATCTAAAACAACGTTCACCACGGAATGGGGGACATATGCCTATAGAGTGATGCCATTCGGGCTCTGTAATGCTCCTGCTACCTTCCAATGAGTAATGATGGCAGCCTTCCAGAACCATCTGCATGATTTCATTGAGGTGTACCTTGATGACTTCTGTGTCTATAGTTTGATCCGTGAGCACTGGGGACACCTAGAGCAATGTTTTGAAAGATGCCGAGAGTATGGGATTTCTCTCAACCCCGACAAATGTGTCTTTGGTGTCTCCTCAGGAGTTCTCTTGGGCCATATTGTCTCTGCACAAGGAATGGCAACAGACCTGACAAAGATTGAAAAGATTGCCGCCTTAATAGCACCGACAAACCTCAAACAATTGAGAGGATTTCTTGGCCATGTGGGCTATTACAGAAGGCTTATTGCACATTTTGTAACTAAGGCATCCCCTCTGCACAAGCTCCTAAGGAAAGAAGCTGATTTCCTTTGGACGGATGACTATGAGGAAGCCTTTAATACCCTAAAACAATGCTTGATTGAGGCACCTATTTTATAGCCTCCTGATTGGACGAAGGAGTTTCATGTACACAAAGATGCATCAGTTGAAGGGCTAGGTGCTATCCTATGTCAAAAGGGCTCCTCAAAATTAGATCAACCGATATATTATGCAAGCCAAAAGGTCACTGATAGGGAACGGAACTATACAGTGGCAGAGCTGGAGTGCTTGGCAATGGTGTTTGCCCTAGAGAAGTTTCGCCACTACTTACTGTCTACCCACTTTAAATTTTATGTGGATCATGAGGCCCTGTCCTTCCTGATGAACAAAGTAGATGTGAAAGGACGAATGATGAGAGGGCTCCTTCTATTCCAGGAGTTTGACTTTGAGGTAATTACCAAACCTGGTCATTCCCATGTTCTGGCTGATCATCTGTTGCGTATCCCACAGACTGCAGATGAGGAGCAGGATGATCCAGACCTCCCTGATGCTTCCCTATTCCTGGTAGAAATTGTAACCCCCTGGTATGCAGACATTGCCAATATGCTTGCATTTCAAGTCGGGAAAGGAAGAAGCTTATGTTAGAATCAGCCCCCTACACCCTGTTAGGTGGAGCACTGTACAAGAAAGGCAAAGATGAAGTGCTCAGAAGATGTGTTGCAGGAGATGAGATTGGGATTGTTTTGAAGGCTTGCCATGACGAGCCATGTGGAGGCCACTTTACAGGAGAAGCTACAACCAGGAAGGCTCTACTAGCAAGATACTGGTGGCCGACCCTCCACAAGGATGCATATGATTACTGTAAAAGATGTGATGCTTGTCAGCGAATGGGGAAACCCATCAAAACAAGTGCCATGCCACTGCAACCTATCCTTCCTTTGAAGCCATTCGAGAAGTGGAGCATCGACTTTGTCGGCCTGATCGATCCTCCCATCAGAAGGAAAAAGAATAGATACATCTTGGTATGTATGGATTATGTCACAAAGTGGTGTGAAGCTAAAGCCCTAAAGCGGGACGATGGTAACAACGTGGCCCTGTTCATGTACGAGATTATCATCACCCGTTTTGGCAGTCCCCTAGAGCTGGTAAGTGGCAGAGGCACTCATTTCATTAATAAAGTCATGGAAGAGTTGACAGAGCTGTATAAGATCCGCCATTGCAAGTCCACTCCTTACTACCCTAGAGCCAATGGCCAAGTCGAAGTCACCAATCGCATCCTCTGCTCAATCCTGACAAGAATAATTGTCGCACATCGTCATGATTGGGATGATTGACTTACATAAAGCAGCAATAGGACAGACACCCTTCCAGCTAGTGTATGGTACAGAAGCTATTTTCCCTGTTGAACTGGAATTGCCCTCTTTGCAAGTGGCTATCAAAGAGCGTTTGGGGGACGATGATTCACTGCAACGCCGTCTCCTGCATTTGGAATGTTTAGACGAAATTCGCAGGATGGCTCTACAGTGCATGGAAGCCACTCAAGCTCGACGTAAGGCTTACCATGACAACTTCATCAAGCATAAGGAGTTCAAAGAAGGTGATTTGGTCCTAGCCTATGATTCACGATTTGGCAAGTTTCCTGGCAAGCTCCAACAGTGGTGGATGGGCCCATATAAGGTACTTGTTGTCAACCCTAATGGCTCTGTCCAAGTGCAGACCGTTGATGTCTCTGATGATCCCTTCCTGATCAATGGATATCGCCTGAAGAAGTACTTCCCTCCTTGGGGATCTTGACAATCACGGTCACCTGATCATTTCCCCCGTTGGCGTGGCACTGTAACTCTTATGATGCTACTTTTGTTAGCTGTTCTTCAGCCGCTCCTGATGAGGTGGACGCAACCCTCTGTCCCCTCAGTCCCACCTTCCAGCCCTGATCTCTTATCCTCTATTTTCCACTAGCGGCAGTGGCGAGGTTGGTTTTGACAAATGATATTTCTACCATTCCCTTACTTAATTCCAAAAAAAGAAAAAAAAAATACATATCGGTCATGGGAGAAAAGGACTTCGGTCCCTGTCATGCTGACCTATTCTTCGAGAAAAGGTGGAGACACCCTCGGGAATAGGAGAAAAAAAACAACAATAAAACATAAACAAAAGCAAGGAAAAGAAAAAAAAAACAAGAAAAGAAGAAAAAAACTATTATGGGAGAAAATGACAAAATTCCCTGTCATAGCAGGCCTCGTTCCAAGAAAAGGTGGTCAACACCCTTGGGCGAGAAGCTAGATGTGGAAAAGGTGGCAACACCCAGCAGTCCAGAAAGTGGATTCATCAGTTGACATCCCCAGGATCCAGTTCCGAAGCTGCCTCCCTTGGTATGCTGTGTCCTATGCCTTTCTGCAGAGCGTTTGACAGTCCTCTAGCAGATGCCATGTTCCTATCTAAACCCACGTTCGATCTGATAGCTACCTCCATGGGTACGCCTATTCAGCAACAACTGAGGACGCGATCTTCATCAACAAACAATCGAGTGGCACGAGCTTTCATCTTCACCAGATGGGGAAGTGAGTATGGTTGCCCTTTGTAATTATCAACAGAGAGTGAGACAGAGGGTGGGGTGAGTGACCAGTCTTTTCCATTCAAATCAAATGAGAGGTGAGAAGTGTGAATGAAGTGTTGCACCCACGGGATGTGCCTCTCAATGCACAAAGCACGATCTGTTTCTGTGCACTGCACCATAAGGCTCCCTGGCCTTCCTTCTTGCACTGTATGCTGGCACAGGGTGGGATACACAGTTGCACCATCAAATGCGCACAAGGCATACAACCTTTGCACAAGTGACCGTAAGGATTACATCAATGGGTTTCAGGAAAGGGCTGCCCTCTGTATCTTTCAACAGAGCATGAGTTAGAGGGTGGGCTGTTGAGTGTTGAAATGACTTGTTTTTTGGCTGATTTTTGTTGTTTTTGAGAGCTGAATGGTTGATTTTATGAGATGATTGATTGGTTTGGAAGTGGTTTGAGAGTGTTTTGGATGATATTGATTGTGTTTTGGAAGTTCATGATGTTTGTTAGTGGTTCTGTGATGTTCTGATAGGTTCTGATTGGTTCTGTATACTTTCTGTTTTGTTCTGTTTTGGTCTGTTTTGTTCTGATTGTCTTCTGTAAGGAGGGATGGAGTATTGATTGATGAAGATTGAGATATTGAGAAAGCTTATTGAATGGTTTGTGAGAGTTTGGAATGGTTTGAGAATGAGTTATGTGGTTTTGATGACCTTCTGTAACCTTCTATAGGTCTTCTGTAGAGCTTCTGTCTCTGTTCTATTCTGTTCTGTACTGTAGCTGTTCTGATACTGTTCTGTGACTGTTCTGTATGCTTCTGTATGTGTTCTGATGGATGAGAGTGTAGCTTGGGAAAGTTTTCTAGCCTTGGAAAGAGGTGAATACAAGTGCAAAAGAGCTGGAAGAAGTAGCTGCTGAAGACTCAAGTGAAGACTAGAGTGAAGTGACAGTAGTGAGCTATGAAAGGACACTGTAGTGGCTCTGGTGACTCTTCATATCATACATACCTCTTGGGAGGGGTATCCACGACCTAAGAAGGATTATTGAGAGTGATTTTGAGAGATTTTAGTAAGGATATGATGTATTATTGATGGAGAGAGAGAGAGAGAGTCAGAGATAGCCAATTCTATTAAACAGAGTGATTGTATATGAGAGATTGAGAGAGAAGACTATGAAGATATTGAAGATGAATACTATGTGATGTATTTCCATTCAAAGATGGTGTATTCCTTTGCTTTCTTTGTTATATTGATGGATTTTATGAAGATATTGAAGAATATGGTTGATTCTATCAAATCCGTGGGAGATCTACATGATGCTGTATGAAGATTTGTTGTGCCTGGTGTTCTTTTCTTCATTGTGATCATATGAAACATAATAAACAAGCTTGTTGATGTTACAAGATAGATTTTCTTGTAAGAGAATTCCCTTTTCCTTGGTGTTCCTCTCGGGGCTCCATGTTTTTGGTGCGCAGCCGGGAAAACTTGCCATCAACAAGCACCAGAAGAGGCTGAAAATGAAGGAAATGGCATTGCCAAGAAGAGAAGAATTCAATGGATGCTTGTAAAGTTCCTTCTTCCACTGAAGAGTTGGAATTCCTCATAATCAAAGCCACTTTCCACAAGAAGTTCATCCCACAATGGCGGAAACACATCACTATCATGATGCATGCTCTATGTGGTGGACAGTTTCCTCTTCCTGTTGAAGCAGCAGAAACTTGCATCTTGGTGGCAAACTGTTTGGGAATAAATTGAAGAGTAGAAACAGAGAGAATGACCATCCATGGCATTCATTGAGAAGTTTCCAGACAACATCAAGTGGGAGATTGTGAAGAAGCTTCAGGAGTCTTGGTCTGTAGAGGTTCACAGAGACAAGAAGGAAAAGAGTTGGAATTTATTCGTGGATGCTCAACAGCAAGATACGTGGGATGCTTGGTGTACTGATAATCTTCTGTTTGTTCAATTAGCAACTCACTGGAAGTTGGTAGACAGAGTGTTTTTCACAACATACACTGTCGAAACCATCAGAAGTTGGCATTACTATGATGATGGCACCACCACAATGCTCAGACGTATGCATTTTGACACCTTCAGAACCGAATACCTTCCTCTGTGCAGTGGAATGAAAGCAGAATTCAGGGACGTTGAAAAGAAAGAAGTAGAAGAAATGTTGGCAAGAGAGTCCTCCAGAGACTGAAGCCTTCTGTTAACCCTCTGTGGAGCACTAACAACATAGTGGAGCCAATCCCCTGATGAATGACGCAATAAAGAGGCAAGCGTTAGAACGAGTCCAGAGGTACGTGAGAAGAGAGAAAGCAAAAATCAGGGCTGAGAATGAGCTCACAGTAGAAGCTGCCTTTGACGCCCTTGCGGAACTCTTTACAGAAGTCCCAATGGCACATTAAGCCCTTCCTCCTCCTACTGGAGGTCCACTTCCAAGCCAGATCCGTCCTGGAAATATTGATGACAGGCCAACGAATGTAGTTCCATTGCCAGTTTTTAAGGGAGAGTACAATGAAGACCCTGATCTTCATGTAGCAGAGTTTATGGTAGCATGTGTGGCTAACAATGCCAGAACCCCTGAGCATTGGTTAGCAATATTCCCCACCACTTTCAAGGGTGCGGCGTTTCAGTGGTATGAGAGACAAGCAGCAGGAACTTTTGGCACATGGGACGACCTGAAGTTGGCCTTCCTCACTAAATTCAGGCGTGAAGGTTTTGAAGAGAAGTCAGTCCTCTGGAGAAAGAGTAGAAGCTTATGTCTCACGAATGGAATCCATCCTGAAGAGATGGACTAACCATAATCTAGATGATGGCATTCAGAAGGGGGTGTTTCTCAGAGGATTACAACCAGAAGTCCGTAAGTTTGTGGAGCTGCAAAGACCAGCCACCCTACAAGCTGCAACAGAAGGTGCAAGACTATACGATGAAGTGGAAGCTAGATTAGTGATGAATACAGGAAGAGGAGTCCTACCTCCTCTGATGCCAGGAATGATGTATCCACCAAATGCAGTTCCTGGGACTGTTCCCTATCCCTACCAACAGATGCCCCCGGTATCACAGTACAGTGCACCAAATCCACAGTGGCCACAATCCATGCCTCAAATGATGGTTCAACCACAACAACAATGGTCCCAACCAATTTCCTCCATGCCAAATCAGCAGCAACAGTGGAATCCTACCAACTGGAGCCAACAGCCAACAGTTCAAACATGAGCTCTGAATCAGAACCAGAACAGAGACCTCTCTGTACCAGCCCAACCGGTTTGTGCAGTGATTACAGAGACTCCTCAAAACCCTCCTGCCAGTGCCTCAGGAGGAGAAAGCTTGAAGGACTACTTATCCAACTTAGTTGCAAACATTAAAAAGGAGTTGATGGATGTGATTACAGAGCAGCTACAGACGCTGAAAGTGAATACCGCTAGCATATCCAATGTTGCAGGAGCAGGAAGAGATGTGATGCGGTCAAATACTTGGTGTGGTAAGTGTCATCAAGCAGGCCATTTAGCCACTGAATGTACACGAAAACCAACTATTCCTGGGGCCTTCTGTTCCTACTGTTTGCGGAAGAACCATACAGAGGACATTTGCTCTCTGAAGGAGATGCATGATAGGAGAAGGAAGGAAGAAGACGCAAGATTCAACTTGCTGGAATCCAAAATGACAACACAAGATATTGGACCCAAGCCTAGAGAGTTTGGTCCTAATTTTGGACCCAGAAGATTTCCCTCTCAAAGTTACAGAGGAAGACAGTCTGGCGGTGGTCAGAGATCAGAAGTGGAGTGTTACAGGTGCGGAGAAAAGGGACACATCTCACCAAATTGTCCAAATCCTAGAAGGTCAGTGGATTACAAGCCCTTATGCAGTCGATGCAAAGGAGAAGGCCACACTGCAAAAGACTGTCCAAGCCCAGCCCCAGTGAAAAACAGTGCTACTGATAGTCCGGCCAAGGCCCAGGAGCCTACCTCCAATTTAGTGGAATTGGAAGTTGCTGCCATCACGCGTGCAAAGCAGAAGGAACTACCTATCCAGAAAGAAAATAACCCTCCAGCTAGAACAGTGAAGTTTAATCTTCCACCAGAAGAACAGAACAGAACATAGCCTAACAGTGCCATACAGAGCACTACAGTGCCACAGAGAGTTACAGAGACAGTTACAGAGACATGACCAGAGGTCCAAGGTACAGTAGAGCAGGAAGCACCGCAAGTAGCAGAAGAAGTTCCCATGATTCCCCTGTTGGAAGAAAGAGGGAAAATGAAAATGGGTGTTGCCCCATTCCCTAACCGATTAGAGAAGCCAGTGGATCCTATTAAGGAATACGATCTAGTCAGAGATCTAGATACTTTTAAACCAAACCTCACATTCCGACAATTATTGATGTTGTCTCCCAGTTGCTGGAAAAGATTCAAAAGTATACTGACAAAAAGACGTGGTTTAAGGATTGTTCCCTCAACAGCAACAAAGTCCAACAAAGCTCTAGAGCCTGTAAAAGAAGTGGATGTGGCTAACGCTTTCCTAGATCCGGGTACTCCAGAGACTGGCGTGTGGATAGAAGGCTGCTTTATTGCAAATGCACTGATTGATGGAGGTTCATCATTATGACGGATGTTACAATGAAGGATCTAGGCTTACAAGGTGTGCAACCAACCCAATGGCTCATCAGACTGGCGGATCAGAGTAGGATCAAGCCTTTGGGCATTCTCCCATATGTGAAGACTACAGTGGCTGGAAAAGATTATTGGCTAACCTATTTGGTGGTGAAGCCAAACTCTTATGGTACATCCTATCCTCTGTTACTGGGCAGACCATGGCTTTTTGAAGCCTGAGCAAGGACGGATTGGTTCAAAGGAACCTTGACCTTGGGTAGAGGGCCCAATAAAGTGGTGCTAAAACTGTATGGTTCTCAAAAAGGACATGGATCCACTTCCTTGGAGTTATCTTCTGACTCCCCTAATGAGGCTACAGATGGAACATCAGCAGACGAAGAAGCTGTCAAATAGATCCTTTCCAAGAAAACAGTGGCACGTTCCTTAACAGTGGATACTGTAAGCCGACTTCCAAAAGATGCAAAGCCATTATCAATGGGTGAATACTTCCTGCATGAACCAGGAATGACTTCTGAAATCACTTCTGACAGTGAGATAGAAGCATGGATGTACTGCTCTCCCTGTTACATGGCCATAGCAGAGCCAGAGACAGAGGTAGAAGATGAAACAGAGAATCTGTTCTTCTGTTACAGAGCGCCTACAGAGACAGAAGCAGAGACAGAAACAGAAGCAAAAACAGAGACAGAAGCAGAGGCAGAGATAGAGACAGAAGAGGATGGATATGATATGGACGAAGAAGGTTATGAAAGTGAGCCAGAAGAATCTATCCCACCTGCAGAGGATATATTTGGAGAAGAAGTTTCAGAAGTATCCGAAGCAGGGGAGCTCATGCTATGGGACAGAATGGTGATGGTACCATTTGGTCTGGTAAATGGATCTTCTCACATGCAAAATCTTTATAAGAAATGGATTAAGAAGAACAAGCCGTCTTTCAGCAGTGGCTCATGCCGTCCTAACCCATCCTTGCCAAAGAAAGATGATGATGATGCACCGTGCCAACAAGCACCAGTCCCACAAACCCAACAGAAATCAGAGGGTCCCTGTTATGTGACGTTCTTGGATGTGTCATCTTCAGAAGAGGAGTCTTCAAGCCAAGAGGTAATTAATTTTGAAACCAAACCCGAAACGGCCCTAATCCCATTACAACATCTTAAGGAGCAACCTAAGTCTCCACCAAAAGAAGAAGTTGGTTCTAGTGGGACATCAGAAGAGGACACCACTCCCTTGAATCTGTATCCAGAAGCAGTCCGTGGGACCTTCATCCCTGAAGTAGAAGGTGAAAGGCAGTTAACCTTTGTGGATGCAGATGGCACTGAACGCCACTTGAAGGTGGGTAGCAGCCTCCCAGAAGAGGAGTTGTCAACCTTGTACAACTTGTTGAAAGAGAATTTGGACGTATTTGCATGGTCTTACAAAGACCTAAAGGGGATTGATCCCACAATATGTCAACATCATATTGACTTGGAGCCTGATGCCAAGCCAGTACGGCAACGACAGAGGCGAATGAACCCAAATTATTCCACATTGGTGAAAGCGAAGCTGCTGAACCTTCTGGAAGCCGAGTTCATCTATCCAGTGGCAAATAGTGAATGGGTTTCACCCATCGTGGTTGTACCCAAGAAGAATGGCAAGCTTCGAATATGTGTGGATTTCCGAAAGCTTAATTCCAAAACAAAGAAGGATCACTTTCCTATCCCTTTCACAGACCAACTGTTGGACACAGTGGCAGGACATGAGCTTTATTCACTTCTGGATGGATTCAGCGGATACAACCAAGTCCAAATCGCAGAACAAGACCAATCCAAAACAACCTTCACCACAGAATGGGGGACCTACGCTTATCGAGTGATGCCATTTGGGCTTTGCAATGCCCCTACTACTTTCCAGCGAGTCATGATGGCCGCATTCCAAAATCATCTGCACGATTTTATTGAAGTATATTTGGATGACTTCTGTGTCTATAGTGTGATCCGTGAACACTGGGAACACCTGGAACAATGCTTTGACCGATGCCGGGAGTATGGGATTTCCCTCAACCCCGACAAATGCATCTTTGGGGTCTCTTCCGGAGTTCTGTTGGGCCACATTGTCTCTGCACAAGGGATATCAACAGACCCTGCAAAGATCGAAAAGATCGCAGCTCTGACAGCACCCACCAACCTCAAACAGTTGAGGGGATTCTTAGGCCATGTGGGTTACTACAGAAGGTTCATAGCCCATTTTGCAACAAAGGCAACCTCCTTGCACAAGCTTCTGAGGAAAGATGCAGAGTTTACTTGGACGGAAGAATGTGACAAAGCCTTCCACACTCTAAAGCAGTGTCTGATTGAGGCACCCATTCTGCAACCTCCTGATTGGACGAAAGAGTTTCATGTACACACTGATGCATCAATTGAAGGTTTAGGCGCAGTTCTCTGCCAGAAGGGTTCCTCGAAGTTGGATCAACCGATCTATTATGCAAGCCGAAAAGTCACTGATCGAGAACGGAACTATACAATGATAGAGCTGGAGTGCTTGGCAATGCTGTTTGCCCTGGAAAAGTTTCGCCATTACCTCCTATCTACCCACTTTAAATTTTATGTGGATCATGAGACCCTGTCCTTCCTAATGAACAAAGCAGATGTGAAAGGAGAATGATGAGATGGCTCCTTTTATTCCAGGAGTTCGACTTTGAGGTGATTACTAAGCCTGGTCGTTCCCATGTTCTAGCTGATCATCTGTCGCGTATCCCACAAACTGCAGACGAGGAGCAGGATGATCCCGACCTCCCTGATGCTTCCCTATTCTTGGTAGAAACTGTAACTCCCTGGTATGCAGACATTGCCAATCTGTTGGCAACCCAATAGTACCCTCCTGGTATCTCTAGTCGGGAAAGGAAGAAGCTTATGCTAGAATCAGCCCCCTACACCCTGCTAGGTGGCGCACTGTATAAGAAAGGCAAAGATGAAGTGCTCAGAAGATGTGTTGCAGGAAATGAGATTGGGATTGTTCTGAAGGCTTGCCATGACGAGCCATGTGGAGGCCACTTTGCAGGAGAAGCTACAGCCAGGAAGGCTCTGCTAGCAGGTTATTGGTGGCCTACCATCCACAAGGATGCCTATGATTACTGTAAAAGATGTGATGCTTGTCAAAGAATGGGGAAACCCACGAAGACAAGTGCCATGCCACTGCAACCTCCTTCCCCTGAAGCCGTTTGAGAAGTGGGGCATCGACTTCGTAGGTCCAATTGATCCTCCTACCAGAAGGAAACAGAACCGATACATCCTCGTATGTACGGATTATGTCACAAAGTGGTGTGAAGCTAAAGCCCTAAAGCGGGACGATGGTAACAACGTGACCCTGTTCATGTATGAGAATATCATCACCCATTTTGGCAGTCCCTTAGAGCTGGTAAGTGACAGAGACACTCATTTCCTTAATAAAGTCATGGAAGAGTTGACAGAGTTGTATAAGATCCGCCATCGCAAGTCCACTCCTTATTACCCTAGAGCCAACGGCCAAGTCGAAGTCACCAATCCCATCCTCTGCTCGATTCTGACAAGAACGATTGCCGCACATCGTCGTGATTGGGATGATCGACTTACAGAGGCCCTCTGGGCGTACAGAACTTCCCATAAAGCAGCAACAGGATAGACACCTTTCTAGCTGGTGTATGGTACAGAAGCTGTTTTTCCTGTTGAACTGGAATTACCCTCTTTGAGAGTGGCTATCAAAGAGCGTTTGGGGGATGATGATTCATTGCAACGCCGTCTCCTACACCTGGAATGTTTGGATGAAATTCGTACGATGGCTCTACAGTGCATGGAAGCCACACAAGCTCGACGGAAGGCTTACCATGATAGCTTCATCAAGCACAAGGAGTTCAAAGAAGGTGATTTGGTCCTAGCCTATGATTCACGCTTTGGCAAGTTTCCTGGCAAGCTCCAACAGCGGTGGATGGGCCCCTATAAGGTACTTGCCATCAACCCTAATGGCTCTGTCCAAGTGCAGACCTTGGATGCCTCTGATGATCCCTTTCTGATTAATGGATATCGCCTGAAGAAGTACTTCCTGTTGAGATATCGAGCTCCACTCGTGATACACCAGGGTGACCGTTGTGTATTTATGTCACCGACTTGTCAGTTGCAGATGCGGTTGGTACACCGCCCATGAATAATAGCTACATGATAGCTATCCTTATCTACTCTAGTTCGTGGCTCAGTTAGTATGCCACCTTAGTTAGTTGAGTTTGGTTTGAGACCCATATATAGGATTCTTCTATTTCTTTGTATTAGAGTTCTTTTGGCTTCCACAACTAAGAAGAGGAAAACTGTTTTCAGCCTCCACCCTTGTGTGTATTCCCCCATTGTGCAAGCAAGAAAGCTACAAGTGAGACTCCTTCCTTCTCTCCCACAATCTTGACATGGTATCAGAGCCTTGTTCATGGTAAGGAGCTCAAGAAAGCAAGCCAAGCTCGCGGTGTTCTGGTAAGAGGAGCAGTGTTGCTTTCATTTTCTGTTTTGGGAGTAGATCTCTGCAGGTAGCACAGCCGGAAATTGCAAGAGTGCATTGTCTCAGGTTGAGACGCCCTTCGCGGTGAAGCAAGAGGACAGTATATGTTGCGGGAAAGGGCTTTAGCCCTTGGCGACCTTGTTTTTTTTATTTGAGGCCATTTCGGGGCCTGTTTTGGAGGCAGAAGTTTTCTGCACGCACTCAAGAAAAGGCTCAGTTTTATGCTGTGCAGCCACTGTTCTATAGGTCGGTGAAAAGTTACTGTAGAAATTACGTCGTATGCTTGTGCGCAGAGACATTGGGAGTTTCAGAATCATCCTTGGTTCCTGTTTATGCAAAATCGTCACTAGGAAGTGACTGTGTGGTCAAATACCACTTTCGCCAGTTTTGCACATTTACCCTTGTGAGGGTGAAGCTGTGTTTTTTACAGTGACAGAATTTTTTGCAGTATTCTGTAATGGCGTCTGATTCTCTTTCACAGATTGTCACTGAAAAGCTTGACAAGAACAACTTCCAGGCATGGAAGTTTAGAATGACGAATTTCCTTATGGGAAAAGGATATTGGGAATTTGTTGCAGGAAATGAAGAAGAACCAGTTCTTCCTGATGTTCCTAATCAACAGCAAATGCAGGCATTCAAAGCATGGCATGAGAGAGCCAGGAAAGTTATGTACTGGCTGTCTATCAGCATTTCAGACTCTATGATTGTGCATATTCAAGATGCAAGTACGCCAAAGGAGGCATGGGATACTCTGTCAAAGATGTATAGTACAAATACGCAAGCCAGGAAAATGCAGCTCAAGCAAGAGTTGCACAATGTGCAAAGAGAAAATATGAGCATCAATGACTATCACATGAAGGTGAAGAAGATTGCAGATGCACTTGCTTCCATTGGGTCACCAGTGGAAGATGATGATTTAGTTTCTGTGACCTTGAATGGTCTAGGAAAGGATTATGCACAGTTTCGGACATCCATTTCAGTTCGTGAAAGATTTCCTGATTTTGAGGAGTTGATTGCTCTTCTAATTTCTGAGGAGTAGAGAAATGGTGGTGCATCTTCTTCAGGAGGAACTTCAAAAGAAGCTGTCTTCTACTCAAATGCTGGAAAAAGTAGAGGCAGAGGTAGAGGAGGCCGATTTGGAGGCCGTGGTAGAAATCAGAATATGCAGCAAACTCAAGAAAACCAGTCCTATGGAGGAGGACGTGGCAACTCTAGAGGCAGGGGGAGACAAAGAGGTCGTGGTGGATGGCAAAGAGGTCAAAATGCAAACAGTAATGTTGAATGCTACTACTGTGGTAAAATGGGTCATATGACTAAAGACTGCTATAAAAAACAGAATGACATCATGAATGGAAAACTGCAACAAGGGAATTATGCATCTTCTAGCAGACAGGGTGATGACAGAAATGAGCATTTGTTCATGGTGCAGCACATGAACAATTCTGTGACAAGTGCAGAAGAAAGCAATGATGTATGGTATGTTGACTCGGGTGCATCAAACCACATGACAGGTCATGCAGAATGGATGGAGGATGCAAGGAAAATGGAAAAACCTGGATTTGTGGAGACTGGTGATGATACTACACATCCTATTGTGCAGATTGGAAAAATTCCCTTGTCTATGCAGGATGGGAAAAAGAAATACCTGTCCGATGTATTTCATGTCCCAAATATCACCAAGAATCTGGTTTCTGTCGGTCAAATGGTTGAGCAGGGCTTGCAGGTCAGATTTAATCCTCATGGATGCTTTGTTGAGGATATGAAAAATAAAGGTCGCTTGATAGCAAAAGGAAAGAAGAAGGGCAGAATGTTTACGTTGGATGCAGACATGTTTGAATTGAGTGCAGCAATGTTTGCACATGGGACCGGTGTAGTTGCAGATATTGATATCTGTCATAAACGCATTGGTCATGTTAATGTACAGTGACTTAAATCAATGCAGGCCCAAAATATTGTTGCAGGATTGTCAAAATTCAAGTTTGCAGAAATGCATAAGGTATGTGAAGCCTGTCAGTTTGGAAAACAGGCAAGGAAACCATTTCCTAGACATGTTCAAGAGAGTGAGAAGCCATTGGAATTAATCCACTCTGATGTGTGGACTACTAAAGCTGCATCTCTTGGAGGCTGTCATTATTTTGTCACTTTTATTGATGACTATAGCAGAAAAGTTTGGGTGTATTTTATGAAAAAGAAAAGTGAAGTTTTTGGGCATTTCAAAACCCTTAAAGCTATGGCTGAAAAAGAAACAGGTCTGCAAATAAAATGCCTAAGGTTAGATGGAGGGGGAGAGTACCTCTCAAATGAGTTTGCAAAGTTCTTGCAGGAGCATGGCATAAAGCAGCAATATTCATGCAGTTATACCCCACAACAAAATGGAATTGCAGAAAGGAAAAACAGGCATATTGGAGAGGTATCTCGTGCCATGCTCAATGAAAAAGACTTGCTAGATTTTTATTGGGCTGAAGCAGTTGCTACAGCAGTCTACATAATGAACAGGACTCCCATTGCAGCAATACATGGGATGACTCCAGAGGAGAGGTATACTGGTAAGAAACCAGATATTTCTCATTTGAAGATTTTTGGCTGCATTGCCTATGTTCATGTGCCAGATGAGTTGAGATCCAAGTTGGATCCAAAAGCTGAGAAGTGCATCTTTATTGGTTACTCTCTGCAGCAGCAGAAAGGGTATAGATGCTATAACCCTTCTACTCGTAAGTTTACAGTGAGCAGAGATGTTGTTTTTTATGAGATGAGTAGCTGGTATAAACCAGTAAATGTGATTGATGATGTAGATGCACAAAATGGTAATGCTGCACAGAATTCACAGCAGCAGTCACAAAATATTAGTGGACCTGGAGCGTCCTCTAGCAGTGGTTCACATTCTTCGCCATGGACAGGAAGATTGAGATCAGGAGAATCTTCTCAAAGCAATGCAGATAGTGGTATGCAGGTATCACGAAAAGGAAAAGAGAAGGTTGATCAGCCCATGTTTGATGTGAATGCAGGTCACTCTTATGTGGATGGTGAATCCAGTGGCTCAGAACAGAGCATTGATGATGAGTTGGGTATTCCTTCTATTGATACACCTGGAGTAAGGAAGACCAGGGATGTTTTGAGAGCACCTGGGAGTGAACCTATTTTGCGTAGGTCTACGAGAGCTAGGTATCCTGTGGATAGGCTGAAATATGATGGATTTACAGCCATTCACTATGCATATATGGTTAAAGTGATACAGGAACCAGAACCCACTTCTTTTGAGGAAGCCATGGGAAAAGAAAAATGGGAGAAAGCCATGGATGAAGAAATGGATGCCTTGGAAGCAAATGCTACATGGGAATTGGTACCTTTGCCTAAAGGTAAAAATGCAATTGGCTGTAAGTGGGTTTATAAGGTGAAACACAATGCAGATGGTTCTGTGAACAGATACAAGGCAAGATTAGTAGTCAAGGCGTATGGACAAACATATGGCATTGACTATGAAGAAACATTCAGTCCGGTTGCAAGGATGGCAACCGTAAGAGCAGTCATTGCTATGGCTGCATCAAAGGGATGGTCTTTACATCAGATGGATGTAAAGAATGCCTTCTTGCATGGTGATTTGCAAGAAGAGGTCTATATGGAGCAGCCACCAGGTTATGTGCATGCTGTTCATCCTGAGTTTGTTTGCAGGTTGAAGAAAGCCTTGTATGGCTTGAAGCAAGTACCTAGAGCATGGTCTGACAAGATAGGACAGTATCTTGTCACTATTGGCTTTCAGATTTCCAAGGCAGATTTCTCACTTTATGTGAGAAAAACAGAGAAAGGTATTATGCTACTTGTCATTTATGTTGATGATTTGATTATGACAGGTGACAGTGATGAAGATATCCTTCATGTGAAAATGCTATTGAAGCAGAAGTTTGAGATGAAGGATTTGGGAGAGCTGCGTTATTTCTTGGGCATTGAGGTGATTAGATCACCAAGTGGGATACAGCTCTTGCAGAGGCAGTATGGATTGGACATGCTGTCCAAATATGGGATGATAGGCTGTAAGCCTATTTCAGTTCCTTTGGAGCAGAATGTGAAGCTGAGCACAGATGCAGGTGAGCTTCTGGAAGACCCTACTATGTACAGACGCATAGTAGGAAGTTTGATTTATATGACTATTACCAGGCCAGATTTGAGCTATGCTGTTGGATTGGTAAGTCAGTTTATGCAGGCTCCAAGGAAACCGCATTTGGATGCGGCTAGACGCATACTCAGGTATGTGAAGTCCACATTGCAGTATGGACTATTTTATGAGACTGGGGTTCAGATACAGTTGCATGGATACACTGATGCTGATTGGGCTGGTAGCATTTCTGATAGACGATCTACCAGTGGATATGTGTTCTCTTTTGGGAGTGCTGCAGTCACTTGGAGCAGCAAGAAACAGCCTACAGTTGCCTTGTCGAGTACAGAGGCTGAGTACAGGGGTGCAGCAATGGCTGCATGTGAGGTAGCTTGGTTGCATAAGCTACTTTATGATATGCATCAGTTTACAGATGGGCCAGTTGTCATTTATTGTGACAACATGAGTAGTATACACTTGGAAAATAACCCAGTCTATCATGCTAGAACAAAGCACATTCAGGTGCATTATCACTATGTGCGAGAGAGGGTTTTAGTAGGTCTTATTGATCTAGTTTATGTCAGCACAGAGGATCAGGTAGCTGACATATTCACGAAGGCATTGGGCGCAGAGAAGCTGCGCAAGTTCAGAGACCTGCTTGGTATGCAGGAATTGGGATTGAGCTCGAGGGGGAGTGTTGAGATATCGAGCTCCACTCGTGATACGCCAGGGTGACCGTTGTGTATTTATGTCACCGACTTGTCAGTTGCAGATGCAGTTGGTACACCGCCCATGAATAATAGCTACATGATAGCTATCCTTATCTACTCTAGTTCGTGGCTCAGTTAGTATGCCACCTTAGTTAGTTGAGTTTGGTTTGAGACCCATATATAGGGTTCTTCTATTTCTTTGTATTAGAGTTCTTTTGGCTTCCACAACTAAGAAGAGGAAAACTGTTTTCAGCCTCCACCCTTGTGTGTATTCCCCCATTGTGCAAGCAGGAAAGCTACAAGTGAGACTCCTTCCTTCTCTCCCACAATCTTGACACTTCCCTCCTTGGGGATCTTGACAATTACGGTCACTTGATCTTTTCCCTCATTGGCGCGGCACTGTACTTCTTATGATGCTACTTTTGATAGCCGTTCTTCAGTCACTCCTGATGAAGTGGACGCAACCCTCTGTCCCCTCAAATCCCCCCTCCAGCCTTGATCTCTTATCCTCTATTTTTCACCAGCGACAGTGGCGAGGTTGGTTCTGACAAATGGTCTTTCTACCATTCCCTTACTTAATTCGAAAAAAATAATAATAATATATATATATATATATATATATACATATCGGTCATGGGAGAAAAGGACTTAGGTCCCTGTCATGCCGACCTATTCTTCGAGAAAAGGTGGAAACACCCTCGGGAATAGGGGAAAACAGAAAAAAAAAATTTTAAAAAGAAAAAAAAAAGAAGACAAAAAATAATAAGAAAAACAAAACTGTTATGAGAGAAAAGGAAGAACTTCCCTGTCATAGCAGGCCTCGTTCCGAGAAAAGGTGGTAAACACCCTTGGGCGGGAAGCTGGCTGTGGAAAAGGTGGTAACACCCAGCAGTCCAGAAAGTGGATTCATTGATTGATATCCCTAGGATCCAATTCCGAAGCTATCTCCCTTGGTACGATATGTCCTGGGTCTCTCTGCAAAGTGTCTAACTGTCCTCTAGCAGACGACATGTCCTATCCAACACAATGTTCGATTTGATGGCTACCTCCCTAGGTACGCCTCTTCAACAAACGCGATCTTCATCGACAAACAATCGAGTGACGTGAGCTTTCATCCTAACCGGATGGGGAAGTGAGTATGGGTTGCCCTCTGTAACTATCAACAACGAGTGAGACAGAGGGTGAGGCGAGAGACCAGTCTTTTCCCTTCAAATTAAATGAGAGGTGAGAAGTGTGAATGCAGTGTTGCACCCACGGGATGGGCCTCTCAATGCACAAAGCACAATTTGTTTCTGTGCACTGCACCATAAGGCTCCCTGGCCTTCCTTCTCGCACCGTATGCCGGCACAGGGAGGGATGCACCGTTGTACCATCAAATGCGCACAAGGCATATAATCTTTGCACAAGTGACTGTGAGGATTACATCAATGGGTTTCAGGAACGGGCTGCCCTCCTGTAACTATCAACAGAGAGTGAGACAGAGGGTGGGTTGAGTGTGACTGGAGTTTCTTCAATCAATTATCGAGAGGTGAGATTGAGGGACGTTACGACACTTGGAGTCAGGTATGTTCCCGTTTCCCTATGCACCCATGGGATGGGTCTTTGCCGTCATCACAAGACACATCACCCTGTTCTGTACACTGCACTCTAAGGCTCCCTTGCCTTCCTTCTTGCACCTATGCCAGACGGGTTGGACGCACTAATGCACCATCAACTGTGCACCCTGGCATACTCCTTCTGCACCATTCCCCCTTGTCGATTCCTCAACCGGGTACGCGATATGGGTTTCCATCCTTATTCCTTGAGTGATATTAGTCATGGGGCGAGTGGCTGTTCTTTCATTCCACTTGAGTGACTGTGAGTTGAGTGCAATATCCCTCATCATCGATAAATTTCCTGCGATTCCTTCCATCAGCTACCTCCCTGGGTGCTGCCGCGTAGTCCCTGCTATGAAGGACGTGTACAGCGAAGATGCCTTGGTACCTCCAGAAGCCGACAACAACACTGGACGTGCCATCGACACTCAACCTTGCTTCTTGACGAAATGGGCCAAGTTTTTCTAACCCTCCCACTTTGGTTTCTTCGTGACGGTCATGTTTTAAGTGTGGGGACGTTAGTGGATGGTCTGTGGCGTGGTCCTAGGTCCCTGTTGCTCGGTTAACCCTATCCATTGAGGTCTTAAGTGTGGGGACGCGTCCCTGCGCGTCTACATTGCATACCCTTCTGCATATGCGTTAACCTGCTCATGCATGTATGCCATGACTTGCTGTTACCTTCCCACCCACCCGTTCATTTTCCACTCACCCTTGGGGCTGTTCCCTTGCAGTTTTCCTTCATTCCCTGATTTTGAGGTCCTGCCATGTGAATGCACCCTACGTTCACCGAAGTCCAAATCCAACCTTATAGCCCTGTTCCTCTCTTTGAACTGACCATTTTTCCTTTTTACCTACCCCTGTTCCGGTCCATGATTTTCGAGTTATTAATTTTTGCAGTATTTTGCACAAATTAGCCGGTTTTCCATGTGAACACGCTTTTCTTGCTTCGGAACCATGATCTGACGGCATAGCCCTGACAACCACTTTTCCCCTGACATTTTTCCTTTTTCCTCCGCGTCATTCCGATACACGGTTTGTCCAATATTAATTTTTCGGTTTTTTAAGACTCTTTCGTGCGTCTTTTTGACATTTTTCCATGTGAACCTGCCATGTTTGCATCGGAATTCCAATTTGATTTGACAGCTGTGTCCCCCGTGTCTTCTCCCCCTTTTTTCCTTTTTCCTCCCCCTCTTTCGACTTTCGGATTTTTACTTATTAATTTTTAAATGAGTTTTCGGGCGTATTTTTAGAGTTTTTCACATGTGAACCCCTCCTACTTCCACCGGAACTGTAGTTTAACGTGATAACCCTGTGCCACTCCTTCCTGCGGACATTTTTTCTTCTTACTGCATGTCATTCCGGCGAACGGTTTGTCCGATATTAATTTCCGATCTCATTTTCGGGTTTGTTTTTTGGGTTTTTTCCACGTGAACACGTCTTATCTCAGTCGGACCTATGTTTTGATGTGATAGGATTGTCGGGCCCATCTTTTTGCATATTTTCCCTTTTTCCTGCACCTCGTTTCACTGCCCGGATCTTTCGTTATTAATTTTTACTTACGTTTTTAGACCCGTTTTTGCGTTTTTTGCACGTGCCCGCCCCTTACCCCTCCCGGACCCTCCGTTGCATATTTTTCATGTCTTCCCCCTGCCGTCCTGCCCCCTTTTTGTTTTTACGTCCTTTCGTTTTGACGTCCGGATTGGGAGATATTAATTTTTCTTGTGTTTACATGTTTCGTGCGACTCGTCCCGCGCGTGACCGCGCCCATTTTTGATTTTCCGTGTCTCAACACGCTCTGGTCGCGTCAGCGCACCCCGTGCCGACGTCCTGGCGCCGTTCCAATCTCGCCACTACAAATTTTTTTACCCCGCCCCGCGCACGTGCGCGGGACGGGGGCACACCTTTTGTCTTTTTCTTTATTTCTTTATTTATTCCTTAATTTTTTTAATTAATTAATTTAAAATAACACTTATTACCCCCCTTCCCGCGTCCGTCTGTTGTAACCACCCCTCTCCCTCTCTCCCCTCTTGTTTCCCCTCTCTCCCCTCCTGTCTCGCTTTCTCGCCTATATGGTGCTTTACAAGGTGGTTGTGTACCAGGAATCAAATCTATTTTATGGTCTTCTGGACGTGAAGGAGGTAAACCAGGTGGTAGATCTTCAAGAGGATTCTTTGTGCGAGAAGTTGATGGGGACGCCTGTCCTTTTCGGGCGTTTCATTAATTTAGTGTGTACGCGGGTGATTCCATAGCGGGTGATTCCGCAAAATGCATATTAAATTAATAAACGTTTATGAGTTTAGAGTGCGCACTCGTAATAAATTAAGGTTAGGATTTATTTCTAACCAGTTGATTTATTTATGTAGCTGAAGACTGCTAGGTATTCACTTTTGTCGGTTTAATTGTATTATTTTACTAACGATTGTGAATGCTTCAGTTGATGTGTAGAGATAGCAGCAGTGGCGGAGGAAAGCATTGGAGTCTAGCGAGTATTCGACCTTTGGATTATATTTTGATAGGCGCCACGCCTATATTTTGTTATGTCTATTGAGACATTGATTATTGATTATTATTTTGTATGCGCCTATGCGCACGGATATGTTATTTCTATTTGGGCATTGAGATTGGGCGTGCCAGATTCCATGGGCACCGTCCATTAGCTTTATTTTCCTATTTTTGTAGAAAGCAAACTCAAAAGCTAAAAGCTTGTCATATTTTTGTAAATTGGGCTATTATTGAGCATGAAGATGGAAATATACATAAAATACATGCTTTGTGAAGCGCTCACACAAGGCATGGGGGGAGATTGAACCCAATTGGTCTCTTGCTTCTTGTCGTTCATGCTTTTACATTGTTTTTTGTGCAAAAAGGTAGAGTTCATTGTTCTTGGGGACCTTCCGGGATTCACTACGTGAGCATACTGCGACCGATCTGCGCACCAGTGGTATCAGAGCGGAGCTGAGATCAAGAGCTTCCAATCGCTACCCATCTCGAGCGAAGGCGGAGCTCCAGGAACGATCGGGCTCTACAGTCAATCTCGTCGCGAACCGTCGATACAGGCAGACTTCTGGCGATCAAGAACCCCTGTTTCTACTGTCAGATCGCGAAAGACCAGGCTGTGCAGGCGGAGGACCACGCATCCATCTCCTTCATCAAGTCGTGGATATACAGTAAGAAGTTCATATCTAATTGCTTCAAAAGCTTAGTCATAAAGCTTAAAAGCTTAAGGAAATTCCACAAATCCTCATCGAGCTATAAGAGGGCATTCCGAAAATCACGCGTCGTGGAGAAAACGGCCCCCCCCACGATTCGCGCCGTTGCTGCCTATTAACCCCCCCTTCCATAGCTTAAGCTATTAAGCTTAAATCCTTAAGCTTTCATCAAGTTGTACAAGACACACAAGTCGACAAACTTCAAGTCCTGCACCTCAGAAGTCAAGTTCTGCAAGTCGACTGGAATCAAGTCATGTAAGTTCATCAAGTCGGCCTAAGTTCTGTAAGTCTGCAACTCTGCAAGTCGGCTAAGTCTGCAACTCTGCAAGTTAGACTAGTCAACTGGAGTCAGAACTGACTAGTGCTCAAAACTCCTAGAAGGCTTGTTCCTACGCAAAAACTCTGAACTGGAAAGTTGTTCGTGGCAAGGTGTTCTACCTATCTACAGGTTCACTGAAGTATTTTCAGCAAACGAAGAAGGAAATATTGCAAATTTTTTGAAAATTGAGAAAGAAATACCTAAAAATACATAGCCTTGTAACCCCGAATTTGAGCTACGCTCATCCCGCTAACCTGATTTTGAGTGAGAAAGGTTTATTGAGTTTTACAGGATGACGACCCCACATATGGATGATCCTATGGCTGAAGACGACCTACCTGAGCCTACCATGGAACAAAAGCTGGATCTAATCATGCTGCAATTGGAAGAAGAACGAAGGGCTAGGCAAGCATTACAAGCGCAATTGACAAAATTACAAAGAGCGTCTACTGACAAAGAAGAACCTCAAGCTGAAGATTTGATTCGACGTACCATCGACGCCACTCTTGAAGCACAAACCATTCGCAAGGAATCAAAGATAAGTAAATGAAGTTTCAAATTTCGCACTTTCAATGGCATACGAGAAGGAAAGACTGTTTTATCATTCATTAGCCAGTTTGATGACTATTTCCATGAGGAAACTTATCCAAAAAAAGATAAAATCAAGTGTGTTACTAATCATTTGGTAGACAGAGCATCACTTTGGTGGACTATAGTACGCAAGAGCATAGAATGTCCTGCTACTTGGGAAGATTTCAAAAAGAAGTTCATGCAGAATTTCCTTCCACCGCAATTTCATGAGAAGGCTATCAAGCAATGGGATTTACTTCAACAATGAGATCGTGAGCCTATTCCACAGTATACAGAGCGTTTTTGGAATGCACTCCTACAGCTACGCATGCTTGAAGACATACCAGAGATGACACATAAGCGGAAGTATATGTCTGGACTTCTTGGACATTACTACGCTGAAGTGAACATGTTCAAGCCTGCTACCCTTGAAGACGCCATCTCTCTAGCTCACGACACTGAAGATAAGTTACGCGGAAGAGACAGACGACCACAGCAATTCCAAGCCAATGGTAATTATGGATCTAAACAATTCAATTCCAACTTTAGAAAGTTTAATCCAGGTCGTTTCTCATCACCATCTTTCCGCAAGAATTGGGCTAAACCACTTGCATTACCATCCAATGTCAATCCAAATCCTAAGCCTATTCCACAAGCAAATCCAAATGTACCCAGACTTCTAGCCATTGCAAATAATGTAACCAAAACCAAACCAATAGTATGCTATAAATGTCACCAGCCTGGGCATCTCGCAGCAAATTGTCATTCAAAGAAGCCACCAGCACATATCAACTATCTTGGAGCCATGGACGAAGACGAGCATGAGGATATGCCTGATTTCACTGAAGATGAGGATGATACTACTACTACTTTCGACACTTTACAGGTATGCCTACTCCACATTCATTATTGACTATGAAATGTTTGGTGCATGGAAAGGAAAGAACTATCTTGCATGATGACGGTAGTACTCATGACTTTATTTCAGCAAAATTGGTAAAGGAATTGAAATTACAGACTGTACCTATGCATTATCGCATAAAAGCTGCATTTTTAGGCACTAGGTACAATGGCACACAAGAAGTTCAAGATTTAGAGATTCAAATTGGTTCATATATTGAAAGAAGAAATTTCTTAGTTGTCCCATTACAGTCAAGCGACATTATTTTAGGAATGCCTTGGAGACACCAGCATAATCCAAATATAGATTATTCCACACACACAATGAATATTAATTTTCAAGGAAAATCTATTACATTATATGGTATGCATGCATCTAATATTTTTCCATTACTTTCGCATACTCAAGCAAAACGTGCATTACGCAAGAGTACTAAATCATATCTCATTTGGGTGAATGAATTGCAAGCAAAGGAAAATCATATGCACCCTAGGCATAAGGAATTTCTTGCATATTTTAAGGATTGTTTTGCAGAAGACCTACCACCAGGTTTACCTCCTTCACGACCAGAAGATCATAAGATTGATTTAATCCCTAGCACACAACCACCTTGCAAAGCACCATATAGGCACAATCAAATAGAGCAAAAAGAAATCCAGAACCAAGTTGAAGAATTACTAAATAGAGGTTTAATTCGACCTAGCAGTTCTCCATTCGGTGCACCTGTACTCTTAGTCAAGAAAAAGAATAATACCTATCGTATGTGTATTGACTACCGAGCTTTAAATAAGATCACTGTAAAGAATAGGTATCCTATACCTAGAGTTGATGACCTATGGACAAACTGCAAGGATCTTCTATATTTAGTAAAATTGACCTTAAGTCTGGATATCATCAGGTGAGGCTAGATAAATCTGACATATTTAAGACTGCATTCAGAACACAGTTTAGCCATTACGAATTCTTAGTCATGCCATTCGGATTGACTAATGCACCTGCCACTTTCAGTAGAATGATGAACCGTATCTTTTTGAAATATCAGTATTGTGTGATTGTTTTCTTTGATGATATTTTGGTGTTTAGTCAAAGTGAAAAAGAGCATTATGAGCATTTATCATTAGTTTTTCAATTACTGAAAGAAAACCAATTGTTTGCAAATCCTGAAAAGAGTGAATTCTTTAAGACAGAAATTGAGTATTTAGGTCATATTGTATCAAAAGAAGGAATTAAAGTTGATCCTAAGAAAATTGATGCAATATTGCATTGGCCTGTTCCTAAAAATGTGCATGAGTTACGCTCATTCCTTGGTCTTGCTAGTTTCTATAGGAAGTTTGTACGTAATTTTTCATTACTTGCTTTACCATTAACCAAACTTCTCAAGAAAGGAATTGTTTATCAATGGACTGAAAATTAGCAGAAATCCTTTGATTTACTGAAATGTGCATTAACCAATGCCCCTGTTCTACAGTTGCCTGACTTTAATAGACCATTCTTTCTAGTTGTGACCGATGCTAGCGGATCAGGAATAGGAGCCGTACTAATGCAAGACAATCATCCAATAGCATATTCTAGTTCTAAGCTGAAACCCTCTGAGCTGAAATATTCCACTTATGACAAAGAACTATTAGCAGTTGTACAAGCATTAAAACAGTGGAAACACTACTTAATGGGTTCAGAATTCATGATAAAGACCGACCAGCAAAGCATTAGACATCTACTTAGCCAACCCCAAATTTCTGACCGTCATATCAAATGGGCTTCCTTCATTCAAAGTTTTCATCCTATCATTCAATACCAACCTGGAAAAGAAAATGTAGTTGCTGATGCATTGAGTAGAAGACCTGCAATTCATAATATTTCTATCATATCTTTTGATTCTTTGATTGCTATGAAAGATACATATCACCAGGATATTACTTTTCATTCTGATTGGCAAAAATTAGTTCAAAATAATTTCATTCCTGTTGACTCACTGTCATATAATGATGGATTTATGTTTTTTGAAAAGAGACTGTGTGTTACTATTCCATTCCGATCTTTTGTTTTGAATGAAATTCATTGTCCCCCATATCAAGGTCATAGAGGTATCATATCTACATTACGCATGTTAACTGAAGATTTTTATTGGCCGCATATGCATGCAGATGTATCTAATTTCGTTTCTGAATGTTTGATTTGTCAAAGAATAAAAAGACATCATGGTAAACAGTATGGCTTACTAATGCATTTGTCTATTCCATCTAAACCTTGGGAACATATTTCTATGGATTTCATTACTGGTTTACCAAATACTAAATCTAACCATGACATGATTTGGACAGTTGTAGATAGATTTAGTAAGCAAGCATATTTCATTCCATGTAAGAAAACTTTAACAGCATCACAAGCAGCACAGTTATTTTTGAAAACTGTTTTTACTAACCATGGATTGCCAAAAGTGATTATTTCAGATCGTGATTCTAGATTTTGTAACAATTTTTGGATTACACTGTTTGCAAATTTAGGCACAAAGATTGATTTCTCATCTACATTTCATCCAGAAACAAATGGACAAACAGAAGCCACAAATAGTACCATTCTAGATCTTTTACGTGCATATACTATCTCTAAACCTCAGACATGGGACACTCATTTGCATTTATTACAGTTTGCATACAACAATACACCGCACACATCTACAAAGAAAGCACCTTTTGAAGTCATTTATGGATATAGATTATCTACACCTGTTGCATCTTTGTCTAATAGAATTCAGAGTGCTGATGATATTGCTACTATGCATAACAGTATTTTTGATGAGGTTAAGGATATGATTGCTAAAGCCCAACAATCATATACCAAACAAGCCAACAAGAAAAGACAAGCTATGAATTTCAAAGTTGATGATTATGTTTGGCTGAGAATAGAAAAACGTAGACTGCAAAGTGTAGATAGACATCCAGTTGTCGAATTAGCTCCTAGATTTTATGGACCATTTAGAATTATTCATAAGATTAATGATAATGCATTCAAATTAGAATTACCATCTCATTGGAAAATTCACAATACATTTCACATTAGTTTATTGAGACCATTTAGAGGCCAATTACCTATCCACCCTATTTATGAAAATCCACCTTTATTAGAAGAAGAGACTGAAATACTTGAACCAGAAGCCATCATAGACACTGACTATATGACCACTAGAACTGGCCGAAGGTATTCTAGATATCTAGTAAAATTTAAGAACCATCCTGTAGAGGAAGCACAATGGATGCACGCTAGAGACTTAAATGCTTTCCCCACTCTGTTAGCTCCACATTGAGCTAATAGCAATTGAGGTCAATTGCTATCCCACCCCGGGGGTATGATGCCAGGAGGCATATTTCACAGTGGATTCCGTGAGGTTTTACGGTGGATTCCGTAAACTTAGATGACCGGGGCTCATACACAAAGAGGATTCTTTGTGCGAGAAGTTGATGGGGACGCCTGTCCTTTTCGGGCGTTTCATTAATTTAGTGTGTACGTGGGTGATTCCATAGCGGGTGATTCCACAAAATGCATATTAAATTAATAAACGTTTTTGAGTTTAGAGTGCGCACTCGTAATAAATTAAGGTTAGGATTTATTTCTAACCAGTTGATTTATTTATGTAGCTGAAGACTGCTAGGTATTCACTTTTGTCGGTTTAATTGTATTATTTTACTAACGATTGTGAATGCTTCAGTTGATGTGTAGAGATAGCAGCAGTGGCGGAGGAAAGCATTGAAGTCTAGCGAGTATTCGACCTTTGGATTATATTTTGATAGGCGCCACGTCTATATTTTGTTATGTCTATTGAGACATTGATTATTGATTATTATTTTGTATGCGCCTATGCGCACGGATATGTTATTTCTATTTGGACATTGAGATTGGGCGTGCCAGATTCCATGGGCACCGTCCATTAGCTTTATTTTCCTATTTTTGTAGAAAGCAAACTCAAAAGCTAAAAGCTTGTCATATTTTTGTAAATTGGGCTATTATTGAGCATGAAGATGGAAATATACATAAAATACATGCTTTGTGAAGCGCTCACACAAGGCATGGGGGGAGATTGAACCCAATTGGTCTCTTGCTTCTTGTCGTTCATGCTTTTACATTGTTTTTTGTGCAAAAAGATAGAGTTCATTGTTCTTGGGGACCTTCCGAGATTCACTACGTGAGCATACTGCGACCGATCTGCGCACCAAAGATGGTGTATTCCTTTGCTTTCTTTGTTATATTGATGGATTTTATGAAGATATTGAAGAATATGGTTGATTCTATCAAATCCGTGGGAGATCTACATGATGCTGTATGAAGATTTGTTGTGCCTGGTGTTCTTTTCTTCATTGTGATCATATGAAACATAATAAACAAGCTTGTTGATGTTACAAGATAGATTTTCTTGCAAGAGAATTTCCTTTTCCTTGGTGTTCCTCTTGGGGCTCCATGGGCTGAGTGTGACTGGAGTTTCTTCAATCAATTATCGAGAGGTGAGATTGAGGGATGTTACGACCTTTGGCGCAAGGTATGTTCTCTTTTCCCTATGCACCTACGGGGTGGGTCTCTGCCGTCATCACAGGACACGTCACCCTGTTCTGTACACTGCACTGTAAGGCTCCCTTACCTTCCTCCTTGTACCTATGCCAGACGGGTTGGACGCATTGATACACCATCAATTGTGCACCCTGGCATACTCCCTCTGCACCATCTCCCTTGTCAATTCCTAAACCGGGTGTGAGATATGGGTTTCAATCATTATTCATCGAGTGATGTCCGTAATGGGGCGAGTGACTGTTCTCTCATCCCATCTGAGTGCTGTAAGCTGAGTGACTCTCCTTCGTCAACGACACCGAATCGACGAGATTCATCCACCAGCTACCTCCCTGGGTACTGCCACGTGGTCCCTACCACGAAGTACGTGTGCTGTGAAGATACCTTGGTACCTCCTGCAGCTGACAACGACAGTGAACGTGCCATCGTCAGTCAACCTTGATTCTCGACAACATGGGCCAAGTTTTTCTAACCCTACACTTTTTGTTGTCAGTGATGTTCATGTTTTAAGTGTGGGGACGTTAGCGGTTGGTATGTTGTGTGGTATTAGGTCCCTATTGCTCGATCAACCCCCTATCCGTTAAGGTTTTAAGTGTGGGGACGCGTCCTTGTGCGTCTACCTTGCATACCGCACTGCATATGCCTCACTTTGCTCATGCATGTATGCCATGACTTTTTGTTACACTCCTGGGGTCCCTTACCCACCCACCCGTCCACTGTCACCCCTCCCTTGGGGATGTTCCTCCTCCATTTC
This sequence comes from Lygodium microphyllum, assembly GCF_053477565.2. Classification (NCBI taxonomy): domain Eukaryota; kingdom Viridiplantae; phylum Streptophyta; class Polypodiopsida; order Schizaeales; family Lygodiaceae; genus Lygodium; species Lygodium microphyllum. The sequence goes on along the minus strand of NC_141139.1, from coordinate 160,693,479 downwards.
TCTTTTTTCCTTATTTTGCTGTGTTTTCATGTGAACGTACCCTACGTTCCCCTAAATTCCAATCTAAACTTATAGCCCTGTTTATCCCTTTGAACTATCCAATTTTCCTTTTTACCTACCCCTATTCCGTTGCACGGTTTTTGAGTTATTAATTTTTGAGAGATTTTGCAAAAATTAGACCGTTTTCCATGTGAACGTGTCTTGCTTGCTTCAGAACGGTGATCTGACATCATAGCCCTGACAATCACTTTTCCCTGATATTTTTCCTTTTTACTCTGTGTCCTTCCGATTCACGGTTTGTCCAATATTAATTTTTGCGGTTTTTCGGGACCTTTTTGTTCGTCTTTTTGATATTTTTCCATGTGAACCTGCCTTGTTTGCATTGGAATTCTAGTTTGACTCGACAGCCGTGTCCACCGCGCCTTTCCCTATATTTTTCCTTTTTTTCTCCCCCTTATTCTGACTTTCGGATTTATTATTATTAATTTTTAAAAGTGTTTTTGAGTGTCTTTTTGGTATTTTTTGCAAGTGAACGCCTCCGAACCCTATTGGAACTGCTTTAACATGACATCCCTGTGAAACCCCGTCCTCCGCGCATTTGTCGTTTTTGTTGCCCCCTGTTCCGGTGAACCGATCTTCTATTATTAATTTTCGACCGTATTTGCGTGTGTCTTTTTTACGTTTTTCTCATGTGAACGCATCCTATTTCGGTCGAAACTGTGTTTTGACATGATAGGGTTGTTGGGTGTGTTCTTCTGCACCTTTTTCCTTCTTTTCTCCCTGCATTCTGGCGAGCGGATTTCCCGAAATTAATCCCCGTATGTGTTTTCGGGGTCGTTTTTGGTGTTTTTTGCATGTGCACGCCCTTTATTCCCCTCAAAACCCCCGTTGCCCTTTTCCCGTATCTTCCCCCTGTCGTTTGGTATATTTTTTGTTTTTACGCCATTTTGTTTCGACGATCGGATTGTGAGATATTAATTTTTCTTTATTTTGTCGTGTTTCGCGCGACTCGTCTCACGAGTGAACGCACGCATTTGCGGTTTTATGCATCTTGCCATGCCCGCTCGCGTATGCGCACCCCGTGCCGATGTCCCGATGCCATTCCAATCCTGCCACGGTAAATTTTTTTACCCCGCCCCGCGCCTGTGCACGAGATGGGGGCACGCCTTTCTTTTAATTCCTTTATTTATTATTTTAACACACACAAACAAAAAATCTTTTTTATTTTTCAAAAACCAACTCTTTATTATTATTTTTTAAAATGAATTTTACCCCCCTCTCCCGCGTCCGTTCCAACCGCCCACCCTCCCCTCCCTCTTCTCTCTCTCCCCCCTCTCTCTCTTATTCTTCTTCTTGTTTTTTCTGGTTCTCTCTCCTCGTAACCCCCTCCCTCTCTCTCCCCTCCTTCTGCTTCCCTCCTTTCTCTCCCTTCCTCCTCCCTCCATCCTCCTCCTCCCGCTCCCTCCTCCTTCATCACCCATTCCTTCTCTCCTCCCGCTCGCTCCCTCCTTCCTTCATCACCCATTCCTCCTCTCCTCCCGCTCGCTCCCTCCTCCCTTCATCACCCATCCCTCCCCTCCTCCTTCCCCCACCTCCTCCCTTCATCACCCATTCATCTACTCCTCCTCCCTCCCTCCTCTCCCCTCTCCACCCGCTGCATGGGCTGAGGACGTCCGCCGTCGCCCCGGTTCTAGCGCCCGCTGCCTGGGCTCTGCCCGCCGCCGTCCGTCCAACACTCCCTCCGTCGCCAGCACCGCCAAGGCCTCCCTCCGCCGCCGGGACACCGCTCGTCGTGCTGGGATGCGCTTGCTGCCGCCAGGTTCGCCGTCTCCGCCGCCAGCTCCGTCGCCGCCCTCCTCCTCCTCTTCCTCCTCTCCCTCCTCCTCCTCCTCCTCTGCCTCCCCCCCTCTCCTCTTCCTCCTCCTCCTCCTCCTTTCCACTAACTTCAGGTTAGTTATACTAACCTTCTTTGACTTAATTAACTTTAATTACTCACACTAATCCTAATTAGTCTACACTAACCCTGATTCAGTTAGTTTAACCCTAGTTAGGTTACTTAACCACTCTAGTTAACCTAACCCCCCCTAAGTTAAACTAACCCCACCCTAGGTTAGTCTAACCTAACCTAAGTCAAACTAACCCCACCCTAGGTTAGTCTAACCCAACCTAGGTCAAACTAACCCCACCCTAGGTTAGTCTAACCCACCCTAAGTTAAACTAACCCCACCCTAGGTTAGTCTAACCCAACCTAGGTCAAACTAACCCCACCCTAGGTTAGTCTAACCCAACCTAGGTCAAACTAACCCCACTCTAGTTAGTTTACTAACCCCCTAGTCAGTTTCACCCAACTGTAGTTAGTTGAACCCCACCCCCTAGTTACATTAACCCTAGCATAGTTACACTAACCTAAGTTGAGTTATCTAACCCTAGCCTAGTTGACCTAACCCTAGTTAGTTAGGTTACACTTACCCTAGTTAGACTAACCATACTTAGGTCAACTAACCCTAGTTCAGTTAACCTAACCCTAGCTTAGTTACACTAACCCCACTCAGGTTAGTCTCCACTGACTTGCCTTTACTTATCTGACTTTGCTTGACCCAGACTAACCTAGTTCCATTTGACTAACCTGACCTAACCTAGCTTGACTTATATGACTTACCCTGACTTCCATGCCTTAGCTGACTTAATTTGACCTTACTTACCAAACTAAGCTGATTTTCCAGATTTAACTGATTTAATTAATTTATAAATTAATTTTCACTCAAAAAAATTTCAAAAAAAATCTAAAAATTCCCTTCACTTTCTGCAAATTTTTGAAAATTTGTCAGCTAGAAATTTCAACCCCCAAAATTACAGAAAATTCCATATTTGCCAATTTATTCTAAAATTACCTTAAAAATACAGAAAATTCATTTAAAATTAGTAAAAAAATACAAAAAAATTTTGAAAAATTCTAACAAATTCCACCCATCCCGTGACCTTTTTTCATTTATTTTTTACTTTAAAATATTTTTATATGTGGTATCCCTATTTAAAACAATTTATTAAAACAAAAACGACCAACACACAAAACTTTCCCATACAAATCCCTATCTTATTTTATACCCTACATTGTGGATATTTCCTAACTGGCTGAAATTTTCTTTTTCCTTCATCCCCTATCTATATTTTATTATTATTCCTTTTGATTACACACTAAAAACACAACCACCAACAACCCACCACATACAATTTATTAAAAAATAAATTCCGACAAACAGATATAACTCCAATCCCCACACATAATACCCCCTAAAATACCACACAAACACAATATAAAATTTAACAAAAAAAAACACACGAACTATCCTAATACATCATAATAAAATTCAAAATTATACTCAAACTCAACACACCCACTAAGGTGTTGTCTTTGTTGTTCAGTCAGTGATCTTTACTTTTCTTTTACTGGATTCACTCCTTTTGGGGGACTCTTGCGTGCGCATTCAGGCCCTTGCATATACACCCCTTCCAAGTATTTATTTTCTATGCTTTATTTATTTTTATTTTTTTCTTAATCATAAATTAATTGTTAAAATGAAATATTTATTCACCCACATTTTCCACGCACATTTGCGCTCAACACACAATTTCATAATAATAACACTCAACCAGCCGTTCACTTTGCACGCGCTACGTGCGCTTAAGAGGCACCTTAATTTGTAATAAAAATGAACCAGCCGTCACACGAGCACGCGGTGGCAAAAAAGCGCTCCACATCACTCTTGATTTTTAATCAAGGAATTTGCATTTAGAGACCCAGTCTGGGCATCGAAGTCCGGGTTGTGTTAATGCACCGTTTCAACTTAATAATTTGTAATTAACATTTTAAGAAGGAACCACCGTTTTCTTACTAAGGTTTATCACCTAATAAAATGTCACCCATTGTTAATAATTTATTCCAATGAATCTTTCATGAAATTAATTCCCCCTCACTGCACTTATTTCCCCTTTTTAATGAACTCGCTTCGTGGGATGGGCGCGTAAAAGTCTATTAGTTGACACTGATGGTCAAGTTATGGTCCAGTCTTCATGTCTGTTTTTATGGTAGTCTGATTTGTCCATGAGTTATGATTACGGGTACGGTGTGTAGTTTTTTTTCTTTATTGCCTGATACGGGGATTTGGGTGCTTGCATGTTGTATCGCATGAAGCTTTCGGTCGCATATGTGTAGATGTCATGCCAAAATTTTTCTAGGCTGTGTATTGTCTGGGGTGGTACTTGGGTTAGTTACGTCTATCTTTGTATGAGTGTCCTTGTTTTGGATTGTTTCCTTTTTGATCGCCTTTTGGTTGTTTTGCAGGCATTCTTTGTGACTTTCTGTGTTGTGGTGTGTGTGTTTACCATCTAAATGGCGCCTCACGCTCCTCCCCCTATCGAGTATGTCCCACTAGTCAGTAGGGATTACTCTTTCCTACTCACTTTTGAGCCTCTTACGAAGGCGGGACTCACACCTTTCGTGGCTGCCTCCTTTCCATTGCTTCCAGAGGATCCATCGATGTGTGATGAGTTTCTAGCCTCCTACAGCAAGAAGTCGGGCCTGGTCCAGGGTACTTCCATGACTTTGACACCTCGAGGCCTAGGGAAGGCTCTGTCTCTTTCCTACAAAGGTGAACCCTTTGTTACAACTCGCCAGCTTTTCTCTAACAAAGAGATTTTGAAGCTGTTACAAAAATAGACCAGGGAAATTTTGGATGTAAAGAAGGTGATCAACTCTTCAGGAGTTTCTTTCTCCATGATCACTGATCCTGTGTGGAAGTTGGTCTGTTAGTTTCTCCAAGATAGGTTTATGCCTACAAAAACGCCATCCCATTACTTATCCAAAGAGCTCTTTACAACTTCACGGATGGTGTTAAAAGGAGTAGCTATTGATTGGAGCACTTACCTACTCACTAAGATGGATCAACATTTCGTCAAAGTCACCAGGGGCAATGTTATCAATGTCACCTATGGATCATACTTGTATGCCTTCTTGAGCTACTCAAGTTTACAGAAGAGTGTGCCTCTACCTCCTCCATCTGATCCAGTACCTCCTCCTCCACCTTCAGATGAGTTAGAACCCATTGATGTAGAGGATTTGGATTCTCCGTCTCCCCTGGTCATACAACGCAAACGCTTGAAGCGGGTAGTAGATAAAGCTCCTTCAGTTCTTCCTTCCGTGCCCATTCCTGTTACCTCTGGCAGTGATCTCACTGCTTATCTCACATGTAATAACATGTTCAGAGCACATCGAGAAGGTTTATTGGATATATCAGTCCCCTCCCTGAACAATCTAGTCTCGGGAGATGCTATTCCTTTCCTATGTAAAGACATTCAGAGTTCCATTGAACTATTAGTGACACCCTGTGTTCAATAGCTGTACGCTTCCTTTTATGAAGAACTGATGTAGTCTAAGGACCAGCTGCATAAGGCAACATCCGAGTTAGCCTCTGCTAAGGATACCCTGGCAGATCTGTTCAAGTAGATGGAGCAACAAACCCAACTGATTGAAACCCAAAGAGATGAGATATCTTCTTTGAAGATTCAGTTTAACAGAGGCTCAATCAGAGGTTACTAGCCTCTCCATGGAGAAGGAGAGGATGTCCAAATAAGTGCAAGAGTTTCAAACTCTCTTAGATGTCAAACTTTCAGCCTTACAGACTGCTAATGACACAGTGGAATCACAAGCTTCCCTAATCAAGCAGTTGCAAGATCAACTGGCAAAGTCACGGTCTGTTCCTCCAAGCCCTAATGTTCCCTTGATCCCTTCTCTCTCATAGCAGGCTTGGCAAGACAGGCTACCTTGTGTCCTCTCTTCCAAGATAAAGTGGAAAGATTGCAGTCCAGGATGGATCTGCTATGGTCTACATTTGAGCAATTCTAGGAATATGTTCCTCCAGACCATTCTTTCTTTATCCACTATCAATTACAGAAGTTGGCCTTCTACTTGAAGCTTTCCACGATGGATCTTCCTCTTCCAGAGGATGGTTGGAGTGGGGCTTGGTCTCTTGAGTTGCCGACAGAGGTGGTCCATATGGTGTTTGAAGATTCTGTCATGACCAATACCATGTTGATGTCCTATATGTATCTATGAGGAGACTTGTTGATTCCAGATGAAGTGGATATGGCCTGGTATGTGGGAGACATGGTTTTACAAGCTCTTTTGTATGTCAACCATTTGGAGTTGCGAATAGATGACATGTTTCAGAGTTACTCCTCCAAAGTTGCTACTTGCCCTGATAATTCCTGGCATTCCATGATTGATTCTGTGGTCCTGAATCAAAGACAGAACACAGCCCCTACCTATGTACAGAGCACTAACCAATTGAGGGTGGGTCTCTTAGCTTATCTTTCCAAAAATAATCCATTTGATTCTACCTTTTTTGATGCCTATCAGAGAAGATCTATCTTAGGTTCTTCTGTTCCTACCCTACTGTATTACCAACAAATGGCTCACCATTATGATATATATCTTTCCCTTTATCAAACCAATTCCACAACCATCTTACCCCTTCTTTTCCAACCTCAATCTTTTCCTCAAATTCCCATATTTACATACTGCTCTTTTATCGAGGATAAAGTCTTTCAACCGCGATTGCAACATGCACGATTTCATCCCTCTTTTTTTAATGAAAAATCTAATAACTTGAAAAAAGCAACTTGCTTTTTGCATGCCATCCTAATCTAGAAGCTTTTCTAACTTTTTAGATTTTTACAATAAATAATATCAAAAATATGCTAAAATTATCCAAAAATCTAGTATTTTTGGATAATCCATGCCACGAACACTAGCACTAATGACTCAAATCACATTGACTCTCTACATTAATAAGAAAGTCGAATGATGATACACTCTAGAGTTGTTCACACCGTGTCCGCGTAGTGGCACGACATCCATCCCCTCTGAATCTGCACATCCTCTAGTATGTGCCAAAATCCTAGTTGTCATTGGATTCTGAGTCCTCCTCATCCTCTACAACCATATATTTCGCTTCTTCATCTTCCATATCTTCCTGGCTAGCCCCTGTATCATGGCCACTATTTTCTTCCAATTCTGGCAACTCATAGGCATTAGATTCCCGCCTCTTGAATAATTTGATTCTTTTCCCTACTACAGAAAGTTTTGTGGCTATCCCATCCAACTCATTCAATGCATAAGTAGCATTATCAAACACTTGTCTTACCACATAGGGTCCAAACCATCTTTTGGAAACTTTATGTAGGGCACTATGCTAGTTGTCAAAACTGTTATCATAAACCAATACTCAATCCCCGACTTCTATGGTTCTTGGTCTCAGTCTATGTCTTTTCTCAAACCGTTTCTTATTCTATATCCTTGCTGCCCTTAAATTTGCAACTACTACTTCTATGTCTTCTGAATTTATTTCCAACTGTCTAATGCACAAGCCAACAACTCCTCTCGATTCAACTCCTCTTCCCAAGGTAGCACACTCTATGTGACTATCATCTCTTCTATCGACATGATAGGTTTTTGACCATACATCAATTCTGCATGCATATATCTTGTAATAGCACTATGAGTTGTTTTATTAGCCCACAAGGCATAAGGGAGCAATCGTGGCCACTCTTTTACCTTCTCTCCGCATGCTTTTGCCAATGTCTTCACAATAGGTGGATGATCCCTTTCACTTTTTCTATTTCCTTCAGGGGTATAGGCTGAAGTTAAAGCAAGATTTATCCCCAACTGTGCAAAGAAATGATGAGCTTCATCTGCACCCAGCTCACCCCTATCTATAGTAATTTTTCCCACACAGCCATACCGACAAAAGATCTCTTCTAAGAGAAAAGTACACACATCATTTGTTGTCTTAGTACGTAGAGCTCTCCCTTCCACTTGATTAGTCAAGTCTTCACGTGCAAGTACAAGATACCTCATTTTCCAAAGACCTATAGGCATCGTGACTAAATCCACCCTCCACTTAAAATGAAGAGACAATGAATATATGGGCTCCAATCCATCCTGATGTCTCATAGATGAATACATTTGACATGTCCTACATGTTTCCATAAAGTGAGCAACATCCTTATACATACCTTGCCACCAATATCTTTCTTTGATCTTTGCAAAAGTACCCTAAACACCTCTATGACCAACCCACAAGCTTTCATAAAATTCTTGAATAACATTTACTTGTGAAGTTCTATCACCCAAAACTCGCAATGGCATACCCTATTTATTTTTAGCATGTTTCCATAAGTATCCATCTTTTTAGAAAAACCCATAGGATTTCCTCTTGATCTTCTTAAACTCCTCTTCTAACCATTCATCTCTCTTTGTTAATGTACTAAGGTATTGACCGATTCTCAGCCACTTTCCTGCATATTTGTCTTCTAGGAACACTTCTACACAAGATGCAAAACATCTAAAGTGTCTTCTCTTTGTTGTCCAAGCTTTTGTTTATGCTGTAGCAACACCTTGCAATTCTAAATTCACTCTTGCAACATCATTTTCAACGGCAAGAAAGTCATCTTCTTCCTCCTCATCCATCATCCCATCTTCATTCTCATAGAGTGCTCAAGATAACATGTCTGCCACTGGCCAGTTATCTCTTCCTGCAATATGCTGAAATTCAAGGTTCAAAGATTTTATATATGCAATCCACCGGAGCATAGCAATGTCCGAGGTAGCACAACTAGTAATCATACCCAATACCGGTAAACAATTAGTCTCAATGACTACATGAGCACCCGTAAAATACTCCTTGTCACATTTAAGGACTATCACAATTCCCCATAATTGTCTTTTTACCTATGGATACCTTCTTTGTCGTTCAGTCAATACTTTAGCACCAAAGAAAATTACATATCTTTGCCCTTCCTCATCATCTTGTCCAATTGCCCATCCAATCTCGATTGGGCTTGTATCAACATTAATAATAATAGGCTTTTTGTGTGAATAATCAGCCTTTCTCAATGTAGGAGCAAATTTTAAGAATTGCTTCAATTTCTTCATTGCTTTATGATGCTTCCTTTCCCAGTGAAACCTTTGTTCTTTCCTCAAGAGCTGATATAGAGCATCCACTACATGTGCAAAGTGAGGAATCCATATCAAATAGAACATGCATGGACCCAAGAATCTACACACCTCTGATACATTCATATATATATCTTGCATTCTATCAATCCCATCTATTTTTGTTGGTGATGGTCTTCACCCATAGGGCTCACACATATGCCCAACAAGCAAAACCTCTTCAACTCCAAAGACTAACTTTTTTCCAGAAAGAGTTAAATGCACCTCTTCTAGACGCATTATCGCAGCGCGTAGGGTTGAAGGTCACCACAAGGGTTTGGAAAGAAAATTGGACAAGATAGATGGAGATATGTCTTCAAGAGATAAGTAGATTACAATGAATATTTAAATGTTCAAGAGGTACTTCATAGTCAATCACAGTGGAGCCCCAAGAGGAACACCAAGGAAAAGGGAATTCTCTTGCAAGAAAATCTATCTTGTAACATCAACAAGCTTTTATTTCATTCTTTTGATCATCAAAACAAAGAAAATAGCAATTCTTCACGCAACATCATAGTAGATATCTCCCACAGATTTGATAGAATCAACTATAATCTTCAACATCTTCATAAAATTCTTCAATATAACAAAAAACACAAAATAATACACCATCTTTGAATGGAAATCGATCACATATTATTCATCTTCAATGTCTTCATAATTCTCTCTCTCTATCTCTCATATATAGTTACACTGTTTTGATAGAATTGATTATCTCTTGCTCTCTCTCTCTCACTCTATCAATAGTACATCATATCCTCACTACAATTATCTCATAATAATCCTCAATAATCCTTCTTAGGTCATGGATGCACCTCCCAAGAGGTATGTCTGATATGAAGGGTCACCAGAGCCACTACAGTGTCTTTTCACAGCTCACTACTGTCACTGTCACTTAGTCTTCTCTTCAGTCTTCAGCAGCTGCTTCTTCCACTTGTTTTATCTCTTTTGAACTTGATTAATCCTTTCCAAAGGCTAGAAAACTTTCTCAAAGTCACACATACATTCTACAGAACAGTTACAGTACAGCACCAGAACAGCTACAGTACAGTTACAGTATAGAGACAGAAGCTCTACAGAGGGTCTACAGAAGGTCATCAGAACCTCATAACTTATACTCAAATCATTCCAAACTATCAAAAAATATTCAATAAGCTTTCAAAAGATCTCAATCTTCATCAATCATCAATTCATGCTTCATACAAAAGAAAATCAAAACAAAACAGAAGCTATACAGAAGGTATACATAACCAATCAGAAGCTATCAGAACATCATAGACCTTCATATCTCCACTGAGAATCATCATGAACTTTCAAAAAATAATCAATATCACCCAAAACACTCTCAAATACTTCCATTAACAACCATACATCACTCTAAATCCATCAAAAATCTATCATTCAGTCCTCAAAAATAACAAAAATCAGTCAAAAATTCAATATTTTTCCACTCTCAACATATCCCCACACTTAGAAAGAAAGCGTCCTTGCAACCTAAGGAAAAGAAGAATATAAGTTCACTAAAGAGCTCAATTTTATCTTCCATAGGATCTTCAATAATCTCTCCAAAACACGACCCCAACTTATTACCTATATCTGATAGAAAAAACTACTAAAGGAAAACTTTCATTATTCATTAACTCATCTGATTAATCATTTAAAAGCCATAACAAATTTATAAAGGATATAAGAGGTTCTCTTCAGCTTTCCACCATAGGCTTTCCATCCACTATCGATAGCTTGAAACAAGCTCTCGAACAGATTATTCTCAAATCAGCACGAACTCGTCACATACAATTAATACAATACATACACAAACACTAACACAACCATCAGAATGACACATTAAAGAACTGCAAGCAGCACATCCTTTCTAGCAAAACAAGGTATCTGCTAAGTAGACATAGGGCATGAAAATACAGGACATCCAATTGGTGGAAGTCAATGTTCACATTGAAATTCATACAAAGTTTTGGAATGGCCTTTTGATCATTATGGGAATGCCTATGCATATATGCCAAATACCAAGCAAAATGAGCTATCAATATCACCGAAGGATCCAGAGATTGTGAATATTGGTGAGCAAAATGAAGGTAGTTTTGGTATGTTTGGCTGGCTGTTGTCCAATCCCCTGGAATTATTGGCCAGTTTATCTGAGGTCCTGTAAGAGAATCATTCAAGCTCCATCCTCTTCTTTTGGGAATATGCTAATCAAACCCTTCATATTCACTAACCAATTGAGGGGGTTGAGAGATAGAAGTGGCAGGAGATGAAAGTGGAATAAGTAAAAGAGGATGAAGAGATGGGTAGGCAAAATCATAAAAGGAGGAATAGGTTAAAGAAGGAGTGGCTGAAAATTTTAGGGAATCAATTAGGAAGGGTGTTAATTGATAAATGGGAAAGGTAGAAGGTACATGGATAGATGGAGAAGAGCATGGTGGAGAATGGAAAAATACTCTATCTTTGATAAAAGAGCAATATGTAAATATGGGAATTTGAGGAAAAGATTGAGGTTGGAAAAGAAGGGATAAGATTGCTATTGAATTGGTTTGATAGAGGGAAAGATATATATCATAACGGTGAGCCATTTGTTGGTAATACAATAGGCTAGGAACAGAGGGACCTAAGATAGATCTTCTCTGATAGGCATAAAAAAAGGTTGAATCAAATGGATTATTTTTGGAAAGGTGAGCTAAGAGATCCACCCTCAGTTGGTTATTACTCTGTACATAGGTAGAAGTTGTGTTCTATCGTTGATTCAGGACCACAGAATCAATCATAGAGTGCAAGGAATTATCAAGGCAAGTAGCCACTTTTGAGAAGTAACTCTGGAATATGTCATCTATTTGCAACTCCAAATAGTTGACATACAAAACAGCTTGTAAAATCACATCTCCCACATACCAGGCCATATCGACTTCATTTGGAATCAACAGATCTCCCCGTAGATACATATATGACAGCAACATGGTATCTGTCATGACAGAATCTTCAAACACCATACGAACCACTTATGTCAGTAACTCAGGAGACCAAGCCTGACTCCAACCATCCTCTGGAAGAGGAAGATCCATTGTTGAAAGCTTCATGTAAAAGGCCAACTTCTGCAATTGATAGTGAACGTCCGGAGGAACATATTCCTGGAAATGCTCAAATGTAGACCATAGCAGATCCATCCTGGACTGCAATCGTTCCACTTTATCTTGGAATAACAGACACAAGGTAGCCTGTCTCTGGAGAACTGCGAAGTCCTGCTGTGAGAGAGAAGGGATCAGTGGAATATTAGGGCTTGGAGGAACAGACCGTGACTGTGCCAGTTGGTCTTGCAACTGCTTGATTTGGGAAGCTTGTGATTCCACTGTGTCATTAGTACTCTGTAAGGCGGAGAGTTTTACATCTAAAAGAGTTTGAAACTCTTGTGCTTCTTTGGATATCATCTCCTTCTCCTCTGAGATTTTCGTGACCTCTCATTGAGCCTCTATTAACTGAATCTTCGAAGAAGATATCTCTTCTCTTTGGGTCTCAATCAGTTGGGTTTGTTGCTCCATCTGCTTAAACAGATCTGCTAGTGTGTCTTTGGCAGAGGCTAACTCTGATGTTGCCTTATGCAACTGGTCTTTGGACTGTATCAGTTCTTCATAAAAGGAAGCATACAGCTGTTGAACACAGGCTGTCTCACTGAAAGTTCAATTGAACTCTGGATGTCTTTACAGAAGAATGGAATGGCATCTCCCAACACTAAACTATTCAGTGAAGAGACTGATATGTCCAAGGAACCTTCTCTATGTGCTCTGAACACTTTGGTACATGTGAGATAAGCAGGGAGGTCACTGCCAGATGTAGCAGGAATTGTAACTGAAGGAGATTTATCTGCCACCCGCTTCAAGCGTTTGTGTTGTATGACCAGTGGAGGAGGAGAATCCAGATCCTCTATATCAATTAGTTCTGACTCGTCTCAAGGTGGAGGGGGAGGTACTGGATCAGATGGAGGAGGTGGAGGCACACCCTTGTTTAAACCTAACTATGTCAAGAAAGCAGACAGGTAGGATCCATAGGTGACATTTGTAACATTGCCCCTAGTTACTTTAACGAAATGTTGATCCATCTTTGTGAGTAGGTAAGTGCTCCAATCAATAGCTACTCCTTTTAACACCATCCTTGAAGTTGTAAAGAGCTCTTTGGACAAGTAATGGGATGGCATTTTTGCAGACATAAACCTGTCTTGGAGAAACTGACAGACCAACTTTCCACACAGGATCAGTGATCATGAAAAAGGAAACTCCTGAAGTGTTAATCACTTTCTTGATATCCAGAATTTTCTTGGTCTGTTTCTGTAACAACTTCAAAATCTCATCGTTAGAGAATAGTTTTCGAGCTGTAACAAAGGGCTCTCCTTTGTAGGGAAGAGACAAAGCCTTCCCTAACCCTCAGGGTGTCATTGTCATGGAAGTACCATGGACCAGTCCCGACTTCTTGCTGTAGGAGGCAAGGAACTCATCACACATGGATGGATCTTTTGGAATCAAGGGGAAGGAGGCAGCCACAAAAGTTGTGAGTCCTGCCTTCGTGAGAGGCTCAAAAGTGAGTAGAGAAGAGTAATCCCTACTAACCAATGGGACATACTAGATAGGGGGAGGAGCATGAGAGCACCATTCAGATGGAAAATACACACACACCATAGCACAGACAGTCACAAAGAATGCCTGCAAAACAACCAAAGGGCTATCAAAAAGAAATCAATCCAAAAGAAGGACACACATACAGACATAGACGTAACTAACCCATTTACCACCCCAGACAATATACAGCCTAGAAAAATTTCGACATGACCTCTACACATATGTGACCGAAAGCTTCATGCGATGCAACATTCAAGCACCCAAATCCCCGTATCAAGCAAGAAAGAAAAAACTACACACCGCACACGTAATCGTAACACATAGACAAATCAAACTACCATAAGAATGTACATCAAGACTGGACCATAACCGTGACCATCAGTGTCAACTAAAAGACTTTTACGCATCCATCCCACAAAGCGTGTTTATTAAAAAGGGGAAAAAAGTGCAGTGAGGGAAAATTATTTTAATGAAGGTTCATTTTAAGAAATTATTAACAATGGGTGACATTTTATTAGGTTATAAACCTTAATAAGAAAATGGTGATTCTTTCTTAAAAATTTAATTACAAATTATTAAGTTGAAACGGTGCTTTAGCGCAACCCAGACTACGATTCCCAGACTGGGTCTCTAAATGCAAATTCCTTAATTAAAAATTAAGAGTGATGTGGAGCGCTTTTTTTTGCCAACGTGTGCTTCTTCGTGAGACGGCTGGTTCATTTTTATTACAAATTAAACTACCTCTTAAGCGCACGTAGCGCATGCAAAGTGAACGGCTGGTTAATTTTATTAAATTATTAAATTGTGTGTTTAGCGTGAATGCGCGTGGAAAATGCGAGTGAATAAATAGTTTATTTTAATAATTAATTGTGATTAAGGGGGTAATGAAAATAAATAAATCTCAAAAAATAAATACCTGGTAGGGGTGTGTATGCAATGACCTGAAGGCGCACAGAAGAGTCCCCCAAAAGCAATGAATCCAGTCAAACAAAATCAAAGACCACTAACTCAACAACAAAGAAAACACCTTAGTGTGTTTGTTAATTTTTAATGTATTTTTATTTTTATTTTATTATTTATTATTTTTTTATTTTTTAGTTTGAATTGTGTGGGAATCATATTTTAGGTGTTTTTTTTTGTTTTATAGTGTGGTTTAGTTAATTTATTTTATTATGTGTGTTTGTTTGTTTGATGTATTTTGCCTTTGCTGTTTTTTTTAAAATAATTTGTTTGTAGTTTTTTTTTTCAAAAGGAATAATAATTAAATCAAGATATATAGCACATGGATATGTGATGAAAGGAAAAAATAAAATTGCAACCATTTAGGAAATATCCACAATTTATGTTATGAAAATAAGTACTTTATTTGTATGTTTATTCTGTTTTTTTTTCAAAGAATACTGGTGCCTTGTATGAAAATATGTTAAAGTGAGAAATTAATGGAAATGAACAAGAGGTGGGCAATGGTCGCTGTCTCTCAGTGGAGCGGACAGGGTAGCCGAAGAAAAGGAAGGAGTCGAGCAGCCATTGTCTCTCGAAGGAGCGGACTGACGAGGAGACAGTATTAAACAATCATTGTCTCTTGATGGAGCAGATTGCAGAACCGCGGGCCGTGGTAGCCACTGTATCCGAAAATAGGTGGGAGAAGACTGTTGCTGGCATTGCGATGATCTCCAGGAGGTTATAGCACCTATCGATCCTCCATGTGCTCGAAAGGACTTACTGTGCATCAGATGTGTCTTATTGCCTTGAGCATAGTACTCTGATAGCTGACGTAGAACAATCTCTGTAGCCCAGAAAGGAGAGGTGGCACAAGGAGTGCCTGGTGGAAGACGCATATACTTCGGAGGGGTGGGGAGCAAAGGTTGATGTCGACAGTCTTCGGTGGGATGACCATTCGTGCTGCAATAGGAACACCTAGTAGATTGGCAATCTGTTGGTGGAGACGCCATGGTACTGGTGTGGCAAACTGAAGAAGGAAGAGGTCAGCCACAAACCTCAAGCCACAATGTCCGCCACTCAAGGGGGGTTGGGTGGAATTTTTCAGAATTTTTCTGTATTTTTTACTAATTTGAAATGAATTTTATGCATTTTTTAGGTAATTTTGAATGAATTGTTAAATATTTAATTTTCTGTATTTTTTGTTAAAATTTCCACCAAAAAAAATTTCCAAAAAATTACAAAAATTTGAGGGAATTTTTAGAATTTTTTTTGAAATTTTTCTGAGTTGAAATGAATTTGTAAATTAACTAAATCAATGAAATTATGTAAATCAGGTTAGTCAGGTAAGTAGGATCAAATCAAGTCAACTAAGTCATGTTAGTTTGAAGTCAGGTAAGTCAAGCTAAGTCAAGTCAGGTTAGTCAAGGTTGATGAGGTTAGTCTAATTTAGTCTAGGTTAGGTAAGTCAAGTAGGGTAGTCTGAGATCAGTCTAGGTTAGTTAAGTTAGTCGAGGTTAGTATAAACTAACCTAGGTGAGACTAACTAACCTAGGGTTAGTTAGTGGGGGTGGAACTAACCTGAGGTAGGTTAGTTGACTAACTATAGTTAGGTTAGGGCTAACCTAACCCTAGTTAGGTTAGTTTTGACCTAACCCTAGTTAGGTTAGTTTTGACCTAACCCTAGTTAGGTTAGTTTTGACCTAAGGTAGTTAGGGTTAACTAAAGCTAGGTTAGTAATTAGTCACAATTAGGTTAGTGTTAAATTAACCTTAGGTTAGTGACTAAGCTGGGGTGGGTTAGAGGGTGGGAGGAGGTGGGTTGGAGGAGGAGGAGGCGGAGGAGGTGGTGGAGGTGGTGGGGAGGAGGAGGAGGTGGAGGAAGGGGAAAAGGTGAAGGGGGAGTAGGTAGCGTAGGAGGGGGAGGAGGAGTAGGTGGCAGGGGTGGGCGGACAGACGGCTGTGGTGGGCGAGTTGGTGGAGGAGAGGGCCGTTGGAAGGGGATGAGGACGCCGAGGGCTGCTGGGAGGAGAGCGCGAGGGCTGGCCGGGAGGAGAGCAGGCACTGCCGGCAGGGGCGTGTGGGCTGCCGGAAAAGGGCGCAGGAGGCGCTGGCCGGGAGGGAGGAGCATGTTGAGGAGGAAGGAGCATGGCCTGCCGAGAGAGAAGAACACTGCCGAGGAGGAGGGAGACGCCGCTGTCAAGATAGTGGGAGAGAAGGAAGGAGTCTCACTTATAGCTTTCTCACTTACACAATGGGGGAATACACACAAAGGTGGAGGCTGAAAACAGTTTTCCTCTTCTTAGTTGTGTAAGCCAAAAGAACTCTCATACAAAGAAATAGAAGAACCCTATATATGGGTCTCAAACCAAACTCAACTAACTAAGGTGGTATACTAACTAAACCACGAACTAGAGTAGATAAGGATAGCTGTCATCATAATTAGGTCCAATTTTCACTCCATAATTGGTTCCAATAAATCACCTTCGGCCATAAAATCTTCCATAGTTTGATTGGATATCCTACAAAATCTCAAACAACCTCACACACTCAAAATCTCATTAGAGGGATGAACGTAGCTCAAGGTTGGGTGTACAAGGCTTACTTTTTTTTTTAATGGCTTTTTGCGATCTTGCTTCTTTTGCGGGTATGGTAATTGATGAAGGTCTTCTTCCAAAGGTATACGTCTTTCGCATAGTATGTGTATGACGATTTCCTTACTAGAAATTGACTTTATCAATGTACGAACATAGGCTTACTAAAGGTGCAAAGCGGGTTCGGGATTGGTTCAGTGTGAACAGCTACTATGGAGGAAGAGATTTAGATTGAAACTTTTAAGCTTTAAGAAGCTTAGTAAGCTTAAGCTTTATTAAAAGCTTAATAATTTCAAGAAAAATGAATCAAGACGAAAGGATGTCATTGACGAATTTAACGCCGTCGAGAATATGCTGCCATCACAGACACTGGAATTTGAGAGGTTAAGCTTTTTATAAAGCTTATTAAGCTTTATATTAATCTCTAATTGACTAATCTTTCTTCTCTGCTAACTCTGAGAAAAAAACGCATTGATAAAGTATCTTGGGAAGTGGTTCTTCGTCACTAGAGAGTGGCCCTTCGCGATCCAACAACACGGTAGGGGCCGCCAAGAACACGGTGGTATTAACGGTTCATCGTGAGACTACCTATAGAGTCCGTTCGTTCCAAGAGCTTTTCCTTCGCGTGAGATGGTAAGCGATTCAAAGCCCTTGATCTTAGCTTTGCTCTGATACCACTAGTGCACAAATCAGATGCTGAATGTGTTGTCACAGCACATAGGGTTGAAGGTCACCACAGGGATTTGGCAAGAGAAGAATGTATGGGGGTTCAAGAGCTTAGACTCCAGAGATGGTAGAGATAAGAGAAGAGTTGAAAGTTTTAAGCCAAGTTCTTGAAGATAAGAGACAGTAGGGTGAAGGTAGATTCAGGGAGAGGAGTAGACGGAAGAGAAGGGGTTCGAAGAAATTGAAATCATAGAAGAATACTTCCAAAAAGAAATAGAAAATGAAGAAGAATACTAACAAAGATTAAGCCTGTCAGTTTCTTTTAGCATTATGAGAAGATATAACTCTAATAGACAAAAACGTGTATAAAATTCATCATATGGGCTACGGAGTTTGTTGCACTTTGTGGTAGAGTGCACATGCAAACCCATCCAAGAGGTGTCTTCATTGTGGTAACGTCTCGACTTTCTAATGAAAATTGAAATTGATCATATCTTGAATATAGGTCGCCCATAGAATAAATTGCTCTACCTGCAAAAGCTTCAGCAAATTCCTCAGCAATTGGATCCAAACCAATATTTTGGATTGTGGCACGATTAACAGGCTGTAGATCTTGAATGAATCGTAAAGATTCATTTTTCTTGGGCACGGTAAACCATCGGTTTGAGTAAGGTGCTGAAGAAGGTTCTAAAATCTTTATTCTGATATTCTCATTTAGAAGTTCCAATAATTTGGGCAAATGCGCCCTTGGAATAGGAATAGGCTTGAGGCTCCAAGGCACATATGGGACCGTAAAAATGACCATAGAAGCCACAATATTTGGATCCACACAACCTATTTCACTTGGTTGAAATGTAAAAGCTTTTCCATGTTTCATTAGCATTTCATAAAAGAGTGTTTTTCAACTGGTGAAAGGAAAGAATTTTCACCTATTTTGAGCTCTTTTATACTTTCAGATATGAACTTGTGACCAATGTTGGAAGGATCATGAAGACTTGGCTGATTTGCTACTCTATCAGCCAGGCCTTCACTTTCAGGAGGTAGTGGGACTACAGAGGCTTGACTTTCTTATCCACCATCTTGTATTGTGTCTCTACTTACGCTTCAGCCTTGTTGAGTAAACCAATGTCTTCCTGCTCAACAAATTCTTGAATTGTTTGATAAAAATCCAATGTACATACTTCTACGGACTGATTTTCAGCCTAATTTTCTGTATGAACAACTAGCTATATATATTTCAGCCAATGTATTAGTAGTAATTAGTCCCAAAAAAATTCCTGAAATACCTTTATTTTCAGCTGCCATCATGTCATAAGTTTTTAGCTCCCTTTTTACATGGCACAAGTATTTTCTTCCAAGTTTAGTCGTGTGGCTGAAAGAGACTTATAATAACCCATACTATTGGCTGTACGTACATACATATTTGCTAGAGACATAGTTTTTGGAGGTTCAATCTTTTCACATGACGCACTGCTATAGCCTCCTTTTATAGCAGTGCAGCCTCAAAACCCTTGAATTCTCAAGCATTAGGAGGCACAGGATAATCACGCAATCGATCTCCATTTCAATGATTGTTAACACACATAGTAAGAAATTGGACAGCTCGTTCATTATCCTTGCTTTGGATTCGAGCATAGGAAGAACCATCGTCAAGAGCTTTTGTTTCCAAGCAGGCTTTAGAAATGTAAGGTTGCCCAAGAATGATAGGGCAACTATAAGAGTCTTGAACAAAAAAGTGAAAATTGTCTTTTATGTCTCTAACAGTTACCTGCACATTAGGACATGCAGCATATAACTCTCCAAAAGAAATGTTTGCAACTCTCATTCGCCAACCTGGATCAACATCTATGGGCCATCTGCCACTTTCATAAAGACTCCTTGCCATGACGTTTATCTCTAAGCCATGGTCTAAGAGTACAATACATGGTGTTTCTTTTTCTCCAATTTTGACAACTATCTCTGTTGTTACTCTTGCCCAATGTGTATGGGAGTAGTGACTGCTTGGAATGAACTAATTCTCTTCCTCCTCATGCATGTGCTATAGGCAACCTTATTTTTTAGAGATGGACTGCCCAACTAGTTTGGACCAACTGACCATTACATTTTCAGCTTTCACTTCTTTAATTTTTGCATTCATGCTTTCTTTATCTTCAGCTTCAATTGCAGCAATTAGTTCTTTAACTGCTTCAAGATGAATTCCTTGTGAAGTTAGCTTCTCTTCATCCTGCACAAAAACTTGAAGAACTTGCAAATAAGCATGCACTGTTTCTTCAGCTTCATCACCAACATATTGTCTTTTCCTTTTGATTACATTAATAATTACATCATGGAATTCACGTTTGGAAATTCCAAGAATTTCATCTAAGGTGAATTCAATTTTTCTTCCTAGAATTCATTCTTCTAGAACTCGTTTGAGATCAATTGCAGATTCTATGTCAGACTGCAATTTGTAGTCTGGCTGCTTGCCTTTCTTCTTTCAATGTGCAAAGGCGGAAAAAGAATCTATCGGTTCTTTCCAACCACTTATTCCTCAAATGCACCAGCTAGCATTAGCCAAATCTTCTTTGGTTGCTTTACCACATTCCATTTGATCTAGTGCATGCATCCATACTTTAGATTACACATTACCTTTACATGCTTTCAAACTTGATTTAGTTTGCTCAATTTGCAGCTCATAGGTAGCTACATCAATTGCTGCATAGGCATTCTTTACAGCTAAATCTTCTGATCTTTTATTCATTCCACCATTGCCAAAATTTGGCTCCAATGGAAGACCAGTTTCAACTACATGAATTTTTCTGTCTTTCCAAAAGATGAGCTTCTTTTCTTCAGCCTCACGGAAGGCAGAACACTCCCTCTTGTCATGTTGTTGGCTGTCACACCAAATACAGCGCCTCTTAAAGCCTTCTCTCATGGGTCTTTGAGTTGACGAATGTCCTCGTTCTTCAACTTTGACATCTAGTTTCTCCACCTTGGAACTAATTTCTATAAGATTCAGATGAAGGTCATACATGCTTTTAATGAGTTCATATATGACATCATTTTTAGAAGGAATAGAAGAAGAAAGAGTTGGTTGATTAGTCAAAGGAATAGGGGATCTTGAAGGTGGAACAAGCTCCATCAATGGAGTTGTTGAAGTTGAAGTAGAGCTTGCATCCGCTCTCTTCGAGAAATCATGTTAACTGCATCAGTAACATCTGTCCATGGAGTCTTGACTCCTGATTCAAAGGTAGCATCTTCTAGGCAATCAATAAGCTTCTCTTGCAGAATGGGATCTGTAGCCTTAAGGAATAATTCAATCTCCTGGCCTTCCATACTTTGTTGGTCTTCAGCATCAAGTTGTCCAAATTTACTTTCAAACTCATAGTATAAAGTGATTGCAACTAAACCTTTATTGGGTTTCTCAACCCAATCAATGAAACTTTTCTTCGTCATTAGGCCAGAGTCTTCTAAGAAGATTTCTTCGCGTAGGGCTTTTTTGAATGCAGCCCAATCCGCATCTTACTGAAAAAGACCATAGATTCTTTCTTGAAGACCATGCTTGGCTAGTCTAGCAAAATAGTGACTCCATGCATGTTGTGATACACCAAATAAGAGCATTTTTTCAACATACAAGCGAATAAAAACATAGACATTTTGGCCATTAAATTGTTTTAATTCACTAGGGCCTTGAGAGCTGTGGAATCAATCTTCTCTTTGTCTTGCCTTTGTTGTTGTTGTTGTAACATTTCGATTTGTTATTGCTGAGTCTGCTACAATATGTGCACCAATTATTGTAGAGTATCTCTTGAATAATCCCCCATCTTGGAGTTCTCTTACACAGACCTTCAAATCAGGTTCACCAATGTCGCAGTGCGTAGGGTTGAAGGTCACTAGAGGGTTTTGGCAAGAAAAGAATGTATGGGGGTTGAAGAAAGCTTAGACTCTGGAGATGGTAGAGATAAGAGAAGGGTTGAGGGTTTCAAGCCAAGTTCTTGAAAATAAGAGACAGTAGGGTGAAGGTAGATTCAGGGAGATGAGTAGACGGAAGAGAAGGGGTTCGATGAAATTGAAGGCGTAAAAGAATACTTTCAAAAAGAAATATAAAATGAACAAGAATACTAACAAAGATTAAGCTTGTCAGTTTCTTTTAGCATTATGAGAAGATATAACTCTAATAAACAAAAACATGTATAAAATAATACATTCCTCTATGCTGCTTAGATCGCTAATCTAATCCTTCCATTGGCTCTGAAAGGGGGGTAAAATACAAGCACACCTGGCTAGAATTCAACCAGATTACTCCTTCATCTCCCCCTTCGAAGTATTGTTCACTACCTGAAAATAGTGATCATGCATCACACGATTTCGTCAATCTCTCTTTTTATATAAAATCCTCTCAAATTGGCTGAAATCTACATGCTTTCTTTTACATGTCATCCTAATCTAGAAGTTGTCTATAGTTTTATGGATTTTTACAAGATATAATATCTAGAATATCAAAAATTTGCTTAAAACTTGTCCAAAAAAATCTAATATTTTAAACCATGGACACTAACACTAGTGACATTGGCTCTCTAAATCTAAAAGGAAGCCACAGTCTGGATTTTTTTACACGGTGTGCGGATAGCGGCACGACAGCGTGCGTAGCGAGTGCTAGAAGATCCTCAATAACAGAAGAACTCTACTAAAACTCATAAAACAAGAAGAAAGATTTGTACGACATGAAGAAAAGAGACCAATTGGGTATAATCTTCTCCCATGCCTTATGTGAGTGCTCCACAAGGCATGTATTTATAAATTTATTAATCTCCAAGCTAAAAAATAGCCCAATTTTCAATTAGCATGCTCTAGCTTTTGTGTTTGCTTTTGTCCAAATAAAGAATAAAGTGGTTGGGCATCCCCTCGAGGAAGTTACTATATGTATATCCTCTACATCACGTGTGTTCAAGGCTTATTTATAAAAATCCTTATATGTGATTTTTTCTTGAATAAAAAATAGCCCTTTTCTATTCAATGTGTAAATAATCCCTTTATATTACACCCTTCTACATGTAAAAAATATATAAAAATGGTATTTTAAAATACATTATTTTAAACTCATGTGATGCACACATATATTCATGAGTAACTTACGTGAGGGCATCCCCAAAATTAGGTTGTGCCCAAATACAATGTCCACCAATAATGAAATATTTAAACCGAGTGCCTATGCGTATACAAAATAATAAATGTTTATCAAGCATTTTAATAAATAAGCGCTCCTAAATAAATATTAGCGCCACGTCTTTAATGATAAGGTGCACACCCATCAAAAATGATAATTTATTCTAGGTAATTTGAATACTTGCCATCGCCCGACACTTCCCAACGCCACCGCTGCCTACTCTACACATCAACTGAAGTATTCACAATTGTTAGAAAATAATAAAATTAAACTGACAAAAGTGAATACCTATCATTCTTCATCTACAAAATAAATAAATAGGTTACAACTCTATCCTAACCTTAATTTAATACGAGTGCACTCTAAACTCATAAATATCCATTAATTTAAATATATATTTTACGGAATCACCTGCTGTGAAATCACCCACGTGCACATTAAATTAATCTGATGTCCAAAAAGGGCAAGCATCCCCGTCAACTTCTCGCACAAGGAATCCACCTTGTGTACGAGCCTTGGCAAATAAATATAGGTTTACGGAATCCACCGCAAAACCTCATGGAATTCACTATGGAATAAAAACCTCACCGAATCCACCGTGGAATATGCCTCCTGGCATCACATATGGTAGATAGTAGATTTTCCATGTATACCCACTCCCTTCTTCTTGAAGTCCTCCATTACACTATGTGAAGTTAATGATGAATATCTAGTAAGTAAGGGTTGTCTCCAAAGGATGTTGTGCTCTCTCCCAAAACCATAGTTGTCATCCTTTACAATAGAAAAAGAAGAAAATATATTTAAAAAAAGCACAAGATCCACCCTAGGTATCTCCTAGTGAATCTAATTCGACAACTTTGTATCTAACCCCCTAGTACCATTTTTTCCCTAAGCACCATCTCAAAGCACATCAAGGGCAGGACATCCCAAGCTTATTTGAGCAACTTGTCACCCTAGATGTGACATTACATTATAAAAATAATACTAACTAGGTCCTTACATCATGTGGGACAGTACTTTCAGACTTCGATCCATCTTGCACAAGGAATCCATCTTTTGTACGAGCCCTGGCAAATAAATATAGGTTTATAGGACAAGCGTCCCCGTCAACTTCTCACACAAGGAATCCACCTTGTGTACGAGCCCTGGCAAATAAATATGGTTCATCAACAATAGCACCCATTACCCTTCAAAGTTACTACTTCACACACAATCCCAACATCCTAGATCTTTGGTGCAAGCTCCAGCATGCCACCTTTGATGTGAGTGCCATGGGCTCGGTTTGCACTCATATAGGAGGGGGTTAATGTTAACAACAATAGTAAAAATGAAAAACAAAGGGAGATCACGTATAAAAACATTTAAAAAATAATTTTGGAGACAGGTTGGGTTAGCTAAGGCACTTATGATTTTTTTCGAAAATTGTTGTATTCATTATGAGATTCAAGCTCACTTCTATACAACTTAAATTAATTTTTATAGACTCTCAAGGTTACAATACATTGATTTTTTTATCATAAGATATATCATAGACCTTGGGAAAAGATGGAATTAGAGAAGAACCAATTACAAGTCCATAAAGTGGGTAGAATGCCTAAGAGGGATGAAAACCTTAAAACTTTTGTATAAAATGAATGGAAAAGAATAGAGTGAGGCATTCATGTGTGTGCAAACTTAAGGTTTCTTGTTTTCTCTTTGCTTGCTTTGTGGAGAATGAAGGAGAGGGAGAGAGTGAGGGACTTGAGATGTGAACCTCTTCTTACTATTCTCCTTTCATCTTGTCCCTCCCTTCATGGTGAGAGGTAAAGTAGAGGGTGTGTATGAGGTGTATATCTGATGTTAAGGTGATGTTAAGGTGTGAGAGACTGAGGGACATGTGTGTGAAGCTCTTCTTTCTTTTCTTCTCCATTATCTCATCTCTATATCACATACAAAGTTGGTGGCAAGTGTGTGGAACTATTCTAGGAGCTACATATGGAACATGGAGTGTACAACAAGCCTTGGAGTTCGACTATAATGAAGAGGTAAGTTGTTACTTACTAGAACTTGATATCAATTTACATTTATCGTTTTCTTTGATAGGAAGTCTGAATGTATGATTAGTTTTGAGTAGTGTAAGAATGGTTATGTCAGAGGTAGGTACCTAACATACGTAATCAAGGCTCTTAAAGTAGTTAGAGTTTGTCATAATTCCTACATGTTACGCGTGTAAAGCCTAACACAATCCTCCTTTGCCCAAGTAATCTAAAGTTATGAGGGTGCATTTGAGGCGAGGTATATGAGGTACGAGAAACTCGGGTCGAAAATTTGCCTGTTGTTGTAATACACGAGAAAGAATGAATACACAAATCGAGCTGAAGTCAGCTAGCAGCTGGAGCCTGAGCCTACTAACTAACTAAGGGCTAGCACCCGCCAGGCGGGCCGAAGCCGATCTGGGCGGCGTCTAGGTCGTAGAGGACCTGATAGCCCTGGTGGAGGAGGTTGCCAAGGATCTGCAGGCCGCCGCCGGAGCTGATGGGGGTGATGGCTAGGCAATGCACGGCCCCCTCGGCGTCGACGGGGATGAAGTAATTGGCGAGGGGCAGGGCGAGGTCGAGGCCCTGCAGATGGAGAGTGAGGGGCGGGATCTCACTGCTTAACGGAGAAGAGCCAGCAGTAGCCGTGCTGTAACAGACGGGCAGGAAAGGGTGGGAGGTATAGCGCGACAGGCGGACGAGGGAATCGAAGGCCTGCTGCAGCTGGAGGAAGGCGGACTGCGAGATGTAGGTGTAGGTGGTGCCGGAGTCTATGATCATGCCGCCGGATCCGTCAGCGGCAATGGCGAAAGTGGAGGCCGGGACGCTGAGGCGCTGGCCGGCGACACTGAAGCCCAGCACGCTAATGTAGTAGAGGGAGGCCGCCACGGCGGGGTTGGAGACCATGGGGGTGAAGCCCTGGAAGGAGGAAGCGGCCGTGAGGGCGGCGTCTCCCAGCAGGAGGGGGCTGGAGGCCGAGGCCGAGCCCTGTGTGAGGGAAGGAAAGGTGTTGGGGACGAGGCAGTAGGAGAACTTGCGGCCGCCCAGGAGCTTGCCCAGCTGCGATGGCAGCGAGAGCTCGCTCTGGCCCATGCCCACCAGCCCGGAAGCGCCGCCGTAGTCGCCCTGGTTCTGCAACCCGCAGCCGAAGGCCAGCCCCGGGAAGCTCATGCTCGAGCCGTCGGCAGCCGACAGGGTGAGGGTCTCGGTAGCCAGCGCCCCCTGCGTGCTGGCCTGGCTGGCGTAGCTGTAGGTGTAGCTGCACTCGCCACCCCCGTCGCACTGCCCCGGCAGGGACTTGCAGCCTGGCGATGAGCACGGCAGGGGCTGGTAGGAGGAGGAGGCGGAGGGGGTGAAGGGCGGGGTGGTCTGCGCCACGCAGGACGTGCAGGGGTTGCACTGCATCCACACCAGCTGGCTGCCCGTGTCCATGATGAGGGGGAAGGTTCTGGGTGGCGTGCCCAGAGTCAGCTGCATTACGTACGTGCCCGGCCCCACGTTCACCGAGTACCGGGCGCTGGGCGAGAACTGGCTGCCCCTGCCGTTAATGTGGCCGGCACGCACCGCGATGGCGTCGTTGATCTGCGTGTTGAGGGCCTGCAGACGCGCCGCGTCGTGCTGTGCCAGGACGTTCAGCCTCACCTCCAAGCTGGACGTCGACGCGTTCTTGACATAATGGCTGGCCCCGTCGGACAGCTCGATCGGCTTGAGATCGAACCTCTGGCGGAGCTCTAAACGCACAAATTGATTATGCGCCTTCGATGGCTCAGCTGCTGGCCGCCCTGCGCCATGGCTAGCATTATGACGATGATGATGAGTGAGACCACCAGGATTACCAGCATTAGGAAAATGATGATGATGATGGCGATGTTCATCATCATGATCATGACCACATGATCGGCTACGTTCAGCTGCACCAGCTGCGTCGTGCGATGCTCCTGCAGCTCCCCTTTTGTACTGCAGCAAAGAGCGCCTACTTATGCCATGCGTCCGTATCCCCTCGTCCCGATCAGCTCCATCGGAACCAGTCGGCGAGACGATATTGATGCTACTGAGAGCGACCATCACTATTACTGCTGCAATGCAGACTAAGGAAATGCACCAGCTGGCCCAAGAAGCTGGAGAAGCCATTGCTCAATATGTATACTGCTGCTTCTGCTGCAACGTCTGGCTAATACGAGCTGTAACTTGCTTAATAACAGCTCGTTTTAGATACTGCAGCAGGCTAGCAGCTAGCATAATTGCAGCTCATCTGGAGTGCAGTCAATTTATATCACGCCCTTTGCTAGTCTAGTCCACTGGGAGCTGCAGCCTGCAGCTACTACCGGCGTCGCTCATGCAGGTGCGTGGATCATGCGAAATCCATCCAACCGAGTGAGTCGAAAGTACTGCCTACTTCCGACCAACCTGTTGCCGCTACAGCGCGCTTGAGCGCTATCCACACCAAATTCTCCGTCACATAAATTCATATCTCTTGTTTGGTTGAAAACGCCGAACTAGCTCTAAGATCAGGGCAGCCCTTGCTGGGTGGGAAAATGTTTTGCGTCCCCCACAATATCATTGTTAGGGTGCAACGGAAAATAATAAGTTCAAATAATCAAAAACGAAAAAGAGTACATGAGATAGACCGATTAGACTAATGCCTTAGCCTGACCTGGTGACTAGACCCAGTCACATTGTAAGTTATATACGTAAGGTCGCGCCTAATGGTATTTTCAATCATTCTCTTCTTCTCGAGAGAGAGTGAGAAATTGGCTAATTTCATGTGTTGCATGGGCAATGGATGTTAACATATATTCCCCCTCTTAGTGATTAATCAGTGGTAGCAACAATAGGAACAATGTTAAAGATGAAAACAATAATAAGAATGACACATAGTGTAACCAAAAAGTAGGTTTGCTTTTTCCATTGATGGTGTAACTAGGAACTAATCAATAAACTAATGTTCTCTAGAGATGGAAACCATCCAACAGGTGCAATGCACTTTAGGTATTCTTTTTTTTTTTGCGAATAGATATTTTTTATTGTGCCTTTGGGATGTGGTGCACAGGGTTAGGTAATCTTGAAAGAAAACTTAGTGCTATTGTAGTAATGCGTTTGTGGATGATTCTAAAATAAACCAAGTTAAAAAGTTAGAAACTCTTCTATCCAAGTGCCCCTAGATGGTAAAAATGGTAATATCCACTATAAGGGATTGGACCCATAGGTGATCCTATTGACCCATTTTGTTAACTTTAAATGAGCATGTCTAACATCATGCTTAATATGATTACAATTTCCACAACACTTTAAACATGACTTTATATGTGCTATATTTCTATTTTTATGCGTACATAAATACATATATACACATTATATATGCTAGCCAAAAAAAACTAGAGAGTTATTGATTACTGAATTGTGGCTCTATTTTGCAACCAAAAACTCACTTTTTTGTTTGTCCCTTTTGCATGCTCATTAGGCGTTGTTTTTGTTAATACATATGCCTATACTACAACAAAATCAAAGCACAGACACAGATGGTTGATGCGATTTTACAATCACATTTGTAAACCTATGAAAATTCTTATTCAAGTTTGCAAGACTACTCGAGGCCCTAGAAACCCTAAAAATGCACAAAGAACCGTGACAACTTGTGTCCGTATTTAAATTCATGTGAAAAAAGTTTACATTTAGATATTTAAAATGTGCATTTCACGCAAGGCACTACATAGTAAACACTCTCATAAACACTCAATTTAACACAATATCAAAAACTAAAATAAAATATCCCACCTTTTTTATTTTAATTTAAATCTTTTGTTTGAATAAAACATGGGGAGAGAAGGACTGAGAGAGCACTATGTGATAGATGAGACCATGAGTTCTCGTGTGAGATATACCATGGTTGAGAGGTTTCAGAGAGAGGACATTTCACTTCTCACCTCCTATTCTTCTCCACACACATGAAGGTGAGTTCTTTTTTTTTCAAAGAGCTACTCTTATACAAAGGTAATCTACACTATACAGAGAGTTGTTCTTATAGATAGGTGATGAAACCAATAGGCACGTTTCTAGACATGTGAAAAAGGGTGTTTCATCACATCTATGCAAGCTGCATACATTTTTTCATGCTAAAACACATGTGGTTCCTACTCCACAATCCTAGCAAAGACCTCTTTTATGCTCATGCTAATCAAAAATAGATTAAAACAAGTACAACAATAATACACAAAGAAAATAGACCTTATATAGAGATGTTAAAGCAAAAAGAGAAGAGATTATGTCTTAAGATGAGCTCACCTTGTTTGAAACTAAGCTTGCCTTGCCTCCTTTTAAAAATATAATACAATGGAGAGAGATAAAGAGAAATGAATAGGGAAGGGAAGACAATGAGGATGTCATAGGTAAAATGCAGGTAAGATGTAAAGTGATACATGTCTATTAATGCATTTGGTATGTGAAAACAAAACTACTATCAACTGTTTTTGTTTAGTGAAGCTCAAATATAACTAGATATACTTTAAAAGAGCTTGCAAAAAGTTTTAAGCTCTAATTTTTATTTTTCAAGCATTTACTTATATCACTTTATTTGTGTATGTTGGCATACAAAGGGCAACAACAAGGGGAAAAAAAGAGAATAACGACTAACAAGGCTTTTTGTAATTTGGTATTTATTTTCTCTTTCTTAAATATGGAAAAAAATTTAGTTTTATTTGCTTTTAGATTATAATTTTTTTATCAGTACCTCTTTATTTTAATATTAGTATGCTTAATTTCATTTTCTTTAGTTTTATTTTATATATGGAGACGCATATACTTGTCTACGTGGTTGTAGGCGCCATACTTCTTTATGGTGCAATGACTTGCTTATTTGGCAAAGCATTGCAAGGGAAGGTGGAAGCATATGACAATAAGCAAAACATTACCCTCACTCCATGGACCATACATACATCATCACAAGGAGGAGATCCAAATCCTTGTCCACAACAAGCACTTCCCACGGAGTAAGCCCCACATGCACCAATAAGACATGCTCATTAGGATTTTCTAGAATTTGTACTTTAAAATCAAAGGCAAGCTTGAGTAGGTTCCAATTTTGATTGTATTATATACAAGCCAGACTTGGCTTTATGCAAACTCATATTTTAGTTATAAAGCAAACAAATGTACAATTTTATCCATCTCTTTTTTGTCCTTCAAATGTTTTTATATCAAGCAATGATATTGTGTGTATGTTTTAATACAATGTGGATTAAGTTCATATAAACAATGTGTAAAAAACCAAGGAGTTGCTAGCTGTAGAAATATGGCTTCAACTAAGTTCTATAACTAGCAACTACTAACATAGAGGCATTACTAAAAAGATTCGTTACCATCCTTATAAAGATCGGGCTAAAGCCAAAAGCGTAAGGGGTAGCAATAATGAAATTGTAGTTGACCCTATCATAGGCTTTGTCAAGGTTCATGTTGATCAAGACAATCTAACTCGTGAATAAAAGTTGAATTCACAGAAAAAACCAATTTAAGTATCGCATCCTAAATTCTATGCTCAAATACAAATCCATACCGTTGTGGATGGACCACCTTAGACAGTAAAAACCTTAATTCTTGCAATGCATGCAACCCTCCTTTACTTGAGATAGGAAAAAATGCATTCTCTATTATTTTTCTTATGGTTGCACTTTTTTATTAATGATAATTTTCAAGCCCATGTAATAAATTAATATGGAGAAAAAGTATATTATTTTAACAATTATCTATGGGATATCTATGCTATTACCTATATGTTTATTTGTGATATATCAGTGCAATTATCTAAGTGTTTATCTACACTATTACCTACATTTTCAGTTTCATTATTATCTACATAGAGTCAATACATAGAACTCTTCTTTACTTGGAGATGGAAGAAAATGACTCCTCTCTTGTGTCTACATATTTCTGCCCTCCAAGTCCTCTTCTCTCTCTTTTCGCTTTCAACTCAACTAAAATAGAACTCAAAATGACTAGTTCACATTATTTAATATCTTATACTCGATTACGCATTTAGATTCACATTCAAAAATGTGAATATAAATGCATCTATAAAATCCTTTTAACTTATGAATCATTATAAACATATTTATAAAACCTCATAATTGTAACCTCATAATTGTACTTATAAACATATATTCAATACAACCATATTATTTTCCTTTAAAATGAATACAAGATTGATGATGAGTTAAAGAAACTCACTTTCTTATAACCTCAAGTATTATAGTCAAGAATTAAAGATTAGATGATAGCTGCATGATATTTCACGTAAGTTTATCTTTGGTGTGATCAAATACTTCACTCAAGTCAATACAAAGTGGCCATATTAACTTGAGTGAAATATCCAATCACATCAAGGCTCATGATTAGGAGTCAAGATGTGTGAGTTCAATTCTAGCCTCCCACATAGAGACTATCCTCATCTATTATAAAGAAAAATATATATATATATTTTAAAAAATAACAATTTTATAATACAAAAATTGAGAAGTCCAAAGGAGAAAAGTCCTAGGTATCAAACCTGAAACAGGGTTCTATATGTGTTTCTACCTCATTTGCTTTTATATAAAATTGGTCATACTACATCCATCCACAAATGTGTTTACTATTAAGTAAAGTCATAATCCTAAAAATTAAATAGGAAACACTATAGTACACACATATTAGCAGTCATATTTATAGTTGCATATAAGCTCTCATTTACAATTTTGTTCATAAGCTCACTTTTGAGCATGCTAAAATAGATAGCAAACAACATGCTCAAAGTCATTAACAAAGGCACTATGAAAAACCCTAAACAACAAACAACATTATGGATCTAAATTCTTTAAAAACAAGACACATATGCTACATCAAAGAGAGATTAGGGAGATCCACCAATGACATGAGCAACAATTGTGACAAAGTTGAGGGCCCAGTCTAGATGTTACCCTCATATTATTTCATCCGAGATGTATGACATACTCTATCCACCAATCTAGACTGGGTGGAACTAAATATAGGGATACCATTCAACTGCCACATAAATAGATAGGCACTACCTCGTCCTCCCATTGTATCCCTATATGAGTACTATCTTGTTTTGTACATCGCCTTAGCTTCTTTTTATGGTCTATCACTAACCATCTTTTAGTACATCACACTTTGATATCTAATGACAACCAACATTGTACATAGGTTTGTCTCATAGGTTGATTTTGGCCTCAATAGATGTGTGTGGTTGTGTGTGGGTGTGCGTATGCGGGTGCGTTGTCGAAGGGGTTTTTGTCGAAAGGTCGTATGCACCGAGGATCACAGATAAAAGGAAGTAGAGATAGGAGATGGAAGAGAAGAACAAGAACAGACAAGAGGTAAACATAATAAAGACAAAGCACAATGAATTGAATTAATATGTATTGACAGAACCTAAAATCCTTTGTCTGGCACTACTCAGAAACAATCTCTAGGCATTAGATCTCCTCGAGCTTCTTCGTAAACCCAAAACATGGATCAAAATAACAGCTTCCTCTCTGCTACTCGGAACCCAAATCTGATGGCTCCATTGGCTTCGAAAGGGGGGGTAAAACCCTAGGACACCTAATCGAGGATCTCCCAAATCACTTCTTCTTCTTCTTCCAGTTCAAAGTGCAGTTTCGCCATGGACATGCAGATTGTGATCAAGAGAATCTTCTCAAAGCAATGTAGATAGTGGTATGCAGGTATCATGAAAAGGAAAAGAGAAGGTAGATCAGCCCATGTTTGATGTGAATGCAGGTCACTCTTATGTGGATGGTGAATCTAGTGGCTCAGAACAGAGCATTGATGATGAGTTGGGTATTCCTTCTATTGTTACACCTGGAGTAAGGAAGTCCAGGGATGTTTTGAGAGCACCTGGAAGTGAGTCTACTTTGCATAGGTCTACCAAAGCTAGGTATCCTGTGGATAGGCTGAAATATGATGGATTTACAGCCATTCACTATGCCTATATAGTCAAAGTGTTACAGGAACCAGAACCCACTTCTTTTGGGCAAGCCATGGAAAAAGAAAAATGGGAGAAAGCCATGGATGAAGAAATGGATGCTTTGGAAGCAAATGCTACATGGGAATTGGTACCTTTGCCTAAAGATAAGAATGCAATTGGTTGTAAGTGGGTTAATAAGGTGAAGCACAATGCAGATGGTTCTGTGAATAGATACAAGGCAAGATTAGAAGTCAAGGGGTATGCACAAACATATGGCATTGATTATGAAGAAACATTCAGTCCGGTTGCAAGGATGGCAACCGTAAGAGCAGTCATTGCTATGGCTACATCAAAGGGATGGTCTTTACATCAGATGGACGTAAAGAATGCCTTCTTGCATGGTGATTTGCAATAAGAGGTCTATATGGAGCAGCCACCAGGTTATGTGCATACTGTTCATCCTGAGTTTGTTTGCAGGTTGAAGAAAGCCTTGTATGGCTTGAAAAAGCACCTAGAGCATGGTCTGATAAGATAGGACAGTATCTTATCACTATTGGCTTTCAGATTTTCAAGGCAGATTTCTCACTTTATGTGAGAAAAACAGAGAAAGGTATTATGCTGCTTGTCATTTATGTTGATGATTTGATTATCACAGGTGATAGTGATGAAGATATCCTTCATGTGAAAATGCTATTGAAGCAGAAGTTTGAGATGAAGGATTTGGGAGAGCTGCGTTATTTCTTGGGCATTGAGGTGATAAGATCACCAAGTGGGATATGGCTCTTGCAGAGGCAGTATGGATTGGACATGCTGTCCAAATATGGGATGACAGGCTGTAAGCCTATTTCAGTTCCTTTGGAGCAGAATGTGAAGCTGAGCGCAGATGCAGGTGAGCTTCTGGAAGACCCTACTATGTACAGGTGCATAGTAGGAAGTTTGATTTATATGACTATTACCAAGCCAGATTTGAGCTATGCAGTTGGATTGGTAAGTCAGTTTATGCAGGCTTCAAGGAAACCACATTTGGATGTGGCTAGACACATACTTAGGTATGTAAAGTCCACATTGCAGTATGGACTATTTTATGAGACTGGGATTCAGATACAGTTGCATGGATACACTGATGCTGATTGGGCTGGTAGTATTTCTGATAGACAATCTACCAATGGATATGTGTTCTCTTTTGAAAGTGCTGCAATCACTTGGAGTAGCAAGAAACAGCCTACAGTTGCCTTGTCGAGCACAGAGGCTGAGTACAGGGGTGGAGCAATGGCTGCATGTGAGGTAGCTTGGTTGCATAAGCTACTTTATGATATGCATTAGCCTACAGATGGGCTAGTTGTCATTTATTGTGACAACATGAGTAGTATACACTTGGCAAATAACCCAATATATCATGCTAGAACAAAGCACATTAAGGTGCATTATCACTATGTACAAGAGAGGGTTTTACTAGGTCTTATTGATCTAGTTTATGTCAGCACAAAGGATCAGGTAGTTGACATATTCACGAAGGCATTGTGCACAGAGAAGTTGTGCAAGTTCAGAGACCTGCTTACTATGCAGGAATTGGGATTGAGCTCGAGGGGGAGTGTTGAGATATAGAGCTCCACTGGTGATATGCTAGGGTGAGCGTTGTGCATTTATGTCACTGACTTGTTAGTTGCAGATGCGGTTGGTACACCGCCCATGAATAATAGAACTTCAAGAGGAACAAGAGCACGTCAAACTTTGCAAGCTCAACTAGCTACTCTTCAACAATCTATTGCTGATTAAGATGGATCGCAACCTGAAGATGTTATATGATGTACGATTGATGCGACACTCGAAGCATAGTCTCTCACGAAAGAATCCAAGATAAGTAAAAGAAATTTCAAATTCCGTAATTTTAATGGACAACATGACATAAAAAATGTTATTGCTTTTATCAATCAGTTTGATGATTATTTCCATGAAGAGCAGTATGCTGAGAAAGATAAACTCAAATGTGTCACTAATCATTTAGTGGACAGAGCATTGTTATATTGGTGGACTATTGTTCGCAAGAGTATTGATTGTCCTACTACTTGGGAGGCTTTTCAAAAGAAATTTTTGCAGAATTTTCTTCCACCTCAATTTCATGTAAAAGCAATCAAATAGTGGGATCTTCTACAACAAAGAGATTGTGAGCCTATTCCACAATACACTGAGTGTTTCTGGAATGCCTTACTACAACTTCGAATGCTTGAAGATGTTTCTGAGGCGATCTACAAGCACAAGTATATGACCACTTTGCTTGGTCACTTCTATACGGAAGTGAACATGTTCAAGAGAAAGACTTTGAAAGATGCAATTTCTTTGACCCATGATGCTAAAGACAAAATTTGT
Organism: Lygodium microphyllum; assembly: GCF_053477565.2. Taxonomy (NCBI): domain Eukaryota; kingdom Viridiplantae; phylum Streptophyta; class Polypodiopsida; order Schizaeales; family Lygodiaceae; genus Lygodium; species Lygodium microphyllum. Next base: position 160,658,125 of record NC_141139.1, on the reverse strand, counting down.
GGACGAGAGAAGCGACCACAACAATTTTCAGCTAACGGTAACTTTGGTAAAAAGAAATTCAATTCTAACTTTTAAAGATTCAATCAAAATTGCTTTGTTCCTTCTTCTTTTCATAAATCCTAGACACGACCCCCTGCTTTAGCATCAAACAAAAATTGCAATCCTAAGCCATCTCTTCAGCCAAATCCCAACATGCCTAAACTTCCAGCCATTACCAATAATGTTTTCAAAGCCAAGCCTATAGTTTGCTATAAGTGTTAATGACGTGGACACTTAGTAGTAAACTGTCAATCCAAGAAGCCAACGGTTCAAATCAATTACTTGGGAGTGATTGAAGACGAAGACCATCAAGATATGCTAGATTTCACGGAAGATGATGATGATATCGGTGATGCTTCAGATACTTTATTAGGTATGCCAAATCCTAATTCATTATTAACTATGAAATGTCTTGTGCATGGTCACAAAAATATTGTTTTATATGATGATGGGAGAATACATGATTTTATTTCTGTAAATTTGGTCAAAGAATTGAACTTACATACTGTTCCAACTCATTATCACATAAAAGCTGTATTCTTAGGCACTAGATACAATGGTATATAAGAAGTTCATGGTTTAGAAATTAAAATTGGCGATTATGTTGAGCGTAGAAATTTCTTGGTTGCACTACAAGGATATGAGGCTATAGCGACGATAAATAGCGGCGTTGCTATTTGCATCGCAAATGCGACACAAATAGCGACGCAAATAGCCACGGTACCCAGAGTAAAAAATGCAGGCCGAAACCCGAGCGCGTCATTTTTCGCGCATTCATGAAAGAGAGAGTGAGAGTGAGAGTGAGAGAGAGAGCGACTATCTTGCTGAGAGGGAGAGAAAGAAGGCTTCTCACCACCACTGCCACCATCGTCGCCACTGTCGCTGTTCGTGAAGAAGAGGAGGAGGTGTACGGAGGGCGAAGAGGAGCCACCAAACCCTTCTTCGAGTCTTTACGGTGAGTGCATTATCCATTCTTGCTTTGCCTTTGTGTTTTCTCTCTCTCTTTTACTTGTTTTTGGTATAATTCGTGTGTATTGAGAGAGGGAGAGGAAATGAGAGAGAAAGAGAGGGAGAGGGAGAGGAAATGAGAGAGGGAGAGGGAGAGGGAGGAAATGGGAGAGGGAGGGAGAGGGAGAGGGAGAGGGAGGGAGGGAGAGGGAGTGGGAGTGGGGGAGGGAGAGAAAATGAGAGAGGGAGAGGGAGTTTTCTCTCTCTCTTTTACTTGTTTTTGGTATAATCCGTGCGTATTGAGAGAGGGAGAGGAAATGAGAGAGAAAGAGAGGGAGAGGGAGAGGAAGGGAGAGGAAATGAGAGAGGGAGAGGGGGAGGGAGAGAAAATGAGAGAGGGAGTTTTCTCTCTCTTTTACTTGTTCTTGGTATAATTCATGTGTATTGAGAGAGGGAGAGGAAATGGGAGAGGGAGGGAGAGGAAATGGGAGAGGGAGGAAATGGGAAATGAAGAGGGAGGGAGAGAGAGAGGGCGGGAGAGAGAAAGAGAGGGGGAGGGAGGGAGAGAAAATGAGAGAGGGAGAGGGAGAGGGAGGGAGACATTAAACATAATAGGGAAATGAGAGAGGGAGAGGGAGAGGGAGAGAGAGAGAAAGAGAGGGGGAGGGAGAGGAAAAGAGAGAAAAAACATTAAACATAATAGGGAAAGAGAGAAAGAGAGGGAGAGGGTGAGGGAGGGAGAAGAAATGAGAGAGGGAGAGGAAGAGAGCAAAAGGAAATGAGAGAGGGAGAGGAGAGAGAAAAAGAGAGAAAAGATGTTAAACATAATAGGGAAAGAGAGAAAGAGAGGGTGAGGGAGGGAGAGGAAATGAGAGAGAGAGAGAGAGAGAGGAGAGAGAAAAATAAATAAGAGAGGGAGAGGAGAGAGAAAAAACATTAAACATAATAGGGGAAGAGAGAAAGAGAGGGAGAGGGTGAGGGAGGGAGAAGAAATGAGAGATGGAGAGGAAGAGAGCAAAAGGAAATGAGAGAGGGAGAGGAGAGAGAAAAAAATGAGAGAAGGAGAGGAGAGAGAAAATATGTTATACATAATAGGGAAAGAGAGAGAGGGAGAGGGAGAGGGTGAGGGAGGGAGAGGAAATGAGAGAGGGAGAGAAAGAGAGAAAAGGAAATGAGAGAGGGAGAGGAGAGAGAAAAAGAGAGAAAAATCATTAAACCTAATAGGGAAAGAGAGAAAGAGAGGGTGAGGGTGAGGGAGGGAGAGGAAATGAGAGAGGGAGAGAAAGAGAGAAAAGAAAATAAGACCTTACAATAAGCTCATCCTAGGCTCATAGGGGTTAGGTTGATCCTCAACAAACCTAAGGGATATATGGCTAGAGAACCCTAGCACACTTGCACCTCCTAGCATAATGTCCTTCCTACAAAGAGACCTCTCATACATGGGGCTTGTCCTAGCCTCCACCACGCTCAAGCTATCCCCTTGGTGAAGGGATATAGCTACTAACCTTGGGGGAGGTTTTAGTGTGTAACCAAATATCCACCTATGAGGGCACAAGAACTTTTGTAGAAGTATACAACGAAGGCAATCAGCCTATCAGTTAGAAAAACATTCATTTTTTATAACGTAAATCCAAAAATAACTTTGGATATTCCATAAAAATCAATCTCTTCTTAAAAAGATAAATACAAAAAACTAAAACAACGCCATCATTCATATGCTTCGCAAAAGAAGATGCGATCCACAATAACTTACCCTTGTTATATTGAGTACAATAATAACTAGTACTAAAGATAAACAATTCCATTCCAAGTATATCATTGTACTTTATTTATCTTACATTATTTAAAGTTACTAGTCCTGGTAGTACATTAGGTGATGAGTAGCCTAGGTAGTAAAGGTTCTTTTCTACATAACTTCTAGATTGTCCCTTATGTTCATTACCACAAGATCTCTTAGGAAACTCATATTTAACTATCAATTTTAATTTAAAAATATAATATCACTTGCAAGGAAGGAAACTCTTTTATCATTAATCCTATTTCATCCTTAGAATAGTCTTAGGAATAAATTTTTGCTCTAACAAGCATATATTTGAGCATAATAACTATTTTAAGGTTTCTTCCATGAGTAGTAGTAGTGTATATGCAACCATCAAGCTAGAGATCATGCTTTGGTATCTGTGGAGATCCCAATCTCATGCACTCATAGAGATTGTAGTGTGCAATAGTATGGAGAGAAGGTGGGTGAGTTGTAAATAGTAAAGGGAAATTCTATTGATGATGGAGAGAAGATGAGGTAGAAAAGACAATTCTATTCTTAGTGAGTGCAACCTACCCATAGTATGGCATCCATGACCGATTGAAATTAGTAAGACTTTGAAATCCTACCTCGAGTATTATGACTATTGTTTTGTGGTGGATTTTCTTGCCATAAGTCAATGTCAATTTGTGCTTATGTTCTCCACGGTGTGTTGGCTATGGGTATCAAATGCTCTAGTCGGATCTCTCTCTCTTTCTCTTCTCTCTTCTCTCAACCCTTCTCTCTCCCTCAATCTTCCCTCTTTCTCTCTTCCTATACTCTCCCTAAATCCTTCTCTCTCCCCCTATTTCTTTTCTCTCTCTATCTCTCTTTCTATTTCTACCTCTCTCACTTCTCTCATCTTCTTCTCTAACTTTACTCTCTCCCTAACTCTTGTCTCTCTCTTCCTCTCTATATAAGTAGTCGTGGTCGTGGTCGTGGTCGTGGTCGTGGTCGTGGTCGTGGTCGTGGTCGTAGTTGTGGTCATGGTAGTCGTGGTCGCGGTCGTGGTGGTGGTCGTAGTCATGGTCGTGGTCGTCGTAGTTGTGGTCGTGGTCGTGGTCATGGTCGTAGTCGTGGTTGTGGTTGTGGTCGTCGTGGTCGTGGTCGTGGTCGTGGTCGTGGTCGTGGTCCTAGTCATGGTCGTGGTCGTGGTTGTGGTTGTGGTCGTGGTTTTCGTAGTCGTAGTCGTGATTGTGGTCATGATCGTGGTCGTGGTCATGGTTGTGGCCGTGGTCGTGGTCGTAGTCATGGTCATGGTCTTCATTGTAGTCGTAGCCATGATCGTTAAAGAAAATAAGAGAGGGGGAGGAAGAGAAAAAAGAAGAAGGAATGAGAGAGAGGGAATAAACATACATCATAATAAAGAAAGAGAAAAAGAGAGAGAGATGGAAGGAGAGGAGATAATGAATGGATAAAAAACAAAGAGAGGTGCAACACCACGAGACGGGAAACACTCTGACATATATATACTAATCTGTGGGTGGGTGGGTGGAGACTTTACATATGTTAATTTTTTTTGAGTTAGAAGAGAAGAAATCCCTTCTCAAACAATTTAAAAAAGAAAAAAAGAATGATAAAAAAAACAAATTGTTTGTCGTAACGTAGACAAAATAGAAAACAATGAAGGTCTTGTTGTTCAAGATCGCGAGGCGTATCTTAATCAGCGTGTCCCATGTCCTTGCTGTCCCATGTCCTTGCTCTCAATGCAAGCTGGTAATTAGATGAAAACGTTGATTGTCTATAGAACACATACGACGCTTTGGCGAGTTTCAATCTGAGATCATTGATCAGGCGATTACAGATTTTCAGCAAATGGTAAGAAAAGTTAATATCAATCATGCATTGTACTCGCAAGCTAATTGAATACCATATACAAGAAGATTGGGTGTGGCTGGCAAATTTTCTATCTTACAGGAAGTCGACTTTGGTACAATGTATCTCACAGAAGGAGATTAAGACGTCCTCTATTGAATCCGCGAGGCACGGAGCAGTGGAGACGGTCTGTCTCTTTGAGAAATACCTGCCTACCAGCATGCTCACGATACAAATCCACCTTCTTATACATCTTGTAGATGAAGTGAAGATTGCTGGACTTGTCCATACGCGATGGATGTTCTTCTTGGAGCACTTCATGAAAACCCTGAAAGGCTTTGTGCGACAATGAGCTCGGCCAGAAGGTAGCATGGCTGAAGGTTGGTTGGTGTCTGAGACGCTAGAGCATATTTCACAACGGCTACCAACGGTGGATCCAGACAACAAATGCCTTGGTTGCTGAAGGACGATGATAGACTGATCGGAGATGTGGTGGTTGGAAATGGGATAGAAAAAAGAATGGATGCTGCAATGAAGGAGAAGGTGAATCGCTTTTGTATGTTGCACCATGCTTCTATGGAGACGTGACTCGCCAAGTACCATATCGATAGGCAAGATCGAGAGGAAGCACGATCTGAATTTCAACGTAGTATGTGCCATCAACCGATTCGATATCCCGAGGGTATGGAAGAGATGCCGTGGTTTATGTTAACATGATGGTTGCATGGAGCTTTGACCACAGTGTCTTACGAAGGGGCAGAGGTCTCAATGGAGGAGTGGAAATTCTCGAGGGGATGTAGTCCAAAGGTGATGACCTGTTTACGATTTGTCGTATCTATATTTTATATGCGACAACTAATTTGAGTGTTTCAATGTACAGTACAAAATATATAGTGCAGCGTGGTCGCGTTGACGGCATTTTCACGTGGAGCGTATTGTCAAAATGCGCTCCACAATGGACTGTGGTATCATGCCAAGGTTCGAGCAAGAGAGCCGACGATGAGCAACGGATTCAAACACGGTTAGAGATGAGATGGAGTATTTTGGGAACTTGCAAAGTATTGTTATGGTGGATTACCGTAGCTTCTCCATGATACTATTCGATGTGCAGTGGTTCAAAGTGGTACTTGAAGGAGCTGGAGCAACAGTTTGACGAGGTCCATCTGGATTTCTCGAAATAGATTCTGAAAAAAAAATGATGGATTTGCGTGACACCTTTGTGTTGCCGGCCCATTGTGAATAGGTGCATGAACTCATTTGTTTGTTAATTGTAATACGACATGGTACATGTCACAATAGTTTAATCTCTCTTGTACGTGTTTGTGAACAGGTAATCTTCTATCCAAACCCCCGATAACCTCGATGGTGGTATGTTATACCTTCAGCTCCCCGAAGTGCGAGAGTATATGGTCAAAGCGATATTCCGAGCATAGATGAGGATAATATGCAAATAGAGAGGTTGGTATTGTAAGGGGTGGAGGCCACCACAAGCTTGGAGCATGTAGAGGAGCCAGCATTGGCTAACAATGATGGAAATATAGGAGTCCAAGAATTCTTTGAGAGCGAGGTGGACTCATCCTTTTGTGGGGACACATCTATCGACCTTTTAGTGTATGCGGAGTTGTGTCAGGAGATTGACATGGAACCATAGGATACTTCATACTTGGAGCATCCACTTACTCAATTCGTTGACTAATCGCTTATAAGGATACATAAGATATGCATTTTAAGTGAGATCTTTTTTTAGGATTTATATTACCGTGCTTTGTATGATTTAAATTCATTATGCTAACATCATTTTTTGTCTGTGTAGGTGACCTTTTTAGGATGAGTCGAGGGATGAGCGATGAGGAGTTGCAAGATATCTTCACGCGCATGTCTCCAGATCAGATAGCAAGATTTAGAGACATGGTGGATCAGGAGCTGTCTCGAACATCGTCAAGCCGCTCTACTAGATCTACTTCGGTGCGATTAGATTCTTCAGCTTCGAGCAGACGAGGTCGACGCTCCAAACTTGGGCCAGAGGGAGGGAGTGCTTCAGGGTCAGGGGGATGTTGTAGAGATACGGAGGCAGTGAGCCCGCGGTCGGCATAGGATACATGTGTGACTCCTCGCTCTCGTGGCAGTTTCAGGGAGCGTAGCTCAGGTGGATGCTGTGGAGGCACGGACGCGGTGTCTCTGTCTCGTCGTTCTGCTAGAGTTGCACCACCTCTAGGATTTGTCACACCTCTGGGGATGTCTACTCCAGCTACTCCGGATTTTGCTCAGCCGTCTACAGGTGGCACCCCTATGGGTGCTACTCCAATAGATACTACCCCGGCGGTCGGTACACCGGATGTATAGGGGTCTCCTGGATATGCCCATGAGCGTGGACGCACGTGGGAGAGGACCCATCTTAGGCATACCCCAGAGGGATATGCCTATCTCGTTGATGATAGGTCAAGAGCCATTATCATGAATGATGAGGGGAGGAGGGTGATGACTCGCATAAGAGAGTCGTGTCAACAAGTTTTTTGGCACAACGTCTTAAATCATTGGAAAAACATACCGAAGGGGAGCAATCACTACATAGTACCAGCCTTGCATGAGGAGTTTTCAGTTCTAGCCACAATAGATAGATTTTCTACGGGCTGGATGATGGACTACATACGTACATATATGTCACACAAACGATTGGACGCACGCAAGGCACTCAAGAGTGAGGCTGCAAATCCCCAGTGGCTAGACGCGACGGTTGGCGACGATTGAGGGAGGAGGCTACAGATTCTCCAGGACGTTGGAGTCAGTAGCGCGAGGCGACGAGGGCACGACTAGAGGCCGAAGTGGTCCATCATCTTGGGAGTGGCGGACACAGGACATATCTGGAGGATTTTGTAAGTTTTTCTTTTGTTTTGCAATATCCTTTATATTGAGAATCATGTTTCTAACAGTTAGTATTTTGTTTTCTTTGCAGTACTCCATTACAAATCGCGATCCGACTGGCCTTGAGACTCGATACGCAGAGAGGCACAGTCTCACTGCATTGATCGACTGATTGTATAGATGTGGCAGTCCTGTAAGTCACTCATCTTTCTTGTCCGCAGTTACCATGTTTAATTAGAATACATTATTGTATGGTGGACTGATGTATAGTTGTTTCTTTTTTTGCAGAGTCCGTTCGATGCTCCTTTGCGACGAGATGAGCTTTCGGATGGCGAGGATATGTAGCTCGCCCTTGGATCCGTGGAGCTTACACACTCTTTTTTTTTGGTCGCTTGATATGTGTAGACATTTTCTATGTAGTAGTGATATCTTGTCATGATTGTACCAGTCGCTTTCATTATGCGATCATATATTTATTTCATGTATCAGTGTTATGATTTCATTACACTTTGTTTTTGTTTACACGAGCATTGTACACAGTGCAGAAACTATTTTGTATGGCCCAAATAAAGCACACAGTGCTATATGTGGCAGGGCAGCAAGTATATGTGGCAGGGCAGCTTGCTGCCCTGCCACAATTTTTTTTTCCTGTTACTGTTGCTATTAGCATTGAAAATTTACCTGCACGTGTCATTATTTGCATCGTTATTAGCGTCGCAAAGTGTCGTTATTAGTGTCACTATTTGCGTCGGTATGTCGGTATAAGGCCTATATCTTGTAGTGTTGTGCATTTGCAAGTTAGTGACATTATTTTAGGAATGCCTTGGTGTCACAAATATAATCCTGACATAGATTATTCCATGCATTCGATGAAAATTCATTCTAATGGGAAACAAATCACATTACATGGAACACATAATTTTGATAATTTTCCATTGCTTAGTTACACACAGGCTAAACAAGCATTGAGAAAAGGTAGCAAATCATAATTAGTATGGGTGAGTGAAATTGAAGCCAAGGAAAATTAGATGTATCCTGGGCACACACAATTTCTTTCACAATTTAAAGATTGTTTTGCTACTAACTTACCACCTGGTTTACCACCTACATGTCCCGAAGATCATAAAATAGATTTAATCCTTGGTTCTCAACCACCATGTAAAGCACCTTATAGACACAATCAAATTGAACAGAAAGAAATCCAAGCCCAAGTTGAAAAACTGTTAACCCTAGGACTCATTAGGCCCAGTAGTTTTCCTTTTGGTGCACCTATCCTGTTAGTTAAGAAGAAAAATAATACCTATAGGATGTGCATTGATTGTCGTACCCCAAATAAGATCACTATCAAGAATAGATATCCGATCCCTACGGTAGATGACCTCATGGATAAACTACAAGGAGCCCCAACTATTTTTAGCAAGATAGATATTAAATCTGAATATCATCAAGTACGATTGGATACACCTGATATTTTCAAGACTGCATTTAGAACTCAATTTGGTCATTATGAATACCTTGTTATGCCTTTTGGTTTGATTAATGCACCAGCTACATTGAACTCAGTCGTATGATGAATTGAATATTTTTGAAGTATCAGCATTGTGTCATTGTTTTCTTTGATGATATATTGGTTTTTAATAAAAATGAGAATAAGCATGATAAATATTTATCTTTGGTTTTCTAATTATTGAAAGAGAATCAATTATATGCTAACCATGAAAAGAGTGATTTTTTATCTTTGGTTTTCTAATTGTTGAAAGAGAATCAATTATATGCTAACCCTGAAAATAGTGAATTTTTTCAAACCCACATTGAATACTTAGGACATATTTTTTCTTCTAATAATCCCTAAAAATGTGCATGTATTACATTCTTTCTTAGGTCTTGCTAGCTTTTACAGAAAATTTGTGAGAAAATTTTCATTGTTTGCATTACCTTTAACAAATTTATTAAAGAAAGGTGTTGTATATCATTGGTTCGATAATCAACAAAAGTCGTTTGATTTACTGAAACATGATTTAATACATGCACCTATTTTGCAATTATCGACCATTCTTTCTAGTAGCCACTGATGCTAGCAGATTAGGAATAGGAGCTGTCTTTATGCAAGATTCACATCCCATAGCCTATTCTAGTTGCAAACTTAAACCCTCTGAATTGAAGTATTCTACCTATGATAAGGAATTGTTAGCTGTAGTGCAAGCTTTACGTCAATAGAAACACTATCTAATGCGATCTGAATTCATGATCAAAACTGACCCAACAAAGTATCGAACATCTCCTTAGTCAGCCACAAATCTTTGGCCGTCATATTAAATGGGCTGCTTTTATTCAAAAAATTTATCCACTTATCCAATATCAACCCGAAAAAGAGAATGTTGTTGCCAATGCTTTAAGTAGAAGACTAAGTATCGATAATATTTCTGTTTAATCTTTTGATTCTATTATCCCTATGAAGGATACCTATGGCCAAGATTCCAGTTTTCAAGCTAATTGGAATAAATTAGTTCCTAATAATTGGATTCCAATTGATTCTTTGTCTTATTTTGATGGATTTATATTTTATGAGAAAAGATTGGTATCACTATCACATTTAGATCATTTGTGTTGCACGAAATTCATTGTCCCCCATATCAAGGCTATAGAGTTATTATTTCTACTTTAAGAACATTGGTTGAAGATTTTTATTAGCCACAAATGGAATCTGATGTTTCTAACTTTGTTTTATGAATGTTTAATTTGTTTATGAATGTTTAATTTTAATTTAGGTACTAATAGTAAAATTCTAGATCTTTTGTGTGCATACACAATCTTAAAACCACAAACATGGGATACACACTTGCATTTACTTCAATTTGCATATAATAATACACCGCACACATCTACACAAAAAACACCTTTTGAAATCATTTATGGACATAGATTGCCTACACCTATTACATCATTGTCAAACAAAGTTAAAGTTGTTGATGATATTGCCAATACGCATGCTACTATTTTTGCTGAAGTTAAAGACATGATTGTGAAAGCCCAGCAATCATACACTAAACAACTAACAAGAAAATAAAAGCAATGAGTTTCAAAGTTGATGATTATGTTTGGTTACGCATTGAAAAGAGAAGATTGCAAAGTGTTGAGAAACACCCTATTATTAAATTAGCACCTAGATTTTATGGACCTTTCAAAATCATTCAAAAAATCAATGACAATGCATTTAAATTAGAATTACCCCAACACTGGAAAATCTATAATAATTTTTATATTAGTTTTTTATGACCTTTTAGAGGCCAATTACCTGTTCATCGTGTATATGAAACCCTCATTTGTTAGAATAAGAATCTGAAATCCTTGATCCTAAAACTATTCTAGACACTAATTTTATGACTACTAGAACTGGCCGTAGATATTGTAGATATTTGGTTAAGTTTAAAAATCATCCTGTTGAAGAGGCCCAATGGATGCATGCCCATGACCTAAGTGCTTACCTCTCACTGCTTGCTTCACATTGAGCTAATAGCAATTGAGGACAATTGCTATCCCACCTCGGGGATATGATGCCAGGAGGCATATTCCACGGTGGATTTCGTGAGGTTTTTATTCCACGGTGGATTCCATGAGGTTTTGCAGTGGATTTCGCAAAACTATATTCATTTGCCAGGGCTCGTACACAAGGTGGATTCCTTGTGCGAGAAGTTGACGGGGATGCTTGTCCTTTTCGAGCGTCAGATTGATTTAATGTGCATGTGAGTGATTTCATAGTGGGCGATTCTATAAAATACATATTTAAACTAATGGACGTTTATGAGTTTAGAGTGCACTCATATTAAATTAAGGTTAGGACAGAGTTTCAACCTATTTATTTATTTTGTAGCTGAAGACTGCTAGGTATTCACTTTTGTCAATTTAATTTTATTATTTTCTAACAATTGTGAATGCTTTAGTTGATGTGTAGAGCAGGCAGCGGTGGCGTTGGGAAGCACTGGGGGCGATGGCATGTATTCAAATTACCTAAAAGAAATGATCATTTTTTATGTGTGCGCACCTTATCATTAAAGGCGTGGTGCTAATATTTATTTAGGCATGCTTAATTATTAAAGTGCTTGACAAACATTTATTATTTTGTATGTGCATAGATGCTCGGTTTAAATATTTTATTATTGGATATTGTATTTGGGCACATATCGATTTTGGGGATGCACAACCGCTTTATTCTTTATTTGAACAAAAGAAAACATAAAAGCCAAAGCATGCTAATTGTAAATTGGGCTATTTTTGAGCTTGGAGATTAATAAATTTATAAATGCATGCCTTGTAGAGTGCTCACGCAAGGCATGGGGGGAGATTGTACCCAATTGGTCTCTTTTCTTCATGTCATGCAAATCTTTATTCTTATTTTATGAGCTTTAGTAGAATTCTTTTGTTCTTGCGGACCTTGCGGCACTCACTATGCGCACATCCAACATCTGATTTGTGTACCAATATGAGGTAAGCATGGCTATACATTATGATGGCAACAACAATGCCTAGAGATGGGTATACATGGCAAATCTACTATCTACCAAGTCTTCAAGCATGGCTATACATTATGATAGCAACAATAGTGCTTGAAGGTGTAGCCAAATCATTGGCATGCAATCGATCTATGTGTTCACATAAAAACATAAGGATAAGAGCCCCTCTTTATAGGGTGTAGTCAATTGTTGGAGGAGCTTCAATACTAGTTGCAGATGGTTATAGGTAGTTGTAAACAAGGGGTTGGAGTGGTTGCTAAACCTCCATGCAAAATGCTTGAATGAGTATACAAGGTACCTAGGCTAGAATAGGTACATCTTATCAACTTTAAGGGCTTGTGTACTTGGAAACTTGGGAAACTTATTGCCCTTCCTTTGAGGGTAAGGACAATATAGTGGTTCATATTGTGTAATTAGGGTGCAAGTAGTAAAGAAGTCCAGGCCTATTTTCACTTGCTCCAACTCCTTGATCTTCTCTTTCAATTCCTTATTTTTTCCTCTAATTTTTTGCCTTTACTTTCACTTGTCTTGATGGTCACAACTAGTTATTAGAAGGTTCCTTGATTGACAAGTGGTGGGTTTTCACTAATATTTTGTTTGCTCATGCTTGAGCTCCTTTCCCATTTTCAAATTAATATCTCTTCCACTTTTTGTGAAAGAGTTGCTTCTCTTCTTCGCTTATCCTCTTCATAGGATAGTAGCAGTGCTCCTTTAAAGTATTCCTTCTCTTTCCTCAAAGTGGCTTCTAGCCTTTTTAATTCCCTTCTTGACTCCTTGGTAGCACAAATTGCTTCTTGTTTTTTTTGGATCTCTCCTTCATTGGAATAATCTAAGGATGAGCTTTTGTCACCATCTTTTCTTCATTTCTCCTCTATTTTTTGCTACCTTGTTCTCCACTTAGAGATGGGTTTTCTCATCCTCCTTCCTTTGTCTTTTTCTATTTTCTAGATTGGTCTACTCTTTTGTCATTCTTCCACTTGTGCTTTCTCAAGCTCTTTTTGAGTGTCTTTTCCCCCTATCACAATCTTTGTGGTAGTGGCTACCATATTCCGCAGGTTTAGCGGCCCAAGTAGGGACTTCTAGACCTACAACAATGATATGAGGGCATTATTATAGTTAATGGGTGCACTCTTTCCTTTCTACACTTGTAAGCTTGACACATGGGGAGATCTACAAAATATTGTGAGCTATGCATTCTAACCATAGGTTGTTCAAATCTTATTTCACAATGTCACTTGATATTATGCACTCCATCAATCCCTTTGATAGCCTTGTCATGTAGGTGACGTGTCTATTGTATGTGAATAAATGGTGGAATATTTATGCTATGACTCTCAATTCCTCTTCTAGTGTACAGATGCAAATCATAGCCCATATTGGCTTACATTTGGCATGTAGTCCCATTTTTGTGTCACATACAAGTTTGTAGCAACCCATTCCTATTCCCAAGGAATCTTCTATTAACTTTGGATTGTGCTTTACCTTCCTAGCTCTTTGCTCATATTATTTCTCATTTTGCATCCTATATTTCAATATGCTTAACCTAGTGTCTAGGTTATAATCTCTAACGAATTTCCAACATGTGATGAGCTATGTCGCTATACTTGTAGCCTTAGTGTAGCCTATAGCCCATAGTTTCCCACTAATTCTTGCCAAGTCAGGTTAGGTTAGTCTGGGTTAGTCTAGGTTAGTTAGGTAGGCTAAGTCAAGTCTAACTAACCTAGATTAGGCTAACTAACCTAGGGTTAGTTAGTAAGGTGGGGACTAACCTGAGGTAGGTTAGATAGATAAAGGTTAGGTTAACTAGACTAGGGTTAACTAACTAGACTAAGATTAAGTTAACTAGACTAGGGTTAACTAACTAGACTAAGATTAAGTTAACTAGACTAGGGTTAACTAACTAGACTAAGGTTAATTGAACTAACTGAAGGTTAGATTAACCTAAGTAAGGCTAGATTAACCTAATTAAGGTTAGTGTAACCTAATGAAGGTTAGTTTAATTAAGGTATGGTTAGGTTAACTTATGTATGGTTAGTTGAACTAACATGTGGTGGCAGGGAGGGAGGAGGAGGAAGGGGAGGAGGAGGGAGAAGGAGGTGGAGTTGGAGGAGGAGGAGGAGGAGGGAGGAGGTAGCGGGAGGAGCGGAGGACGCCGCCGAGCGGAGGGAGGGGGAGGACGTCATGACGGGGCAGGCCGTAGGATGCCGCCGTGGACAGGAGGAATGGGCAGAGCGGGAGGAGCGGGAGGAGGAGGAGGAGCGGGAGGGAAGGGGGAGGAACGTGAGGCAGATGAGGTGGCGGAGGAGGAGCGGGCCACTGGAGGAGGGCCGTGAGGAGGACAAGGTGGCGGATGAGGAGTGGCGTGAGGAGGAGGAGGTGGCGGATGAGGAGCGGCGTGAGGAGGAGGAGATGGCCGCTGGGGGGCGAAGGCGGCCGCTGCAGAGGGGAGGGCCGCTAGTGGAGAAGGAGGGGGAGAAGAAGGCCCGCTGGTGGAGGAGGAAGGGGAGAAGGAGGGGTGGAAGAAGGAGAGAGAGAAGAGGGGGAGGGAAAGAGAGGTGGAGGGAGAAGGAGAGAGAAGAAGAAGAAGAAGAGGGAGAAGGAGGAGCAGGAGAAAGGAGAGGGAAGAGGAGAAGAAGGAAGGAGAGGAGGCACGAACGGTCATCAACAGGTACATAAGGTTTTGTTTTTTTTTTTGTTTAAAAAAAAGGTTTTTAGTGTTTTTTGTTGGTGTTTTGTTTTAAAAAAATGCATGTGTGTTTTCTAATGGATTGTTTTTTGGTTTTTTTTTCTTTAAAAAAAAACAAAATAGAGATGTTCGCGTTGATGTGTATGTGTGTGTTTGGTTTGCCGTTGTTTGTTTTTTTCTCTCTCTTTTTTTAAAAAATTTTGTTTTATTATTTTTTTTGTTTCCTCTGTCGTTGTTTTCCCTTTTGGTTTTGTGTTTTTTTAAAAGTTAGATTTTGGTTTATTATTATTATTATTATTATTTAGTGTTTTGCTTTAAATTTGTTTTTCTGGTGATATTACATAATGAAAAAAAATAAGAAATAACACATCCCCGGCCTGTGCGCATGCACGGGCAGGGGTTAAAAAAATTGCAATGATGGATTCAAATGGACAGGGATGGGGATATGCGAGCCACGGCCACCACAGGGGTGTCTCGGGGAGCGTAAAATAAAAAACAAGTGCGTTCACGCGCGAGGCGAAAAACACGGTTAACGGGAAAAATAAAGAAAAATTAATAAAATCCAAACCTTTTGTCGGATAAAAAATTTGTAAAAAGAAAAAATGGGCCAGGAGATGAGGGGAAAATGTTGGAGACATGCAACACCGGTTCTGGGACAAAATCAGAGTGTTCACATGGGAAAAACACAAAAAAAACCCAAAAACACGTACGGGCATTAATATCGAAAAATCCACGCATCGGAATGAAGTACGAAAAGAAGGAAAAGTGTGCAAAACAATGTGTCCAACAACCCTATCATGTGAAAACACAGTTCCGATCGAGATAGGATGCGTTCACATGGAAAAAACCCTAAAAATGGGCCCGAAAATGGACTCGGAAATTAATACGGGAAGAACCGTACATCGGAATAGCAGGCGGTAAAAAGAAAAAATGTTAAAAAAAAAGGAATTCACAGGATTGGCACATCAAAGCTCAGTTTGGGGGAAATTAGGAAGGGTTCACATGGAAAAAACACGAAAAATGCATTTAAAAACGCTCGGAAAAATTAATAACTAAAAATTCGACAGTCGGAAGAGGGGGGAGGAAAAAGGATAAAGTTGGGGAAAGGTTGGCAGGACACGAATGTCAAATCAAACTGGAATTTTGGTAAAAATAGGGCAGATTCACATAAAAAAATGTGAAAAAGAGACAGGAAAAAAGTCTGAAAACCCGCAAAAATTAATAACGGATGAACCGTGCATCGAAAGGAGATGGAGTAAAAACAAAAAATGTCAGGGGAAAGGGGTAGGACAGGCTTGACTCATCAGATCAGGGTTCCGAAGAAATAAAGACGCGTTCACATGGAAAACTATCTATTTTATGAGAATTACTTCAAAAAGTAATAACTTGAAAACTGTTTGGCGGAACATGGTTTGGTAAAAAGGAAAAATAGGCAGTTCAAAGGGAGGAACAGGGATATAAGGTTGAAATGGGATTCCGATGAACGTAAGGTCCGTTCACATGAAATAAGCGCAAAACCAATAATAAGGGCAAACAGTCACACGGAACAACCCCTAGGATAGGGTGAAATAGAACGTAAGGGTAGGGAAGGGACCCCATCAGGGTAAAATAAAATCATGGCATAGATGCATGATCAGAACAGGGTGTATGCATGGGGGTATGCAACATAGACGCGCAGGGACGCGTCCCCACACTTAAGACCTTAACAGGGAGGTTAAACCAAACATCAAAGACTTGGTTCCGTACATCAGACCAACCACAAATGTCTCCACACTTAAAACATGACCAATATTGAGAAACAGAAGGTGTAGGGTTAGAAAAACTTGGCCCATATTACCGAAAAGGAATGTCGACTATCGATGTTGCATTTGGTGTCGTCATCGACTGTAGGAGGTAACAAGGTGTCTTCACAGCACACATTCTTCGGCCGTCGTGGCAAGGACCAATCGACAACACCCAAGGAGGTAGCTGGTTGAAGGAATCACCGGAAATTCGTCGAAATGAGGAATATTGCACTCAGCTCACGATCACTCAAATGGATTGAAAGAGCAGTCACTCACCCCATGACTAATATCACTTGAGGAAATCAGGATGAAAACCCATAGCGGAGACCCGGTTTAGGAATCGACAAAGGAATGGTGCAGAGGGAGTATGCCAGGGTGCACAATTGATGGTGCGTCAATGCGTTCAACCCATCTGGCATAGGTGCAAGGAGAAAGGCCAAGGAGGTTTGTAGTGCAGTGTATAAAGCAGAGTGATGTGTCCTGTGCTAATGGCAGAAACCCAGCCCGTGGGTGCATAGGGAAATGGAAACGTACCTGACTTCAAAGGTCGTAACGTCCCTCAATCCTCACCTCTCAATAATTGATTGAAGAAACTCCAGTCACACTCAGCCCACCCTCTGTCTCACGCTCTGTTGAAAGATACAGAGGGCAGCCATATCCTGAAACCCCTTGATGTAATCCTCACGGTCACTTGTGCAAAGGTTGTATGCCTTGTGCGCATTTGATGGTGCAACTGTGCATCCCGCCCTGTGTCGGCATACAGTGCAAGAAGGAAGGCCAGGGAGCCTTATAATGCAGTGCACAAGAACAAATCATGCTTTGTGCATTGAGATGCCCTTCCCGTGCGTGCAACACTCCGTTCACACTTCTCACCTCTCATTTGATTTGAAAGGAAAGACTGGTCACTCACCCCACCCTCTGTCTCACTCTCTGATAGATATAGAGGGCAGCCCATACTCACATCCCCATCCTGTTAGGATGAAAGCTCACATCACTCCAGGGGTTGGTGATGAAGATCATGTCAACTGTTGGTGTCATCAAGATCTTAAGGAGGAGGCATACCCAGGGAGGTAGCCTACACATCTCGTACTTCAATGATTGGTAAGAAGAGTTGTCTGTTAAGAAGGGCAAACGGATTGATATTGCAAAGACAGCGCACCAAGGGAGGTGGCTTCAAATTGCTTACTGACAAGGTTCTGCTACTAGTGAGTCAGCTATCCTGAACTGCGGGTTGTTACCACCTTTTCCACAGTCAGCTTCTCGTCCAAGGGTGTTTCCACCTTTTCTTGGAATGAGGCCTGCTATGACAGGGAATTTCTTCCTTTTCTCCCATAACAATTTTGTTTGTTTTTTTAATTGTTTTTTTCTTTTCTTTTCTTTTTTCTTTTTCTTTTGGTTTTTTTTTTCATTAAGAAAGAGAATGGTAGAAATACCACATATCAGGACCAACCTCGCCACCATTGTTGGATCAGACGAGAAGAGAACAATGTCAGATTGGGATGTTTCCGCGAGGGGATAGTAGAACGAGACCGCCTCAGGAGGAGAATCATAAGGGCTATCAGAAGCATGATAAGAAGGACAGTGCGACACCCAAAAGGGAAAGGGTAGGTTGAGTGTGATTGTCAAGATCCCCAAGGAGGGAAATACTTCTTCAGACGATAGCCATTGATGAGGAAAGGATCATCAGAGGCATCAACGGTCTGCACCTAAACAGAGCCGTTAGGATTGACAGCCAGTACCTTGTACGGGCCCATCCACCATTGTTGGAGCTTGCCAAATGTTGAATCATAGGCTAGAACAAGATCACCTTCTTTGAACTCCTTGTGCTTGATGAAACTGTCATGATAGGCCTTGAGTCGCACTTGAGTGGTTTCCATGCACTGTAGGGCCATCCGCCTCTAAGCATTCAAAGTGCAGGAGACGGTGTTGTAGTGACTCATTATCTCCCAAGCATTCTTTAACTGCCACGCTCAAAGAGGGCAATTCTAGCTCAACAGGGAAGACATCTTCTGTACCATACACTAGCTGGAAAGGGGTCTATCCTGTAGCTGCCTTATGGGAGGTTCTATATGCCCAGAGGGCCTCTGTAAGTCGATCGTCCCAGTCGTGATGATGTGCGATAATCGTTCTTGTCAGAATCGAGTAAAGGATGCGATTGGTGACTTCAACTTGGCCATTGGCTCTGGGGTAATAGAGAGTGGACTTACGATGGCAGATCTTATACAATTCCGTCAGCTCCTCCATGATTTTGTTAAGGAAATGAGTACCTCTGTCACTTACCAGCTCAAGGGGACTGCCAAAATGGATGATAATATTCTCGTACATGAACAGTGCGACACTATTACCATTGTCTGCTTTAGGGCTTTAGCTTCACACCACTTTGTGACATAATCCGTACATACTAAGATGTATCTGTTCTGCTTTCGTCTGGTAGGTGGATCAATGGGACCCACGAAATCAATCCCCCACTTCTCAAACGGCTTTAGGGAAAGAATGGGTTGAAGTGGCATGGCACTTGTTTTGGTGGGTTTCCCCATTCGGTGACAAGCATCACATCTTTTACAATAATCATATGCATCCTTGTGGAGGGTCGGCCACCAGTATCTTGCTAATAGAGCCTTCCTGGTTGTCTCTTCTCCTGCGAAGTGTCCACCACATGGTTCTCCTGCAAAGTGTCCACCACACACCTTCGTAGCACTTCATCTTTGCCTTTCTTGTTCAGTGCACCGCCTAGCAAAGTGTAGGGGGCTGATTCTAACAAAAGCTTCTTCCTCTCATGACTTGAGATGCCAGGAGGATACTGTTGAGTTGCCAAGAGGTTGGCTATGTCTGCATACCAGGGAGTAACTATGTCAACTAGAAACAAGGAAGCATCAGGAAGGTCTAGATCATCCTGTTCCTCCTCTTCTGTTTGAGGGATCCGTGATAGATGATCGGCTAGGACATGGGAGCGGCCAGGCTTAGTGACTACTGCAAAATCGAACTCCTGGAATAGGAGCAACCATCTCATCAGTCATCCTTTAACATCTTCTTTGTTCATTAAGAAGGAAAGGGCTTCATGATCCACATAGAACTTGAAATGTGTGGACAATAGATAGTGTCGAAACTTCTCCGGTGCAAACACCATTGCCAAGCACTCAAGCTCTGTCACTGTGTAGTTCTGTTCCCTATCAGTGACCTTTTGGCTTGCATAATATATCAATTGATCTAATTTAGAAGGACCCTTTTGACATAGGACAACACCTAGCCCTTCAACTGATGCATTTGTGTGCACATGGAACTCCTTCATCCAATCAGGAGGCTATAAAATAGGTGCTTGAATCAGGCACTGTTTTAGGGTATTAAAGGCCTCTTCACAGTCATTCATCCAAAGGAAATCATCTTCTTTCTTTAGGAGCTTGTGCAGAGGGGCTGCCTTGGTTGCAAAATGTGCAATAAATCTTCTGTAATAGCCCACATGGCCAAGAAATCCTCTCAATTGCTTGAGGTTTGTTGGTGCTGTTAAGGCGGCAATCTTTTCAATCTTTGCCGGATCTGTTGCAATTCCTTGTGCAGAGACAATATGGCCCAAAAGCACTCCCGAGGAGACGCCAAAGACACATTTTTTGGGGTTGAGAGAAATCCCATACTCTCGGCATCTGTCAAAACATTGCTCTAGGTGTCCCCAGTGCTCTCGGATCAAGCTATAGACGTAGAAGTCATCAAGATACACCTCAATGAAATCATGCAAATGATTCTGGAAGGCAGCCATCATTACTCGTTGGAAGGTGGCAGGAGCATTACAGATTCCGAATGGCATCACGCATAGGTCCCCCATTCTGTGGTGAAGGTTGTTTTAGATTGGTCCTCTTCTGCTATTTGGACCTGGTTATATCCACTGAATCCATCCAAGAGGAAAAAAAGCTCATGGCCTGCCACTATGTCCAACAGTTGGTGTGTAAAAGGGATAGGGAAATGATCCTTCTTCCTCTTTGAATTGAGCTTTCGAAAGTCAACACATATTCGAAGTTTCCAGTTCTTCTTGGGCAGAGTAATTTCAATAATTCAGCCTTCACTAGAGCAGAGTAATTAGGATTCATATGCCTTTGTCTTTGCCTTACAGGTTTGGCGTCAGGATCTAGGTCAATGTGATGTTGGCATACTGTGGGATCAATCCCTTTAGGTCTTTATACTGTTGAGATATCGAGCTCCACTCGTGATACGCCAGGGTGACCGTTGTGCATTTATGTCACCGACTTGTCAGTTGTAGATGCGGTTGGTACACCGCCCATGAATAATAGCTAGATGACAGCTATCCTTATCTACTCTAGTTCGTGGCTCAGTTAGTATGCCACCTTAGTTAGTTGAGTTTGGTTTGAGACCCATATTTAGGGTTCTTCTATTTCTTTGTACGAGAGTTCTTTTGGCTTACACAACTAAGAAGAGGAAAACTGTTTTCAGCCTCCACCCTTGTGTGTATTCCCCCATTGTGCAAGCAAGAAAGCTACAAGTGAGACTCCTTCCTTCTCTCCCACAATCTTGACATGGTATCAGAGCCTTGTTCGTGGTAAGGAGCTCAAGAAAGCAAGCCAAGCTCGCGGTGGTCTGGTAAGAGGAGCAGTGTTGCTTTCATTTTCTGTTTTGGGAGCAGATCTCTGTAGGTAGCACAGCCGGAAATTGCAGGAGTGCATTGTCTCAGGTTGAGACGCCCTTCGCGGTGAAGCAAAAGGGCAGTATATGCTGCGGGAAAAGGCCTTTAGCCCTTGGCGACCTTGTTTTTTTGATTTGAGGCCATTTCGGGGCCTGTTTTGGAGGCGGAAGTTTTCTGCACGCACTCAGAAAAAAGCCCAATTTTATGCTGTGCAGCCACTGTTCTACAGGTCGGTGAAAAGTTACTGTAGAAATTGCATCGTATGCTTATGTGCAGAGACATTGGGAGTTACAGAATCATCCTTGGTTCCTGTTTATGCAAAATCGTCACTAGGAAGTGACTGTGTGGTCAAATACCACTTTCGCCAGTTTTGCAGATTTGCCCTTGTGAGGCTGAAGCTGTGTTCTTTGCAGTGACAGAACTTTTTGCAGTATTCTGTAATGGCGTCTGATTCTCTCTCACAGATTGTCACTGAAAAGCTTGACAAGAACAACTTCCAAGCATGGAAGTTTAGAATGACGAATTTCCTTATGGGAAAAGGATATTGGGAGTTTGTTGCAGGAAATGAAAAAGAACCAGTTCTTCCTGATGTTCCCAATCAACAGCAGATGCAGGCATTCAAAGCATGGCATGAGAGAGCCAGGAAAGTTATGTACTGGCTATCTATCAGTATTTCAGACTCTATGATTGTGCATATTCAGATTGCAAGTACGCCAAAGGAGGCATGGGATACTTTGTCAAAAATGTATAGCACAAATACGCAAGCCAGGAAAATGCAGCTCAAGCAAGAGTTGCATAATGTGCAAAGAGAAAATATGAGCATCAATGACTACCACATGAAGGTGAAGAAGATTGCAGATGCACTTGCTTCCATTGGGTCGCCAGTGGAAGATGATGATTTAGTTTCCGTGACCTTGAATGGTCTAGGAAAGGATTATGCACAGTTTCGAACATCCATTTCCGTTCGTGAAAGATTTCCTGACTTTGAGGAGTTGATTGCTCTTCTAATTTCTGAGGAGCAGAGAAATGGTGGTGCATCTTCTTCAGGAGGAACTTCAAAAGAAGCTGTCTTCTACTCAAACGCTGGAAGAGGTAGAGGCAGAGGTAGAGGAGGCCGATTTGGAGGCCGTGGTAGAAATCAGAATATGCAGCAAACTCAAGAAAACCAGTCCTATGGAGGAGGACGTGGTAAGTCTAGAGGCAGGGGGAGCCAAAGAGGTCGTGGTGGATGGCAAAGAGGTCAAAATGCAAACAGTAATGTTGAATGCTACTATTGTGGTAAAATGGGTCATATGGCTAAAGACTGCTATAAAAAGCAGAACGATATCATGAATGGAAAACTGCAATAAGGAAATTATGGATCTTCTAGTAGACAGGGTGATGACAGAAATGAGCATTTGTTTATGGTGCAGCACATGAACAATTCTGTGACAAATGCAGAAGAAAGCAACGATGTGTGGTATGTTGACTCAGGTGCATCAAACCACATGACAGGACATGCAGAATGGATGGAGGATGCAAGGAAAATGGAAAAACCAGGATTTGTGGAGACTGGTGATGATACTGCACATCCGATTGTGCAGATTGGAAAAATTACTTTGTCTATGCAGGATGGGAAAAAGAAATACCTGTCCGATGTATTTCATGTCCCCAATATCACCAAGAATCTGGTTTCTGTTGGTCAAATGGTTGAACAGGGCTTGCAGGTCAGATTTAATCCTCATGGATGCTTTGTTGAGGATATGAAAAATAAAGGTCGCTTGATAGCAAAAGGAAAGAAGAAGGGCAGAATGTTTATGTTGGATGCAGACATGTCTGAATTGAGTGCAGCAATGTTTGCACATGGGACCGGTGTAGTTGCAGATATTGATATCTGGCATAAACGCATTGGTCATGTTAATGTACAGCGACTTAAATCAATGCAGGCCCAAAATATTGTTGCAGGATTGCCTAGATTCAAGGTTGCAGAAATGCATAAGGTATGTGAAGCCTGCCAGTTTGGAAAACAGGCAAGGAAACCATTTCCTAGACATGTTCAAGAGAGTAAGATGCCATTGGAATTGATCCACTCTGATGTGTGGACTACTAAAGCTGCATCTCTAGGAGCTGTCATTATTTTGTTACTTTTATTGATGACTATAGCAGAAAAGTTTGGGTGTATTTTATGAAAAAGAAAAGTGAAGTTTTTGGGCATTTCAAAACTCTTAAAGCTATGGTTGAAAAAGAAACAGGTCTGCAAATAAAATGCCTAAGGTCAGATGGAGGGGGAGAGTACCTCTCAAATGAGTTTGCAAGGTTCTTGCAGGAGCATGGCATAAAGCAGCAATATTCATGCAGTCATACCCCACAACAAAATGGAATTGCAGAAAGGAAAAATAGGCATATTGGAGAGGTATCTCGTGCCATGCTCAATGAAAAAGACTTGCCAGATTTTTATTGGGCTGAAGTAGTTGCTACAGCAGTCTACATAATGAACAAGACTCCCACTGCAGCAATACATGGAATGACTCCAGAGGAGAGGTATACTGGTAGGAAACCAGATATTTCTCATTTGAAAATTTTTGGTTGCATTGCCTATGTACATGTGCCAGATGAGTTGAGATCCAAGTTGGATCCAAAAGCTGAGAAGTGCATCTTTATTGGTTACTCTCTGCAGCAAAAAGGGTATAGATGCTATAACCCTTCTACTCGTAAGTTTACAGTGAGCAGAGATGTTGTTTTTGATGAGATGAGTAGCTGGTATAAACCAGTAAATGTGATTGATGATGTAGATGCACAAAATGGTAATGCTGCACAGAATTCACAGCAGCAGTCACAAAATATTAGTGGACCTGGAGCGTCCTCTAGCAGTGGTTCACATTCTTCGCCATGGACAGGCAGATTGAGATCAGGAGAATCTTCTCAAAGTAATGCAGATAGTGGTATGCAAGTATCACGAAAAGGAAAAGAGAAGGTTGATCAGCCCATGTTTGATGTGAATGCAGGTCACTCTTATGTGGATGGTGAATCCAGTGGCTCAGAACAGAGCATTGATGATGAGTTGGGTATTTCTTCTATTGTTACACCTGGAGTAAGGAAGACCAGGGATGTTTTGAGAGCACCTGGGAGTGAACCTACTTTGCACAGGTCTACGAGAGCTAGGTATCCTGTGGATAGGCTGAAATATGATGGATTTACAGCCATTCACTATGCATATATGGTTAAAGTGATACAGGAACCAGAACCGACTTCTTTTGAGGAAGCCATGGGAAAAGAAAAATGGGAGAAAGCCATGGATGAAGAAATGGATGCCTTGGAAGCAAATGCTACATGGGAATTGGTACCTTTTCCTAAAGGTAAAAATGCAATTGGCTGTAAGTGGGTTTATAAGGTGAAGCACAATGCAGATGGTTCTGTGAACAGATACAAGGCAAGATTAGTAGTCAAGGGGTATGCACAAACATATGGCATTGACTATGAAGAAACATTCAGTCCGGTTGCAAGGATGGCAACCGTAAGAGCAGTCATTGCTATGGCTGCATCAAAGGGATGGCCTTTACATCAGATGGATGTAAAGAATGCCTTCTTGCATGGTGATTTGCAAGAAGAGGTCTATATGGAGCAGCCACCAGGTTATGTGCATGCTGTTCATCCTGAGTTTGTTTGTAGGTTGAAGAAAGCCTTGTATGGCTTGAAGCAAGCACCTAGAGCATGGTCTGACAAGATAGGACAGTATCTTGTCACTATTGGCTTTCAGATTTCCAAGGCAGATTTCTCACTTTATGTGAGAAAAACAGAGAAAGGTATTATGCTACTTGTCATTTATGTTGATGATTTGATTATGACAGGTGACAGTGATGAAGATATCCTTCATGTGAAAATGCTATTGAAGCAGAAGTTTGAGATGAAGGATTTGGGAGAGCTGCGTTATTTCTTGGGCATTGAGGTGATTAGATCACCAAGTGGGATACAGCTCTTGCAGAGGCAGTATGGATTGGACATGCTGTCCAAATATGGGATGATAGGCTGTAAGCCTATTTCAGTTCCTTTGGAGCAGAATGTGAAGCTGAGCACAGATGCAGGTGAGCTTCTAGAAGACCCTACTATGTACAGACGCATAGTAGGAAGTTTGATTTATATGACTATTACCAGGCCAGATTTGAGCTATGCTGTTGGATTGGTAAGTCAGTTTATGCAGGCTCCAAGGAAACCACATTTGGATGCGGCTAGACGCATACTCAGGTATGTGAAGTCCACATTGCAGTATGGACTATTTTATGAGACTGGGGTTCAGATACAGCTGCATGGATACACTGATGCTGATTGGGCTGGTAGTATTTCTGATAGAAGATCTACCAGTGGATATGTGTTCTCTTTTGGGAGTGCTGCAGTCACTTGGAGCAGCAAGAAACAGCCTACAGTTGCCTTGTCGAGCACAGAGGCTGAGTACAGGGGTGCAGCAATGGTTGCATGTGAGGTAGCTTGGTTGCATAAGCTACTTTATGATATGCATCAGTCTACAGATGGGCCAACATGAGTAGTATACACTTGGCAAATAACCCAGTCTATCATGCTAGAACAAAGCACATTGAGGTGCATTATCACTATGTGCGGGAGAGGGTTTTACTAGGTCTTATTGATCTAGTTTATGTCAGCACAGAGGATCAGGTAGCTGATATATTCACGAAGGCATTGGGCGCAGAGAAGCTGCGCAAGTTCAGAGACCTGCTTGGTGTGCAGGAATTGGGATTGAGCTCGAGGGGGAGTGTTGAGATATCGAGCTCCACTCGTGATACGCCAGGGTGACCGTTGTGCATTTATGTCACCGACTTGTCAGTTGTAGATGCGGTTGGTACACCGCCCATGAATAATAGCTAGATGACAGCTATCCTTATCTACTCTAGTTCGTGGCTCAGTTAGTATGCCACCTTAGTTAGTTGAGTTTGGTTTGAGACCCATATTTAGGGTTCTTCTATTTCTTTGTACGAGAGTTCTTTTGGCTTACACAACTAAGAAGAGGAAAACTGTTTTCAGCCTCCACCCTTGTGTGTATTCCCCCATTGTGCAAGCAAGAAAGCTACAAGTGAGACTCCTTCCTTCTCTTCCACAATCTTGACATATATAACCAAGCAAACACATCTAAGTTCTCCTTTAGTAGGTCTCGCAAGACCACTAGTTCTTCATCTGGAAGATTGAGACCCACTTTCAGGTGACGTTCGGTTCCTTCAGCATCCAAGAACGTTACTTGTCTTTCACCTTCCACTTCGCGGACAAATGTCCCACGGATTGCTTCTAGACAGAGGTCTGACTCTTTCAAGAGAGTAGTATCCTTGTCTGATGTCCCACTAGAACCAGTGTCCTCCTTCTGAACAGATGACACATTCATCTGTTTAGGTTGCTGGAAGGGTATCAGAGCTTTGTTTTCTTTTGTTTGAGTGGTGATTTCTTCAGGACTCAGGGATTCATCTTTGGAGGATGCGTCCAGAAATGACACATAGCACGGACCTGCTAGAGGCTGAGGCTTTGAGGGCTTGGGCTTCTGTTGGCAGGGGGCATCATCATCATCTTTTCTTTTGACTGAATAGTCAGGGCGACAGGAGCCACTAGTGAACTTAATTTTTATGCTTTTAATCCATTGCTTATATAGATTCTGCATACTTTGTGATCCATTGACCAACCCAAACGGAACCATGGTCATTCCATCCAGTACCCTGAGATATTCGGTCTCTGAGGTCTCTGTAGGGACATCAACCAGTTCATCCTGTATCAGAGGGAATTCTTCATTTGCACTTTCATAGCCTACTTCATTTCCTTCCTCATCAGTTTCATCCTCATCCTCTGAAGGCTCTGACTCTGCTTCTGTAGAGGCTCTATAGGAGAAGAACATATCTTCTGCCTCTGCATGCGCTTCTGCTTCTGTCACCAGTTCTGATTCTGCTTCTTCCTCTGGCTCTAGCTCTGTATCTGTTACTGTCTCTGTAACTGCCTCTGTATCCGCTCTGTCTCTATTCTGTAGCCGCTCTGTATTTGTTCTACCTCTGTACTGTCTCTGCTCTGTAACTATACTATCTCTATACTATCTCTGCTCTGTCTCTACGACTGTCATGTAACAAGGAGAACAATACATCCATGCTTCTATTTCAGTGTCAGAGGTGATTTCAGAAGTTAATTCTAATTGAGACAGGAGATATTCTCCCATGGACAAGGATTTTACTTCCCTTGGCAGTTGGCTTACAGTGCCCACTGTTAGGGACTGTGCCTCTGTTTTCTTAGGAAAGATTTGCTTAATAGCTTATTCATCTCCTGATGTACCAGCTGTTTCCTCATTAGAGGAGTTGGTTATGACTTCAATGGATGTGGATCCATTGGCTTTTTGCGATCCATACAGCTTTAACACCGCTTTATTGGGTCCTCTACCTAGGGTTAGGGTTCCTTTGAACCAGTCCGTCCTAGCTCTTCCGTCCTAGCTCTTGCTTCAAAAAGCCAAGGTCTTCCCAACAGCAGAGGGTATGAAGTTCCATAAGAATTTGGTTTGACCACCAAATATGTCAGCCAATAGTCTCTTCCTGCAAGGGTTGTTTTTACATATGGGAGGATGTCCAACGGTTTGACTCTACTTTGGTCTGCCAATCTGATAAGCCACTATGTAGGTTGAATTCCTTGCAACCCTAAGTCCTTCATTGTGACATCCATCATTATGTCCACTGATGATCCTCCATCAATCAATGCATCTGAAATGAAGCATCCTTCTATCCATACACTAATCTCTGGGGTTCCAGGATCTAGGAAGGCATTAGCCACATCTACTTCCTTTACAGGCTCCGAAGCCTTATTGGTCTTGGTCGCTGTTGAAGGAGCGATCCTTAGTCCACGCCTTCGTGTCAAGATGCTTTTGAATCTCTTTTGACAGCTGGGAGACAGCATCAACAACACAACTGCCGGAATGTTAAGTTTGGTTTAAAAGTGTCTAGGTCCTTGACCAAGTCATAATCTTTAATAGGATCCACAGGCTTCTCCAGCCGGCTCTAGGGAATGGGGCTATACCCATTTTCATCTTTCCTTTTTCTTCTAACAATTGCAACATCGGCACTTCTTCTATTTCTGGAAGTGCTTCTGTATCATCTATCTCTTGGGCCTCTAGGCCTGTCTCTGGTACTGTCTCTGTAGCCTTCTGTGGCACTAGTGCTCTGTACTGTACTGTTCAGTTCTATACTGCTAGATCCCTCTGTAGGTAGGTTGAACTTCACAGTCTTGGTAGGAGAGTCATTTCCATTCTGAACCACTGGTTCCTTCTTCTTGGTGCGCGTAACAGCGGCAACTTCCAACTCGACCAAATTGGAAGTAGGTTCTTGTACCTTCTGTTGTCTATAAGTGGCATTGGCCTTTACAGGGGCTGCACTGGGACAGTCCTTTGCAGTGTGGCCTTCTCCTTTGCATCGGCTGCATAAGGGCTTATAATCAACAGATTGTCTAGGGTTTGGATAATTTGGGGAGATATGTTCCTTTTTTCCACACCTATAACATTCCACCTCTGATCTTTGACCACCGCCATGCTGTCGTCCTCTGTAGCTTTGAGAGGAAAACCTCCTCGGACCGAAATTAGGACCAAACTCTCTAGGCTTGGGTCCAATATCCTGTGTTGTCATTTTGGATTCTAGCAAGTTGAATCTTGCAGTTTCATCCTTCTGTCTTCGTTCATGCATCTCTTTCAGAGAGAAAATATCCTCTGTATGGTTCTTCCACAAACAGTAGGAACAGAAGGCTCCAAGAATGGTTGGTTTTCAGGTACATTCAGTGGCTAAATGTCCCGCTTGATGGCACTTTCCACACGAGGTATTAGAGTGCATCACATCTCTTCTAGCTCCCACAGGAGTGGATATATTGGCGGTATTCACCTTCAGCGTCTGTAGCTGCTCTGTAATCACATCCAGAAGCTCTTTCTTGATACTTGCAACTGAGTTGGATAAGTAATCCTTCAGATTTTCACCTCCTGAAGTGCTTGTGGTAGGGTTTTGGGAAGCTTCTGTAATTACTGCATACACTGGTTGGGTCGATCCAGAGGGCCCTCTGTTCTGACTCTGATTCAGAGCTCTTGTTGTGACTTGGGATTGTTGATTCCAGTTGATAGGGTTACACTGTTGTTGAGTCGCCATTGGAGGAACTGTTTGAGGCCATTGTTGTTGTGGTTGAACCATCATTTGAGGCACTGTTGTCTGCGGTGACCACATTGGATTAGGTGCATTATACTGTGGCACTGTTTGCATCTGGGGATAGGGGTAGGGAACTGTCCCTGGGACTGGATTTGGTGGGTATACCATTCCAGGCATATGAGGGGATAAGACTCCTCTTCCTGGATTCATTGATAGCCTTGCTTCAACTTCGTCATACAATCTTGTACCTTCCACCTACAGCTTGCAGATTGACTGGTCTCCTCAATTCCACGAACTTACGAACTTCTAGTTGTAGGCCCCTAAGAAACACTCCTTTCTGGATTCCTTCATCCAAATGATGATTAGCCCATCTCTTCAGGATGGATTCCATTCGCGAGACATAAGCTTCTACCCTTTCTCCAGAGGACTGACTTAGGTTCATGAACTCCTCTCGCATCCGCTCTTCAAAACCTTCACACCTAAATTTAGTGAGGAAGGCCAACTTTAGGTCGTCCCATGTGCCAAAAGTTCCTGCTGCTTGTCTCTCATACCACTGAAACGCCGCGCCCTTGAAAGTGGCAGGGAAGATTGCTAACCAATGCTCAGGGGTTCTGGCGTTGTTAGCCACACATGCTACCATAAACTCTGCTACATGAAGATCAGGGTCTTCATTGTATTCTCCCTTAAAAACTGGCAATGGGACTACATTTGCTGGCCTGTCATCAATATTTCCAGGACAAATCTGACTAGGAAGGGGACCTTGAGTCGCCATGGGGACTTCTGTAAAGAGTGCTTTTAGGGCGTCAAAGGAGGCTTCTGCTTCGAGCTCGTTCTCAGCTTTGATTTTTGCCTTCTCTCTTCTCATGTACCTCTGGACTCGTTCTAACACTTGCTTCTTTATTGCATCATTCATCAAGGGGTTGGTTTCAACTAGTTGGTCTGGACTCAACAGGATAGTGTCAGAGAGAGCTTCAGTCTCTCTGATGGATTCTCTGGCCAACATCTCCTCTACTTCCTTCTTTTCAACATCTCTGAATTCAGCTTTCAAACCACTACAAAGGGGGAGATATTATGTTATGAAAGTATCAAAACTCATTCTTCTTAGGATCGTTGTTGCGTCATTATAATAATGCCAGCTTCTGAGGGTTTCAACAGTGTATGTTGTGAAAAACACTCTGTCTACCAACTTCCAGTGGGTTGCTAATTGAACAAACAGAAGATTATCAGTGCACCAAGCATCCCATGTATCTTACTGTTGAGCATCCACAAACAAATTCCAACTCTTCTCCTTCTTGTTTTTGTGAACCTCTACAGACCAAGACTCCTGAAGCTTCTTCACAATCTCCCACTTGATGATGTCTGGAAACTTCTCAATAAATGCCAAATATTCCATGGATAGTCATTCTCTCTGTTTCTGCTCTTTAGTTTGTTCCCAAATAGTTTGCCACTAAGATGCAAGTTTCTGCTACTTCAACATGAAGAGGAAACAACCCACCACATAGAGCATGCATCATGATAGTGATATGTTTCCGCCATTGTGGGATGAACTTCTTGTGAAAAGTGGCTTTGATAATGAGAAATTCCAACTCTTCAGTGGAAGAAGGATTTTTACAAACATCCATTGAATTCTTCTCTTCTTGGCAATGTCATTTCCTTCATTTTCAGCCTCTTCTGGTGCTTGTTGATGGCAAGTTTCCCCAGCTGCGCACCAAAAACATGGAGCCCCAAGAGGAACACCAAGGAAAAGGGAATTCTCTTGCAAGAAAATCTATCTTGTAACATCAACAAGCTTTTATTTCATTCTTTTGATCATCAAAACAAAGAAAACAACAATTCTTCACGCAGCATCATAGTAGATTTATCCCACGGATTTGATAGAATCAACCATAATCTTCAACATCTTCATAAAATTCTTCAATATAACAAAGAACACAAAAGAACACACTATCTTTGAATGGAAATAAATCACATATTATTCATCTTCAATGTCTTCATAGTTCTCTCTCTCAATCTCTCATATACAGTTACACTATTTTGATAGAATTGACTATCTCTGGCTCTCTCTCTCTCTCTCTATCAATAGTACATCATATTCTCACTACAATGATCTCATAATAACCCTCAATAATCCTTCTTAGGTCGTGGATGCACCTTCCAAGAGGTATGTCTGATATGAAGAGTCACTAGAGCCACTATAGTGTCTTTTCACAGCTCACTACTGTCACTGTCACTTAGTCTTCTCTTCAGTCTTCAACAACTACTTCTTCCACTTGTTTTAGCTCTTTTGAAATTAGATTCATCCTTTCCAAAGGTTAGAAAACTTTTCCAAAGTCACACATACATTCTACAGAACACTTATAGAAGGTCTACAGAACAGTCACAATACAGCACCAGAACAGCTACAGTACAGAGACAGAGCAGAGACAAAGGCTCTACAGAAGGTCTACAGAGGGTTACAGAAGGTCATCAAAACCTCATAAATCATACTCAAACCATTCCAAACTCTCAAACACTATTCAATAAGCTTTCAAAAGATCTCAACCTTCATCAATCATCAATCCATGCTTCATACAGAAGATAATCAAAACAAAACAGAAGCTATACAGAAGGTATACAGAACCAATCAAAACCTATCAGAACATCACAGAATCTCATATCTCCACTGAGAATCATCATGAACTTCTAAAAAATAATCAATATCATCCAAAACACTCTTAAATACTTCCATTAACAATCATATATCACTCTAAATCCATCAAAAATCAATCATTCAATCCATCAAAAAATAATCAATATCATCCAAAACACTCTTAAATACTTCAATTAACAATCATACATCACTCTAAATCCATCAAAAATCAATCATTCAATCCTCAAAAACAACAAAAATCAGTCAAAAATTCAATCTTTTTCCACTCTCAACACCAAGGAATCCTTGTCCTTGAAAGTGAGGAACGAAATGTTTTCCAGAAGGAAATCCATTGACAATTATCAAATTTGACATAGTTGGCTGAGAGATTACATACAATATAAGATCATAGAATCTACACACCATATACGGAACAGTGAGACGAAATCATAACACAACAAATCGTACATAGAAGCTATTCTGTAAGGTGAGATTTTTAGTTCAAAAAACATACTCTAAAAGAAAGAGACTTTAGACAAAATGTGGGCAAGAATAAAGCGACTCAAAATAGAAAAAATGTGTGTGATAAGAAATCGGTCAAACATAGATGAGAAATATGAACAATGCTCAAAATGTTATTGCTTTACTTTTTGGCCAAGAATAGATGATGATCTGGCTAATTTTGGTAGAAACACAAAACGGAAGAGTGAGTAATCATGACGAAACTTGTGTCATAGAAATCTATACAAAAAGCTATTATCCTATTTGTTTTCTTGTTTTAAGTCCAGTTTACCTGAACTAACATAAATTTTGACACAAAACTCAAAATTGAGCACATATTTGATAGGAAGAAAGCTTGTGAGTCCTAAATAGAAAGTTTTAGGGTGTCCAAGTAGGGCATATCTACAATTCAACATATTTGCAATCTAAATGATGATCGAGTGAACTTCTTCTATGCTTAAAATTCATAATATAAGATGCTCATAACATACATAATACATCAAATTTGAGTATGAATTGAAAATGAATCAATAATTGAAGAGATACTAAATAGATATACTTCCTGGTTATCTTCTTCAAGGAATTGGTTGTAGTCGATCATGATAGCTCTAATAGCATGTTGAGATGTAGAGAGAGAAGATATGTAGAGACACAAGAGGGAGACAAGAGACACACCATATACACTCCCAAAGACTACATCATATTGATCACAATCTACATATATATAGGTAAGACCTAATCTAGATAGGGTGAGCTATATATAGCTCTAACATTTAGGAAGCCACTGTTCATAAAA
Organism: Lygodium microphyllum; assembly: GCF_053477565.2. Taxonomy (NCBI): domain Eukaryota; kingdom Viridiplantae; phylum Streptophyta; class Polypodiopsida; order Schizaeales; family Lygodiaceae; genus Lygodium; species Lygodium microphyllum. The sequence continues at coordinate 160,624,997 of NC_141139.1, read as the reverse complement.
GTTGGGATTATTTTCCATCTCAATAAAAATCATTTGATCAATTTGATCGAATGGCCAATCTACATAGGCAAGTAGATGTACTCAATATCTTTTATGACAATGCAATTAATCTTAAATAACACTCTTGTGATTCTGATTCGCCAATCTCTTAGCAGTCCCAATGGTCAAACTTTGAATCCATCAGCTACTAGAGTTAGATTGAAATGCACTAGTTCAATGGGTGGATTTCCCCAAGCTTGGAGTACGATGTGGCTAACTATGCTTACACTATTTCCTGTGTCTACAATGTCTTGATACATGGTATCTACAAGAAGGAATGCATGTCACTCAAATCCTTCTTAAAATGTGTTGACCCCTAGAGCACTTAATGTTAGAGGTGCAGTAAGGCCAAATTTTGGAATGAGGTGAGAATGGCCAATATTCTTGCCTTCTATCCATACTTTTAATCCTTGCCAAATTGTTGGATCACCTTAAAGTAAGGTTCCAAGTGGAATGGTGACTTGGGTTGATACAAGTTGATCAACCTACATCAAGAACAAGAGAGCCCTCCTATTCCATAGGTTGTGGATCAATTGGTGGCTTAGTTATGACCCCATTTGATTGCCATGTCCCTTTTGGAATCAATGCATTTTGCATGTGAGAAAGACTACAAAGGTTGTGATCATCTCATCAACTTAGTCTTTGTGTAACTCATCTTGTGTTGCTTTCATCCATTCCTTGACTTTGTCAATGGCAACTATCTGTTATACTAGGTTAGGATAAGCATGGTGATCCTTAGCAATAGTCACTTTTGCAGTTTTGCAATGTTATTGTGGTACTTTTTATGATAGAGGCCAAAGCAATTGATGGAATTGAGGAGAGCCCTTCACTCTTAAGTTTGAGTTCAGCTCTCTTTCTCATTTTCTTGAGATTCTTCTTTCCAACAATCACTAAGCCATTCATAGGTCATAGGACCTTTGATACTAACTACCTCTTATGTAGACTCTTACACATGAAAAACAGAAGATCCATTTATAGTGAATACCATTTTTATACATTTTTTAATACACAGAAGGGTGTAATATAAGGGGGTTATTTATAGATTGAATACAAAAGGGTTATGTTTTATTCAGGAAAAATTCACAGATAAGGATATTTATAAAGAGGCCTTGAATGCATGTGATGTAGAGGATATACATATAGTAACTTCCTCGAGGCATACCCTTAATAATGAAGGATGCTCGTTGCACTCTCCTTGATCTAAGATGCATCTCCTAGGCTCTCAGAGGAGGGCAAGGCAAGGAATAAGAGAGCAAGAGAAAAGATGGAGGCTTCACCTCTTGGTCCCTTACCCTCATTCTCACTCTTTTACTCTCAGCTCACCCTTCTCTCTCTCTCTCTCTCTCTCTATATATATATATATATATATATATATATATATATATATATATATATATATATATATATATATATGTGTGTGTGTGTGTGTGTGTGTGTGTGTGTGTGTGTGTGTGTGTGTGTATGTACACACACACACACACACACAAAAGTAGGAAGGAAACAACCAAAAGTTGGCACACACATGAATAGCCTTTTCCATTATTTTTCAAACTTTTATACAAAAAAGTAGGGTTAGTATTTTCCTTATGCCCTTGGGTATCCTACCCATCTTTTGGGCCAAAGACCAATCTTCTCCCATTGCATGTACTTAAATCCATATTCCTATGCTAAGTGCTATCAATTTCGATTAAAAATTGCACAAGAGGGAGCCCTATTTTGTTTATAACAATGATTTCTTTTCTAAAAATATGATAATTTCTAAAAAATTGAGGCTTTAGGTCATCATGTCTTCAAACTAGTTAGCATTACTCTCATACAAAGCACTCAGAAGGGGAATTTTGGAAAGGATATATCTATAATATTGCTCAACATCTTTGTCACTTCTATATCTTCTTGGATTGAACCCCCCTTCTCCAGCAAGGCTCAGTTTGTTGCTGTACCCTGCCATGAACACCCATTGAAGCTCCATCCCAGCCCTCAGTTTAGCCCACAACATTTGGAAGCTCAGCCTTCATGCAACCCTTAAACCCCTTTTGCTTTCCCTTAATCGGATTGAAGACATGGAGCTCAACATGCAGAGATTTTGTGGGCAGCCATGAAAGCTTCTCTTGAAGCTTTCCCTCTTTGAAGCTCAAGCTCGAGGACAAGCACGAGAGCCATCCTCCTCAGTAGGAGCATTTGAATGTTGAAGTCTTCTTCCACGGATGGCCCCAACCAATCGGACTTGATCGATGGCGCAATTGGGCATCATGATGATTTATGCTTCAACAGTCTTCCCAAGCATTAAAGAGGTATGCCAATTTGATCTTAATCTCTCAATTAGCCACTTACTAAGCTCAATCCTTATTGGAGAGATTCAAGTCTATATAGGTCTAATAGCTCAATCCTCTTTATGTGCATGCATCATATATCTTCCTGAAATTCATTGTATTGGCTGATATTAATCCCCATTTTGTCTTATGATCTTGGATGAGTCCCAAAATGAATAATGGCCATTGTAAATTGGGTAAGCAGTAGCCAGTGAGTCACTGGACTGCCAAGGTAACCCCTACTCTAACCTTTGTCATTCCTTGCATATCGTGAAAAGGCCCAATGTCTCCTTTCCAATGCATCTCATGCTGACTGCTTAATAAAAATTTATGCCATGTATACTCTGGTTGAGGAAAAAGGGTGATGCTAGGTGAGGTGATAAAACAAAAGAGAGATAACCCTCCCTTATCTAAGACCGTGAAGGGGTGCACAACCCAGCTCGGGAGGAACTTTGCCCACCTCCCAGTGATCTGGAGCATGATACTTGTATGTAGGTGTAGGTAATTCCCATAAGCTCCACTCTCCCTAATACAATGATCCCCTCTTGGACACCCCCATAATGTTAGTGGTACCCATGTACGACACTTGAAGTGCATGCAGTCAAAGGAGATGTATGGCAATGAATTCAATTATGCATTGATGAGAGAGAAGATGGGTATGCAATGATGATTGGGATAATAATTAGTATGCTCATTATTCTATTGATGTTGCTGATTAGGCCTCTCAGACTAGGCTCTATCCATATAAGGCTTTTGCAATAAGGGACATGTAGTGTTTTTGGTCATAGTCTTGTAGGACAGTCACAAAGATCCTATTGCAGAAAATTCTATTTTGAATGTGGAAGTGAACCCTATAACTCAACTTGAATAGGGCTTTGTACCCTTTGGTTTGAACCAGAAACCTCCCCAATAAAAGCTACGGTTTGAAAGTTATACCCATTTTTGTGCACTAGGGTCACTGTGGACAAGGTGCAGACCCCGCTTTAGGAGAGGCATAGTAAATCTATTACAAAAAATTCGGATAATTTTTTATCACAAAGGTTAATAGCTCATCTCGAAGTTGAATTTTTCCCCTCCAACTTGAGACAAAAACCTTGTCAATCGAAGTTTCCTACAAAGAGTTACGCCCCTTTTACTGACAGCAGGTCCTATGGACTACATCTAGATGACTTGCCAGAAAGGCAAAAGCAAGGCCCAAGAGGAACTATAGAGGGAGATTAGAGACTCCCGGACCTCCATGAATGAGGAACCAAGCTCCGCTCAGGATTATCATGGTGACATATAGGAGGAAATGCGACCTGTATACCCTTCTCAATCACACACTCTGTCAGCATGAGCTTCGTTATATGGAATGGCATAATGACATGGTCGCCAACCACCGCCAAATAATGTCCAAGTTAGATGAAGCAATCGAGCACATGGCTCTCTCAATCTCAAAGATTCACAGACCTTGGAGCAGCTCACTACCCTTGTTGCTCAATTAGCGACCACTTCATCCCAAAAGAAGGCATTGAATGACTCTAGGCATGAATCTAGATGTCCTCCACATCAAGAACCATTGCATGGTCCACAAGGTATGAATGACTCTAGGCATGAATCTATATGTCCTCCACATCAAGAACCGTTGCATGGTCCACAAGGTATACTTGGTGCTAAGGGAATCTCCCCTTCCACCTACGAGATTGGTGAACCCTCTCATGTGTTGAGATATTAGCAATCACACCTAATGTACCCTCTTTGTATGAGGCAGTTTGGGATGAAGACATGCAAGCTGTAGGAATCCCATATGCATAGGAAGGGAAAATTGTACCCATCCAACAACTATAAAGCATTGTACTTGACTACCACTTTTTATATGGAATGAATACACGATGATGCTTTTCTTTATCAATTAGTGTCAATCTTGTACTTGTCAATCCTACACAAGATTGTGTTTATGAGTCCAAGCTTCTATCTTGGAACCTAATTCACTTGTGTAACAATTGTGGTCTTCAGTCACAATGTCATCATGAGTTTAGTCTATGCTTACAAGCCACCATAGCCATGCTCTAGATCCTGCATATTTTAACATGGTATCAGAGTGCAGTCGAGCATGGCACTGCTTCTCCAACTCCATTCTACTCTCATCTAGCTTAGCTTGAGCTTAGTCCAACTCAGGTTAAGTCTAGGAGCTCATCTCCTACTCCTTCTCCTCCATTTGACCTTGTGGCAGCCATAGCCACCCTGCACTTATCCTACCTCAAGCTCTTAGATCTCTTCAACCAGACAAGATCTTGACAAGCTTTCTTTTGGAGAAGTGTAGCCCTACTCTTGAAGCTCCTCTCTATCATATCACAGCTCAAGATTAGGCCATTTCAAGCTCAGCATTGTGATTCTTCACAGTTGCTACCCTGTGTGTCTGTCATAGCCGGACATACCCAGTCAACTTTGAGCATCTAGATCCTGCGTATTTTAACATGGTATTAGAGCATTGTACTTGACTATCACTCAATTCTACTTCCTAATTGGATCAACAAATCAGTAAGGAGGAGAGATCTTGCAGATTTGAAGCAAGCAATAAGACATTTGAGCTTAACATCTAATTCAAACATAGTACCTAAAGAGTGTGTTTTCACACTATCATGGCTTGTTTCTTTTGACACATAATAAAATCAACTCATTGTTAGTTGTGGGTACTAATTTCGGGTCATGTCAATGATAAGCAAGAAGATTTCTATGTGGATACACTTCATGAAGAGTAGCATGACTCATGTTGCTTATCAACACTATATGGAAGACTTGTTTGTCTTACTTGCAGAGAATGATGAAGTTGAGAGCATTCAAGTGCTATCATTATTTGCAGAAATCCTCCTACCTTGAAGATAGTGCAAGATTTTGAAGTCATTTCCACTGCCTCAAAGACAATGATACCTTTGCTTCAGGGGGACATGGACATAAAGACTGATACAACTGGTGCAAGCAAAGTCAATGAAGAAGCAGATCAAGAGGACCAAAATATCAAATAGAAAAAGAATAAGAAGAAGAATAATAAAAATCATGAAGACTTTGAAGTGGCAAACAAAGTGAAGTACAAGTACAGTAAGCTAGACAAGAAGAACTGCAATGAATTGAAGATCCATACCAAAAGAAATGCTGAAAATTGTTAGGGCCTGCCAGTCCTTGATCCTATTTTTTTACTGATTTTTTAAAGCCGTGTAATGTCTAGCCCAAATGTCTTTATCATAATCTTGTAAACTCCTCACGTAGCCTTGTACTATAGCCTCTGGATGACCATCATGTTTGTGGTATCCACACTTAGCCTTTTTTGCGACAGCCTCTGGTGTTTTGCCGCATTTTTGGTGTGCCCACACTTTGCAGGTGTTACTTTCACTAAAGCCTCTACACACTTTGCAGGTGTTACTTTCACTAAAGCCTCTACACACTTTGTACTTTCTCATTGTGAAGGGTTGTTGAGATATTAGCAATCACACCTAATGTAGCCTCTTTGTATGAGGCAGTTTGGGATGGACATGCAGACGGAAGGAATCCATATGCACAGAAAGGGAAAATTGTGCCCATCCAACAACTATAAAGCATTGTACTTGACTACCACTTCTTATATAGAATGAATACATGATGATGCTTTTCTTTATCAATTAGTGTCAATCTTGTACTTGTCAGTCCTACACAAAATTGTCTTTATGAGTCCAAGCTTCTATCTTGGAACCTAATTCACTTGTGTAACAGTTGTGGTCTTTAGTCAATGACATCATGAGTTTAGTTTATGCTTACAAGCCACCATAGCCATGCTCTAGATCCCACGTGTTTTAACATCATGCTCATGATGAGCCCCTGTTGAATTCCCCTATCCACCACACAGCCAACATCCATTTGAGGCCTTCTCCCACCCTTGGTCGAATTTTCCCCTCTCTCCTTGGGAGCCCCCATGCACCCCATATGAATTAGACCCATCAAGGACAATATGGTACGAATGGCCAGCCTGGCAATCATGAACATCATGGTTATAAATGTAAAAATATGAGGGATCTAGGACATGGTAGTGAGCTATGGCAGATGGAAGAAGAAGAATGAACTCATGATGACATTGACCAAGGACTTAAGACCGACTGTTACACAAGTGAATTAGGTACCAAGATGGCAGCTTGGACTCATAAACACAATCTTGTGTAGGACTGACAAAGACAACACACTTAACTAAAAGTATAAAGCATCATGACATTGTATTTATTCTAAATGAAAAGTGGTAGTCAAGTACAATGCTTTATAGTTGCTGGATGGGTAGCAATCTTCCCTTTCTGTGCATATGAGATTCAGTCTGCCTGTATGTCCTAAGCCCAGAACTGCCTCATACAAAGAGGCTACAATAGGTGTGATTGCAAATATCTCAACACCCATCCTCAATCACAACCACAAAGTACAAAGTGTGTAGAGGCTTTAGTGAAAGTAATACCTGCAAAGTGTGGGCACACCAAAAACATGGCAAAACACTAGAGGTTGTCTCGTAGAAAGGGCTAAGTGCGGGTACCACAAACATGATGGACATCCAGAGGCTGTAGCAGGGGCCTTAGAGAGGCTATAGTACAAGGCTACATGAGGATTTTACAAGCTTATGATAAAGACATTTGGGCTAGGAAATACTAGGCTAAAAAAGTCAGTAAAAAAATAGGATCAAGGAGCGTGAGGCCCTTGCAGTTTTTAGCAATTCTTTCGACATAGATCTTCTGTTCATTGCAGATGTCGATGTAGTCCAGCTTTCTCTTTTTGAGCATGTACTTGTTCTTCACTTTGCTTGTAGCTTCAAAGTCTTCATGATTTTTTAGCTTCTTCTTATTCTTTTCCTCTTTGATCCTCTTCTTCTATGTCTTCTTTGCTTGCATTTGACTCCATGTTCATGTCCCCCTCAAGCAAAGGTATTATCATCTTTGAGGCAGTGGAAATGTCTTCAAAATCTTGTACTTTCTCCAAGGTAGTAGACAATTATATAAATGAAGATATTGATGACATTTTCATATAGGCAGCCCCATGTCTTCTTGTAGGTAGAGTAACATCTTCTATGTAGTGTAAATGGGTCATAAGATACATGTTATTGAGAAGCACCCACTTAAAAAACTTAATTTTGTCATCCTCATTACTGAGAATCAAACTCAATTATCTAATTTTGCAGCAAAAGAGTTGAAATAATTTGCGTCAAAAAACACAACTGCAAGGTAGTGTGAAGACACATTTTGTAGTATCAAGAGATAACATGTCAGGGCTTGAGCTTGATGATGATTCTTGATGCTTGTCTTGTCCTTCGACCTGAGTCCCTTCCTTGCTGGTAAATCACTCGAATGCTTGCTAAAATGAGGTTGTGTTTGCTGAAGACTGAGCAATTCTCAGTAGCAAAGACGTGAGTTTACCAAAATTGGGTCACGGGAAATGAGGCTTGAATGTTAATGGCTATGTAGTAGTGTACTATGGATGCTTGATTTTCAAGTCTTCTAGAAGCACTTCCCTCCTTAATTGAGTGATGAATCTTTCTTGGAACTTTAGAAAATTAATGGATTAGAGTGGCCTTAGCTAAAGAGAGAAAATAAACATGAGGTAAGCTAAAAAAAATCTTAAAGGTGTAAAGTGATGGCTTCTCTGCAGTTAGGGCTTCAGCAGCAGTCGTTTGATTTTTTGGTGATTGCAGCATATAGACTCAATCATTTTACAAATCCTCTGATCTGGAGATAGCTTGATTTTGTGCCTTCAATTTCCCTATGGTCATGGGTAGCATCATCATGTGTGTAGGTAGAATGAATGGTATGAATTGCAAATGGTGCAAACTCGCATGCGAGCTGGAATGCACGCAATGCTGTGCTCAACGATGAGTAATGTCGGGCTGTGATGTACTAGGGAGATTTTTCATGAATAGAGAAACATTTCTCTAGAAGGAATCATGTGCTGAAATGGCTACTATGAAGAGATTGAAGGGCTCAAAGGAGGCACAGTGTAGATTGGCTATGGCAGCCACAAGGTGCATTAAACATGAAGTTGAAGAAATGAAGTCATACACTAATCCTGAGCTGGGAGAGATTGAGAGGAATGAAGACTGGTTGGAGAGATAGTGCCTTGCCCGACTGGGCTCTGATACCATGTAAAAATATGTGGGATCTAGGACATGGTAGGTGAGATATGGCAGATGGAAGAAGAAGAATGAACTCAAGGGGGACTGAAGACGAATTGTTATACAAGTGAATTAGGTTCCAAGATGGTAGCTTGGACTCATAAACACAATCTTTTATAGGACTGACAAAGACAAGACACTTAACTGAAACTATAAAGCATCATGACATTGTATTCATTCTATATGGAGAGTGCTAGTCAAGTATAATGCTTTATAGTTGCTGGATGGGTAGCAATCTTCCCTTTCTATGCATATGGGATTTAGTCTGCTTGAATGTCCTAACCCTAGAACTGCCTCATACAAAGAGGCTACAATAGGTGTGATTGCAAATATCTCAACAATAATTGACAACATGGGCTTAATGCACCACATGGGATGTATGGACATCAAGGCATGTATGGCCACCACGGGATGTATGGACAGCAAGGGTTCCATGGGCAACATTACACTAATGAATTACGTGACAAGATCATCCTCACAAAGTACAATGGGGAATCCCCCTCACCATCTGACTTAGAGGAATGCTTGTCCAAGTTGGAGTCCTACTTCAATATCTTCCCTCCCATCGATGATCAGAAAATCCTTTTTGCTTCTCTCCACTTGGAAGGATTTGCCCACACATGGTAGTGCTATATCAATTGAGAGAATCAATAGTTCATTGAATGGGAAGATTATAAAATGCATACGGTCCAGGTTTTTGTGTCTCCTGTGGAAAAAGAGTAGTTGGCAAGATAGTGGTACAACCTTGACCAATGTAACCTCACTGTACGTGAATATAGAAATTAGTTCATGAACTTGAACATGTATGTTGAGAGCATTAGCGATGATTCTAAATTGCACAAGTATATCTTTGGATTGGAACCGAATCTATCGGTAGATGTCATGGCCCAAGAACGTACCACATTACTTGATGCAATTGAGATCTTATAAAGCTATTTTGCGGGTAATGCATGCTTATACCTTTGGGTAATTGAACCGAACCCCAAGTGACATTCTTGATCAAGGAATCCATCTATGATTGCATAGCCCTTTTCCACCTATGACTATCATCCCTAGACATAACATCTTAACAAGATGAAGGTTTTTCACAATATATTACCATGACATAATCTAGAGATGGAGCATAGCTATTTGGAGGTCCGGGGACTACTGTTGATCTCACAAACAATGTTCCATCTCTCTTGAATTATCATATCCAAGAAAAATGCATTTTCTTGATGTACGTTCAAGCTTGTTCTTCTTATCCTTAGAAATGTGTATATAGGTTCAAAGTCAAACACACGTAGCCAGCCATAAAAGAGTTTCTTTCCCGACCACACCTCTTTAGGAATCTTTCTATCGAATGGCTTGCTATGTGATCTATTGATGAATTGTTATTTTAGCAACTTTAGTCCAAAAACAATATGTCAGAATAACATTAGATATAATGCCTTGAAACCTTTCTTGTATGGCCTATTCATCTTTTCTACATGCCATTTTGAGTTGATTTTTTAGGAATAGTCAACTTCCTCTTGATACCTTGCACCTCATAAAATTTCTAAAAGAAGAAGTATACTCTCCACAACTACCGATGCACATGCATTTGAGTTTCTAGCCTTAGTGATTCCCTAGATAAGCTAAGAATGTCTCAAGTGCATCCAATGTATCACTTTTTTGCAAATAGGATAAACCCAAACTTTTCATGTATCATCATCCATAGCAGTGATAAAGCATGATTTTTTTCCCAATGACAATGTAGGCATAGGTCCACACACATCATTGTGAACTAACTCCATGGGTTTAGACTTCTTATGACCAAAAATTTCTTCTATGAAGCTAAGAGATATACCAGAAAGTACTGTAAGAATGAAAATTTTTAGCAAGATGTTGGACATCCCTGCATTCCTTCATGATCAACCTCATACGGAGGTGGTTTTTGAGGCACTTCTATGCCGAATACCAACCCTAAAGTACCCACTTACCTCACCTTCCATGCTGAAAGAAAAATGGGCACTTTTGGGACAACATTGGGCTCTTATGCTAAGAATAAGTATTCTAAAAATAAATAGTCCACCGCACCACCTTCCCATGGATCCAGTAGGCCGATGGTTCATTTCTATAGATGTTGTGAAGGAACCGAAGGAAAAGGGCATATGCTTTAAGTGTGGAGATAAGTACATTGTGGATCATGCTTCCAAATGCCAATACAAGATAGCCAAGGTCAAAGTCCATAGCACGTATGTCATGGAAGATTGGCACAATGAGGAGGATGACCTATCCAATGACCAAGTTGAGCCCACGGAGGATGTTGATCATGAGCAGTTCTATGATTCGGAGGATGGGTTTCCCTTCGACCCAAGTGCTGAACCATCACGGATACTTAATTTGACATCTCACCCACCTACCACTTTCCTTTGCTCAATCTCTCTGGATGCTTGGACGGGTTCCCAAAGCCCCAGCACCCTTTGCATTTAAGGCATTATCAATGCAAAGCATGTCCATCCTTGTGGATAGTAGTAGCACTCACAATTTTGTCAATAAATGAACCATTGATTAGTTGAAATGAGCTCCTATGGCACTACACCACCCCTTGAATTCCCAAGTAGCAAATGGAGAAGAAGAAATTAGCAAACATGTATGTCCTGTAATTCCCTTATGCTTGGCTGAAAATTATGTGGGGCTGGTTGATCTGATTGCCCTAGATATGGGCCCCATTGATGTTGTCTTGGGTTGTGATTGACTAAAACATTTGGGTAAAATTGCTATGGACTTCTCTTAGCTCTACATGGAGTTTATGATGCATGGACAACATATCCACCTAGAGGGAGTTCAAGATCATGTTGATTTTCAACTCATCATAGCAAAGAAACTCAAAAGGGAGTTTAAGAAATGCTCACAAATCTTTGTCTTGCAATTGAATAAGGATAATCTCGACTAGCTCTTTGCAATATCTAATATTCAACCTTGCAGGGCTTACTTGAGGAATACAATGATCTATTTTAAATGCATATAGCCCTCCCTCCTATGAGACAAGTGGACCACCCACTTGACCCCATCCCAAGCCAGTAAACAAGCCCCCTTACAGAATCTCCAAGTGTGAGCGTGAAGAGGTTGCAAAGAAGTCAAGGAGTTATTAGAGATGGGTTTCATTGAACCGAGTTCTTCCCCTATGCATCCCCTGTCCTATTAGTTAAGAAGAAAGATGGCCCCTTTCGCATGTACATTGAATACAAAGACTTAAACAAAATCAGGGTGAAGAATTGCTACCCCATCCCACGGATTGATGACTTGCTGGGTGAGTTGAAAGGGGCATGCTTTTTCACTAAGATTTACTTGTGCTCTGGCTACCATCAGATTCGTATGAGGGAGGGAGATGAGATCAAAACGGCCTTTAGGACTGATCATGGACTTTATCATTTTCTAGTGATGCCTTTTGGGTTGACTAACGCTCCTGCCACATTTCAAAGCCTCATGAACAAAGTGCTACAACCCTTTCGGTTCAAGTTTATGCTCGTTTTCTTTGATGACATCCTCATTTACAGCAAGCCATCTAAGGAGCACTTGACACATGTCAAAAAGATATTTGACATATTGAGAGAGCATCGACTCTTTGCTAAGGAGAGCAAATGCACCTTAATGCAGACATATGTGGAGCATTTAGGACACATTGTGAGAAAAAATGGCATACAAGCTGGCTCTAAGAAGGTGCAATGTGTTAGAGACTGGCCCACTCCTTCCACCACCACTTCCTAGTGTGGCTTCCTTGGTCTCTCTTCATTTTACAGATGCTTCATTAAGAACTATGCCACCATTGTAGCACCTTTCACTGATCGTTTAAAAAAGGAGGCATTCTTTTGGGACGCCACTATGAATCATAGCTTCAAATAGTTAAAGGACATACTCACTTCAGCCCCCATCCTTGTTTGCCCTGACTTCTCTAAGATGTATACCATTCATTGTGATGCCAGTGGCTGGGATATTGGTGCACTCTTGTTGCAAGAGCATGGTATGATTGAATTTGAGAGCCAGAACCTTGATGAGAAGGAGATATAAATGAATGTGTATGACCAAGAGATGTTGGCCATCTTCCATGCCATCAAGAAATGGCACCACTATTTGTATGGTAGTCGCTTTCACGTGAAAAGAAACCACCGAGTCCTTCAGTACTTCTTGACTCAGTCCACTTTGACTCCTAAGTAAAGGTGATGGGTGGCAACCTTACAAAACTATGACTTTGATATTTCGAACACTTGGGGCAAGGATAATATTGTGGCTGATTTGCTTTCTCAAAGGTGGGCATGTAGAGTATCCTCTATCTCTTGATTGCACATTGATTGGGTTAAAGAGCTTCAAGCGCTTACTTATTGGATGATCACTTTAGGCTCATATTTCAAAAATTACAGCATGGGGTCATGGATAAAAACTCCCAATATCAGCTCAAGCATGGCCTTATTTGGTCCCATGGCAAGATTGTCATACCTCCCTCTTCATGCAGAAGGTTATGGAAGAGATGCGTTGTTGCCCTACTGTTGGTCACTTGAGTGTTTTCAAAATAGATGATAGGATTGCCAAGAGTTTTCATTGGAAAGGCTTATGGAGGGATGTCAAGGACTTTGTGACCAAATGTGTTCCATGCCAATAGAACAAGGACAATACACTTAGGCCCGCTAGCCTCTTGCAGCCTCTCCCTATCCTTGAAGGGAAATGGACTCACATCACAATGGACTTTATCACTAGCCTTCCTAGGACCTAGAAAGGGTGGAATAGTATCTATGTGGTAGTTGATCGCCTCACCAAAGCTGCCCACTTTATCCCCACCAAGACCTAATACACTGCCTCTCAGGTTGCCACTTAGTTTATAGAAAATGTCTTCAAGTTGCATGGCTTGCCACAAATTATAGTACATGATCGGGATGCAAAGTTTATGAGCACTTTTTGGCACACAGTTTTCACTTGCATGGGGACCAAGCTTGCTCCATCCACTAAATACCACCCTCAAACTGATGGCCAGATTGAAAGAGTGAACAAATGGCTTGAGTCATATTTGAGGCACTTTTGCCATGATGTACAACACAGTTGGGATCTGTGGCTCCACTTGGATGAGTTTGCATCTAATAACTCTATGCATTCTAGCATTGGAGTTTCCCCCTTTGAGGCCTTATAAGCAAGTCCAAGCCAAAGATTCCTTAGCTCTTGTGCAAAGCTTGAAAAGATGAAGTCAATGTGTCTCCATGCACGTGAATCTATTGATATTCGTTGAACTCCATTTATGGATCTATTATGGGCATGCCACAATTTTAAGCTCTCCATGCTTGACATACAAAACATATGGCGTATATGTGGTATAAGTGAAAAGTGTCTAAGAATCTTTTAAGAGATGGTTTGCCCTTGTTGCACATCCTATCGATACTTGTGAGCACCACACTTTGGACATGTCTCCATAGTCCCATAGTCTCCTCAAAACAGTACACAATTGTTGACACATGCATGGATGCTATTGTAGTCCATGCCAAGCTATTGTAACACTAATCGTGCATCATGACATGACTTAGGCATCGTGTTTCTAGGTAGGAATATATGATACTTTAGCAACCTGAAAAAAAAAGAGAAGCAACGCATCTAATGTTTTTTTATATGATATTCAATTACTCTGTGAATGTAAAGCATGATTGATACACACTTATCTTACCATTTGCTGAAAGTCTAAGATCATCTGGTCAATGATCTCTGATTGAAACTCATCAAAGTATTGTACGTGCTATATAGATAAGTAACACTTTCATCTAATTATCAGCTTGCATTGAGTGTAAGGACACAAGATACATTGATTAAGATACGTCTCGTGATCTTGGACATCACGACTATCATCTTTCTCCATTTGGTCTATGTTACGATAAAAAATATGTTTTTGTTCCCCTCATTGATGATCTTCCTTCATTTTAATATCTACTCCTCTTTCTCTCCCTTTCTCTTTATTTTTTTACCTCCCTCCATCTCTCTTTGTTCATTTATTTTCTCTCCATGTCTCTCTGTCTTTATCTATTCCCATCTCTATTTTTCTCCCCGGCCCTCTTTCTCTCTCTTTTTCCCTTTTTTATTTTCCTCCCTTCATCCTTCTTTGTTTGTCTCCCTCATTGTTTCTTTCTCTCCTCCATCTTCCCTCTCCACTCTTACTTCTCTCTTTTCCTTTCCCTCCCTTCTTCTCTCTATTTCTCTCTCTTTTCATCTCTACTCTCACTCAATGCATCTCATTACAATCAAAATCAAATATAGAAAATCAAAAACTTATAAAACAAGGACATTGAAAGACTCCCTCTCCCCACCTCTCTTTGTGTCTCTCTTCCCCCTTCCCCATTATTTTTCTATCATTCCATTCTCTCTAATTCTCTCATTGTTTGTATATTCTCTCTCCCTCTATCTCTTTCTCTCACTCTCTATTTATTGTTCTCTCTATCTCTCTTTTTCTCCCTCTTTTTGTTTCTTTTTCTCCCCTTTCTCTCTCTTTTCTTCTCATTCTCCTTCATCTCTTTACCTCACCCTTTTTTCTACCTCTTCGTTCACTCTCCATTTCTCTTTCTCTACCCCCTCTCTTTCTTCCTCTCTTTCTCTTTATTTTTTGCCTCTCTCTTTGTTTCTCTCTGCCACTGTTATTTCTCTCACTCATTCTCCTCTCTCCCTTCCTTCATATCTCATTTCTCTCTTCCTCTCTCTCCTTCTTACCCTTCCCCCCTTTCTCTCTTTCTTCCACTCTTTCTCTCCTTTCCTTCATATCTCATTTCTATCTTCCTGTCTTTATTTGTTACCTTTCCTCATTTTCTCTCTCTCGTTCTCTCTTCCTCTTCCTTCCTTCTTCTCCCTCTCTCCTTTCATCTCTTACTCTCTCTCTTTCAATGCATCTCATTACAAATAATAATTTAAAAAAATAAAAAATATGAAAAAAAAGTAAGAAGAGGCAATTTATCTACCATAAATGCTAAAAGATGAATTCTTTTCTGCCTCCTCTTCGTAATGTCCCTTATTTCCCTCTTCTGCAGTTCTTTCTCTTCTTCACGTATGGTGGCGGCAATAGCGGTGAGGAGCTCTCTTTGTCTCTCTTTCCCTCTTGCTCTACCTCTCCCTCTCAAGGCAATAATCTCTCTCACTCACTCTTTCGCTCTCTCAAAAAAATATGTGGCAAATGCCATGCTTAGGTTTTCTCCCCTTTTTTTCTCAGACTAATGTCACTTTGCATCACAAATAGCATTACTATTTGCATTGCAGATAGCGTTACTAATTTAATCTAGGGATGATATTAAATCAATGACACTAATAGCAATGCTATTTGTGACACGAATAGCAATGCCACTATTTTGTGTTGCAAATCATCATTGCTATTGCTCCATTCCCTTGTAGTATTAGGAATATTTATCTACAATAATCTAGCATTGGGCTTGGATGGATATAGAGTTGAGCCACATGACATTTAAAAAACCTTGGAGTGAAGCTATTAATCCCAATGCAAAGAAAGAAAAAATAAAATAAAAAGATGTAGGTCAAAGTGAAAGAGGGTGGCTCGGCTAGAGAAATAAGAGAAAAAAATGTGAAAAATACAAGGGCAATCTTAAAAGTTCAGTGCAAGTGCAAAAGAGGAAAGGTGCATTTTAAATATAAAAGTACACTATAAATCCTTGTAAAAGAGTGCTTGGCTCCCTCTTGTGCAATTTGTAAATGTAGATGGGTATGGGTAAAGGCACAATGTAAATAGGAAGGAAATAAAAAAAGTGGACCTAGGCTAAAATGGCCAGGCATGTAAAAAAGGGATGGGTACCCAAAGGGGATCAGGGTTTTGTATAAAAGGCAAAAAGTAAACGAAGAAGCTCATTCTTGTGTGTGGAAAAAACTAGCTCTCTTCTTCTCTTCTTCTTCTTATTCTTACTTGCTTTAGCTTGTGCTTGAGAGAGGGAGTATTAAAGAGTGAGTGTGTGAGGGTGAGCAACCGTGGTGGAGAAGCTCTATATCTTATCCTCTCTTATTCTTCTTCTCTTCATTTCTTTGGTCTCGTGCGGCAATGGAGCATGGAGCTTGGAGCTTGAGGATGAGCTTACACCTTGGATTGTGGAGCTACCGAAGAGCTTGTGGAAGGAGGCAACTCGATTAAGCATGAAGGTAAGCTTACTCTACGTGTAGGTGTGAGAGCACATATGGCTATGTGAGAGGTAGCCATTGCACTTGGCTTGAAACACTTGAAACAACAAGCAGTCCGTGGGTCTTGGTGTTCGAGCAAGAAGCTCCCACATTTTGTCTCCATTGGGGAGACCAACATATTCAAGCTTTGAGTACTTACGCACTTCAAATCAAGCATTGAAGTAGGATTTTCCCCAAACTAGTGCTTGAGAGAGGTAGAAAAGCGAGGGAATTAAAAAGGTATTCGATCTTATTTGCAAGTTTTTCTAGTTTTTTTAATCTAGGTAAGTATGTGGGATTTGTGTAAGTGTTTGCTTGTGATTTGGATGCATTTAGTAAGAAAAACTTCGGAAAAACAGAGAAGCAGATAGTAGGATTACTATTGTAAAATAGGGCAGAACAGGAAGAAAAAGGGGCTTCAATGCATTGAGAGAGAAAATATAGAAGAAGAGGAGTGAAAGACTGAAGAACAAGTAGTTTAAGAGGTAGAGAGAGCTAAGGGGAGCTCATTTCTGCATTTAGAGTAGTTGAGAGAGAGGAAGCTAGATGGGTTTCTTGCAAGGTAGTAGTCAAGCTGCAAGGAGTGCTTCAATTCGTGCGATTGGACACATTCACAGGCTATTGGTAAGTTGGTTTGATAGATAAATTATTATTGTTTGATCTTGGAGCTTTCCAAGGACTAGGACGAGGCATCGGGAGTATCTTGATGGATTTTCAGCGTAGGTTTGCATTATTTTTTGATACTGCATTTGGACAATCTGATTCCCAAAATTAGACCATCCGACTACCCCAAAGTTGTTTGATTTTCACAATGAGATGCAATCGGATTGTCCAATTGAAAAAACCCTAACCATTCTAGAATGACTGCCTAATTCGGACAAATTGGACTCGAACACTGTAGACTCGGACAACCTAGAATCAGACATCCGATTCTAGGAATCCGATGGAAAACTTACAAATTGGATGGAAAAATTGAGAATCAAATTCTGACAAACTCTGACCTCATTAAACCCTGTAGAGGCCAATCCCTAGCTATAGGACACCCTGATAGATCCCCAGGTGAGTGAAAGGGGAATAGAGCCAATTCACTTGAGAGTTGAGACTCGACAATCCACAATCGACTCTGGTCAATGACCATGCCCCAATCAAGATTTGGACGAACAATTAGAACTCGCGAGTTGAAAGAATTTGCGTCAAGAAACACAACTAGAAGGTAGTGTGAAGACACACTTTGTAGTATCAAGAGATAACATGTCTCGACTTGAGCTTGATGATGATTCTTGATGCTTGTCTTGTCCTTTGACTTGAGTCCCTTCCTTGCTAGTAAATGACTCAAATGCTTGCTAAAATGAGGTTGTGTTTGCTGAAGACTGAGCAATTCTCAGTAACAAAGACTTGAGTTCACCAAGATTGGGTCACGAGAAATGAGGCTTGAATGTTAATGGCTATGTAGTGAACTATGGATGCTTGATCTTCAAGTCTTCCAGAAACACTTCCCTCCTTAATTGAGTGATGAATATTTTTTGGAACTTTAGACAATTAATGGATTTGAGTGGCCTTAGCTGGAAAGAGAAAATAAAGATGAGGTAAGCAAAAAAAATTTGAAGGTGTAAAGCTATGGCTTCTCTGTAGTTAGGGTTTCAGGAGCCGTTTGATTTTTTGCTGATTGCAGCATATAGACACAATGATTTTACAAACCCTCTCAGCTGGAAATAGCTTCATTGTGTGGCTTAAATTTCCCTATGGTTGTGGGTATCATCATTGCGCATGCAGGTAGAATGGATGGTATGAATTGCAAACTGGCATGCGGGCTCGAATGCACGCAATGCTAGGCTCAACGATGAGTAATGTCGGGCTGTGATGTACTAAGGAGCTTTGTCAAGAGTAGAGGAACATTTCTCCAGAAGGAATCATGGGCTGAAATGGCCTCTATGAAGAGGTCTAAGGGCTCAAAAGAGGCAGGGTGTAGACTGACTATGGCTGCCAGAAGGTGCACTAAAGACAAAGTTGAAGAAATGAAGTCATACACAAATCATGAGCAGGGAGAGATTGAGAGGAACAAAGAGAGGCTAAAGAGGCAGTGCCATGCTCGAGTGGGCTCTGATACCATGTAAAAATATGCAAGATCTAGGACATGGCAATGAGCTATAGCAGATGGAAGAAGAAGAATGAACTCATGATGACATTGATCAAGGACTCAAGACCAATTGTTACACAAGTGAATTAGGTTCCAAGATGGTAGCTTGGACTCATAAACACAATCTTTTATAGGACTAACAAAGACAATACACTTAATTGAAAGTACAAAGCATCATGACATTGTATTCATTCTATATGGAAACTGGTAGTCAAGTACAATGCTTTATAGTTGTTGGATGGGTAGCAATCTTCCCTTTCTGTGCATATGGGATTTAGTCTGCCTGCATGTCCTAAGCCTAGAATTGCCTCACACAAAGAGGCCACAATAGGTATGATTGCAAATATCTCAACAATAATGGACAACATGGGCCTAATGCACCACATGGGATGTATGGACATCAAGGCATGTATGGCCACCACGAGATGTATGTACATCAAGGGTTCCATGGGCAACATTACACTAATGAATTACATGACAAGATCATCCTGACAAAGTATAATGGGCAATCCCCCTTGTTAGAAATCAAGCTCCACCCGTCAGTTTGTCTTGGTGTGTAACCGACATCTGTGACAGCTAGGTGTGTCTTGTCTCCATGTGACTACATTGAATAAGTCGGGTTTGTGTTAGTAGATGACATAACTAGAGTTAGTCAGTCTAGTCAACACTAAGACTAGGTTACTTTACATTGTATAGTGTGCTTCTCAATTTGTGTGGAATATGAAGAAAAGACTTTGAGAGCCTGAAGGCTCATGGATATGGTGTTTCCCTGTCTCTCTCTCTCTCTCATCTTTGAACATGGTATCGGAGCATTGCCAGGTTGAGCTCTCTGGAGCAGGAGGAAGTCAAGAAGACTTGCAGGAGTGGAAGATCAAGGGTTCTCAAAGATCAAACAAGCTGTCATTGTGATGGAAGGTAGGCATTGTGTGATTGCCTACTCTATGGTTCAAGCTACAGTCTGTGGCTTGTTTAGAGCCTTGTGGAGGGGGTATTAAGCACTAGTGTGTGCTCCATCATCATCACCATCATCAAATCGAGTTGCTGGAGTAGAGGACAGATCTGCGCAAACTGCGCCTATTTTTGTAGACATCTTCGTGACTGGAAAACATCATATGCAAGTGATATGAAGTGGCTAAATGCCTAACAAAGACTAGTGGAAGGTACTTGAAGAGTACAAGGTGTGAATGCTTATGTGAGAGCTCACCTATGAGCTAAGAACAGAGACTATAGGTCTGCAACAAACAATGGCTTGCTGTATACAAGCATTGCAAAGCATGTATGCATTTATGACATGAATCTGAAGCCCTCAAACATACCCAGAAGCATCGATGGAGCAAAGGTATATGCCAGGAGGACATATGTACTTGATGAAATGCATTTGAGCTAAAGTTGCTCACTGAAATCATTCAGATCTGAAATATGTTAATGGCTGAAAACTGTCATACACAGTGAATGACAAGCATTGTATCTTGCTGAAGCAATACATGTCACCTTGGAGCTTCTATCACCTATATGAATTGATATATGCATGCTGAATGTATGGAGGATTGTGGAAAGCATTGGATGTTGCTGAATACTCAGATCTAGACTTGAAATAATTGCTTTGACAATGCTTGGGCTGGTTATGAACAGTCATGTATTCCTTGACAGTGATTAATGAAGACAGGTTGTCTGCCTACCCAAATGCTCATGTATTGAACTTGCCACTATAAAGTAAATATATGACATGTCTTGAGGACTTTTGAAGCTGAAATACATCTTGGTTGCCATAATGTTGGTTGTTGGTGATCTGTAAGCAAATTTATGTCACGTATACTTGCTGGTTTTGCACTATTTTGTGCCTCTGTGCTTATGTCTTGACTGCCAAATGTACTAGCAGCTATCTGGGAAGTTTTGGGACATGTATGACATGAATACCACTCAGTTTTGACCTTGGAATTGCTGCTGGTTACTCACAGTTTACAGTTTTTAGACTGCATGTATTCACTCTGGCAGTGAGGTTGCAAAAGCTTAAGCTGAAGCAAGTACATAGCTTGTGTTTTGACAGTTATACCTATAGCTGAGACCACTAGTTTGTGAGCTGTTTTGGGTTATCAGTGGGCTGAAATACCTTGGTTTTTTACTGTAATTAATTGCAGAAAACTGTCATAAACTGTTGTGGACTGAACTTGGTCAGTGATACTTATCGACTTGCAGGGAGTCAGGCACTTGATAGACAGTCTATTGCATCATGGCTAATGCACATGGGACTGACAATATCACTCAGATAGTTGGAGAAAAGTTAGACAACAAGAACTTTGCATTATGGAAATTCAGGATGAAAAACTTTGTGGTTGGCAGAGGTTATTGGGATCTATGTACAGGAGATGAGGCTGCTCCTGAATTGCCTGCAATGAATCCAACTAACGAACAGAAAAGAGCTTATAGGCTATGGAATGAGAGAGCATGCAAGGTGCTGCATTGGTTTTCTCTATGTATATTTGATGCTATGGTAATTCAAATAACTAGATGTGAGACTCCAAAGGATGCTTGGGACATACTGATGAAAAATTATGGAACCATGACACATGCACGAAAGATCCAGTTGAAACAGCATTTCAACAACATGTCTAGGAATGGCAGGAGCATCCGGGTGTATACCACGGAGATTAAGACCATAGCTGATCAACTTGCTACCATTGGCTCAAGTGTATCAGAAGATGATATGATTGCTGTTTCCTTGAATGGATTAGGGAAAGTGTACAAAGCTTTTGACACATCCATCTCTGTTAGAGAAGAGCCCCCTACCTGGGAAGAGCTAGTTGCTTTGTTGCTGCATGAGGAGGTCAAACTTGGTTTGAATACAGGTTCCAGTGCATCTCAGAGTAGAGATACTGTGTTATACTCTAGCCAGTGTGGCAGAGGATTTAGAGGTCGTGGTTCATTTCGAGATCGTGGCGACATTCGTAATACTTATGGACAGCAGCAGCAACAGGGTAATTGGCATGGTACAAATACACAAGGCCAGCGTGGATCTGGCGGGTTTAGAGGCAGGGGGGAGATCATCCCGAGGTAGAGGTGGTGGATTTGGTTCATGGCAGTCATCTGATCAGTCCAACAGGGACAAGGATTGCCATTATTGCGGCAAGTATGGGCACATTGCAAAGGATTGCTACAAGAAATAGGGAGATATGAAGGCAAAGGGCAGATAGCATGGGCAATATGCATCTTCCAGTGGTGCTCATGATGAGCAAGTTGATAGACTATTTGCCATGCAGCATGTATCCAAAAATGCATCGAGACATGATAGAGATGATAGATGGTACATTGATTCTGGAGCGTCAAACCACATGATACCGCATGGAGAGTGGTTTGATGAGATGGTTGCAGGTACACATGGTCATGTATGTACTAGGGATGACACCCAACATGACATAAAGCATAAAGGGATTATTCCTCTCATGATGCCTGATGGCAAGAAGAAAGGCCTGCAAGATGTATTACATGTACCAACCATAACAAAGAATCTTTTGTCTGTGGGTCAAATGGCAGAAAAGAATTTGCAAGTGAGATTTAACAAAGATGGGTGTTTCATTGAGGAGTATGGAAATGGTTGCAAGCTAATTGCCAAGGGCAAAAGAGATGGCAAGATGTTTACTTTGGATGCGACCATTCCGGGACTTAAGGCAGCCATGTTTGCTCATGATGAGAGTGCCATCCGGGATGTAAAGATTTGGCACAAGCGGATTGGACATGTCAATGTACAAAAGCTGAAATCTATGCAGTAGAAGGAAGTAGTACTTGGATTACCTAAATTCAAGTATAATGACTTTGGTCATGTATGTCTTGCATGTCAGTTTGGGAAGCAGGCACGGTTTCCGTTCATGAGACATGTAAAAAATAGCACTAGGCCTTTACAGTTGGTGCACTCTGATGTCTGGGGTACTTCACATAATGCTTCATTTGGAGGTGCACGGTATTATGTCTCATTTATCGATGATTTCGGCAGGTACACTTGGCTTTATATTTTGAAGCATAAAGATGATGTGTTTGATGCATTCAAAGATTTCAAGAAGCATGCAGAGAATGAGTTGGGCTGCTATATATCATGTTTGAGATCAGATGGAGGAGGTGAATATGTCTCTAATTACTTTGACAGGTATCTTGCTAAATATGGGATTAGAAGACATCTTACTTGCAGCTATACACCGCAGCAAAACGGTGTTGCAAAGAGAAAAAACAGGGTCCTGATGGAATCAGCTAGAGCTATGCTGAATGAGAAATGTCTACCAAATGGTTATTGGGCTGAAGCAGTGATGACTGCTGTCTATGTGCTGAATCGAACCCCTACAACAGGGATTCATGATGTCACTCCATATGAGAAGCTGTATGGTCATAAACCTGATATTTCACGCTTGAAGGTATTTGGCAGCATTGCATATGTACATATACCGGATGAAAAGAGGAAGAAATTAGATCCTAAGGCAGTAAAGAGTGTGTTTCTGGGACATGCACAGGAACGGAAAGCTTATAAGTGTTATGTACCTTCTATGCATGAGATACTCATAAGCAGAGATGTGGTATTTGATGAGTTAGCATCCTGGTATGGGAACTCTGTTGTAGTGCCTAGTGATGGCTCACCCAGTATGAGTCATGTTGAAAATACTCCTGCAGAGAGTACTTCCATGAGTGGTCAAACAGGTGATGTATCATCGACAGTGAGTCCTTGGACAGGACGGTTGCGTAGTCACACTACTGCATCCACTGACACGGATATGTCAGTGAGGGGGAGAACAGATAAGGGAAAAGAAAAGGTTTTTGAAGATGTAATAGGTCCACTCACTGCAGGTTATGATTCATCTAGTAGTGAAAGCTTAGACAGTGAATTGGGAATTCCGTCTGTTATGATGCCAGGTGCTAGGCATAGTCGTTATGTGCCGCCTCATGAGAGGCAAGCTCACAGTGAGCCACAGCTCAGGAGATCAGAGAGGATCAGACGACCTGTTGATAGATACACTTACACTAGATATTCAGCCCGTCATTATGCTTATATGACTAAAGTAACAGGTTTTAGAGAACCAAGTAAGTTTGATGAGGCAGTTGTAGATGAGGATTGGCGTGCTGCTATGGATGAGGAATATTCAGCTTTGGCTGAAAATGGCACATGGGATTCGGTACAGTTGCTTGAGGGAAAAACACCTATTGGCTGCAAGTGGGTGTATAAGGTAAAATGTAAATCAGATGGATCATTGGAAAGATATAAGGCCAGGCTGGTTGCAAAAGGGTATGCGTAGTAGTATGATCTTGATTATGAGGAGACTTTCAGCCCTGTAGCAAAGATGGCTACAGTTAGAACTGTGATTGCCTTGGCAGCAGCAGCTAGAGGCTGGAAACTATGGCGGATGGACGTAAAGAATGCATTTCTCAATAGAGAATTACAGGAAGAGGTTTACATGGAATAACCTGAAGGCTATGTACATCCAGAATTTCCAGCACATGTATGCCGGCTGAAAAAGGCATTATATGGGCTGAAACAGGCACCCAGAGTATGGAATGCTTGCATTAGCAGTTATTTGCAGCAACATGGTTTCCGATTGGTGGATGCTGATCCTAGTTTGGTTGTGAAGAAGACAGATTGTGGCTGTGTATTCCTAGTTGTCTATGTTGATGACTTGATCATTATAGGAGATGATGAAAGTGGGATTGCTGAAGTAAAGACATGTTTACAGGCTGAGTTTAAGGTCAAGGACCTAGGAGAGCTGAAATATTTTTTGGGAATTGAGGTTGTCTCTACACCTCAAGGCATATGGTTGCTATACAGAAGCAGTATGCTCAGGACATGTTACAGAAATATGGTATGGCTGATTGCAAGCCTTTGGATACGCCTTTAGAGTAGAATGTCAAGCTGCAGATTGATGTTGGGACAGAGATTGAGAATGTTACCATGTACAGATAGATGGTAGGCACCTTGATCTATCTCACGATCACTAGACCTGACTTGAGTTATGCTGTGGGGCTGATCAATCAGTTCATGCAGAAGCCTCGCAAACCACACTTGGATGCAGTCAGGAGAATTCTGAGATATGTAAAGAGTACCACAGATCATGGATTGTTTTATGCATATGGGGAAACCCTTGACTTGATGGGGTATACTGATGCTGACTGGGCTGGTTGCACGTATGACAGGAGGTCAACCAGCGGCTTTGCATTTGGATTGGGTAGTAGCATGATCAGCTCTGGTAGAGTAAGAAACAACCTATAGTTGCACTGTCTAGTATGGAAGCAGATTATCGTGGTGCGGCCTTAGCGGCATGTGAAGCTATGTGGTTACAGAAATTGTTGAATGACTTGGGAGTACACTTGGACAGCAAAGTCAAGCTGTACTATGACAATTTGAGCAGTGTCATGTTAGCAAGCAATCCTGTTTATCATGGAAGATCAAAACACATTGAGGTTCACTACCATTTCATCAGGGAAATGGTTTTAGCAGATCAAATTGACTTGGAGCATGTGAAGACTGAAGACCAGGTAGCAGACATCTTTACCAAATCACTTGGTAAAGATAAGTTCATTCACTTTAGACAGCTACTTGGAGTGATGCAGATGGTTTGAGTTTTTGGTTTGAGCTTGAGGGGGAGTGTTAGAAATCAAGCTCCACCCGTCAGTTTGTCTTGGTGTGTAACCGACATCTGTGACAGCTAGGTGTGTGTTGTCTCCATGTGACTACATTGAATAAGTCGGGTTTGTGTTAGTAGGTGACCTGACTAGAGTTAGTCAGTCTAGTCAACACTAAGACTAGGTTACTTTACATTGTATTGTGTGCTTCTCAGTTTGTGTGGAATATGAAGAAAAGACTTTGAGATCCTGAAGGCTCATGGATATGGTGTTTCCCTGTCTCTCTCTCTCTCATCTTTGAACACCCCTCACCATTTGACTTAGAGGAATGCTCATCCAAGTTGGAGTTCTACTTCAACATCTTCCCTCGCATCGATGATCAGAAAATCCTTTTTGCTTCTCTCCACTTGGAAGGATTTGCCCACACATGGTGGTGCTATATCAATCAAGAGAATCAATAGTTCATTGAATGGGAAGATTTTAAAATGCATACGGTCCAAGTTTTTGTGTCTCTTGTGGAAAAAGAGCAGTTGGCAAGATAGTGGTACAACCTTGACCAATGTAGCCTCACTGTACGTGAATACAAAAATCAGTTCATGAACTTGACCATGTATGTGGAGAGCATTAGCGATGATGCTAAATTGCACAAGTATATCTATGGATTGGAACCGAACCTATCGGTAGATGTCATGGCCCAAGAATCTACCACACTATTTGATGCAATTGAATAGTTGAGAGATATGCCAGAAAGTACCGTAAGAATGAAAATTTTTAGCAAGGTGTTGGACAACCCTGCATTCCTTCACGATCAACCTCATACGGAGGCGGTTTTTGAGGCACTTCTATGCCCAATACCAACCCTAAAGTACCCACTTACCTCGCCATTGATGCTGAAAGAAAAATGGGCACTTTTGGGAAGGAATTGAAGGAAAAGGGCATATGCTTTACGTGTGGAGATAAATACATTGTGGATCATGCTTCCAAATTCCCGTACAAGATAGCCAAGGTCAAAGTTCATAGCATGTATGTCATGGAAGATTGGCACAATGAAGAGGATGACCTGCCCATTGACCAAGTTGAGCCCACAGAGGATGTTGATCACGAGCTGTTCTATGATCCGGAGGATGGGTTTCCCTTTGACCTAGGTGGTGAACCATCATGGATACTTGATTTGACATCTCAACCACCTACCACTTCCCTTTTCTTGATCTCTTTAGATGCTTGGACGGGTTCCCAAAGCCCCAACACTCTTTGCATTTAAGGCAGTATCAATGGAAAGCATGTCTTCATCCTTGTGGATAGTAGTAGCACTCACACTTTTTTCAATAAATCAACCATTGATCAATTGAAATGAGCTCCTATGGCACTACACCACCCCTTGAAGGTCTGAATAGCAAATGGAGAAGAAGAAATTAGCAAACATGTATGTCCTACAGTTCCGCTATGCTTGGCTGAAAATTATTTGGGACTGGTTGATCTGATTGCCCTAGATATGGGCCCCATTGATATTGTCTTGGGTTGTGATTGACTGAAATATTCGGGGAAATCGCTATGGACTTCTCTTAGCTCTACATGGAGTTTATGATGCATGGACAACCTATCCACCTAGAGGGAGTTCAAGATCATGTTGATTTTCAACTCATCACAGCAAAGAAACTCAAAAGGGAGTTTAAGAAATGCTCACAAATCTTTGTCTTGCAATTGAATAAGGACAACCCCGACTAGCGCTTTGCAATCTAATGATTCAGCCTTGCAAGCCTTACTTGAGGAATACAATGATCTATTTTAGATGCCTATAGCCCTCCCTCCTAAGAGATAAGTGGACCACCCACTTGACACCATTCCAAGCCAGTAAACAAGCCCCCTTATAGACTCTCCAAGTGTGAGCGTGAAGAGGTTGCAAAGAAAGTCAAGGAGTTATTAGAGATGGGTTTCATTGAACCGAATTCTTCCCCTATGCATCCCCTGTCCTATTAGTTAAGAAGAAAGATGGCTTCTTTTGCATGTACATTGACTACAAAGACTTAAACAAAATCAGGGTGAAGAATTGCTACTCCATCCCACGGATTGACAACTTACTGGATGAGTTGAAAGGGGCATGTTTTTTCACTAAGATTGACTTGTGCTCTGGCTACCATCAGATTCATATGAGGGAGGGAGATGAGATCAAAATGGCCTTTAGGACGATCGATCATGGACTTTATCATTTTCTAGTGATGCTTTCTGGGTTGATTAAAGCTCCCGCCACATTTCAAAGCCTCATGAACAAAGTCCTGCAACCCTTTCCGTTCAAGTTTGTGCTCATTTTCTTTGATGACATCCTCATTTACAGCAAGTCATCCAAGGAGCACTTGACACATGCCAGAAGGATGTTTGACATATTGAGAGAGCATCGACTCTTTGCTAAGGAGAGTAAATGCACCTTAATGCAGACATCTGTGGAGTATTTGGGGCACATTGTGAGTAAAAATGGCATACAAGCTGACCCAAAGAAGGTGCAATGTGTTAGAGATCGGCCCACTCCTTCCACCACTACTTCCTTGCGTGGTTTCCTTGGTCTCTCTTCATTTTACAGACGCTTCATTAAGCACTATGTCACCATTGTAGCACCTTTCAAAAAGGAGGTATTCTTTTGGGATGCCACTGCAGATCATATCCTAAAATAGTTAAAGGACATACTCACTTCAGCCCCCATCCTTGTTTGCCCCGACTTCTCTAAGCTATTTACCATTCATTGTGATGCTAGTGGCTGGGATATTGGTGCACTCTTGTTGCAAGAGCATGGTGTGATTGTATTTGAGAGCTAGAAACTTGATGCAAATAAATGTGTATGACTAAGAGATGTTGGTCATCCTTCATGCCATCAAGAAATGGCACCAAGAGATGTGTATGACCAAGAGATGTTGGTCATCCTTCATCCCATCAAGAAATGGCACCACTATTTGTATGTGAAAGGCATGCAGGAGATGCGGGAGAGAAGATCACATATAATGTAGGTGTTGTCAACAATGTTATGATAGCGTTATTGCACTTTCATATATATATGAATAAAGAATATGGGCAATCACTGTACACGGGTAGGACTAAGGGCCTTTTACCCCAACAACCTCCCAATAAAAGGCCAATGAGCCAGGGAGTGAAAAAACAAAAGAAAAGAAAAGAGATAGGGTGAGGAATCATGATATCCCACCCAACACCTAATTGGAAAGCGAGCTGTGCAATAAGTGTCAGGAATCTCCGAGTCCAAGACATCCAGGAGGCAAGTGATCCCGTAGCTCTATACAACGGAGCAATCCAACACAACTCATGAGTGCAAGGGTGTACATCATCATCATCAGCGTAGCACATAGCATTTGCGTGGCGCATACAAGACAATGGAGAGCATCCAAACTCTCCAGAGTCAATCACGAAAAGAGGGCTAGCATCCCGCACACAAGTGAGACGGGGTCTCAAGTCAGTATGCAGCCTCACCGAAGCGGAAGACTGACATACGGCTATAGAATTAGCCATAAAGCGCACTGAACACGCATCAAGAGGCCTGAGAGGTATCTACGTCTCATAAAAGACAGCATAATGGCTGCGTAAAACCTGCTGGGCATTCAAATCCCAAAACCTATAAGCCGTAAAGTCACCATCTCCATAACCAAGGAGAAGACATCTGCATGACATAGGCTCACGTGGCATACTGACAGTGGCCTGGCAAGCAAATATCCTCAAGTGATCATAGGAGGGTCTCATACCACTCCATGCCTCATGTGGTGTAATACCTTCCAAAGTCAAGTATGACGTCCTGTTAACCAAGTAGACTACTATCATAAGGGCCTCAGTCCACAATCCATAAGACAATCCAGTTGTGGTAAGCATAGCAGCAACCTTCGCCTGTAAGGTCAGGCACATGCCATGAGCAATGCCATAATACCGGGGGCATAAGAAATCAATGCCATACTGCTGACAAGAGATCCATAAGTTGAGAGAGTAGCATAGCTCTCATAATCCATCTGCAAGCACCTAGGCGGCCTGCAACTAGCAAAATCCATAAACTTTTCAAGCATAGCTGTGGCATCCTCAATCTGTACCAAAGGGTAAGCCCAAACACAGTGGGCAGCATGATCCATGTGTTGAGATATCGAGCTCCACTCGTGATATGCCAGGGTGACGTTGTGCATTTATGTCACTGACGTGTCAGTTGCAGATGCGGTTGGTACACCGCCCATGAATAATAGCTACATGACAGCTATCCTTATCTACTCTAGTTCGTGGCTCAGTTAGTATGCCACCTTGGTTAGTTGAGTTTGGTTTGAGACCCATATATAGGGTTCTTCTATTTCTTTGTATGAGAGTTCTTTTGGCTTACACAACTAAGAAGAGGAAAACTGTTTTCAGCCTCCACCCTTTTGTGTATTCCCCCATTGTGCAAGCAAGAAAGCTACAAGTGAGACTCCTTCCTTCTCTCCTACAATCTTGACATGGTATCAGAGCCTTGTTCATGGTAAGGAGCTCAAGAAAGCAAGCCAAGCTCGCAGTGTTCTGGTAAGAGGAGCAGTGTTGCTTTCATTCTTCTGTTTTGGGAGCAGATCTCTGCAGGTAGCACAGCCGGAAATTGCAAAAGTGCATTGTCTCAGGTTGAGACGCCCTTCGCGGTGAAGCAAGTGGGCAGTATATGCTTGAGGCCATTTCGAGGCCTGTTTTGGAGGCGGAAGTTTTCTGCACGCACTCAGGAAAAGGCCCAGTTTTATGCTGTGCAACCACTATTCTACAGTTTTGCAGATTTACCCTTGTGAGGCTGAAGCTGTGTTCTCTGCAATGAAAGAACTTTTTGCAGTATTCTGTAGTGGCGTCTGATTCTCTTTCACATATTGTAACTGAAAAGCTTGACAAGAACAACTTCCAAGCATGGAAGTTTAGAATGATGAATTTCCTTATGGGAAAAGGATATTGGGAATTTGTTGCAGGAAATGAAGAAGAATCAGTTCTTCCTGATGTTCCCAATCAACAGCAAATGCAGGCATTCAAAGCATGGCATGAGAGAGCCAGGAAAGTTATGTACTGGCTGTCTATCAGTATTTCAGACTCTATGATTGTGCATATTCAGGATGCAAGTACGCCAAAGGAGGCATGGGATACTTTGTCAAAAATGTATAGCACAAATACGCAAGCCAGGAAAATGTAGCTCAAGCAAGAGTTGCATAATGTGCAAAGAGAAAGTATGAGCATCAATGACTACCACATGAAGGTGAAGAAGATTGCAGATGCACTTGCTTCCATTGGGTCGCTAGTGGAAGATGATGATTTAGTTTCCGTGACCTTGAATGGTCTAGGAAAGGATTATGCACAGTTCCGAACATCCATTTCCGTTCGTGAAAGATTTTTTGATTTTGAGGAGTTGATTGCTCTTCTAATTTCTGAGGAGCAGAGAAATGCTGGTGCATCCTCTTCAGGAGGAACTTCAAAAGAAGCTGTATTCTACTCAAATGCTGGAAGAGGTAGAGGCAGAGGTAGAGGAGGCCGATTTGGAGGCCGTGGTAGAAATCAGAATATACAGCAAACTCAAGAAAACCAGTCCTATGGAGGAGGACATGGTAACTCTAGAGGCAGGGGGAGCCAAAGAGGTCGTGGTGGATGGCAAAGAGGCCAAAATGCAAACAGTAATGTTGAATGCTACTACTGTGGTAAAATGGGTCATATGGCTAAAGACTGCTATAAAAAGCAGAATGACATCATGAATGGAAAACTGCAATAAGGGAATTATGCATCTTATAGTAGACAGGGTGATGACAGAAATGAGCATTTGTTTATGGTGCAGCACATGAACAATTCAGTGACAAGTGCTGAAGAAAGCAATGATGTATGGTATGTTGACTCAGGTGCATCAAACCACATGACAGGTCATGCAGAATGGATGGAGGATACAAGGAAAATGGAAAAACTAGGATTTGTGGAGACTGGTGATGATACTGCACATCCTATTGTGCAGATTGGAAAAATTCCTTTGTCTATGCAAGATGGGAAAAAGAAATACATGTCTGATGTATTTCATGTCCCGAATATCACCAAGAATCTGGTTTCTGTTGGTCAAATGGTTGAGCAAGGCTTGCAGATTAGATTTAATCCTCATGGATGCTTTATTGAGGATATGAAAAATAAAGGTCGCTTGATAGCAAAAGGAAAAAAGAAGGGCAGAATGTTTACGTTGGATGCAGACATGTCTGAATTGAGTGCAGCAATGTTTGCACATGGGACCGGTGTAGTTGCAGATATTTATATCTGGCATAAACGCATTGGTCATGTTAATGTACAGCGACTTAAATCAATGCAGGCCCAAAATATTATTGCAGGATTGCCAAAATTCAAGGTTGCAAAAATGCATAAGGTATGTGAAGCCTGTCAATTTGGAAAACAGGCAAGGAAACCATTTCCTAGACATGTTCAAGAGAGTGAGAAGCCATTGGAATTAATCCACTCTGATGTGTGGACTACTAAAGCTGCATCTCTTGGAGGCTGTCATTATTTTGTCACTTTTATTGATGACTATAGCAGAAAAGTTTGGGTGTATTTTATGAAAAAGAAAAGTGAAGTTTTTGGGCATTTCAAAACTCTTAAAGCTATGGTTGAAAAAGAAACAGGCCTGCAAATAAAATGCCTAAGGTTAGATGGAGGGGGAGAGTACCTCTCAAATGAGTTTGCAAGGTTCCTGCAGGAGCGTGGCATAAAGCAGCAATATTCATGCAGTCATACCCCACAACAAAATGGAATTGCAGAAAGGAAAAACAGGCATATTGGAGAGGTATCTCGTGCCATGCTCAATGAAAAAGACTTGCCAGATTTTTACTGGACTGAAGCAGTTGCTACAGCAGTCTACATAATGAACAGGACTCCCACTGCAGTAATACATGGCATGACTCCAGAGGAGAGGTATACTGGTAGGAAACCAGATATTTCTCATTTGAAGATTTTTGGTTGCATTGCCTATGTACATGTGCCAGATGAGTTGAGATCCAAGTTGGATCCAAAAGCTGAGAAGTGCATCTTTATTGGTTACTCTCTACAGCAGAAAGGGTATAGATGCTATAACCCTTCTACTCGTAAGTTTACAATGAGCAGAGATGTTTTTTATGAGATGAGTAGCTGGTATAAACCAGTAAATGTAATTGATGATGTAGATGCACAAACTGGTAATGCTGCACAGAATTCACAGCAGCAGTCACAAAATATTAGTGGACCTGGAGCGTCCTCTAGCAGTGGTTCATATTCTTCGCCATGGACAGGCAGATTGATATCATGAGAATCTTCTCAAAGCAATGTAGATAGTGGTATGCAGGTATCACGAAAAGAAAAAGAGAAGGTAGATCAGCCCATGTTTGATGTGAATGCAGCTCACTCTTATGTGGATGGTGAATCCAGTGGCTCAGAATAGAGCATTGATGATGAGTTGGGTATTCCTTCTATTGTTACACCTGGAGTAAGGAAGACCAGGGATGTTTTGAGAGCACCTGGGAGTGAATCTACTTTGCGCAGGTCTACCAGAGCTAGGTATCCTGTGGATAGGCTGAAATATGATGGATTTACAGCCATTCACTATGCATATATGGTCAAAGTGATACAGGAACCAGAACCCACTTCTTTTGAGCAAGCCATGGGAAAAGAAAAATGGGAGAAAGCCATGGATGAAGAAATGGATGCTTTGGAAGCAAATGTTACATGGAAATTGGTACCTTTGCCTAAAGGTAAGAATGCAATTGGCTGTAAGTGGGTTTATAAGGTGAAACACAATGCAGATGGTTCCGTGAATAGATACAAGGCAAGATTAGTAGTCAAGGGGTATGCACAAACATATGGCATTGTTTATGAAGAAACATTCAGTCCGGTTGCAAGGATGGCAACCGTAAGAGCAGTCATTGCTATGGCTGCATCAAAGGGATGGTCTTTACATCAGATGGATGTAAAGAATGCCTTCTTGCATGGTGATTTGCAAGAAGAGGTCTATATGGAGCAGCCACCAGGTTATGTGCATGATGTTCATCCTGAGTTTGTTTACAGGTTGAAGAAAGCCTTGTATGGCTTGAAGCAAGCACCTAGAGCATGGTATGACAAGATAGGACAATATCTTGTCACTATTGGCTTTCAGATTTCCATGGCAGACTTCTCACTTTATGTGAGAAAAACAGAGAAAGGTATTATGCTACTTGTCATTTATGTTGATGATTTGATTATGACAGGTGACAGTGATGAAGATATCCTTCATGTGAAAATGCTATTGAAGTAGAAGTTTGAGATGAAGGATTTGGGAGAGCTGCGTTCTTTCTTGGGCATTGAGGTGATTAGATCACCAAGTGGGATACAGCTCTTGCAGAGGCAGTATGGATTGGACATGCTGTTCAAATATGGGATGACAGGCTGTAAGCCTATTTTAGTTCCTTTGGAGCAGAATGTGAAGCTGACTGCAGATGCAGGTGAGCTTCTGGAAGACCCTACTATGTACAGTCACATAGTAGGAAGCTTGATTTATATGACTATTACCAGGCCAGATTTGAGCTATGCTATTGGATTGATAAGTCAGTTTATGCAGGCTCCAAGGAAACTGCATTTGGATGCGGCTAGACGCATACTTAGGTATGTGAAGTCCACATTGCAGTATGGACTATTTTATGAGACTGGGGTTCAGATACAATTGCATGGATACACTGATGCTGATTGGGCTGGTAGCATTTCTGATAGACAATCTACCAGTGGATATGTGTTCTCTTTTGGGAGTGCTGCAGTCACTTGGAGCAGCAAGAAACAGTCTACAGTTGCCTTGTCCAGCACAGAGGCTGAGTACAGGGGTGCAGCAATGGCTGCATGTGAGGTAGCTTGGTTGCATAAGCTACTTTATGATATGCATCAGCCTACAGATGGGCCAGTTGTCATTTATTGTGACAAGATGAGTAGTATACACTTGGCAAATAACCCAGTCTATCATGCTAGAACAAAGCACATTGAGGTACATTATCACTAAGTGCAGGAGAGGGTTTTACTAGGTCTTATTGATCTAGTTTATGTCAGCACAGAGGATCAGGTAGCTGACATATTCACGAAGGCATTGGGCGCAGAAAAGCTGCGCAAGTTCAGAGATCTGCTTGGTGTGCAGGAATTGGGATTGAGCTCGAGGGGGAGTGTTGAGATATCGAGCTCCACTCGTGATATGCCAGGTGACTGTTGTGCATTTATGTCACCGACGTGTCAGTTGCAGATGCGGTTGGTACACCGCCCATGAATAATAGCTACATGACAGCTATCCTTATCTACTCTAGTTCGTGGCTCAGTTAGTATGCCACCTTAGTTAGTTGAGTTTGGTTTGAGACCCATATATAGGGTTCTTCTATTTCTTTGTATGAGAGTTCTTTTGGCTTACACAACTAAGAAGAGGAAAACTGTTTTCAGCCTCCACCCTTGTGTGTATTCCCCCATTGTGCAAGCAAGAAAGCTATAAGTGAGGCTCCTTCCTTCTCTCCTACAATCTTGACAGCATGAAGGTCACAAAATATGACGCTCCACCAAGTGACTAGGAAGGCATAGGTCCATATACTGCAACATGGACTAGATCTAGAGGAGCATGCCTCACATGATCGCCATAAGCCAAAGAGGCTCTGCACGGACCATGAGTACAATGAAGGCAACTAGCATGGGGAAGAATAGGCAATAAGCCCATATCACATAAAGCATCCATCTCAGTGTGTCGTACATGGCGACAATGCCATAACAATGCATGTGGTATCTGCGTAACTGCAACCATAGAATCTCCCACATGAGAGACATGCACTACATAGTCACTGCCATATCTAGCACCTCTGGCCAATACCAAGCAACCACGATGGCTTTTCCATGAAGTATCCCCAAGAGAGACATAATATCTTGCACCATGCAACTGACTGATAGAGATCAATCTCTTACTGAGCGTAGATATATGCAAGATATTACGGAGCATAAGAGAAGACCCATTTGGCAAAGCCAAGAGTATATCCCCTGTACCAATAACATGACAATCCTACTCAAGGCCCAAAGAAACACATCCATCAACCTCCTTGTAAGAAGAGAACCAAGCTCTATGCAGAGTAACATGACAAGATGCCATACTGTCTAAAAGCAAATCAAAGGTATAGGCCATATCACTAAGCAAGTAATCTGCAGGGTAACATGATGCCAGGAGTCTAGGCTCAATTGCATCATCATGGGTAGCTACATGCACCATACCACTATCAACAATGGTCTCACCTACTGTATCACTGACTTTGCTCTCATGTCTAGTGCAACACAATCTTTTCTGCTCTCTAATCCACTTGAAGCATTTACACTTCACATGCCCTATCTTTCCACAATGAAAGCAAATAGAACCTATAAAACCTATAGAAGAGGACAACTGCTCTGTAATAGCATGAGTAGGGCTATCCAATACATCCAAGGAGCTCAAAGAATCAAGGGAACTCTCATCAGAGAGAACAAGCTCATCAAGAGGAATGTCTACATGACTAGAAGAGCTGGAAGTCGTCATAGCATACTGCAAAGGGGACTCATCCAAACCAGAAGGGGAGAACACAAAGGCATCAACCACTGATGCAAAAGCTCCCACACGGACAAGCCTAGTATACAAAATCATGATATATCCAACCACTATAGCTCACAGCCATAAAAGCATAAGTATGCCTTAGAGCCATAAATGCATAAGCATCCCCAAAACATAGGAGTATACATAACTTTGTAATGTCTCATACCATGTACTGACATACATTTCCGTTCAAGAATGACAGGTGGCAAATAAACTTGCAAGAATCAAGCTCCAAATAAAAGCCCAAATATATGTGTAAAAGCATCCAGGTAAGAGGCTCTGTAAAATACATAGTAGAAGACCATGTGCATACATGGGTGGCCATAAAGATCAACTACTCCTTGACATACACAGGCAATAGCAGCCCAAATAGCATAGATGCCATACAATAGAGAAGCAGGACGGCCATAACTGTAAATCCCAAGCACTGTCCAAGTCCACTAACCAGTAAGTATCCCGCATATCAAATGCAAATAAGCAATCATAGCTAAATAGGCAATTGCCAAAACAAGGGAGCAGTTCACTGCTTAATACTTGTAAGTGCATCCAAGTAATAGCCAAGATCCATAATCAGAGCATCAAATCCCATATAGCATCCAAGGTCATAACGAAAAAAGCCAAGTCGTAACGGAAAAGACCAACTGCTCAAGAGAATACTCTGACAAAATTACAAAAAGTTGGCATGATATTTTTGATACAACATGCAGAGTGGTATTCAGCAGTTTGTTATTAAGAAAAAGAAGAATAATCAGATTTTTCTATGAGTAGATTTCAAAGAGATTAATAGGTAGATGGTTAAGGATTACAATTCATTACCATTCATTGATCAGATCTTAGATCAATTAGTGAGAGGAAAATCTATTCATTTACGGATTGGTTTACTTATGCGATATACAACCAAATGGCTATTGTGGAGGAAGATAAGTTGAAAATGACATTTATCACTCTCTTTGGTACCTTTGCATATCACGTGATGGTCTTTGGGTTATGCAATTTGCCAGGTTCTTGGCAACGTATAGCTTATAAGACTTTTGGTGACATCTCCCCAAAGGAGTTAAAAGTCTTCATCGATCATTTTGGGGAAACCGCCACAAGGAAAAGACAACTAATTATTTTAAGAAAGTGTTTTGAGCATTGCATACAGTTTTGCATTGCTCTTAATCCACAAAAGTGCGTCTTTATGATGCCCTATGGGTTCTTACTAGGTCATGTGGTTAGCTCGGATGGTATTGCAACCAACTCGGAAAAGATAAAGGTTATACTCGCTATGGGTCTACCACACACTCCAAAAGAGATACACAACTTTCTATCATCAATGAAATATTATCAGAGATTTATCAATGCATTAGCAAAAAGAACATTACCATTGATGAACATGTTATCTTTTAACTATCTGTTTAATTGGAGTGAAGCTTATTAGGTATGTTTTGAGAATGTGAAGCAGAAACTAGCAAAACCACTAATCCTAAGAGCACCCAGAAGAGATGAGGTCTTTTATATATTTTTAGCAGTAATAATTCATAGTATTAGCTATTATTTAGCCCAAATTTGGGAGGAGAAGTGGTACCATCCAATAGTCTTTACTAGTCATAAATTGGGAATATCCGAAGTCAGCTATACTTATATGGAGAAATTGTACCTTGGAATGATTTTTCTGACAAAGAAATTTAGGCACTATATATATTCTCTATGAGAAGGTGGTATTTTTTACCAAGGCTGAAGAACTTTGCCAGCCTTGGCACCTCTCGCAAGCACAAGCCTGCCACGAGTAATCTTCTATGCAGAGTCTCCAAAAGATATATGATATCCTACGTCATCAAGCTGTCCCGCAGACATGAGATTGCATGTCAATGCGGTACATGACGTACATCATGCATAACAAAATTGCTGCCAGAAGGAAATTGTAGCTTAGCATCACCAATGTTGACAATCTCAAGAGACCTGTCATCACCCACGCATACAGAACCTAAAACAGAATGGTATGAATGAAACCACTCTCGACAAGGTGTCACATGAAAGGATGCACCAAGAGACAAAACTGTGCATACATAGAGTGTATCTCTGTCATCTTTCAAGCACCAGATGAAGCTACTACAAACAAGGATACAATCCCCATCACTATCCTCGGGTTGGAAAACATTGATCTCTTCAATTTTAACACTTGACTTAGCAGGTACTATGCTGCCATCAAAAGACTTTTCCTGCACTTTCTCTTTCTCCTTGTCTTTGAGCCTTTGATTGTGCAATTCATGACATTTTGGCCTTATGTGGCCTTTCTTCCCATAATGATGACAAGTCAGATTTGCATTTCTTCTACAAGACTTACTGCATGACTTGCCATGCAAGCAAGATTTCTGCAAATCCCATCCACGGTCATTCTTTGCATTTCCATCATGTTGGAAGCATGAGACACATGAGAGGCATCCAAATTCTTACGGCTCAACATCAAATAGCTTTATAGTAGTAGTAGAAGCACATAAGGCAATGTGGAATACATTCCAAGACTCATTAAGAGTTCGAAGCAAAAACAACGGAGTGACATCCTCTTTAAAATCAATACCTTGCAAAACCAAGTTCTTAAGAATAGAATAAATCTGGCTAACATGGTCACATTCTCTTTCATGCAGAGATCCATAAGTTGTTTCAACCAACACATTTGGCTTACAAGACTTTTCTTGTCATAGAGGTTCTTGATCGTATCCCAAAGCTGTCAAGCACTCTATGCTTCCTCAACCACATTGTAATGCACCTGTTCAGTGAGAGACAAGATGAGGGTGGACTTGCATAACTCATCAAGCTCCATCCATTCATCATTAGTCATAGTTTTAGGCTGCTCTTCACTCAACCTCAATGGCTTTATCCACAATTTCAGCACCAATACTTGCCAAACTTGGCTCTTTCAATAGGCATAATTCGTACCATCAAGCTTAGTGATGTTGAAGATAGCTCTGTTAGTGGAAGAAGATGCCATACTGCAAGCTGAAACAGTGCAAATAGTTCAAAAACTACTTGCTATGATAATTTGTAGCAGTGTACAATGAGAGCTGACAATAGGCAAAAAACAATATTCCAAGTCAACCACTCACTATCAATGCAAAACTAGCATCAAGTTGGCATCAACAACCATGTCACAGTCAAACTGACATGAGCGAACACCCAAGCATGTCAGACAAAGTCCATTAGTAAAGTCAATACACCCCCTTATCAATAGGGAAAAATGTACATACCACTGCCAAGACCCGACACAAGTCACTGTCTTCTTAGTGAATACAAAGTCAAATCAGCCCAAGTACATCCACACTGACCAAGGCATATCAACCATACATCATCCACAAGGAGATCTGAGTCTCAAGTATCCAAAAGCTCAAGTACATAGCTCATGTGCTCAATGTCTGTCAAATGACAATGTACATAAACTCTCCCACCACTGGCACAAAAGCCATGACAGTCAAGCATCCAAGCTCAAACAAGGCATGTAAGAGCAGTAGTGATAGAGTATCCAAGGTCATACATCAAGAAGCCATCCAAATCATATGAGCAGTCAAGGATCCAATGATAGCATCCAATGCCATGAAGACAATCCCATTCAATCTCTAACGAGAGCCAAAGCAAGACCAAAAAATAACCTCCAGAGTATCCAAAGTCAAGCCCAAATGAAACTCCAGTAGCATTCAAGTCCAAAGAATGTAACTAGCATGCGCAAGTGACATAAGCATAAAGCATGTCATGCACATACCAATACATATCAAAGTACATCCAAACAGAGATCCAAAATGCTAATCAAGGCAGAGCTCAAGCTCAATAATACATCCGAGAGCAATGTCAAGCTTTGTGTCAACCCCAAAGCATCAGTACATCATGTAAAGCTTCCAAGACATAACTCGATTGCAATAGGTATAAGAAACCTCTAACAAAACCATTTCAGTGCCCTAAAGTTTCCAACATACATTCACTACATAAAACTGAGTATTTTTCACCTCAAGATCAGCCCAAAATGATGGCAAATCAGTAGGGATACATTCCTTAGACATCTGGCATCAACCATAGGCATTCGAGCATCAAATAGCCAATGCTATCCAATCATAAACATAAAGTGCTGATGTAACACTATTTGTGGCTACTTGTGGACTGTGAAAAATAGTCCTGGACTGAGGTCAATCAGTCCACAAATGAATGCCAATCATAAACCACCAATGCGGGCATCAAGGGGGTGTTCCCAAGTGCCAAATGAAGTGTTTTCAAACTGCCAATGAGTGCCAAGGGAGGGTTGAAGTTAAAAAAAACTTTTACATGTCTTCAAGATGGCACAAATAGGACTAATGTTGCTGGGTATGCTCCTGGTCCACGTGGTATTAATGGGGTGGAAGGGGGGCTCAAGTAGGGCCTAAAGAAGGCCTACACAAAGCCTTGTCAAGCCTAATCAAGCAAGAGCCAAGATATGAAATGGGGGAGCTCGAATGGTTGGAGCTATGGCTGATTCTTCTTGATGTACCCTACAAACTAAAATAAACACTCAAAAGAATGCTTCAATACCTCTGAAGGAATGCCTTGAGGGTGCCTAAATGGGCCGAGTAGGTGCTCAAGAAGCTGTAGATCTTGAAGGAGTCAGATATGGCTATCAAGAGAATGCAGCAATGGTATAGAGACTCAAAGGGATATTGATGGAGTCACGAACCACACTCAAGTGCTCAAGCAATTATGCTCTCATACCAGTTGAAAGGTGAGAAGGATCGAAGCTTGCACGTGAGAGCTATGCCAGGAGAGCAAGAGCAAGAGAGAGAGAGAGACTCACAATGTGGGAACTCCAATAGTCACAATGTGTGACAGGCCTTTCCTTTATTCATTTTTCACTAAAAGAATAAAGAATAAAGTGACGATGACGGGCACCCACGGCCTACAGTGTGCAGGCACGGGTACTGTTAGTGTAATAATACATGGGCGGCTAGGCAGAGGCGCCTTTACCCCCTGATATGTTGTATATTTTTGAGACACTGACTTGTGAGTTAAATCCTTGACATTAGAATCACTTTGTGGATTCCCTGGCCAATTATTCTTTTGTTAAAGATGTCATTTTCAATTGTGGTACGACGGAGCTCTTATAGTTACCTTCTAACATTAGCCTAGGACTACTTTAGGGTCTTCTTGCTGACACATCCTATTTTGGCCGTTGATGGCTAGTTTGGGTCACGAGTCAGATAGCAATAGCGCCTTCCTATTTTTTCATGGACACATAGGATCATTTATCATCATATTTGTCAGACACCCCTTGTTATCTATATAGGGGGTTTAGCCAATAACATGATGCATTTAGTATAGGGCCTGAGGATCCCTTATCCTTGGTCGATCTTATGCTTCAATAGAGTTATGTGGTCAGGACTAAGGATTTTTTTCAATAGTATGTTACAGAATGGTCATTTCAAGAATTATTTCACTAGGCCAAGAGGACCAGTCATTCTATAGCAAAATGTCACAATTCATTAGGCCAAGAAGGCCATGTGTCTATTTAGTGCGAGTATGGTTAATGGGTTTTTTTTAAGAGTTGTGCTAGATAGATTTAGCAAAACCTAGAGGGAGCCCCTTGTTGCGCAGAAGCTGCTTGTGGCCAAGTTCAGGTGATGCTCTTCCTTTATGAGTACTTTCCTTTTATGATGTATGTGTTTATGTACTTGGGGAGAGTTATTCTTTTATTGGGACCGACAATCAAGGCATGAAGTCTCAAGGTCAGGTTAGGTTTGAGTAGTTGTCTACCTCCTTGTAAAGACATTGTTAAGCATTGAAAGACCTATTTTTAGATGGTAATCCTTGTGACCCTCTTCAACTAGCCTATTAGACAGTTGTTCTAGGAGTCCTTGCTAGTGTTACCCAGTTAGAGAAGCCTACCAAATAAAAAGAAGAGACAAGCATGAATATACATGAAATATAGAAATACAAAGGTGTGTAAAAAGGGGTTCTAACCCCTTAACTAGAGAGGAAAACAAATAAAAATCCTAAGAGTATTGGATTATTGCATTACGAAGGCTTGGTAGGTTCCTCGGGAGGACAAACAAGTCAGAGACCGATGCCTTATCTTCCTTGGGGTAGCAGCTAGCCAAAATAAAGAAATAAGGAAGGTTGAAGCGATAACAAAAGTGAGTCCAAGAAAATGATTAAGTGCCACCTCCCAAGAGCTTATTAGGTTCTTTGGTATTGAGTCAGGATACCTAAGGTCAATACCTTGTTCTCTTTGGGTCACTACACTTTGCTCCCTCCTTTTTACATGCTCGAGTATAGAAACTTGAAGGAAAAATATTATAAAATGAAAATATATGATGACTAAGCTATAGGAGTCATTTCCTAGTAGGAGTTCTTGGGGCTAGTTATCCTCAGTTGGGTTAGTAGTTCAGGCCACCACCCAAGATGACTTATTTGATGGTTTTTTTTAGAGATGTTGTGTTGGAGCAGTAAGTTAGTGACTTGCTATGGATCTTTGTCAGATTATGCTAGGCCTATCCCTCGAGGATTTTCATACATTGGTTCAATCAGGAGATAGGGTGAGAGGTGTTCTTGTGCTTTGTTGAATATTCTGTTTTGTAGTAGCTTGATGCTTTGTATGGTTTTTTTAATGCAAATTAGTTCATGGAATTTTACGGGCTGAGTCACCCTATCCCATGGTCTACAATTAAAGTAGAATATAAGCACCCAGGAAGTGTTAGAAGGGAGAAAAATGATGCAAATTTTATATGAAATTCAAAATCTGACCAAAGAGGAAGACGCAGATTCAACAATTTTTAGAGACCATGGATTTTTCATACATTTTTTGTCTTCCACGATCTCTAAAAGTTTATAGAGACCGTGGAACAATTCTTGGTCTAGTTATCGTCAGTTGGGTTGTAGCTCATGCCACCACCTAGGATGATCTCTTTGATGGTTCTTTTTAGACATGTTGTGTTGGAGCAGTTGGTTAGTGACTTGCTTTGGATTTTTGTTAGATTATGCTAGGCCTATCCCTTGAGGATTTTCATGCCTTGATTCTATCAGGGGGTAGGGTGAGAATTGTTCTTGTGCTTTATTGAATATCCTGTTATGTAGCAGCTTGATGCTTTCTATGGCTATTTTTGTGCAGATTAGTTCGTGGGATTTGACGAGAGCTGAGTCACCCTATTCCATTGTTGCCAATGAGAGAAGAATTTAGACATCCATGAAGTGCCAGAAAGGAGCGGAATGATGCAAATTTTATACGAAATTTAAAATTCGATAAAAGCGGAAGATGCAGATTCGATAATTTTTAGAGACCATGGAAGATGTGTATGCAAATTTTTACTGTTACAGTGGTTGTAGATATTTTAATAATTTTTTTGATTGTTGGATTGAAGTAAGAAAAATTCTCA
The DNA here is from genome assembly GCF_053477565.2 of Lygodium microphyllum. NCBI lineage: Eukaryota > Viridiplantae > Streptophyta > Polypodiopsida > Schizaeales > Lygodiaceae > Lygodium > Lygodium microphyllum. Next base: position 160,581,676 of record NC_141139.1, on the reverse strand, counting down.
GTCATTGGGGACATCGAGCTGGATATGCAGGTTTTTTTGGACTCGAATGGAGAAATTGCAGGAGGCCAGACACTTTGAAGATCAAAACCGACCAAGATTTAAAAGGTTATGGACATGGGCCTTTAGGGGGGAAAAGCCCCCAAATTTTTGACGTGGGGAGGGGGGGTTTCAAAACAGCATGGGAAAAATGTCACCCCCTAGCGACAATTCGGTAAAGGTGTAGGGGGGCTGCAAGCAACCCACACAACTTATCATTACAATGGACTTGTTATATTTTTGGCTCTCCATCACTGCCTCGTGCTCTCAAAATGGCTACTTAATCATAAATATAAATATCTAGTATTTCTCTCTCCTCTCTCCTCTTGATGTGTATTCTCATGCTTAATCTATGAGAGAAGGGGGTGGGCTGAGATGTAAGATATGGACTGTGGGATGATGTGGAGCATGAAGGAGCGTAGATCGAGATTCGGAGGAGCATCAAAAGTTGTTGGGAAGCATTAGCAAGCCTCCAATCACGAGATGCATGTGATATAAAGCACGGTTCTATGAGTAAGTTGTAAATTTAATGGTTTTTATGATAAATTTCATTTGTTAATGGTTGAAGATGGTTGTTCTTGGTTGTTAATGTTGTGATCCTTGAGGTAGGAGCTAGCCAAAATAAAGAAATAAGGAAGGTTGGAGTGAAAAAAGAAGTGAGCGCAAGAAAACGATTAAGTGTTGCCTTGCAAGAGCTTGGTAGGTTCTTGGGTACCAAGTTAGGATGACTTGAGGCCAATACCCTATTCTCCTTGGGTCAGTATGCTCAGCTCCCAACTTTTTACTCGCCCAAGTATAGAAACTTGAAGGACAAATATCATGAAATGAAAATATATGATGACCAGGCTATAGGAGTCCTCGCCTAATAGGAGTTCTTGGTCTAGTTATCCTCAATTGGGTTAGTAGTTCAGCACGCCACCACCTAGGATGACTTCTTTGATGGTTCTTTTAATACAAGCTATGTTGGAGCACTTGGTTGACAATTTGCTTTGGATTTTTGCCATATTATGCTAGGTCTATCCCTTGAGGATTTTTATGCCTTGATTATGTTAAGGGGTAGGGTGAGAGTTGTTCTTGTGCTTTGTTGAATATTTTATTTTGTAGCAGCTTGATGTTTTTTATAGTAGTTGTTTGTGCAAATCAGTTTGTGGGATTCGATGCATTGAGTCACCCTATCCCGTGGTTGCCAATGAGAGTAGAATTTAAACACCCTAGAAGTGCTAGAAAGGAGCAAAATGATATAAATTTTATACAAAATTCAAAAGCCGACGAAAGCAGAAGATGAAGATTAGATAATTTTTTGAGACTGTGAAAGATGAGAATGTAAATTTTGACTATTACAATAGTTGTGGATTTTTCATAATTTTTGTGACTATAGGATTTAAGCAAGATGACTTTTATGGCCATTGGGGACATCGAGCTGGATGCCTAGGATTTTTTGGAATCTCAATCGATCCGCCGGACAAAGGAAATGCGGGAGACTGGGCACTTTGAAGGTCAAACTTGACCAAGATTTGAAAGGTTATGGGCATGGACCTTTGGGGGGGGCAAAGCCCCCAATTTTTTGATATGAGGGGGAGGGGGCATTTCAAAATGGCGTGAAAAAATGCCGCTCCTTGGTGCCACCAATTTGGTGGAGGAGGGATAGGAGACTGCAAGCAACCCACCCAACTAATCATTGCAATGGACTTCTTGTATTTTTTACTCTTCATAACCGCCTCCCACTCACAAAATGGCTGCCTAATCAAAAATGTGAATTTCTAGTCTTTCTCTCCTCTCTCCTCTTGATATGTATTCTCATGCTTAATCTATGAGAGAAGGGGATGGGTTGAGACACAAGATATGGATTATGGGATGATGTTGCAGCATGAAGGAGCATAGATCAAGGTTTAAAGGAGCATCAGAGGATGTTGGGAAGCACCAGTAGACCTCTAATCATGAGTTACATGCGATATAAAGTGCGGTTCTATAAGTAAGTTGTAAATTTAATTGTTTTATGATAAATTCCATTTTTAAATGGTTGAAGATTATTTTTCTTGGTTTTTAATATTGTGATCTATGATAAATGTTAAGAAATTTAGAAAAAAATCAATCATCTAATAATTTCTCTGTAAATACGTGAAACTCGCAACATTGCGGTTTTAAGGAAAATCATGAGTTTTTGGGGTTTTGTTGTGTATATGGTGTTCCTATGGAATGGAATCTGATATAAAACTAATTATCAGGAAGCCTAATCAGTCCATAATAGTAAATAAAAAAATATTGATATTTATAAATAAATAAATAGAGAAAAATAGGGAAATTTAGATTTTTTAACATCTAAAAAATAGAAAAATTTTACATTTCTAGTTCTGGATGTATGATAAGGCTGAGGCATGAGGGTGAGCCTCAATTCAGTCCTATCTCTATCTTAAAGTGGATATTTTCTACTTTTATGAAGAAAAAATACATTAAAAATACTCCTAAACATACCATCGAATGTACAACCTTAAGTGGTAGGGAGAAGCGGGTTGTTAAGGGCTGATAATACACAAAATTTTGATTCTTTTCTAATGCATAGTATATAGGACACGTGGTTTTTAAATTTGAGAGGATCTAATAGCATGAACATGCTCGATGTTGGCCCTATGCAATGCAACAATCGCGTTTAGAGTAAAGGTATATAAAAAAACATGTTTACACCTTCACAATGCTAGTTTTGTTAATGAACAAAAATTTTTGAGCATTATGAATCATACACAATTGCATTGCATGCAACACATGGTATCATCCTTGGATGCACAACAATTGTCTTCGTGAACATTGGCATACATTGAGGAGGTGAGGTATCCTAAGCATTGTAGGGTTAGTGGTTCATCTCCTCTGGGGAGTATTCAGTGAGGAATATATTACATCTCTTAGAACAATTCATTAAAATAGTGAATCATGTATTGTATGTGTTCTATGTATGAGCGTGGTGCATCTTGGGGCTAATCCCTGAGGTGTAGGAGAGCCACAGTAGTGGGGAAGTGTGGCAATTAGCCAAGGGGTGCTCCCTTTGTCTATGCTTACGTGCTGTATTATACTTATATATGTAGGGACTCTCTTTGAGGAGTGTGGGAAGGGTTATCCAGTGGATTACAATTCATACAAACACAATGTTCTATGTTAGAGGTTAAGAAAGTATACCCCTTAGATGCTCCTAGCCCCGTGAGGTTGAGAGGCAATTTGGGTGCATAGTAGAGGCCTGCTAGTGCCATAGAGCCAGTATCGGGCCCATTTCAAGTCTCGATAGAATGTTTTCTTTTCAGTTTATAACTCCACCAGTGCTGACTTCCTCTCATCTTTTATTCTTTCTAGCTAGCCTAGTAGTTCCTTGACGTACTCATCGTACTATATGGTTACCCTACATGGCCTTCCCCTATGTGTTGACCAATCCTAATGCTTTCTCCACTATCTCCTGGTGGCTAAGCACAACCTCTATTCTTTTAGGGGAACCTTCCTTCCTAACAATTACCATGCTACTGTTCTTCCTTGCGTTGAAGGTTCTTAGGAATTTTGTGTACTTGTTGCCGTGGTCAATCTTTTGGCCCACCTTCTCTATGTATCTACGAAGGTTACACTGGTCAACTATTTGTCTCACTCTCCTTCCTTGTTTACTAGCTCTTTCAAATTGCTGATGTTGCGGTACTTCAACTAGTTGTAGACTTATGTTTCAGTGCAGAGTCAGTACATGTTTTGATCTTCCTCTGAGAATGAAAGTTGGCCTACCATTTTGAGTTTCTGTTATGGCACAATAGCCTACAATGAGCTCATTTGAGAGTACCTTTTCCAAAAAAGAAAAATGTTTAAGAATAAACATTATGGAATGGTGTGATGTTTCAGTAAAGAATGGAAACTTTTTATACTTCAAACAATCCACACATTCCAAGCACAAATCCCATAGAGGCTTTTCTTGAAGTACAAGTGCCCTTTATTTGTATTTTTTTTCTTTTGAACCTTTTCTGGGGTTTGAAGTTCTAAAGTTCAAGTCATGATTTCTTTTCCATCCTACCTGGGCCTCCCCCCAGGAGTGATGAAAATCCTTCCTAGGATTGGAGGATAAAGGGTTAAGGGCATTAAAGAATATGCTTGTTGTGCTTTACTGTTATGAGCCAATCGTAGAAATTTGGATTATACTCCAAATGGGCATGACGATCCTCAGGTAAGTTACTCATGAATATATGTGTGCACACATGGGTCAAAACAAGGTGATTTAAAAATACAATTTTTATGCATTATTTACATACAAAAAGGTGTAATATAAAGGGGTTATTTACAAATTGAGTAGACAAGGGTTATGTTTTATTCAAGAAAAACTCACAGATAAGGATATTTATAAATAGACTCGAACGCACGTGATGTAGAGGATATACATATAGTAACTTCCCCGAGTGACGGTCCATGTCATGAGGTCTAATGCTTATGTATGTAAGGTAGGTCAAGACATCACTTAAGAAGTCTCTAGAGTTCATCCTACTAGCAATGTGTAGTTCTTCCTCAATCAAGAGTTGATACAAATAGGGATGGGCCATGACATGTTCCTCTAAAGGGTGTTTGCGCATGATGGCCAAGACTTTGAACAAGGTAGGAGCCACATAGGTAGGGTCGTACTCAACAATTTTGATTGCGCATCTCTGCTCAGCATTGATCATAATTTGACAGCCCTCTTATTCCCATTGGAGACACAGAGCATACCATTTTTGCATAAAGGAAGAGTCAAATCCGGCTAGCTTTGTCAGCTCTTCTAAACTCCTGGCTTGTTGCAGAGACTTTGCTCCTGGTATTTGATGTGATCAGTTATTGTTTGTGAGCTTACTCTTGAGAGATCTCTTTGGCAATCAATTTCTTGGCTACCTCGAGAATCTTGACAAACACAAACTCATATTCCTCCCAAGTGCATGGCAAGGAGCATACTTCCATTACTAACATCTCATCGAGGAGCAACCATCCATAGCTCCTAGCTATCAAGGGGAATGTGGCATCCAATCATCTGATGCAGGTGGTGAGAGGTCATCTCCTATGTTTGTAGAGTGAGGTATGAGGCCAAGGCAAGGATAGATCTATGCTCATAGGAGGATTTGAGGCCTGCATATGAGGTTGGGGTTTTGCTAGTGGACTGGATAACTTAGAAACTAATGCATGCATCATGAATTGGTCAGTAGGGTGTTTAGTGGCTACTTGTGCAATGTGTTAGTCTTGGTGCTCAAATGATGCGCTTCTTTCCACTTGTGGAGCCGTTGGGATGCTGGGAGTGTCAGGTTGTGTTGGTCTAGGGGTAGCTGGTTGTGGTTCTAATTGATAGACTTGTTGAGTTTCTATGGGTTTGATGCTTTTTAGATCAATTGGTTTCTCATTCCTTGCTGGCTTAGCATCTTGTTGAGATGGGATAGAGAGATTGGATTGGAGAACATGCATGCTGCTCATTGTCTTAGGCAACCAAATCTAGTTGTTTCCTTCATAGCCTTAAGCGTGCAATAGGTCTTTGGGCACCCATCATAGCTTGACCATTCATGTGCTTTGGTAGCACTAGCTTTGCCTCCTAGGCCTAGTGTGTGATGTTCTATGGTTAGAGTTCATGTGCTTTGGCTTCTAGGCAATTGTGGTTGGCATTTTGGCACCCATTTGATCTATTTCTTAGTGGTCTTGGGTGTGGCATCTTTAGATTGCAAGTGGTTTGTCTTGGCAAGGTGGGACAAGTTACAACCCCCCTTCTTAGACCTTGCACTCTAGGGTGCAATGGAGCCACACTACCTGTAACATGTCCACTTGTTCACTCGTAGGAGATGTCTTAGCAGCCCATCGGGAAGAGAGTCCAGAAAGCGCCGCTGCCGTCACTCCCATGGAATATCACAGGGTTTGCGATCTAGGTCTTTCCAAGTCTGCCATGTAGCGGAAGCATTCCGGCCGTTCCCACTTAGGACCAACCTGAATCAGGGTTTTTCTAATGGTCAATTTCCTAGAGAGTAACTAGCGTTGAACCCCAGGCGAACTAGTTTATGCAAAAATGTCAGGGTCGAAGCAGATTCATGCTACACTTGGTTCAAGGAGAGAATGGAAAATGAGAGGGATGCAAAGCTCGATCTCTCTACCCATAAGGCATAGTCCCATTCCGTTCCCCTAAAACAGCATAAATCGGGACTCTAACTTCCTAGATTCTAAGTCATCGTTGCCTTGCTGTCAACTTCCTTTGAGAAAAGTTCCCGGCCAACCGGGACCATCCTTCCGTAATAGGGACCCATGGCCACATCCATCGCACTTTCCTCGAGGTTTCTTTAGTTGTCTAATTACCTATCACATTTAGTTTGACACGCAAAAATAGTTTTCTTAATTAGCCAATTATTCACCGGTTCCTTCACGTAATCTTAGCACTGACATAGAAAAACAATGTCAAGCAAGTTCCTTTTCAACAATTGATCATATTTATCTTTGGAATACATCATATAATCCAGCCTGTAGGCTAATCCATAATCCGCCCGAAGGCAATCCAGCAATCCTCAGGGATTATTAATCCAAGTTTTTGCCCGTAGACTAGTATGCGGGCCTCGAGATCCAATCTCGAGTCACGTCGGCCTCTTGTGCAGGATCCGGAGGCAAGGGATTTATGGCCAGAGCCCCCCCTAGCACCCAAGCATCCTCCTGCTCCAAGTAGCACCCACAGAGAGACCTCTCGTGGTGGGTTCGGTCCACGTTCCCGGTGCAGCTAACAACCCCCTTGGATAGGGTCAGGCAGACAATCGGGGGTAATTGATGCTGCCTCTCCCTCCAGGCCTTCAACCTGAAGCATTAATTATTTTTTCATCTTTAGTTCTTTGAGAAAAGAGTACAAACAGTGCTCCTAACTGTACAAACACAATCAATCCAGTGGTTGTTTGTTTGGCCAACTGCTAAGGAGTGAATCCTTCTCTCCGAATGCATCCATCATTTGATCCGAGATCAATTGCGACTTGGCAAGATCCCCAAGGGTTTATTGTTTGTTTATCCTTATATCCTTGGGTTAGGGTTTATACCATGTTAACCCAAATTAACAAACATCTTAGGTTCCTTAAATTAAGATAGTAAATCCTGGGCAACCTCATCCCCCTAACTTGATTGGTCAATTTCTTGCTAGGCAATACATAACTTTCCTTAACTTGGCAAATGGGCCCAAGGAAAGGTGATGTAGCAGGATGTCTACTCATCCTCTTGCAAATTTGTTTACCGCGTTTACCACAACACAGAGGAGCGGGAAAATGGAGCCGAGGAGCGGGAAAATGGAAAAAAGGAAATAGCAAAAAAGGCGCAGGATAAAAGAAGGAAAAGGTGCCTTGACCGGTAACCAGACCCTGAAAATTTTAAATGTTCGGGCACGACCCCCAGAAAGTCTCAGTGTCACCCCGAGAAAGCAAAAGAGTAAAAAGCTCACCATTAACCACCTTGGAAACAGTGTCATCCACCTAGCAGCAGACCTAACTAGCCACTTGTTTCCACCACAGTGCCATGGGACTGGCACTTGGCTAGGAGGGGGGTAATGTTACTGTGTTTCCCGTAGCACAGAGGAGCAAAAAATGGAAAAAAGAAAACAGCAAAAAAGGAGCCTTGACCGGTAACCAGACCCTGAAAAATTTAAATGTTCGGGCATGATCCTCAAAAAGTCTCAGTGTCGCCCCAAGACAACAAAAGAGTAAAAGGTGCACCATTAAAATGTGGAAGCGCTCTCGAATCCTTGTAAAAAAGTGCCAGGCTCGATCCTGTGCAAAGTGTACGCATTAGTTGGGAATAGGATAAATTAGAATGGTGGGAAATGGGAAAAAGGGCCTAGGCTACGGCCGACCATGTTAAAAAGGGAAAAGGGGATGATCGCCCAAAAAGGATTTAGGGCTTTGTATATAAAGTTGAAAAGTGAATGAGAAGCTCATTCTTTGGTGTGTGGCAAAAAGAGTCTTCTTCTTCCTCTCTTCTTCTCTCCTTCTTGCTTGTGTGTGCTCTTGAGAGAGGGAGTGTGAGAGTGTGAGGGAGTGAGTGTGTGTGGGAGTGAGGGATCAAGAGGGTGAAGCTCTTCACCATCTCCTCTTCTCTTCTTCTCTTCTCTCACGCGCGCGGCTATGGAGGATGGAGCTTGGAGATGGAGGAGGCTTGAGGATGCTTGAGCTAGCATCAAGAATCGTGAAGCTACCAGAGTGCATGAGAGAGGAGGGTACTCAATCAAGCATCAAGGTAAGCTCACTACACTTGTAGGATCGACGGCGCGTTGGCTAGGTGAGAGATAGCCATTAGAGCTCGCTTGGAATGCTTGAAACGATAAGCGGTCCATGGGTCTTGGTGGTTGAGCGAAAGCTCCCACAATGCCCCCCCTAGGAAATCAAATTTTTGTTAGGGTTTCCCAAAGGGAGCCCCAAAAGGTCACACCCTTTGGTCCCTCAACCCCATTTACACTTGGCCCTCTTTGGTCTTGGACTCCTGAGCACTACCATTCAACTATCCGACATCAGATTTTACTTCTCAAAATTTTTTCCCAACCGTCTCGAAGTCCCCCACTAGGAGGCATATCCCAAAGTCTCATACGATAGTCTGAAAAATTATGAAAATTCCCCAATCGTTGCTCGATGGGTCTTTAAAGCACTTTTGGGGCTTGTCGCTTAAAATTGTACTGATTGTAGCTGCTGCCTTCGAGAAGTCTATTTTTCCCTTGAAATTTAGATTTTTTGGCTATTTTTAAGTACTACTCCACATAAAAAATCAGCTCTCATAGATCCTCGACTTAGCCATCTTCTCTTACACTGTCCCATCTCGAATCTATTCTGCCTTCCTAATCTCTTGGGTCTACTTGTGGACGATGGCCTCCAAGCGAAGAATGTCGCATGCGGATGGAAATCCTACAACTAGCAACAAAGCTTTGAGAGAAGGCATCACTGTCAATCCAACTATGGTTCCGGTCCTAAGTAATGCATTTCTAAATTGATAGATGATTACTTTGATTCTGGCATGAGATACATTAGGCTCCATACTATGATGTATGAGAATAGGTCATGGGAAGGGATAGGCGGCCTCTTCTCATATATTTTAAAGATGGAGTTTGCAAAGTGCATGTATCAAGGGAAGTTAATTACACTTAGTTGCATATGGCTTATTTGTTGATAGATAAATTGGTCAGGGGTTACGAATAGCATAATCGTAAAAAGAATAACATTAGGGATTGTGCATACAAGTATTAAGTAAAATTTGTATAGAATCGCTATTTGATCCCAAGGGGAAGAGCGAATATGCAATGGAATTATTATTGTGTCTATTCTTGTATTGTTTGGAAAAAATACAATTAGTTTTGTTGGATTGATTGAGCAACATCCTAAATGCTTTTTACAATCAATAGATTGTTGCCTTGTGATTTGGATAAATACTCCAAGTGCTTGTATTTGACGGTAAAAGCATGGTAAAGGTTAGTAATGATAAGTAGCTATGGGAAATAAAGAAATGTTTCACAAGAAGATGATACTAGGATGATTGCCTTGATTGTGCTTGATTCTTAATTGGATTAATTAAGGAATGATATTTTACACGGGTGGATCATCTCCAAGATCGTACCGCGGATTACCTCGAAATACCATATTGGGGAATATGGAAATTTTCCATAAGTTTGGGACACGTGGTCAAATCTTTGGATTTGTCATAACTTGAACACTATAACTCCAAATTGAGTGCTCTATAGCTCAATAGATTCAATTTTTCAAGCACTTTCCAATGATAGGTCACATCATATGATTTTGAGAAACATATGGGCATGTTATGTGGGTGCCACCTTTTTAGTATTCAAAAAATGGAAATTGGGAGATTCCTAAACTCACTAATATTATGTCTGAGAGGGTAGTTCTCAATTCGCAAGCAGAAGGTCGAGTGGTGAAAAGGCTAGCTACGGAAGTTGTGTCTCATTCCTAGGTTACTTGGGGTGAGTGGAGCTCTGGACACCCCTTTCATTCCTGGACCAGAACATAATTGTAGACTGCCATAAGCCCAATATCTAGGGCATTGAAAGATCCTATTCTAGATAAAGGATGGAAATTTTGATGCTATGTGATTTGGACTGGGTACTTGTGTTGGACGGAAGGGATACATAATTCTGTTGTATGGGCAGGAGACAAAGATTAACTTGAAGATAAGTTAAGGAACTTGTTTGTCAAAAGGAGTGCTTGTTTTGTTTTTGTGTCTATGCTGTAAATTACACGAATGAATCCTATTTCCTAAAAGGCTTAATTAATGAAGATGATTTTAAATGTCGCACATAAATGTGGTAGGACCTAATTAGAAAATTAAACCTATCAAAGGAAGTGGGTGGACGAAATCCCCGATGAGTTCGTCCTACGACACGGTAGTCCTAGAGAACTGGAAGGCTTCTTATAAGGATTTATCATCATTCAACTTTAGGTATTGTTAAGTTAGGACCTGATTCATGTCATTTTAGGGGATCAGAATGCGACTATGCCTTATGGGCATAGAGGTTGAGTGGTGTATCCCTCTCGTTTCCCATGCTCTTTGAACCAAGTGTGGGTGTGGATCTCCTTCACATTTGGTATCTCTGTGTAAAGTAAGATGTCCAAAACCTGACACTAGAATGCTTTTAGGAGACCTTGGCCCTAGGAACCTAGATTTTAGGTCTATCCTAGTGAGTTCGGCCATGAACGTTCCGTTGCAAGACGAACTCGGAAAACTCTAGGCAAAAAACCCCAGAACATTCCCTGGGAGTGCCATGCGGCAATACTTAGATTCGTTTCTCGATAAACTGCTAAAACGTGCTTGGATAGCCGATAGGCTGGCATGTTACAATTGATATCAGAGCGTAAATATAATAACCTAAATGGAATGGTTGATTGTCAGGCACCTTTTTTACCCATGAATGCTGACATGCAAGAGAAGAAATTCCTTCTCAAGCAAATTAAGGCACCCGAGTTTGATGGAGAAGGGAAAAATGTCATAGCAAAGGTGGAGATATGGACTGAGTTGATGGATACTTATTTCTGAGCTTCAGAAACTACCTCCACAAATCAAGCAATGATAGCCAAACTAAAGTTAGTTGGCAAGGCTCGGTTATGATGGAAGCAATGGTGCAAAGATCAAGGTATTTTAGAAACTATTATCATGTGGGCTCAATTGAAAGATGTTGTACGTGGACGATACCTTTCGCCAACCTACCAAACTTTGAACATGAATGAATTCTTCAAGATCAAGAAGTTGGAATTAGCCCTAGAAGCTTATTACTCAAAGTTTGTAACCCTACTAAAATATGTGCAACCTATGGATATTGCACAGTAAGTATCCAAGTTTTGCCATGGCCTAAACACTCCTTTGAACCACCGTCTTGAAGCAATGCGTCCAACGGACTTGCAAGATGCATTACTCCGAGTGAATCTAATTATCCAAGAACTTAAATCGGACAATTGTAGCAAAGATGACTGTCGAGATCAGGGTAAGAGGTGCCATACGTGTGGAGAGATAGGGCATATCCCTAGGAGATGTCCCCACCATCAATGCTTCCATTGTAATGAGCTAGGACACATCTAAGTAGACTACCCTTATCTAAGTCCAGAAGACATTGAGCCTCCAAGAAAACGAAGCTACACAGGTGCAAATCCATGTATATATAGAGAAATCAGATCAAGTCTACGAAGACCTAGAACCTACAACACCTCTTCATGATGATTAGAAACCCTAGATATCTTTCTAAAATGTAATACATTCGATATTGAGAATACCCCAATAAATCCTACTCTTATACCTACAGCTAATTTGCATCATATGAGTTGCACTGGATTTGAAGACAAGTACTGGTGTGACTAGAGTAGTGCAACGAAAGCGTGGTGGGTCTATAATCCACAGATTTTCCAATGATACCCCAGGTTTCTCTCGAGATGAGGACATCTTGATTTCTCTAAGGAGAGGAGGATCTAATATTCCCATGCAATTAAAAGTCAATTGGTTAGTTTAAAAGTTAGTTAGTCAATTAATAAGTTAGTAAGATTACTAACAAAAGTAAAAACTAACTAACGTTAATAAGTAAATATTTTTATTTAATTAAAAATATATATTTAAAAAAATCAAGAGTCGTAATCCGATATTTTTCTCAGATTGACAAGGACCATAGCCACCCTTCACGGAAGTTACAACATGAACGAGACTTATGAGCCATATTAATCACTAGTATTGATATGTATAGTTTGGATGGTCTAAAAATATTAGATTTTTGGGAAAAACTAGCATAATTTAGATATTTTAGATGTTATCTAAAAAAGATAGAACTGGATGTCATTTAAAAGAAAAGACAAGTAATGTTTTAGTTAGTTTTGGAGATTTTATAAAAAGAAAAAATATAAAGAGAGTGATTTCCAAAATTATGCATGCCGCAATCGCAGTCTACAGGCACTAGATAGCACTTCGAACAGGGAGAGAAAGTGTAATGAAAGAAGCTGAGTGAAGAGAGAAGAAGAGCTGAGGAGAGGGAAAGAGAGCAAGAAGAAGAAGGAAGAAGACTAGAAGAAGAGAGAGAAAAAAAGAGAAGGGAGGAGGGAACCATGGAAGCTAGAGATGAAGATGAAGAGTATGATCTTGATAATAACTGGTTGCCCTAATCTGGGGCTCTTACACCTTAAATACCCCAGTCAGTGTAACGAGGTGTCTAAACCCTAGTCCGGTGTGTATCCCGGTTGTTACAACTCAGAAGGTTTTTTCCCTAAAAAACAAGGAGAAATAGAGGGGAGTGATGGATGGGCTAAGGGAGGGTTACAAGTACTACTCAGAACCCTTTGACAATGAAGATTAGGTGTGGAGAGACTAGGGACAACATGTAGTTTGGGATCGGTCTGCTGAAGTAAACTGGTCACAACTTTTGATAGGCTTCTTCAAATAGGGCGTACCATATGTTGAAACGGAGCGTATGACGAGTACTTTCAGCCTACGTAGAATGTACATGCATGTGATTTGAGTAAGTACAAAACTGTTCTAAAACAGTGTGTGGTCTGCAGGCAGAGGGTGGGCAATTTGGGGCATGACCGGCTAGTCTTCCAAACGTTGGGGTTCACGGAGGTAGGAAAATTCACTGAGGATGGTTTCTGGGCGCCAAGAGGCTTCTTCCAAGGGTAGGCCTTGCTATTTGACGAGGTATTCTTTGATGGGTCGAGATCATAAGTGCTTATCTCGTCGCCCAATGATTGCTTCAGGGACATATTGAGTGATGCCCTCTTCATCTATAGGGGGAAGTTCTTCCACATAGTCCATTGAGGAGCCTACAAAGGGTTTTAGCTGGCTAACATGAAACACATTGTGGATTTTGGTGGTAGGGGGGAGTTCTAAGCGGTAGGCCAAGTCGCCAACTCTCTTCAGGATCTGGTATGGGCCATAGAAGCGATGGGCTACGTTGTTACTACTACCCTCTTTGAGAGTTGAGTAGCGGGACTTAGATAGTTTCAAAAGGACCAATTTCTCCTCTTGGAATTCCAAATGCCTTCATTTTTCATCAGCATAGAGTCTCATGTGTGTTTGGGCCTTTTGAAAATTCATTTTGCATTGCTGAAGTAAAGCTTGCATGCGATCCAATTCAGCTTGACTCTGAGGGTTGATCTTATCAGTAAACAAGACTGTGGGAAGGGGAACCTTATACCCATACAGGGCCTCAAAAGGGGAAACTCCAATGCTAGAGTGTGTGAAGTTATGATATGCAAACTCAGCCAAGTGAAGCCACATATCCCAACTGTGCTATACATCATGGCAAAAGTGCCTCAAATATGTCTCAAGCCATTTGTTCACTCTCTCAGTTTGGCCATCAGTCTGAGGGTGGTATGCAGTGGATAGAGGTCCCCATGGAGGTGAAAATTTTCTGCTAGAAGTTGCTCATAAAATTTGCATCCCGATCATGTACTATGACTTGTGGTAAGCCATGCAGCTTGAAGACATTTTCCATAAACTAAGTGGCCACCTAAGAGGCAGTATATTGGATATTAGTGGGGATAAAGTGGGTAGCTTTGGTAAGGCGATCAACTACCACATAGATACTGTTCCACCCTTTCTTAGTCGTAGGAAGGCCAGTGATAAAGTCCATTGTGATGTGAGTCCATTTCCCTTCAGGGATAAGGAGAGGCTGCAAGAGGCTAGCGGGCCTGAGTGTACTATCCTTGTTCTATTGGCATAGAACACATTTGGTCACAAAGTCCTTGACGTCCCTCCATAAGCCTTTCCAATGAAAGCTCTTGGCAATCCTGTCATATGTTTTGAAAACACCCAAGTGACCAGCAGTGGGGCAAGAATGCATCTCTTCCATGATCTTCTGCGTGAAGAGGGAAGTGTGCGGGATGACAATCTTGCCATGGGACCAAATAAGGCCATGCTTGAGTTGATATTGGGAGTTTTCAGCCATAACCCCATGCTGTAATTTTTGAAATGTGTGGTTGAAGTGATCATCTAACAAGTAAGCCTCTTAGAGCTCTTCAACCCAATCACTGTGCAATTCTGAGATAGAGGACACTCTGCATGCCCACATTCAAGAGAGTGAATTAGCCACAATATTATCCATGTCTCGCGTGTGTGAAATATCAAATTCATAGTTCTGTAAGGTTGCCACCCATCGCCTTTGCTTAGGAGTCAAAGTAGACCGAGTCATGGAGGACTTGGTGGTCGCTTTTTACTTGGAAGCCGTTGCCATACAAATAGTGGTGCCATTTCTTGATGGCATGGAGGATGGCCAACATCTCTTGGTCATATACATTCATTTATATCTCATTCTCATCAAGATTGCGGCTTTCAAATGCAATCACACCATGCTCTTGCAACAATACTGCACCAATACCCCGGCCATTGGCATCACAATGAATGGTAAATGGCTTAGAGAAGTCAGGGCAAACAAGGATGGGGGCTGAAATAAGCGCGTCCTTTAACTATTTGAAGCTATGATCTGGAGAGGACAGGGGATGCATAGGGAGAAGAACTCAGTTCAATGAAACCCATCTCCAACAACTCCTCGATTTTCTTTGCAGCCTCTTCATGCTCACACTTGGAGAGTCTATATAGGGGGGTTTATTCACTGGCTTGGAATGGGGCTCTAGATCAAGTGGGTGGTCCACTTATCTCTTAGGAGGGAGGGATGTAGGCATCTAAAATAAGTCATTGTATTCCTCAAGTAACGCTGAAGTAAGGCCTGCAAGGTTGAATCATGAGATACTGCGGAGGGCAGATCAGAATTGCTCTTATTTAATTGCAAAAAAAAGATTTTTAAACTCCCGTGAATCATAAACTCCATGTAAAGTTGAGAGAAGTCCATAGCAATGTAAAATATTACACGGCGCAGCGAACAGAATCTGAGAAAGAGATAGAGAGTACACAACAGATAAGAGGAGAATCAGTAAATTCTTTAACTCCAAACAACTGATACAAAGATGGCTCTGTCCACCCATGCGTTTCCACTATGTGAAGCTTAGATGGCGATCTAGACAGAAGATAGGTGAAGAGCTTAAGGCTAGCTGGAACAACAACTCTGACTGGGTGAAAGATGAGTGAGAGATGGCTGCGAAGGGGTTTAGCTTTTATAGCCCGCGAAGGTTGTTAGGTCAGGCTGCTGACCGCTAACCTACCATATGAGCCTCCACTAGTTGGCCAGGGAATATTCCCTTTACCATCGCGCCGGGGGCACTGCCCCCGGACCCCCGCTAGGGGGGCCGCTGGCCCCCCTGTGACCCCCCCAGCCAGGGGCCACTTCCGCAGCCCCCGGACCCCACAATAGGGGCCCCTTTTAACTCCCTTACATCGCAACTCGATGCAATGCACCTCGAGTTGCTACCAGCTTAACCACTCCGTCTAACCCAAAGATTAGACCCACAACGGTCACCTTTTTTCCATCCGGTCACATAGACCTCATCTGATATACAAGTCAAGACTCAACCAATGTCCGGGCTCACATTTGGCTTCTCCTCATAATGGGGGCCTTACAACTTTGAGCACCATGGATCATTGTAGCACCTAATGAGGGTGGGGCATTGATCATATCTACCACCCCCCCTCAATGTCCACCCATAGGTGAACTATCTCCTCGGCCCAATGCCGAGTCTCTGAAGATGAACTTGAAGCAGATCCTTCGTAAGTGCTTTCGTGAAGATATCTGCTCCATTCTCCTCTGTTGGATAGTAGACCAGTTCCACTATCCCATCCTCCATCAAATCACGCACATAGTGATACTGGATCTCTATATGTTTGGTGCGTGCATGAAACACAGGATTTTTGGCAATGGCGATGCAACTCTGATTGTCACATCTCAGCACAGTTGGTTCTTCATCCTACACTCCTATATGCCATAGAATCCTTCTCAACCATACGGCTTCACATGCAGCAAAAGAAGCTGCCTTGTACTCTGCTTCGGTAGAAGACAATGCCACTGTTGGCTGCTTCTTACTAATCCAAGAGAAAATTCCTGAACCCAAAGAGAAAGAATAACCAAAAACTGACTTCCTGGAATCAATGTCTCCTGCCCAATCTGAGTCACAGTTCCCCACAAGAGAAGTTCCAAAACTGTATGTGATACCATAGTCAAGAGTTTTCTTCAAGTATCTGAGCACCTGCATCCCAGCCTTCCAATGACTCTCATGAGGTTTGTTTGAGAACCTGCTCAAAACACCAATAGCAAAACTGATATCTGGTCTGGTGTTACACAAGTAGATCAGACTGCCGACCAACCTCCTATACCTCCCAATGTCTGCTAGTGCTGATGTATCCTCGACGACGGATAACTTTGCATTCACCTCCATAGGTGTAGCTATCTCCTTGCACTCGGTCACACCAAATGCCTTCAAGATCTCCCATACATACTTCTTCTGAGAGATGAAGATCTTTCCTGGCTCTTGCCAGACTTCAATCCCCAAACAATAGTGCAGCAAGCCTAAGTCTACTATCATTTCAAACTCAGAACTCAAAGCCTTTCGAGAATGGTTGATCATATCTTCATAGTCACCTGTAATAAGAAGGTCGTCCATATATAGGACAATCACTATAGACTTTTTACCATCCTTGTAAACATACAAGTTAGCATCTGAGGCACATCTTTTGAAGTTTAGGTTTAAAAATAAACTATCTATCCACTGGTACTATGCTCTGGGGGCTTGTTTCAGCCCATACAATGCCTTCTTTAGCTTACACACTTTGTTCTTAGAATGGGGGGCCTCAGACCCTGGTGGCTGAGCCATGTACACCTCCTCCTTGAGGTCACCATTTAAGAATGCTAACTTAACATCCATTTGGTACATTGGCCACTTCTTGTGGGCAGCCACTGCAAGTACCGTGTGAATAGTGGTCATTCTGGCAGTTGGGGCAAATGACTCTTGAAATTCAGCTTACACACTTTGTTCTCAGAATGGGGGGCCTCAAACCCTGGTGGCTGAGCCACGTACACCTCCTCCTTGAGGTCACCATTTAAGAACGCTGACTTAACATCCATTCGGTACACTGGCCACTTCTTGTGGGCAGCCACTGCAAGTACCGTGCGAATAGTGGTCATTCTGGCAGTTGGGGCAAATGACTCTTGAAAATCAAACCCTTCAACTTGTGAAAATCCTTGGGCAACTAGTCTAGCTTTGTACTTTTCTAAGGTACCATCAGCCTTATACTTTACCTTCCAGATCCACTTGGTGCCAATAACCTTCCGCTTTGCTGGTCGATCCACTAGCTCCCAAGTGTCATTCTTCATTATGCTGTCATACTCCGCCTACATAGCAGCCTTCCATGATGGATCTGCAAGTGCTTCTTCTAAGTCAGTTGGCTCCTTTACTTCTCTCATAATCTCAACCACCAAGGCCATATTGACTATGTGAGCAGAAGCCCTGCTTTGCTCCTCTATTCTCTAAGATCTCCTTGGTCCGTCTGCCTTCTCCTCAACAGATGCAAGCATAGGATTATTGTGGTCATAGAGCTGCTTCACCCAGCGTGGCAATGGCTTTTCCGGTGGGGTGATGTCAGGTTGGTGAACTTTTTCCTCATCATCTGAAGATGATGCTTCCTCCTCCTTAAGGATAGGGACAGCTCTCGGGATAGGTTCATAGTGGACTACTTCTTCGCTTGATGATAAAGTGGAAGAACTTTCCTTCTCCTCCTCCACTGTATGCGGCTCCTCCTTGAACACCACATCACGGCTCGCAATGATCTTCTTTGCCTCTTGGTCATATAATTTGTAAGCCTTCTGTTCATCACTATAACCCAAGAAGATACATTTTCTGCTTTTTGGTTGTAACTTGTTTCTCTTCTCATCTGGAACATGTGCATAACATTCACATCCAAAAATTCTGAAATGTGAGACAAATGGTTTCTTACCAGTGTAAGCCTCATGGGGTGTTTTTCCCTTGAGAGCCTTTGTGTAGCTCTGATTTAGAATATAAACTGCAGTATTCAGTATTAACAACTTCAGCCCAAAAATGGTTAGGCAATCCCTTGCCCTTTATCATGCATCTTGCCATCTCCACAATGGTGCGATTCCTGCGTTCCACAACACCGTTCTGCTGAGGTGTGTGAGGCGTCGTCAATTGACGCTTGATCCCTTTGCTCTTGCAAAAGCCTTCAAACTCCTTTGAGTTGAACTCACCACCACCATCTATTCTAAATTTCTTCACACTTTTCCCTGTTTCATTCTCAACAAGTTTTAGCCATTCTTTAAACTTACCAAAAGCTTGAGCCTTATCACGAAGGAAGTACACCCACATCTTCCTACTGTAGTCATCGACAATCAACATAAAATAAGAAGATCCCCCCAAGGCCTGTGTAGGCATCTTACCACACAAGTCAGCATGCACCAACTCTAGAGGAGCCTGTGCTCTATTCTTGCTTTCTTGTGGAAATGCCTTTCTCTGTTGCTTGCCCATCATACAAGCTTCACATGGTTCCTTCAATTCAGTTATTGTAGGTAGGTGAGCAACGATACCTTGCTTTTGCATCTCCTTCAACACTGCAAATCCGATGTGTCCAAACCTTTCATGCCAAAGCTTACTTGTGCCCACTCCAGCGGTGGCTGTAAGAGCACTTAGCTCATACAGGTTGTTCCTTCTTTCTCCTTTGCCAACAATTGTGCCAGCACTATCAAGAATTTCTGCGTAAACTGATAAGAGATTTCTCCTAATTTCAGGAACATACAACAAATTTGAAAGCTTTTTGACTTCACCATTTGCAACAACAAAAGAAATAGTACCTGTGCCCGCAGCAGGGCATTTAGCATCATTTCCAACCGTCACAGTGATGGATTCTTGTAGAGGCTGCATAGAACTGTATAGACCTTTCTTGTTGGTCATGTGACGGGAGGCCCCACTATCCAACACCCATGAGTGAGTGGTAGATTCTTATTGCGCCGAGGAGCACGCTTCCTCAATGGTCGCCATGAATAATTCCAACTCTGCTTCAGCCGTATTGGCTGTCTCTTTCCCTTTACTTTTAAGGGTACCATTCTTTTCATCTGCCTTCTTGACATGACAATCTGCAATTGCATGTCCTTTCTTCTTGCAGTAGAAGCACTCTCCTTGAAACTTCTTTTTGCCGCCCTTCTTCTTTTTGTCACCATCATTTTTGGTGGAGGAAACACCTTTGCCTTCTGCATTGACAGAGAATGCAGCATCTCCATTGTTGCTTCCTTCTCGGGCTTTCAGCCTTAACTCCTCCTCCATTAATAATGCACAATACTCCTCAAAATTCAAAGCTTGAGGTCTCACCTGAGTATTAAGGGCAGTTACTAGTCCATCAAACTTTTGTGGACAAATCCGAAGACACCTCCGAGCTAGCTCTTCGCTAGTCTTTTGTATCCTAGCGCCAGCCATCTGGTCGCGCAAATTCTTAATCCGAGTGATGAATCCTTCGACCGTCTCTCCTAAGCAAACTTCTCTGCTGCTAGTTGATTCTCCAAGTTTTGAATCCTTGTTTGGTTTCGTGTTTCATACTGA
The DNA here is from genome assembly GCF_053477565.2 of Lygodium microphyllum. Classification (NCBI taxonomy): domain Eukaryota; kingdom Viridiplantae; phylum Streptophyta; class Polypodiopsida; order Schizaeales; family Lygodiaceae; genus Lygodium; species Lygodium microphyllum. The sequence goes on along the minus strand of NC_141139.1, from coordinate 160,561,703 downwards.
CTCCTTAGTACATTCCAAGTCTCTGACGCTTTGGTTGTATACTGAATCAAAGTCAAAACACTGTCAGAACAGCTTGTAACTAAGGCACACAATGCATCTGCATTCCTTCGTTTCCAAGCTCGTAGAAGATCTGCATTCGGAGGAATCATCACACTAGGATTTGATGGTTCAGGGGTAGGCTGTGGTTCTACGTCAGTCCCCAGCATAGTCTCCAGAAGCTCATAAGAATCAAGGATAGTTGTAATTTTGAACTTCCACAAGGTGTAGTTTGTACCATCTAACTTGCCTTCGCTGAAGGTTGGTGGACGAATCCTCAGTGTTTGAATAGCCGGTACACCAACACCACCTCCTACACCGCTTCTTGATGCGCCAGAACCGCTTCCGGAAGTTGACATAGTTTCTCTTTGCTGTTGAAGCCTTTGCCTCTTGCACACTCTCCGATCTCTAGAGCCCCCTGGGCTCTGATACCATGTAAAATATTACATGGCACAGCGAACAGAATCTGAGAAAGAGATAGAGAGTACACAACAGATAAGAGGAGAATCAGTAAATTCTTTAACTCCAAACAACTGATACAAAGATGGCTCTATCCACCCGTGCGCTTCCACTGTGTGAAGCTTAGATGGCGATCTAGACAGAAGATAGGTGAAGAGCTTAAGGCTAGCTGGAACAACAACTCTGACTGGGTGAAAGATGAGTGAGAGATGGCTGCAAAGGGGTTTAGCTTTTATAGCCCGCGAAGGTCATTAGGTCTGACCTACCATATGAGCCTCCACTAGTCGGCCAGGGAATATTCCAGGGAATATTTCCTTTACCATCGGGCCAGGGGCGCTGCCCCCGGACCCCCGCTAGGGGGGCCGCTGGCCCCCTTGGGACCCCCCCAGCCAGGGGCCGCTTCCGCGGCCCCCGGACCCCATAATAGGGGCCCCTTTTAACTCCCTTACACCGCAACTCGATGCAATGCACCTCGAGTTGCTACCAGCTTAACCACTCCATCTAACCCAAATATTAGACCCACAACAGTCACCTTTTTGCCATCTGGTCACATAGACCTCATCTGATATACAAGTCAGGACTCAACCAATGTCTGGGCTCACATTTGGCTTCTCCTCATAATGGGGGCCTTACAACTTTGAGCACCATGGATCATTGGTAGCACCTAATGAGGGTGGGGCATTGATCATATCTAACAAGCAATTTTCCCAAATTGTTTCAGCCAATCACAGCCCAAGACAACATCAATGGGGCCCATATCTAGGAAACTTAGATCAACCAATGCCACATAATTTTTAGCGAGGCATAAGGGGACTGCAGGACATACATGTGTGCTGATTTCTTATTCTCCATTTGCTACTTGGACCTTCAAGGGGTGGTGTAATGCCATAGGGGTACATTTCAACTAATCAATGACTGATTTATTGACAAAACTCTGAGTGCTTCCACTATCCACAAGGATAAAAACATGCTTTCCATTGATACTGCCTTGAATGCGAAGGGTACTGGGGCTGTGGGAACCCGTCCAAGCATCGAAGGAGATCAAGCAAAGGGAAGTGGGAGGTGGGTGGGATGTTAAATCAAGTATCTATGATGGAACACCACCCGGGTTAAAGGAAAACCCATCCTCGGGGTCATAGAACTGCTCGTGATCAACATCCTCCGTGGGCTCAGCCTGGTCAATGGGCAAGTCATCCTCCTCATTGTGCCAATCTTCCATGACATACATGCTATGAACTTTGACCTTAGCTATCTTGTACGGACATTTGGAGGCATGATCATTAGTGTACTTATCTCCACACTTAGATCATAGGCCCTTTTCTTTCCGTTCCTTCACAAAATTTGGGGAGATGAACCGTTGACTATTGGATCCATGGGAAGGTGGTGCAGTGGACTGTTTATTTTCAACATACCTATTTTCAGCATTAGAGCTTGATGCTGTCCCAAAAGTGCCCATTTTTCTTTCAGCATGCAAGGCCATGTAAGTGGGTACTTTGGGGCTGTTATTAGGCATAGAAGTGCCTCGAAAACCACCTTTGTATGGGGTTGATTGTGAAGGAATGCGGTGAGGTCCAACACCTTGCTGAAAATACTCATTCTTAGGTACTTTCTTGCATATCTCTCAGCCAATTGAATGATTGCTATGGTCATAGGTTGTACTCATGGTAATGCAAAGAGGCCTTGGGTTAGCCACTAAGTAAATATCACAGCTGTGCATCTAGTAGTTATGGTCTACAAGATAATCACTCTAGGTGATAGAACATCACAATCTTAGCCCAAAAACATGTAGATGTGTCGATGATCATGTAGCCATGGCAATACCCTTTAGGAAATGAAGTAAGGTTATACCTTAAGAACTCGCACAATTACATAGTGCAATGAACAAAATATGAGCAAAGAATAAAGAGTGCATAGCAAACTAGATCAGAATTGAGATTTCTTTATTTGTAAACTGATAGATTCCAAGTGAAGAGGTTAAATCTTGTTGGATGAAATTGATTAAGTGAATGGGTGATCATGGTTTGAGAGGGTCTCTTTTTTATAGGCCGCACAGATGGCCATTTAGTAAGTCCAACATAAAACATTGCTAACCTTCACTAGTTAGCTAGGGAATATTCTCTTTATCATTGGATCAAGGGTGATCCCCTTGAAACCCTACTAATGGATCTAGTGGCCCCTCATGGGACCTCCCAGCCTTGAGACCTTCATGGCTGCTGAGACCCAAAATAAGGAACCTTGATGACTCCCACACTTACAACTCAATGTAATGTGCCTCAAGTTTCTACTAGCTTGGCTACTACTGTTAACCCCAGTGCATGACAAGAAAAAAAAAGCAAAAATAAATCTAAGAAAATTTCAAAATATGGACCCAATGAAGTCAACAAGAAGGAGAAAAGGCAAAAGGCACAAAGGAAACCTCAAAAAAATGCAAAAGACCGAAAACACAAGGCATATTTCACGGTGGATTCCGTGAGGTTTTACGGTGGATTCCGTAAACTTTGATGACCGGGGCTCATACACAAAGTGGATTCTTTGTGCGAGAAGTTGATGGGGACGCCTATCCTTTTCGGGCGTTTCATTAATTTAGTGTGTACATGGGTGATTCCACAAAATGCATATTAAATTAATAAACGTTTATGAGTTTAGAGTGCGCACTCGTAATAAATTAAGGTTAGGATTGATTTCTAACCAGTTGATTTATTTATGTAGCTGAAGACTGCTAGGTATTCACTTTTGTTGGTTTAATTGTATTATTTTACTAACGATTGTGAATGCTTCAGTTGATGTGTAGAGATAGCAGCAGTGGCAGAGGAAAGCATTGGAGGATAGCGAGTATTCGATTTATCACTTATATTTTGATGGGCGCATACCTTAGGCATGGCGCCGATATTTTGTCGCGCCTATTTATTGAGGCGTTGGATATTTATTTATTATTTTGTATGCGCATGGGCGCACGATTATGTTATTTGTACTTGGACATTGTATTGGGTATGCCTGACTCTTTGGGCACCGCCCATTAGCTTTATTTCTATTTTGTGCCAAAGCAAACTCAAAAGACAAAAGCTTGCTATTTTGTAATATGGGCTATTATTTGAGCTTGAAGATGATTAATACATAAAATAAATGCTTGGTGGAGCGGTCACACAAGGCATGGGGGGAGATTGCACCCAATTGGTCTCTTGTTCATGTCGTGCATGCTTTTTACCTTGAGTTTTGTGCAAAAAGTAGAGTTCTTTTGTTATTGGGGTCCTTCCGGCATTCACTACGCGAGCGTACAACACCTGCTAGAGAGTGCATGGCCTTGCAAATCTAGAGACTATAGTCAAATCTAGGTGCATATCTATATTTGTAACATGTCTATCCATCAAATCCTAATGGCACAAATTTATCAAGAGGTAACCAATCTAACTTCTGCTCAAAACTCCCTTGTAATAATCAAAATCCATTATCTCAAACTCCTTAAGTCTACCTCATAGGGAAAGTTCCACCTCAACCCCACAAGGATCAACCTAAAGCAAGCCTAAATTGTGACTATAGTCTCTTACCATGGTTATCTAACATTAGCTTAAGATAGGCAATAGAAGGAAAAACGGAGGAGAAAGTCACAAAAGAGCCTCATGGTGAGGGAAGCAGAGAATAGGTGATGCTGGAGGAGGACTTTTTAGTCCTCCCAACAGAATGAGTAGATGCAAGAGTACCTCAACCAAGTAAAGAGAATCAGAGACTAGCTCAATGAGGAGCTAGAAAGGGTTAGGACACAAGCCTACGTAGAGTGTAGCAAGGAAAAACAACAAAAGGAAGAGTTGTTCAAGAAACTACATGAGACCAAGGCACAAAGAGACAAAGTGGCAACCAAAAAACAACCAGACATGGAAAACCAACTTCATGTGGCCCTCTTAGAACAAGAACGACTGGAAGAGCAGTTGAACCACCTCAAATAGTAGAAAGAGAAAATGCACGGAATTTAGAAGGACCAAGAGCAGATGGCCATGATGTTATCTCAATACTAGAATCAAGGCGTAGTAGAGAGGATGAGTGAAAAGGCCAAGGCATGGAGGAATAGACTATTGGAAGACTTAGAAATCTCATCGAATGCCTTGCCTTGGCAGAAAGTGAATGAATCATGGCATTGGCAAGGGCGGAACCAGTAGACGTAGGTCTTGAGGTCCAACATCAAGCCTTTTTGAACACAGTCATGCATGTGATCCAAGCTAAGGATAAAGATACCATGTAAGGGATATGGAGGAAGCTAGAACTTACAAGACAAGCCCTGAGATATGGCCTCCATGAAAGAGCACTAAAAGAGAGCACCAACCTAAGAACGAAGCAACAATGATAATACCTGAGGTAGACTAGGCTCTCAATGAAGGAGCTCGAGGAGTTAGGGTTTGGAGAGTCAAAACAACCAGCTCAACCACCCACTCTAGCTCTAATGGAACCACCAAGAGAAGAAGGGCCAGACTTCAAACAAGGCCAAGACAAAGAAGAACAACTGCAAGTGCTGAGCCCTAGCACAGCAGATGCAAGCACACACAGAAGAGTAGGATGAGGAAGTTGCCCCTGAGAAGGTTGTGGAAAGAAAGCGCAAATAGAAAGAGCAAGTAGAGATGACACAAAAAGGGGACTCCAAGCAAGGCCACAACAAGTTCATGAGGTGCATTTCCCACAAAGAGAGGAATGCTAACTTGTAAATTGAGCCCAAGAATTGGCTATTTGGGAGCAATGGGAAAACCAAAGCCGACCCTTTGAGTTCTCCATCCACTATCCTGGTTCTTTAGATAGAGTTTTGTCTCTAAGGGTGGTGGAGTAGCTGATCAGGCTCGTGCAATAGCTAGGGAATAGGTGGACAGAGGAGAGAAGAAGACACCCCACAATGTGGAAAAGAGAGCCCACATATTATTGGCAAGACAAGGTTTGGGAGATTCTAAAGGCCGTCAGCAGATGCAAAGCCCAACCACAATGGAACCATACTAAACAAGTGCAATGACCCTATCTACATGCAATATCCATGGAGAATAGGGATAGATTACAACTTGGATATGCATGGTAGGTATGACTTTCTAAGGATCTAGAATGTGAACGTAGAAAGCCTAGAGGAATGCCTAATCTTCACTGAGTGGGACATCCACCCAACCATCCACCATGCACTTTTCAACCAATTCTCATTTTTCTCGGAGCCCACTTTTATTACAACATGTAATTATCTTAGGGTACTTAGGATTTTTCTCAAATAAAAGCTCACGGGGAAAGAGGCCCGACTCCCATTACTATTTTTTTAATCTAAATGCAAGTATTGATAGCTGCATAATGGCCCACCTAATGATGAGGACCATGCTTCTTCCTTCTTTTTGCATGGCCATCTTGGAAGATATGAATGATAGCCACTTCACTAGGTGTAGCCACCCCTTCCTATCAACGACACCTCTAAATGTATGCATTAACATAAAAGGCTACTTGCTTCCTTATCAAGTCCCTTAGGCCCCCTCATAGCCTAGCCCTTGAAGAGCATAGGGATGACACCTAGTATACTTCCTCCCCATGTATTGAGTGTCAAAAAAAAGATAGAGAAAAAAAAAGAAAAAAAGAAAGGAGAAAAGGAAAAGAAAAGACAAAGAAGAAGCACAAGACAATGACGAAATGGAATTCTAATGTACCACAAACACTGCACCTTGGGACAATCATATATGTAGCCCCTTGCCCACTTTACAGTTAGCGCACATCAAGGGCAGGACACACCTAGGGAATTTAAGCTAGCCTATAGTAGATCTATCTCCCTAAGTCACACCCATAGCACCTCCCCTCATATACAAACTGGGTCCTCAAGTGTGGAACAATACCACAGGCTCCCTTGTGGTTTGAAACTTAACTCCTAGTCTAACTAGCACAAACACCATGCACCGCAACATGGTGAAGAAGACACACCCCTAGGTAGTGCATTATCTTTTCTTTTTCACATACACTCAACAACTGCGATCAACGAGTGACATCAAAGGTCCCCACCATTACCCACTCAAATCTATCATTGTCCTCCACAATCTCTCATCCAATTTTATGATGCTTCTTCTCCCTGTCCAATCTCCATGAAGCCCCATCAATGATTTACATGGCAATCCTTCAACCACCCGAGTCCTCATCAACAAGTGCCCACAAGTGCCATGGGACTAGCACTTAGCTGTAGGAGGGGGGTAATGCTAACCCCTGTGCAAAGAAAGAAAAAATAAAATTAAAAAGACGTAGGGCAAAGTGGAAAAAGGTGGCATGTCTGAAGAAATAGGAGAAAAAAAGACAAAAAGCACAAGGAAAACCTTAAAAGTTCAGGGCAAGCACAAAATAGAAAAGGTGTATTTTATATATAAAAGTGCACTCAAAGTCCGTGTAAAAGAGTGTAAAGCTCCCTCCTGTGCAATTTGTAAGTGTAGATGGGCATGGGTAAAGGCACAATGCATATAGGAAGGGAATAGAAAAAGAGGACCTAGACTAAAATGGTTGGGCATTTAAAAAAGAGATGGGTGCCTGAAGGGGATTAGGGTTTTTTATAAAAGGTAAAAAGTGAATGAAAAAGCTTATTCTTATGTGTGGCCAAAATTAGCTCTCTTCTTCTTCTTGTTCTTGCTTGCTTGAGCTAATGCTTGAGAGAGGGAGTGTGAGGGAGTGAGCATGTGGTGAGGATGAGGGACCATGGTGGAGAAGCTTTCCATATTCTCCTCTCTTTTTCTTATTCTCTTGTATTGTCTTGTCTTCCATGTGAAAATGGAGCATGGATCTTGGAGCTTGAGAATCGAGCTTGCACCTTGGATTGTGAAGCTATGGAAATGCTTGTGGGAGGAGACAACTCACTATACTCATAGGTGTGAGAGCATATATGGCTATGTGAGAGGTAGCCATTGCACTTGGCTTGAAACACTTGATACAATAAGTGGTTCGTGGGTCTTGGCAGTCGAGCGAGAGAATCCCATAGGTGCACAAAGTCTCCTCACATTTATTAAGAAAATTATGTCAAGCATGCAATAAAGTCAAAGTGAGGACAAGGGGATATGATACCACCTTCTACAAAAAAATTCAAAGTTGTCAATTACTTGGTGCCACGATCTTTGAAAATGAAAGAAGGAGGTGGGGTCAAGCTTGGACATAGATGTCTTTGGTATTTTAAGAAATAGTCCAATAACTCTTTCATGTGGTGCATACATCTAATTCCTTTTTTTTAATTTCTTATATATTTTTTATTTCATGCATCTCACTTTTCCTAGCTTATTAATGTTGATATTCTTTCTTTTAATATTCGGAGCTTAATAAATGGAGCATGCATGAGAAAATCTTTGGGCCACCAAAGAAACAAAATGTAAAAATATATTTGTGTATGAAAGGATTCATAACAAAGGTCACATCTGCAATTATGGAGATTTGAGACTCTTCTTAATTATTATTTAAAGCCTTTTCTTCCATCAATCTCTCTCCAACAAGCTTCCTCTTCTTTTGGAGGATGGAACATATTGTAAGAAGTATATATATCTTTTCACATTCTCTCTACTCAAACCCTTGTAAAACTACCCATCCCATGTTGTAAAACCTCACATTATACTAGTAATGCACATGCACAACTCTCCCTCATATTTTCCAATCTTTATAGTTTATATTTCCTTTTCTTATTATTTTCTCTAGGAAGCTTGACAATGAAGACTTATTTACGCAATACAATAAAATGCATTATGAAGAGAGACTCCGTACACTATGTTACATTACTTATTGCATCATCCAATTGGGGCTCTGATTAATCAAGATTACACTTGATTAATTAGGATTAGCAAATAATACAATCCAATCAAATGCCTATAAAAGGGGATCCCTTTGAGCATTCAAAAAGGGGATATACATATACCACTCTACCACCATTCTCAGTATCTGTATTCTTTTTCTCTCCTTCACCATTTTCTCATCCCTGTCCATTTCAACACCCTTCTTCTCCACTTCATCACACACCATTCCCTTCTTCCTTACCCGCTCATCCATTTTCCAACTCCATCACCCTCCTTGCCTCCCACTTCATTATACCATCACTCTCTCTTATCCTTGCCCTCATTCTCCATCTCTCCATTATCCCCTTCCTCTCCATTCCACTAACCCGATCCCCTCCATACCATCATCCTCTCCACACCCCTCCTCCTCTTTATCTTCCTACATCATCGCCACCATTATCCCTCTACTTATGTGTGCTTATCCGCCCCCACCATTTTGGGTTGGGATACATTAGTTGTAACTATGAATATTAGCATCTTCAATTATTTGCTACATATTACACCACACCTTCTCTTCTCTTTCTCCTTTACATCATCATCTCTACTCAGATGTGTAGAAAGTATCCTAGCCCACTTCCGATTTGGCTAGCTCTGGTGTCCCATTTTCATCTCTTAATATGAGAAGATTAATCCCATCTATGTAGAGGCCACAAGTGCTCATTCTCTCTCTCACATAAGAATTGTGTGGAGAGTGAGATAAAGTGTCTCATATCATATGTGAAAAATGAGTTACTTGAGGTGTTGAAATCTAGTACTACCCATTTGTAGATAGAGAACATAAAGTTGGGATTATTTCTTAGAAAGAGTTTAGGGTTATAGGCATTAACGAGTAAGGGATCACCATAAAACCTAAGATTATGGGAGAAATGTTTGAGTATGTCATATCAATTGCTTTTGGCAAGGTGCTTGAGCAAAATACATACTCAGAGAAGGTGAGGTATAGTTACACCGCAATTAAAACTCATAGGGATACCCATTTGTTTCCTTTTGATTCTTCCAGCATAATTATCCAAGAGTTAAGGTGTATACTTGGGAGTGTGAGGATTTGACATTGTTCTAAACCCCTTTATCTTTTTGGAGGTTTATTTTTTTGGTTTGGAAGGATCACATGATTATGATTTTCATAACAGTGATGATATCATTATGTCCATGATGAGGTATGTTTTCCTAGCATTTTTAATAATTGTATAAATATTGAATATCTCAAAAATTTATAAACTCTTTGTGGTTGGAGTCAATAATCCAAAATGATTGTATTTTGATTCCATTCATAAGCAAATAACTTTTGTTAAGTTTAGTATATTTTTCTATTGGCACTTTTTTGCAAGTAAATAGAATCTTTGCTAGAAGGGTGGTGTATGGTGTATATATGCAATGAGATACATCAGCAATCCACCTGAATTCATTTTTATATGCATTGTATATACCCATTAGAAATGGGAGTTTGACATTATACTTGCCTCGGGAAGCCTCAAGTGTGCAAACATATATTGTCTTGATGTACAAGTAGTGGAATAATTCATGTGGCAATCTTCAAAGTCCATGCCATTGACTCTTTCTAGTGTAAGAGAGATTATTAACTGATTGCAAAAGAATAATGGGCTATTTTGGGGATTTATCTATGCCAAAAATATAGAAATCATGAAGTAAGCTGTGAATTATGTATTTTATTAGGTACCACAACTTCAATTGGCCCTACATCCATTTGGTATAGATTCCATCTTCTTGAGGATGTAACTTTGGAATAGTTCTTTATCATAATGAACTCTATCTAAATGGAGGATATCCATAAACACTTTCTAACCTTCCATAAATTAATTGATTCGTTAGTCTCCATTTCATCTGAAGACCTATGTTGCTCTTCTGTGTGAGCTGGGGATTGTGACGGTGACTCGTCACTTCCTTCTTTGCCTCCCTTCTTGTCTTCTTCTTCCCGTCCTTGCCCTAGTGCTTCTTGGATTATTGCCGTAAGGACACCTCCAAACCCTATGGTTGCAGCTTTGGAGGATGAGGCCTTGCATGTTGATCGGGACGATGGGGATTCCCCTCCAGTGGCTCTTCCTCCTGTTGCTAAGGCCTTAGCTGAAGCCTCTATGGTTCTCCTCACAAACCCATTCAGGTTTACCTCGTCCAGTGATTGTGTCATAATGCTGTCGAGCAAAGGCATGTTGATCCGGCTCATTATGCTGTTGTACCTTTGGCTCAAGAACAAAGCGTGCACCATTTTTGCTTGCAGCTGGATTTTTGGGTTTGGGATGTCTGCCAAGCTAATCCCATCGTTGGTATGGACCTTCACCTTGTCCATTCCCAACATGGCATAAACATCCCTCTTCGGCCTTCTTTCCACCTTATTCGGCAGCCCCAGTGCCCTTTCCACCAACTCCGGGGTCAGCTCGATCTGTACTTGCCTAGTGGCTTCATTCTCGCGCACCGTGATGGTGCCTCTGTTTCTGTTAAAGGTGCGCAAAAATTCAGCGCGCTGGGTGTAGTCCACCCTTTGGCCCAGTGCGTCTACGTATTTCTGTAGATGGCACTGGTCTATGATCTGGAGCACTTCTGGCCACATATTCAAGGTTGAAGATGTGACGGAACTTCAACTGGTTAAAGGCTCTCGTCTCCACCATGAGGCCGTACTTCGCTTGCTCCTCCTCCAAGAAGGGGAGCTTGCCTGCTTTGTCGTAGCTTGCCATGATCGATGCCTACAAGTTTAGCCATTTCCACTATTAGTGCTTTTTGGTCTTTTCTTTTCTTTTCTCTCTCACTGGGGCAGATTCACCTTTAAGTGGGAGGTTTTTGGGGTAAAGGCGCCTCTACCATGCCACCCCATGTATTACTACACTAACAATACCCACCACTACACACTGCAGGTGGCGGGCACCCATCACCGTCACACTTTCTTTATTCTTTCAATGACTAGTGAATAAAGGAAGGCCCGGTCACACATTGTGAGTGTTGGAGTTCCCATTTGTCTCTCTCTCTCTTTTCTTGCTCTTGCTCTCCACCATAGCTCGTGCATGGTCTTTCGATCCTCTCATCCCTTTCAGCAACTCTTCTATAGTGGTCTTTCCCCTTTGCAATATTTGTCTTGGTCCATCATTTTGCTGTAGGTTATTACCTTGCACTCTATGATTAACTGGACCTAGCTGTTTACTCCCTTGTTGGAGGGAAGTAATCTTACTCCAACAAGTAGCGGCTAAATGGCCCGACTTCCCACAAATATCACATTTAACATTTGGACAGTTTCTAGGGAAATGTTGTCCGCCACACCACTTATAGCTGAATCTGGAGGGACCACCCTCTTCAAGGCGTCGAATCCCTATTAGATTCTGTTGCTTCTTCAAGAAATTGACGTCAACAGCTATTTGCCGATATTGTTCAGAAATCATATCAGTGTAGTGCTTCATCATATCCTTAACTTCGCCAAGGACATTAGATGCACTCAACTCATAGCCTTGATCGTCTATCCGTCGTTCCATTGGCCTAACAAATTGATTGGGCATTGGTTGTTGACTCCCAAGAATAACATTAGAATTCGAAACTTGGCCTCCAACATTTGGTGGAGCCAACTGACTAGCCATAGGCATAGTCACACTGGGAGGAGCTGGCAACAAAGGTACATTTTGAACCATGCTTCCTCTCTCATTAGGGTTATTCATAGGCATCCCTTGACTTCCATTCGTCAATGGTAGATTGCCTCTAGGTACTAGACCCGCATTAAGATTTATTCGAGAGGAGTAGGCCATTTGTAATCGTGCTTCTACTCCTTCTGCCTGTGTGATGGCAGTGTCTATATCAGCCAAAGCCACACTGCTTAATTGTACCTGAATATTGAAATCCAATCCATGCAAGAAGTATTGCAATTGGGCAGCCAGCGGAATAGGAATGTAAGTTTGTAACTTACGAAACACTTCCTTAAGCTTCTTAGCATAGGCTTTCACATTCTCATAGGGGTCTTGGCATGTTACATTCAAAACACGCAACCCGTATTGGCCACCTCTTTCAAGGGCATATTCTCCTCGGAAAGTTGCATAAAATTGGTCGATTGTGGTTATGGTTCCAGTCTCTGTGCTATGATACCATACCGCAGCTCTTCCTTTTAACGTCATGTTAAAGAACATCATAAGATGTCCCTCATCTTGGATGCGATAATTAAACATTAATCTTTGGAATTCAAAAATGTGAAACTCTGCATCTTCTTCAGCTAACCCATTAAAAATGGGCAAAGGAACTCCTAAAGCTGGCAAATCCAGCGTCCCTGCAGGAATTGCAATGGGTTGTGCCATGGCGATAATCTGATTGACAATAGGAGGTTGAATTGATGGAGTCACATCTCCACTTGAAGTGGGTTGACTTGGTGGAGGAGAGGAAGAACTTACGCTTCCTCCTACACCTAAAGGACTATGTGCAACAGTTGGGTTACTAAGACCAATACCTCTTATGCGTATTGGGCTACTCCTTTGATGAGAATAGCGACTTATGATCTCTAACCGCCGTCTAGCCCTCTCAGCATCTGCTTTTTGTATTTCGGCTTGACGGTCCTTGTCAGAGGACATAAACCAACTTCTTTGGTTCCTAAAAACCCTAGATTCGAGAACCACCACTTATTGGTAGCTCCCGGCAGACGCACCACTGATGGGACCTAAAATGAGCCGGCACTAGCTATGGCACTAGCCGGACCTCATGCTCATGACAGACAAACACACCCTCACGGCCTCACGGACCAGGAGTGTCAATCTAATGCTAAAGGACAAACAGCCCTAAAGCCTAATCTATGCGTTTATAGTTTCATCGTTTTGTAGTCCAACGTTTCCATTTCTATAAACTACTCAAAGGGAGAACCCATACACATTGGCAATAAATACCACGATCACATACATGGAGGCAACCTCTCGGTAGAAACATCGGGGCCCCACTACAGCTCTCCTACATCGCAGGGATTGGCCCCTTGATGCGCTGCTCAACACATAAAAAAATCGAACACAAACTCCTCTCTTTCATATTCCTCGTATTTCTAGGAGATATACCATGTGTCCTTACTTAATAGTCCCTTAGGAAACCGCTCCTCTATCCTACGGCAAGGGATAACCTTACGCTCTCAATCGTGGATCAAATTCCTAGGAAAACAATTGCTATGCAGTCCAAGAGCTTTTTCGTTGATACCATGAACTATGCATAGTGCATAATGTAAATGGTTTAGTGCACAAACAGAAGAAAATCAGCATTGTGCATCGTGCGAAACAATTCTTTTCATGATTTCCATGCTAGCATTTATGTAATGAGGAAAGACACCGAGCCTTACGCTCATGCTGCCTTTCCCTTTGTTTTAAAACAACGTCCTATAGGCATGATGCAACGCATATACTAGATTTTAATTTATATTTCGATGCTCAACCTCCCCTCTTACCCTACCGTTTAATATTTTGCATTCATTGATAGGTGAAAATGTCATTTTATGTGTATTTCTTTACAAAGCAAGCGATAAACATGAACAAAAACATAGAAACGAGGGTAAACCGAGGCCAACCTCGTGCTTTACCTTCATCATATGCTGCACAAACACACATGTAATTTTTTGGAATTTTCCTCTTACCGTTTTCTAATTTTCTCCCATTTAAAACTCATTTTCACCATTTTTGGTATTTTTCCTCTATTTTCTTCAATAAAAATGACTAAAAATTTAAGATTGATTGTGGGATGTGGCCCTTAGGTTCCTTGACAGTAAAATTTCAGGTTTTGTTGGCATTATGTCTCATATTTCCCATTTATTTTGCAAAAACCCCATTTTTACCCCTTAAACGCGTGTTTTTCGGGTTTTATAACATTAATTTCATCCAGATCACTTATGATTTTCTGATTTTCAGATTATAAACTGTTGAAACTCATAAAAAACAACATCATAATGCATAATCAGCCCATGGGAACAATGTTTCATCAATCAAATAGCATAAAAACGCAAATTTCCTTCATAAAATTTGAATTACCGCTTAGGCTTCGTGTTTCGGGATCTCGATTTTGGTGCGGGACTGCGGATCAGCCCACATTCAATGTCCAACATCTTCACAATCAGCAATCTTCATGTCTACATCGATCCGGTCCCAATCGGACAAGCTTTCCTTCACCATTCTTCATTTCCTCTTACACACAAGAACAACCCCTTAGGGGAGAGAGAGGGAGGAGAGAGAAAGACTAGAATCAGATTTCTTCATTCAGGCCACCATTTCACGGGTGAAGACAGGCGATAGGATCAGCAAGAAAGGAGAAGATCTGGGCCATGATTAGTTGCATAGGGTGTTTGTAACCTGCCAATCCAAGATCCATCCATGGAGATCAAGCACAATTTTTGGGCATGCAGATGGCATTTCTTCCTCCATGATTTGATGCTCATTCTCTCTCCACGATTTCATGTGGCATAAAATGTCCAAACTCCCCAAAGGTCACCACCCAATTTGCGCAAAGTTTGGCCACCCTTTCAAATCTTGACCATCTATTGGCCATTTCCCTGTCGTGGCTCCGATTCGAGTGCTGTAAATTTCTGCACATCGGACTTGACATCCCGCATTGACTGGCAACTCTTGATAACCGGTACGGCAATTTGAATAATTATAAAAAATCCACAAGTGTCGCTCGAGCACCTTTTAAAAGCCGTCTTTCACTTGGTGCTTAAAAGCGTCCTAGCTGGAGCCATCGCCTTCGATGTTAAATATTTTCCCCCTAAATTCTGGATTTTTTGGCAATTTTTAGGCACATCCCGGGCTCAAAAATCAGCTCTCAACTGTGCAGCCGGTGGAATTGGGATATAAGTATTAAGTTTGCGAAGAACTTACTTTAGCTTCTTAACATAGCCCTGGACATTCTCATTTGGCTCTTGGCATGATAATTTAAGACACGCAACCAATACTGTTCACCCCTCTCATGTGCGAACTCTGTACGTAAGGCCGTGAAGAATTGGTCAGTGCTAGTTATGGTTCCGACCTCTAGACCGTGATATCATACTGCTGCCCTTCCTTTTAACATCATATTGAAGAACATCATTAGGTATCCTTTGTCTTGGATTCGATAGTTGAACATGAGCATTTGAAACTCCTTAACATAGAGTTCTCCATCTTCTTCTGCTAACCCATGGAAGATGGGTAAAGGTTCTCCTAATGCCGGTAAATCCGGTGTCCCTGTTTGGAATTGCGATGGGTTATGCCATGGCTACAACCGGATTGACAAAAGGAGTTAGTGTAGGTAAAACTACACCCCCACTTGAAGTGGGTTGATTGATTGGAAGTGGGAAAGTGCTAAGACTTCCACTTGCGCTCAAAGGGCTACTTATGACACTTAGGTTATTAGAACCACTATCGCTTATGCGTAGTGGGCTCCTTCTTTGAGGGGAATAACGCCTTACAATCTCCATTCACCGTCAAGCCCTCTCAGCACGTTCTGCTTTTTGTATTTCGGCTTGATGGCTCTTGTTAGAGGACATAAACCAACTATTTGGTCCCTAGAAACCCTAGATTTGGAACCACCACTTATTTGCGGCTCCCGGTAGATGCACCATTGTTGGGACCTAAAATGGGCCGGCACTGGCTATGGCACTAGCCAGACCTCATGCACACAATAGACAATCCCACCACACAGCCTCGCGGGCCAGTAGCATCTGTAATACACCAATGTACACTAAATAGACTTAATTATGCAATTGTAGCTGATATTTAGTCCAACGTTTACCTTCCCTTCTCCTCAGAGGGAGATCCCATAATATGTAGGCATGGTGTCTCGTCACAGAAACATCAAGAAGCTCCCCTTAACTAATTGCCGTGGCTTCACTACGACTCTCCTACACCTCAAGGATTGGCCCCAAGATGCATCACTCCAACATATGAAACATAATGCACAAACTCCACTCTTTTCTTATTTTGTACAATCTAGGAAGATATAGATCGTCACCAAACAGTCCCAAGCAAAGCGTACAACTGACCTACATCAAAGGCTACTTTCCACTCAACGTATAAGTCATATCCTAGGAAGACAATTGCTATGCAATCCAACATTGATACCAAGTCATGCGTCATCAAAAGTGCATATGATCCTAGTGCACAAACAATATTTAACAAATCAGCATTTTGTGATGTGGAAAAAACAGTCCTTTCATGATTTTCACTGAACGTATGCTTCGATGTATGGAGACTAGCACTGATTCCTCGTGCTACTAGCCCCTTAAACTGAATTATTGCAATTCTAAATGGAATGCATAATTAAATGTTTCAAAAATTCACACCCTCTCAATCTCTTAACCTCACCCTTTCCCTCTAACTCTTAGGTTATATTACGTTGCATAGGTGTAGGGTATTATTTTGTATGTATTTTTTGCATAAAACGGAAAAAACATGAACTATAACGTATAAACAAAGCCAAATTGAAGCCAAAATTTATGCCTAAGCTTTGTTATACAGCCACAACCATGAATCATAATTTTCTAAATTTTTTATAACGCGATTTTTTTAAATTTTTAGCTATTTTCTCTATTTATTTGTACATTAAAAAATATTATTTTCTAATTTATGACTAGTGATAGATTATGATAGCTGAAATATATTTTGTCTCGGAATTTTATCTCATGCGCATGTGTTCTCCCCACCCGAAACCAATAAAACCTTCATTTTTACACTAAAAATATACTTTTTGGGCTATAATTTAATTATTGTGACTATTTATTATAGCATATCTGAATTTTTTTAATGCACATCCCTCAATCATAATGTAAACAAGCTCCAAACAAATTTTTGTTCCATATGAATTCCATTTCAACTATAAAATATAAAAAAGAAGAAAATTTCGTTTGTAAAAATGAGACATACTGCTTATTTGTGTGTTGCGGGTTTTTTGATTAATTTTTTTGGGTTGCCAACGGACTGACCAACAGCAAATATTCAATGTTGAATATCTCCCCTCAGCCTCCTCTTGATCTTGGAGCAATCCCGTGCAAGCATTCTTCAACCAGTCTTCATTCTTCTTCATGTGCATGAACTACCCCTTCCTTAAGGGGAGAGAGAGGGAGGAGAGAGAAATACTAGATTATGATCAAGCCATCCGGGCAGCCATTTCTAAAGGTGAGAGTAGTGATGGAGAGTGTGGAGAACGAACATCAGGCTGATCTTATCAATTGATATGGTTGCATAGATGTGAAAGATGGCCTATAGGCCCCCTCTCCCAAAATCGTCGCCTGTTCAAGAGGACGCAATCACCCGTTTTTTTTTTGCCGCAAAAAATACATGTTATTGTATTTCCCGCAGGACAGATGAGTGGAAAATGGAAAAAAGGAAACAGCAAAAAAGGCGCCTTGATCGGTAACTAGACCCTGAAAATTTTAAATATTCGGGCACGACCCTCAGAAAGTCTCAGTGCCGCCCCGAGACAACAAAAGAGTAAAAGGCGCACCATTAAAATGTGCAAGCGCTCCCAAATCCTTGTAAAAGAGCGCTAGGCTCGCTCTTGTGCAAAGTGTATGCATTAGTTGGGAATAGGATAAATTAGAATGGTGGGAAATGGGAAAAAAGGGCTAGGCTACAGCCGGCCATGTAAAAAAGGAAAAAGGGGATGACCGCCCAAAAAGGATTTTGAGCTTTGTATATAAAGTTAAAAAGTGAATGAGAAGCTCATTCTTTGGTGTGTGGCAAAAAGAGTCTTCTTCTTCCTCTCTTCTTCTCTCCTTCTTGCTTGTGTGTGCTCTTGAGAGAGGGAGTGTGAGAGTATGAGGGAGTGAGTGTGTGTGGGAGTGAGGGATCAAGAGGGTGAAGCTCTTCACCATCTCCTCTTCTCTTCTTCTTTTCTCTTCTCTTCTCTTCTCTCACGCGTGCAGCTATGGAGGATGGAGCTTGGAGATGGAGGAGGCTTGAGGATGCTTGAGCTAGCATCAAGAATCGTGGAGCTACCGGAGTGCAAGAGAGAGGAGAGTACTCAATCAAGCATCAAGGTAAGCTCACTACACTCGTAGGATCAACGGCGCGTCGGCTAGGTGAGAGATAGCCATTAGAGCTCGCTTGGAATGCTTGAAACGATAAGCGGTCCATGGGTCTTGGCGGTTGAGCGAAAGCTCCCACATTTTGGTTCCGTTTTGCCGGGACCAACGGATTCAAGCTTGAGCACTTGCGCGCCTCATATCGAGCATCAAAGTAGGGTATTCATTCCCGAAACGGAGCTTGAGATAGGTAGGAAGTTTGGGTGTTTTCGATCTTCAAAACAAGTCAGTATTTTGGGATATTTGGGTTGTTTGATGATTGGAAAACATGGAGAAATTAGTTCAGTGTTTTGCTTTCGATTTTTGTTGCATTTAGAGTAGGTTAACATTAGGAAATCGCACCTGAGAGGCATAGGGTTTGTTGCTGTAAAACAGGGAGAAAATCGGGGAAAACAGGTGGAAAATGGAGGAAATGTTCATTTGAATGTGTAGGAATCGCAAGGAGAGTGATCGGTGACATCCGGGTAGTGTCCAGTAGGGTTATAAGTTCTTGAAGGGCAAGGGAATCCTCATTTGCAACCAGCTGAGTGAGAGAGATCAGAGAGAGAGAGAGAGAGAGAGAGAGAGAGAGAGAGAAAGAGAGATTGAGCGACCCGTTCGATTGATCAGTGCAAGGAGTGACGTTGCTATCGGCAATCCCCAGGTATATGGATCTCTTCCTCATCGCCCCAACATCATTCCTGTTGAATCTTGTAGCCTATAATAATCGATATCTTAAGATTTTGGATGAATTTATGCTCGAAAGTGCATTCAGGTCGGCGGAACCGGACACCCGATTCAGTGTCCGATTCTCAAAATCGGACGTCTGATTTTGAGAATCGGACATTCGGACAACCGTCCGATCGGACCACCCCGTCCAATTTTGGGACTCGGACCAACCCCGTTCCGATCGGACGCTTAGTTCAATCGTCCGATCGAGGAAATCGGACTCACGAGTTAGGACACGTCAGCAATCGGACCACATGCCTGGTCCGATCGGACCACTCATCTGATTTTTGAAAATCGGACACTTAACCCTCGTCCGATTCTAAGACTCGGACAGCTCAAACTCGGATCCACCTGGTCTGATTTCTAGAATCGGACCACTGGTAAATCGAACCACTGGTAAATCGGATGTCCGATTCTCAAAATCAAACACACCCTTAAGCAGAAAAGAAAAAGAGAACATCAAAAATTTACCCCCACGACCGATTGGAAGCACAACCCGCTCCAGGACAACATAGCGAACGCCTTGTAGGCAGTTCTCGACGTAGGAGTCACAATGAAGGGATAGGAGGACAATGCTGGAGCACTCCCCAGCGACCTGATGCATTGAGAACAAAAATCCAATCGTAGGACCTGTGATCGACCTCCTAGTGAACAGCAAGAAGCATCACAGGCCCTAGAACCCGCTAGAACGGCTAGGACTTGAACGACGAAGCTTATCAGACTCGAGACGAGATAAGAGGGCAATAGCATATAGAGATTGTTGCTGCACTCACATTGAATTCCGCACTTGAAGTACACATGAGGAAGCTGAAAGCCTGATTGACCACAAGTGCACGAGAAAAGACACGCCCTGAGTGAACAATAATTGAGGACTGTATTCAATAAGTCAAGGAACTCACCCAGATAAAACCACTTAAGGAACCCACCAGCAGGAGAGAACCAAGACATAGACAAACCATCAAAGCGCAGAATAGGACCAAGCAAGGAGCGCCAACGACAAGGATCTGTTAAGTCTATTCAACCTGATCGACAGCATAGTGGAGCGCGAGAACTCGACCATGACAGAAGAGAGCTCCGACCATCGGTCTAATGAGAAGCTCGATTTGAACGTATTCCCAGATGCTATTCAGTAGCTGGTGAGCACTTACGACGGGCACGCCTGGTACGAGCACCGCAGTAGGATAGCAGATGCAATCATTGCAGATCTAGAAGAGGAGAGAAGGCTAGCCCGCAAAGCATTGCAGGGCATAGCTGAGTACAATAGGGATCAGTTGGCTAGGAGCCAAAGGCAAAGCATGGAGCTGCATGAGGTGCAGCGAGTGCTGAACTTGGCTGGCCGAAACCGAATGGACCATGAGAGAGCACTGGAGGGAGACTTGACATTGAGCGAGCTCCTCATGAAACGGCTGCTCGATAATACCGCAGTAGAGCAGAGTGCCACCACACTAGCGATGTCGCTACTCGTAGGATTAGGGGCAAACCAAGGCTCAAAAAGCCAGGCCAAAATACCGATTGTTGCCAAGCAACTCGATAAGTACCAACCTCATGACGACCCATACAGCTTTGTTGAGCAGTTTGAGCAAGTCTGCGAAGCCAATGGCCTCAACGACCAAACTCAATGCTTGCAAGCATTCGGGCTTTGCCTAGGCGACAAGGGTAGGACGTGGTATATGAACCTAGATGCTGCAGAGCGAGCCAACTTCAATGACCTCAAGGATCTCTTCGTCAAGAGATTCGCCAAGCCCGGATACTCCGATAACCTGTTAGTGCGCTTGATGAACGTCAAGTAGAAAGAGAAGGAGGACATCTGCGACTACGTGACCCATGTGAGGAGTCTCTTTAAGAGAATCCCTCTAGGTGAACAACCGACTGACATAGAAGTTTCGACTGTATTCATTAGCGGGATTCGAGATGAGGAGTTGTACAAGGCTTTGGCAAGCAATTCAAGCTTGCAGCGGGACGTGGTGGCTAGAGTGTTTGACGAAGCCATCAGAGTCGATGATCAGCTGAAAGAGCGGAGCTCCAGAAGCTCAAATCCAGAGGAGAATAACTCGCGAAGCTCAGAGAGAACGTCAGCCTCTAGTGAGCAGTCAATTCCCAGCGTCCCAACACAACCTGACACTCCCAGCGTCCCAACGGCTCCACAAGTGGAAAGAAGCGCATCATTTGAGCACCAAGACTAACACATTGCACAAGTAGCCACTAAACACCCTACTGACCAATTCATGATGCATGCATTAGTTTCTAAGTTATCCAGTCCACCAGCAAAACCCCAACCTCATATGCAGGCCTCAAATCCTCCTATGAGCATAGATCTATCCTTGCCTTGGCCTCATACCTCACTCTACGAACATAGGAGATGACCTCTCACCACCTGCATCAGATGATTGGATGCCACATTCCCCTTGATAGCTAGGAGCTATGGATGGTTGCTCCTCGATGAGATGTTAGTAATGGAAGTATGCTCCTTGCCATGCACTTGGGAGGAATATGAGTTTGTGTTTGTCAAGATTCTCGAGGTAGCCAAGAAATTGATTGCCAAAGAGATCTCTCAAGAGTAAGCTCACAAACAATAACTGATCACATCAAATACCAGGAGCAAAGTCTCTGCAACAAGCCAGGAGTTTAGAAGAGCTGACAAAGCTAGCCGGATTTGACTCTTCCTTTATGCAAAAATGGTATGCTCTGTGTCTCCAATGGGAATAAGAGGGCTGTCAAATTATGATCAATGCTGAGCAGAGATGCGCAATCAAAATTGTTGAGTACGACCCTACCTATGTGGCTCCTACCTTGTTCAAAGTCTTGGCCATCATGTGTAAACACCCTTTAGAGGAACATGTCATGGCCCATCCCTATTTGTATCAACTCTTGACTGAGGAAGAACTACACATTGCTAGTAGGATGAACTCTAGAGACTTCTTAAGTGATGTCTTGACCTACCTTACATACATAAGCATTAGACCTCATGACATGGACCGTCACTCGGGGAAGTTACTATATGTATATCCTCTACATCACGTGCGTTCGAGTCTATTTATAAATATCCTTATCTGTGAGTTTTTCTTGAATAAAACCTAACCCTTGTCTACTCAATTTGTAAATAACCCCTTTATATTACACCTTTTTGTATGTAAATAATGCATAAAAATTGTATTTTTAAATCACCTTATTTTGACCCATGTGTGCACACATATATTCATGAGTAACTTACCTGAGGATCGTCATGCCCATTTGGAGTATAATCCAAATTTCTACGATTGGCTCATAACAGTAAAGCACAACAAGCGTATTCTTTAATGCCCTTAACCCTTTATCCTCCAATCCTAGGAAGGATTTTCATCACTCCTGGGGGGAGGCCCAGGTAGGATGGAAAAGAAATCATGACTTGAACTTTAGAACTTCAAACCCCAGAAAAGGTTCAAAAGAAAAAAAATACAAATAAAGGGCACTTGTACTTCAAGAAAAGCCTCTATGGGATTTGTGCTTGGAATGTGTGGATTGTTTGAAGTATAAAAAGTTTCCATTCTTTACTGAAACATCACACCATTCCATAATGTTTATTCTTAAACATTTTTCTTTTTTGGAAAAGGTACTCTCAAATGAGCTCATTGTAGGCTATTGTGCCATAACAGAAACTCAAAATGGTAGGCCAACTTTCATTCTCAGAGGAAGAGCAAAACATGTACTGACTCTGCACTGAAACATAAGTCTACAACTAGTTGAAGTACCGCAACATCAGCAATTTGAAAGAGCTGGTAAACAAGGAAGGAGAGTGAGACAAATAGTTGACCAGTGTAACCTTCGTAGATACATAGAGAAGGTGGGCCAAAAGATTGACCACGGCAACAAGTACACAAAATTCCTGAGAACCTTCAACGCAAGGAAGAACAGTAGCATGGTAATTGTTAGGAAGGAAGGTTCCCCTAAAAGAATAGAGGTTGTGCTTAGCCACCAGGAGATGGTGGAGAAAGCCTTAGGATTGGTCAACACATAGGGGAAGATATTGAAGGGGGGCGATGATACTCGGGGAAGTTACTATATGTATATCCTCTAAATCACGTGCGTTCAAGGATTATTTATAAATATCCTTATTTGTGAAGTTTTTCTGAATAAAACATAATCCTTTTTTATTCAATATGTAAATAACCCCTTTATATTATAACCTTATATATGTAAAATATATATAAAAATAGTATTTTAAAAATACCTTATTTTGAACCCACATGATGCACACATATATTCACGAGTAACTTACTTGAGTGTTTATAGCATGTTGAAGATATTGAAGACAAATGTTCACACCAAACGGGGTCAATCTAGGAGACATCATTAACCCTACCATCCAGTTACAAGCCAAGATGGTGCATGTCCTGTTCTCCAATCACACGAATACAATACCCTCATAGCTCAGATTCCAATGGTGATGCCTAAAAGTATTGCAGCATGGGCCCTAGATGAAATAAACTTGAATGCCTATGTCCGCAAGATGATTGAATCATCAGCCAAGGTATTGTCATTGAGCCAGAGACCTGCAAGAGGGGAGTCACGAGCCACCACAGCTAAATCAGACCTAAAAATGCATGTATCAAAAGAATCCATGATAGGGTTTGGAGGGGTTTTGATGACTCCCATTATCCAAGAAGCCGTGGGAGAGATAGGAAGGGAAGAGGAAGTAGGGGAGACTCTGGAGAGATCTCTCATCCAAGAATAGCACCTCTCCCTAGTCCCACAAAGCCCATCAACATCTCCGAAAGCAAGGAAGGTGGAAAACAAAGAAGCGAGCAAGCCACATAAAGAGAATGCAAAGTGAGCCTCAAGAAAGAAGGGAGTTCAACCCTGAGCTCAGCAACAATAGGAGGAGTCGAGTGAAGGACAGTGAGTGAGCAAGGCAGGGAGGGTTTGATCCCATCAAGCTAGGGGGAGTAGAAAAAAGCTTGTTGAAAATATCAAGCAAGAAGAAGTAGGAAGAAGACAAGGAATGCCTATGGAAGGCAAAAGAAGAATCCCAAAGGACAGATGAAGAACGAAGGAAGAAGAAACAAGAGGAGGAGGTAAGGCTAAGGAGAGAAGAGGATGAGCAAATGGATCTTGCCATCAAGCTATCGATCAAGCAACCCTCCTACGCCAAAGAGCTAGCTAGAAGGAGCCTAGATGATGCTCCTGCTAGAACTAGCTCTGCACAATAGCAAAAGCGGCCAGAGGACCTATGGCAGAAGGAAAAGGTAAGGCCCCATTAAAACTACCCTTGCCCATTATGGTTGCTATCACCACTACCACCCAAGAAACCATGGATGCCACAGTGCACCAAAGCAATGTGATGGCTTGGGTGCAATACATAGTTAACATGATGTAGCATCTTGGACCAACACCCACTGGAGGAGCCCCCATACTAGAAACAAAGAGACATATCCTTGTGGATGTTGAGTCTAGGAAGAAGGACCCAATGAAGGCCAAACTTCAAAGTCTCGAGCATGTTCCTACTCTGGGCCATGTAGGATAACTGTATAGTACGATGAGTACGTCAAGGAACTACTAGGCTAGCTAGAAAGAATAAAAGATGAGAGGAAGTCAGCACTGGTGGAGTTATAAACTGAAAAGAAAATATTCTATCGAGACTTGAAATGGGCCCGATACTGGCTCTATGGCACTAGCAGGCCTCTACTATGCACCCAAATTGCCTCTCAACCTCACGGGGCTAGGAGCATCTAAGGGGTATACTTTCTTAACCTCTAACATAGAACATTGTGTTTGTATGAATTGTAATCCACTGGATAACCCTTCCCACACTCCTCAAAGAGAGTCCCTACATATATAAGTATAATACAGCACATAAGCATAGACAAAGGGAGCACCCCTTGGCTAATTGCCACACTGCCCCACTACTGTGGCTCTCCTACACCTCAGGGATTGGCCCCAAGATGCACCACGCTCATACATAGAACACATACAATACATGATTCACTATTTTAATGAATTGTTCTAAGAGATGTAATATATTCCTCACTGAATACTCCCTAGAGGAGATGAACCACTAACCCTACAATGCTTAGGATACCTCACCTCCTCAATGTATGCCAATGTTCACGAAGACAATTGTTGTGCATCCAAGGATGATACCATGTGTTGCATGCAATGCAATTGTGTATGATTCATAATGCTCAAAAAAATTTGTTCATTAACAAAACTAGCATTGTGAAGGTGTAAACATGTTTTTTTAAATACCTTTACTCTAAACGCGATTGTTGCATTGCATAGGGCCAACATCGAGCATGTTCATGCTATTAGATCCTCTCAAATTTAAAAACCACGTGTCCTATATACTATGCATTAGAAAAGAATCTAAATTTTGTGTATTATCAGCCCTTAACAACCCGCTTCTCCCTACCACTTAAGGTTGTACATTCGATGGTATGTTTAGGAGTATTTTTAATGTATTTTTTCTTCATAAAAGTAGAAAATATCCACTTTAAGATAGAGATAGGACTGAATTGAGTCTCACCCTCATGCCTCAGCCTTATCATACATCCAGAACTACAAATGTAAAATTTTTCTATTTTTTAGATGTTAAAAATCTAAATTTCCCTATTTTTCTCTATTTATTTATTTATAAATATCAATATTTTTTTATTTACTATTATGGACTGATTAGGCTTCTTGATAATTAGTTTTATATCAGATTCCATTCCATAGGAACACCATATACACAACAAAACCCCAAAAACTCATGATTTTCCTTAAAACCGTAATGTTGCGAGTTTCACGTATTTACAGAGAAATTATTAGATGATTGATTTTTTCTAAATTTCTTAACATTTATCATAGATCACAATATTAAAAACCAAGAAAAATAATCTTCAACCATTTAAAAATGGAATTTATCATAAAACAATTAAATTTACAACTTACTTATAGAACCGCACTTTATATCGCATGTAACTCATGATTAGAGGTCTACTGATGCTTCCCAACATCCTCTGATGCTCCTTTAAACACCAAATTGGTGGCACCAAGGAGCGGCATTTTTTCACGCCATTTTGAAATGCCCCCTCCCCCTCATATCAAAAAATTGGGGGCTTTGGCCCCCCCAAAGGTCCATGCCCATAACCTTTCAAAACTTGGTCAAGTTTGACCTTCAAAGTGCCCAGTCTCCCGCATTTCCTTTGTCCGGCGGATCGATTGAGATTCCAAAAAATCCTAGGCATCCAGCTCGATGTCCCCAATGGCCATAAAAGTCATCTTGCTTAAATCCTATAGTCACAAAAATTATGAAAAATCCACAACTATTGTAATAGTCAAAATTTACATTCTCATCTTTCACAGTCTCAAAAAATTATCTAATCTTCATCTTCTGCTTTCGTCGGCTTTTGAATTTTGTATAAAATTTATATCATTTTGCTCCTTTCTAGCACTTCTAGGGTGTTTAAATTCTACTCTCATTGGCAACCACGGGATAGGGTGACTCAATGCATCGAATCCCACAAACTGATTTGCACAAACAACTACTATAAAAAACATCAAGCTGCTACAAAATAAAATATTCAACAAAGCACAAGAACAACTCTCACCCTACCCCTTAACATAATCAAGGCATAAAAATCCTCAAGGGATAGACCTAGCATAATATGGCAAAAATCCAGAGCAAGTTGTCAACCAAGTGCTCCAACACAGCTTGTATTAAAAGAACCATCAAAGAAGTCATCCTAGGTGGTGGCGTGCTGAACTACTAACCCAATTGAGGATAACTAGACCAAGAACTCCTATTAGGCGAGGACTCCTATAGCCTGGTCATCATATATTTTCATTTCATGATATTTGTCCTTCAAGTTTCTATACTTGGGCGAGTAAAAAGTTGGGAGCTGAGCATACTGACCCAAGGAGAATAGGGTATTGGCCTCAAGTCATCCTAACTTGGTACCCAAGAACCTACCAAGCTCTTGCAAGGCAACACTTAATCGTTTTCTTGCGCTCACTTCTTTTTTCACTCCAACCTTCCTTATTTCTTTATTTTGGCTAGCTCCTACCTCAAGGATCACAGCATTAACAACCAAGAACAACCATCTTCAACCATTAACAAATGAAATTTATCATAAAAACCATTAAATTTACAACTTACTCATAGAACCGTGCTTTATATCACATGCATCTCGTGATTGGAGGCTTGCTAATGCTTCCCAACAACTTTTGATGCTCCTCCGAATCTCGATCTACGCTCCTTCATGCTCCACATCATCCCACAGTCCATATCTTACATCTCAGCCCACCCCCTTCTCTCATAGATTAAGCATGAGAATACACATCAAGAGGAGAGAGGAGAGAGAAATACTAGATATTTATATTTATGATTAAGTAGCCATTTTGAGAGCACGAGGCAGTGATGGAGAGCAAAAAATATAACAAGTCCATTGTAATGATAAGTTGTGTGGGTTGCTTGCAGCCCCCCTATACCTTCACCGAATTGTCGCTAGGGGGTGACATTTTTCCCATGCTGTTTTGAAACCCCCCCTCCCCACGTCAAAAATTTGGGGGCTTTGCCCCCCTAAAGGCCCATGTCCATAACCTTTTAAATCTTGGTCGGTTTTGATCTTCAAAGCGTCTGGCCTCCTGCAATTTCTCCATTCGAGTCCAAAAAAACCTGCATATCCAGCTCGATGTCCCCAATGACTGAGAATTTTTCTTACTTCAATCCAACAATCAAAAAAATTATTAAAATATCTACAACCACTGTAACAGTCAAAATTTGCATACACATCTTCCATGGTCCTAAAAATTATCGAATCTGCATCTTCCGCTTTTATCAAATTTTAAATTTCGTATAAAATTTGCATCATTCCGCTCCTTTCTGGCACTTCATGGATGTCTAAATTCTTCTCTCATTAGCAACAATGGAATAGGGTGACTCAGCTCTCGTCAAATCCCACGAACTAATCTGCACAAAAATAGCCATAGAAAGCATCAAGTTGCTACATAACAGGATATTCAATAAAGCACAAGAACAATTCTCACCCTACCCCCTGATAGAATCAAGGCATGATTTTTTTCCTCAAGGGATAGGCCTAGCATAATCTAACAAAAATCCAAAGCAAGTCACTAACCAACTGCTCCAACACAATATGTCTAAAAAGAACCATCAAAGAGATCATCCTAGGTGGTGGCATGAGCTACAACCCAACTGACGATAACTAGACCAAGAATTGTTCCACGGTCTCTATAAACTTTTAGAGATCGTGGAAGACAAAAAATGTATGAAAAATCCATGGTCTCTAAAAATTGTTGAATCTGCATCTTCCTCTTTGGTCAGATTTTGAATTTCATATAAAATTTGCATCATTTTTCTCCCTTCTAACACTTCCTGGGTGCTTAAATTCTACTTTAATTGTAGACCATGGGATAGGGTGACTCAGCCCGTAAAATTCCATGAACTAATTTGCATTAAAAAAACCATACAAAGCATCAAGCTACTACAAAATAGAATATTCAACAAAGCACAAGAACACCTCTCACCCTATCTCCTGATTGAACCAATGTATGAAAATCCTCGAGGGATAGGCCTAGCATAATGTGACAAAGATCCATAGCAAGTCACTAACTTACTGCTCCAACACAACATCTCTAAAAAAAACCATCAAATAAGTCATCTTGGGTGGTGGCCTGAACTACTAACCCAACTGAGGATAACTAGCCCCAAGAACTCCTACTAGGAAATGACTCCTATAGCTTAGTCATCATATATTTTCATTTTATAATATTTCTATACTCGAGCATGTAAAAAGGAGGGAGCAAAGTGTAGTGACCGAAAGAGAACAAGGTATTGACCTTAGGTATCCTGACTCGATACCAAAGAACCTAATAAGCTCTCGGGAGGTGGCACTTAATCATTTTCTTGGACTCACTTTTGTTTTCGCTTCAACCTTCCTTATTTCTTTATTTTGGCTAGCTGCTGCCCCAAGGAAGATAAGGCATCGGTCTCTGACTTGTTTGTCCTCCCGAGGAACCTACCAAGCCTTCTAATGCAATAATCCAATACTCTTAGGATTTTTCTTTGTTTTCCTCTCTAGTTAAGGGGTTAGAACCCCTTTTTACACACCTTTGTATTTCTATATTTCATGTATATTCATGCTTGTCTCTTCTTTTTATTTGGTAGGCTTCTCTAACTGGGTAACACTAGCAAGGACTCCTAGAACAATTGTCTAATAGGCTAGTTGAAGAGGGTCACAAGGATTACCATCTAAAAATAGGTCTTTCAATGCTTAACAATGTCTTTACAAGGAGGTAGACAACTACTCAAACCTAACCTGACCTTGAGACTTCATGCCTTGATTGTCGGTCCCAATAAAAGAATAACTCTCCCCAAGTACATAAACACATACAGCATAAAAGGAAAGTACTCATAAAGGAAGAGCATCACCTGAACTTGGCCACAAGCAGCTTCTGCGCAACAAGGGGCTCCCTCTAGGTTTTGCTAAATCTATCTAGCACAACTCTTAAAAAAAACCCATTAACCATACCCGCACTAAATAGACACATGGCCTTCTTGGCCTAATGAATTGTGACATTTTGCTATAGAATGACTGGTCCTCTTGGCCTAGTGAAATAATTCTTGAAATGACCATTCTGTAACATACTATCGAAAAAAATCCTTAGTCCTGACCACATAACTCTATTGAAGCATAAGATCGACCAAGGATAAGGGATCCTCAGGCCCTATACTAAATGCATCATGTTATTGGCTAAACCCCCTACATAGATAACAAGGGGTGTCTGACAAATATGATGATAAATGATCCTATGTGTCCATGAAAAAATAGGAAGGCACTATTGCTATCTGACTCGTGACCCAAACTAGCCATCAACGGCCAAAATAGGATGTGTCAGCAAGAAGACCCTAAAGTAGTCCTAGGCTAATGTTAGAAGGTAACTATAAGAGCTCCGTCATACCACAATTGAAAATGACATCTTCAACAAAAGAATAATTGGCCAGGGAATCCACAAAGTGATTCTAATGTCAAGGATTTAACTCACAAGTCAGTGTCTCAAAAATATACAACATATCAGGGGGTAAAGGCGCCTCTGCCTAGCCGCCCATGTATTATTACACTAACAGTACCCGCGCCTGCACACTGTAGGCCGTGGGTGCCCATCATCGTCACTTTATTCTTTATTCTTTTAGTGAAAAATGAATAAAGGAAAGGCCTGTCACACATTGTGACTATTGGAGTTCCCACATTGTGAGTCTCTCTCTCTCTCTTGCTCTTGCTCTCCTGCCATAGCTCTCACGTGCAAGCTTCGATCCTTCTCACCTTTCAACTGGTATGAGAGCATAATTGCTTGAGCACTTGAGTGTGGTTCGTGACTCCATCAGTATCCCTTTGAGTCTCTATACCATTGGTGCATTCTCTTGATAGCCATATCTGACTCCTTCAAGATCTACAGCTTCTTGAGCACCTACTCGGCCCATTTAGGCACCCTCAGGGCATTCCTTCAGAGGTATTGAAGCATTCTTTTGAGTGTTTGTTTTAGTTTGTAGGGTACATCAGGAAGAAGCAGCCATAGCTCCAACCATTCGAGCTCCCCCATTTCATATCTTGGCTCTTTCTTGATTAGGCTTGACAAGGCTTTGTGTAGGCCTTCTTTAGGCCCTACTTGAGCCCCCCTTCCACCCCATTAATACCACGTGGACCAGGAGCATACCCAGCAACATTAGTCCTATTTGTGCCATCTTGAAGACATGCAAAAGTTTTTTTTTACTTCAACCCTCCCTTGGCACTCATTGGCAGTTTGAAAACACTTCATTTGGCACTTGGGAACACCCCCTTGATGCCCGCATTGGTGGTTTATGATTGGCATTCATTTGTGGACTGATTGACCTCAGTCCAGGACTATTTTTCACAGTCCACAAGTAGCCACAAACAGTGTTACATCAGCACTTTATGTTTATGATTGGATAGCATTGGCTATTTGATGCTCGAATGCCTATGGTTGATGCCAGATGTCTAAGGAATGTATCCCTACTGATTTGCCATCATTTTGGACTGATCTTGAGGTGAAAAATACTCAGTTTTATGTAGTGAATGTATGTTGGAAACTTTAGGGCACTGAAGTGGTTTTGTTAGAGGTTTCTTATACCTATTGCAATCGAGTTATGTCTTGGAAGATTTACATGATGTACTGATGCTTTGGGATTGACACAAAGCTTGACATTGCTCTCGGATGTATTATTGAGCTTGAGATCTGCCTTGATTAGCATTTTGGATCTCTGTTTGGATGTACTTTGATATGTATTGGTATGTGCATGACATGCTTTATGCTTATGTCACTTGCGCATGCTAGTTACATTCTTTGGACTTGAATGCTACTGGAGTTTCATTTGGGCTTGACTTTGGATACTCTGGAGGTTATTTTTTGGTCTTGCTTTGGCTCTCATTAGAGATTGAATGGGATTGTCTTCATGGCATTGGATGCTATCATTGGATCCTTGACTGTTCATATGATTTGGATGTCTTCTTGATGTATGACCTTGGATACTCTATCACTACTGCTCTTACATGCCTTGTTTGAGCTTGGATGCTTGACTGTTATGGCTTTTGTGCCAGTGGTGGGAGAGTTTATGTACATTGTCATTTGACAGACATTGAGCACATGAGCTATGTACTTGAGCTTTTGGATACTTGAGACTCAGATCTCCTTGTGGATGATGTATGGTTGATATGCCTTGGTCAGTGTGGATGTACTTGGGCTGATTTGACTTTGTATTCACTAAGAAGACAGTGACTTGTGTCGGGTCTTGGCAGTGGTATGTACATTTTTCCCTATTGATAAGGGGGTGTATTGACTTTACTAATGGACTTTGTCTGACATGCTTGGGTGTTCGCTCATGTCAGTTTGACTGTGACATGGTTGTTGATGCCAACTTGATGCTAGTTTTGCATTGATAGTGAGTGGTTGACTTGGAATATTGTTTTTTGCCTATTGTCAGCTCTCATTGTACACTGCTACAAATTATCATAGCAAGTAGTTTTTGAACTATTTGCATTGTTTCAGCTTGCAGTATGGCATCTTATTCCACTAACAGAGCTATCTTCAACATCACTAAGCTTGATGGTACGAATTATGCCTATTGAAAGAGCCAAGTTTGGCAAGTATTGGTGTTGAAATTGTGGATAAAGCCATTGAGGTTGAGTGGAGAGCAGCCTAAAACTATGACTAATGATGAATGGATGGAGCTTGATGAGTTATGCAAGTCCACCCTCATCTTGTCTCTCACTGAACAGGTGCATTACAATGTGGTTGAGGAAGCATAGAGTGCTTGACAGCTTTGGGATACGATCAAGAACCTCTATGACAAGAAAAGTCTTGTAAGCCAAATGTGTTGGTTGAAACAACTTATGGATCTCTGCATGAAAGAGAATGTGACCATGTTAGCCAGATTTATTCTATTCTTAAGAACTTGGTTTCGCAAGGTATTGATTTCAAAGAGGATGTCACTCCGTTGTTTTTGCTTCGAACTCTTAATGAGTCTTGGAATGTATTCCACATTGCCTTATGTGCTTCTACTACTACTATAAAGCTATTTGATGTTGAGCTGTAAGATATTGGATGCCTCTCGTGTGTCTCAAGCTTCCAACATGATGGAAATGCAAAGAATGACCGTGGATGGGATTTGCAGAAATCTTGCTTGCATGGCAAGTCACGCAGTAAGTCTTGTGGGAGAAATGCAAATCTGACTTGTCATCATTGTGGGAAGAAAGGCCACATAAGGCCAAAATGTCATGAATTGCACAATGAAAGGCTCAAAGACAAGGAGAAAGAGAAAGTGTAGGAAAAGTCTTTTGATGGCAGCATAGTACCTGCTAAGTCAAGTGTTAAAATTGAAGAGATCAATGTTTTCCAACCCGAGGATAGTGATGGGGATTGTATCCTTGTTTGTAGTAGCTTCATCTAGTGCTTCAAAGATGACAGAGATACACTCTATGTATGCACAGTTTTGTCTCTTGGTGCATCCTTTCATGTGACACCTTGTCGAGAGTGGTTTCATTCATACCATTCTGTTTTAGGTTTTGTATGCTTGGGTGATGACAGGTCTCTTGAGATTGTCAACATTGGTGATGCTAAGCTACAATTTCCTTTTGGCAGCAATTTTGTTATGCATGATGTACGTCATGTACCGCATTGACATGCAATCTCATGTCTGCGGGACAGCTTGATGACGTAGGATATCATATATCTTTTGGAGACTCTGCATAGAAGATTACTCGTGGCAGGCTTGTGCTTGCGAGAGGTGCCAAGGCTGGCAAAGTTCTTCCGCCTTGGTAAAAAATACCACCTTCTCATAGAGAATATATATAGTGCCTAAATTTCTTTGTCAGAAAAATCATTCCAAGGTACAATTTCTCCATATAAGTATAGCTGACTTCGGATATCCCCAATTTATGACTAGTAAAGACTATTGGATGGTACCACTTCTCCTCCCAAATTTGGGCTAAATAATAGCTAATACTATGAATTATTACTGCTAAAAATATATAAAAGACTCAATCTCTTCTGGGTGATCTTAGGATTAGTGCTTTTGCTAGTTTCTGCTTCACATTCTCAAAACATACCTAATAAGCTTCACTCCAATTAAACAGATAGTTAAAAGATAACATGTTCATCAATGGCAATGTTCTTTTTGCTAATGCATTGATAAATCTCTGATAATATTTCATTGATGATAGAAAGTTGTGTATCTCTTTTGGAGTGTGTGGTAGACCCATAGCGAGTATAACCTTTATCTTTTCCGAGTTGGTTGCAATACCATCCGAGCTAACCACATGACCTAGTAAGAACCCATAGGGCATCATAAAGACGCACTTTTGTGGATTAAGAGCAATGAAAAACTGTATGCAATGCTCAAAACACATTCTTAAAATAATTAGTTGTCTTTTCCTTGTGGCGGTTTCCCCAAAATGATCAATGATGACTTTTAACTCCTTTGGGGAGATGTCACCAAAAGTCTTATAAGCTATACATTGCCAAGAACCTGGCGAATTGCATAACCCAAAGACCATCACATGATATGCAAACGTACCAAAGAGAGTGATAAATGTCATTTTCAACTTATCTTCCTCCATAATAGCCATTTGGTTGTATATCGCATAAGTAAACCAATCCGTAAATGAATAGATTTTCCTCTCACTAATTGATCTAAGATCTGATCAATGAATGGTAATGAATTGTAATCCTTAACCATCTACCTATTAATCTCTTTGAAATCTACTCATAGAAAAATCTGATTATTCTTCTTTTTCTTAATAACAAACTGCTGAATACCACTCTGCGTGTTGTATCAAAAATATCATGCCAACTTTTTGTAATTTTGTCAGAGTATTCTCTTGAGCAGTTGGCCTTTTCCGTTACGACTTGGCTTTTTTCGTTATGACCTGGGATGCTATATGGGATTTGATGCTCTGATTATGGATCTTGGCTATTACTTGGATGCACTTACAAGTATTAAGCAGTGAACTGCTCCCTTGTTTTGGCAATTGCCTATTTAGCTGTGATTGCTTATTTGCATTTGATATGCGGGATACTTACTGGTTAGTGGACTTGGACAGTGCTTGGGATTTACAATTATGGCCGTCCTGCTTCTCTATTGTATGGCATCTATGCTATTTGGGCTGCTATTGCCTGTGTATGTCAAGGAGTAGTTGATATTTATGGCCACCCATGTATGCACATGGTCTCCTACTATGTATTTTACAGAGCCTCTTACCTGGATGCTTTTACACATATATTTGGGCTTTTATTTGGAGCTTGATTCTTGCAAGTTTATTTGCCACCTGTCATTCTTGAACGGAAATGTATGTCAGTACATGGTATGAGACATTGCAAAGTTATGTATACTGGAGCCCCGAGAGGAACACCAAGGAAAAGGGAATTCTCTTGTAAGAAAATCTATCTTGTAACATCAACAAGCTTGTTTATCATGTTTCATATGATCACAATGAAGAAAAGAACACCAGGCACAACAAATCTTCATGCAGCATCATGTAAATCTCCCACGGTTTTTAATAGAATCAACCATATTCTTCAACATCTTCACAAAATCCATCAATAGAACAAAGAAAGCAAAGAATTACACCATCTTTGAATGGAAATACATCACATATTATTCATCTTCAATATCTTCATAGTCTTCTCTCTCAATTTCTCATATACAATCACTCTGTTTGAGTAGAATTGGCTATCTCTGACTCTCTCTCTCTCACTCCATCAATACTACACCATATCCTCACTACAATCTCTCAAAAATCACTCTCAATAATCACTCTTAGGTCGTGGATACCCCTCCCAAGAGGTATGTCTGATATGAAGGGTCACCAGAGCCACTACAGTGTCTCTTCACAGCTCACTACTGTCACTTCACTCTAGTCTTCACTTGAGTCTTCAGCAGCTACTTCTTCCACTTCTTTCAGCTCTTTTGCACTTGTATTCACCTCTTTCCAAGGCTAGAAAACTTTCCCAAAGTCACACATACATTCCACAGAACACTTACAGAAGCATACAGAACAGTCTACAGAACAGTACCAGAACAGAGACAGTACAGAACAGAACAGAAGCAGAAGCTCTACAGAAGACCTACAGAAGGTTACAGAAGGTTATCAAAACTTCATAACTCATTCTCAAATCATTCCAAACTCTCACAAACCATTCAATAAACTTTCACAATATCTCATTCTTCATCAATCAATACTCCATCCCTCCTTACAGAAGACAATCAGAACAAAACAGACCAAAACAGAACAAAACAGAAGGTATACAGAACCATTCAGAACCTATCAGAACATCACAGAACCATCAACAAACATCATGAACTTCCAAAACACAATCAATATCATCCAAAACACTCTCAAACCACTTCCAAATCAACCAATCATCCCATAAAATCAACCATTCAGCTCTCAAAAACAACAAAAATCAGCCAAAAAACAAGTCATTTCAACACTCAACATATCCCCACACTTAATAAGGAAGCGTCCTCGCGACCCAGGAAAAAAAAAGGGAATACAAGTTCATTGAAAAGCTTCACTTTGATCTTCAATATCTTTGCAAAAAGAATCCATCCACCACGACCCCAACTTATAATCTGTTTCTGATATAAAAATACAAAGAAAGGAAAACCCTTTATACATTAACACCTCTTATCAAACTAAAAATCACAACAAATTTGTAAAGGATATAAAAGTTTTCTTCTTCTTCTTCAGCATCAGCTTCAACTCTCCAACCACGACCCCATCTCTACAAATCTCCAAAACGTAGCTCATACACAAAATCCAATAGGAAACCACCACGTTCGTTTGACATACATGAACTCACAACACAAACACTAATACACAACACAACCATCTGAATGACTTCTTCAAAAAGAGAGTTTTTCATTAAAAAGCTTCCACCATACATTGGAAAGGCATCAATGAAGATGATCCCTTTTAAAATATTGATGTTGTCGGAATCGATCCATAGATAAGGATTCATCTACAAAGTTTTTAGGAGGATTTTGAAAAAATTGGAGACAACACATCCTTTCCAACAGGACCAAGTATCTGCTAGGCAAACAGAGGGCATGAAAATACAGTATCTCCAACTGTTGGGAATCAATGCTAACATTGACATTCATGCACAACTTTGGAATAGGCTTTGAATCAGTATGAGAGTGCCTATGCATATACGCCAGGTACCAAGCAAAGTGAGCAATTAATCTCACTGAGGGATCTGCAGACTGTGAATACTATTGGGCAAAATGAACATAGTTTTGATAAGCTTGTCTTGAAGCTGTCCATTCCCCTGGAATTACTGGCCAATTAATCTGCGGTCCTGTAAGGCAATCATCCGAACTCCATCCCCTTCTTCTGGAAATCTGATTATCAAAACCGTCACAGTCACTAACCAACTGAGGTGGTTGAGATATGGAAGTGTTAGGAGAGGGTAATGGAATAAGGGAAAGTGGATGTAGGGAAGGATAGGAAAAATCATAAAAGGAAGAAAAGGTTAAAGAAGGAGTGGCAGAAATTTGGAAGGAATCACTAAGGAACGGTGTTAACTGATAAATAGGAAATGTAGAAGGAACATTAATGGAGGGAGAAGGACAGGGTGGAGAAGGCGAAAATACCCTATCCTCAATAAAGGAACAGTAAGTGAAAATAGGAATTTGAGGGAAATTGGAAGGTTGGAAAAGAAGTGGTAAAATTACTGTGGAATTAGTTTGACAAAGGGAAAGATATATAGCATAGCGGTGAGCCAATTGTTGGTAATAGAGGAGGGTAGGAACAGTAGGTCCTAAGAGAGATCGTCTATGATAGGCATCAAAGAAGGTAGCATCAAATGGATTATGTTTTGAAAGATATGTTAAGAGATCCATCCTCAGTTGGTTAGTACTCTGGACAAAGGTAGGAGCTGTGTTTTGTCTTTGATTTAGGACCACCGAATCAATCATGGGATGCCACGAATTATCCTGACAATCAGCTACTTTGGAGGAATAACTTTGGAACATATCAGCTATGCGCAACTCCAAATGATTGACATATAGAACAGCCTGTAAGACCACATCCCCCACATACCATGCCATATCTACCTCATCGGGAATCAACAAATCTCCTCGGAGATACATGTATGACATCAACATGGTGTCTGGCGTGACAAAATCTTCAAAGAGCATTCTAACTACCTCTGTCAACAACTCAGCAGACCAAGCCCCACTCCAGCCATCCTCTGGAAAAGATAAATCCATCGTGGAAAGCTTCATATAGAAGACCAACTTCTGTAAGTGGTAGTGGACAAAGAAAGAATGGTCTGGTAAGACACAGTCCTGAAATTGTTCAAAGGTAGACCATAACAAGTCCATTCTGGACTGCAATCTTTCCACTTTGTCTTGGAATAGAGGGCACAAAGTAGCCTGTCTCTGTAAGGCAGCCAAGTCCTGCTGTGAAAGAGAAGGAATTAATGAAACAGGAGGGCTTGGAGGAACAGAGCGGGACTTTGCAAGCTGATCTTGCAACTGCTGGATTTGGGAGGCTTGGTTGGCCACTGTGTCATTAGCCATCTGTAAAGCTGAAAGCTTGTCATCTAAGAGAACCTGGAATTCTTTCGCTTCGCTGGACATCCTCTCCTTCTCGTCTGAAAGGCTAGTAACCTGTGACTGAGCCTCGAATAACTGGGTCTTTAATGAAGAAATCTCATCACTTTGGGTGGCAACCAGTTGGGTTTGTTGTTCCATTTGCTTAAATAGATTTGCTAGGGTATCCTTAGCAGAAGCTAACTCAGATGTTGCCTTATGCAACTGGTCTTTGGACTGCATGAGCTCCTCATAGAAAGATGCGTACAGCTGTTGAACACAGGCTGTCACTGACAACTCAATGGAACTTTGAATATCCTTGCAGAGGAAAGGAATGGCATCTCCTGAGACGAGACTGTTCAGGGAGGGAACTGAGATCTCCAAGGATCCTTCTCTATGTGCGCGGAACAGATTATTGCAAGTGAGATACCCAGGGAGTTCACTGCCAGAAGTAGCAGGGAGAGACACTGAGGGAAGTACAGCAGGGGCTTTGTCCGCTACCCTCTTCAAGCGTTTGCGCTGTATGACCAGGGGAGGCGGAGAATCATCATCCTCAATGTCAATAGGTGCTGACTCTTCTGAAGGTGGAGGAGGAGGTACTGGATCTGATGGAGGAGGTGGAGGTACAGTCTTCTGTAAACCCGAATAGGTCAAGAAGGCAGACAAATATGATCCGTATGTAACGTTGGTAACATTACCCCTCGTGACTTTAACAAAATGCTGATCCATTTTAGTAAGGAGGTATGTGCTCCAATCAATAGCAACTCCTTTCAGCACCATCCTGGAAGCTGTGAAAAGCTCTTTGGACAAATAGTGGGATGGCGTTTTGGCAGGCATGAACCTGTCTTGAAGGAACTGACACATCGTCTTCCATACAGGATCAGTAATCATAGAAAAAGAAACTCCTGAAGAGTTTATCACCTTCTTAACATCAAGGACTTCCCTTGTCTGCTTTTGCAACAGCTTGAGAATCTCTTCATTAGAGAAGAGCTGACGAGTGGTCACAAAAGGTTCTCCTTTGAAGGGTAAAGACAGAGCCTTCCCTAAGCCTCGAGATGTCAATGTCATAGACATTCCTTGGACTACGCCTGTCTTCTTGCTGTAAGAGGCCAGTAACTCATCACATACGGACGGATCCTCTGGAAGTAATGGAAAAGGAGTGGCCACAAAAGCAGCAAGTCCCGCCTTCGTGAGGGGCTCAAAAGTAAGTAGGGACGAGTAATCCCTACTAACTAATGGGACGTACTGGATAGGGGGAGGAGCATGAGAAGGCGCCATTCAGATGGTTACACACACACCACAAACACAGACAATCAAAGAGAATGCCTGCAAAGCAACAGACAAAAACCAAGGATAAGAGAATTACCAATCAAAACGTGACACGACCTACTAACCCCAAGCAAACCACATTCTAGAAAAAAATTGACATGACCTTGAGACAAATGCGACCGAAAGCTTCATGCGATGCATCAGACAAACACCCTAAACCCCGTATCAGGCAATAAAAGAAAAAAAACTGCATACCGTACCCGTAACCGTAACAAAAACAGGAAACCAAAACAATACCACATCCGACACATATCAATACGACATCTGTGATAGAACCAAGACTGGACCATGGAAAATAACGCTAAGAACTGCGCAAACCCATCCCACGAAACGCTTCAGTAAAAAAGGAATTAAGTGCAGTGAGGGGGGAATTCATTTAATGAAGGGTTGATTTTAATAAATTATTAAGAATGGGTGAATTTTTATTAGGTGATAAACCTTAACAAGAAAACGACGGTTCCTTATTATAAATTTAATTACCAATTATTAGGTTAAACGGTGCAGTTATGCGATTCCCGGACTTCGATTCCCGACTGGGTCTCTAAATGCAATTTATTGATTATAATTTAAGGTGATGTGGAGCGCTTTTTTGCCAGCGCGTGCTCATGTGACGGCTGGTTGATTTTAATTAAAATTTAAAGTGCCTCTTTAGCGCACGTAGCGCGTGCTAAGTGAACGGCTGGTTCATTTTAATTTAAAAAAATGTGTATTTAGCGCGAATGCGCGTGGAAACGGTGGGTGAATTAAAGGGTTCATTTTAACAATTAAGTTGTGATTAAGGGGGAAAATAAATAAATAAAGCACATAAAATAAATACCTGGAAGGGGTGTGTATGTAATGCAGGAATGCGCACGGAAGAGGTCCAGTAAAGGAAAAGTAAAGAGCACTGATGAAACAACACTGACAACACCTTAGCAAATGTGTTGATTTGGTTTGTGTTGGTTTTTTATTTTTATTTATTTTTGTATTTTTAGTTGGGATTATTTATATTTGAATAAAGGAAAAATGATGAAGGGAGGTGAGGGGAATTTTTTTAGAATGTTTTTAGAATTTTTTAGAATTTTTTTACAAATTTTTAAATGAATTTTCTACATTTTTTTGCAATTTAGGGGTAAATTTAGGAAATGTGGAATTTTCAAAAATTATAGGGTAGGCAATTCTCAGCAGACAAATTTCCAAAAATTGACAACTGGCAAAAGGAATTTTTAGAAATTTTTTTGAAATTTTTTTATAGAAAAATTAATGTAGTGATTAATTAAGTCACCTAAATCACATTAATCACATAAGTCAGTTAAGCATAAGTCAATTAAGTCTGGTTAGTGGGGGTAAGTCAGGTTAGTCTACCTAAGTCTAGTTAAGTTAGTCAAGGTTGATTAGGTTAGTCTGAGTTAGTTTAGGCTAGGGAATGTAGGTAAGTTAGGTTAGTCTAGGGTGGTTAGTCTAGTCAGGGTTGTTAGGTCAAAGTCTAACCAAGTTTGGTTAGTTAAGGCTGGTTAGTTAGGTCAAAGCTAACTAGGGTAACTAGGTTAGGGGGTTAAAGTAACTAGGGTCAATGGGTGGGGGGGTTAACTGAGTTTGGTTAAGTTAGCGGGAGGGTCAACTAACTGTGGGTAAGTTAGTGGGGGTAGTCAACTAATCATGGTTAAGTTAGTAGGGTGTAAACTAACTAGGGGTTAGGTTAGTGGGTAGGGGTAAACTAACCCTAGGGAGGTTAGTGGGTAGGGAACTAACCTTAGTTAGGTTAGTGGGTAGGGGTAAACTAACCCTAGTTAGGTTAGTGGGTAGGGGTAAACTAACTAGGGGTTAGGTAATGACTAACTAAGGTTAGGTTATTACTAACTCGGGTTAAATGGTGGGGGTTTTATTAACCATGGTGCAGTTAATGGGGGGGTTAATTAACCATACTAGAGTTAATTCTAACTAACTAGAGTTAAGGACTAACCAGGAGGTGGGTTGGAGGTGGAGGTGGTGGGTGGGGGAGGAGGAGGAGGAGGAGGTGTGGCGGTGTGGCCGGCGGCGGAGGTGCGACGAGGGCGGCCGAACGGGCGGCGGCGGTGGCGGCTCCACGGCGCGGCGGCAGAGGGAGAGGGAAGAAGAGGGGAGGAAGAAGAGGAGGGGAGGACGGCAGGAGAGAAGGGAGAGGAAGGAGGAGGTCGGGCAGGCTGGGGAAGGAGGGAGGGCGGTGGACTGGGGGAGGAGGGAGGAGCGGGCGGAGGTCGGCGGGGGGAGAAGGGAGAAGCACGGCGGGGGGGCGGGGGATAGGGAGGAAACGGTGGGGGGCGGGGAGAAGAGGCGGGCGGGGTCGCTGGGGGGAAGGAGTGGGGGGAGGAAGAAGGAGTGGGGGCTGCTGCGGGGGGGCGAAGGGGGGATGGAGTGGGGGGAGGAAGAAGGAGTGGGCGGAGGTCGGCGGGGGGAGAAGGGAGGGCGCAGAGAGGAGGGCGCTGGGAGGAGGAGAAGGAGTGGGGGGAGGAGAAGGAGTGGGGGGAAGAGAAGGAGGAGAGGGAGAAGAAGGGCTGCGGGGGGAGGCAGGACGGGGGAGTGGGGGGAGGAGAAGGAGTGGAGGGAGAAGAAGGGAAAGAAAGGGAGAGAGAACGAGTGGGGGAAGGGCGGTTGGGGGGAAGGGATGGGCAGTTGGGGGGGAAGGGGATGGGCAGTTGGGGGGAGGGGTGGGGGGCCCATGGGGGGGGGCCATGGGGTGGGCAGGTGGGGGGGAAGGGTAGGGAAGGGTAGGGACAGGGGGTGGGCAGGGTGGGGACAAGGGTAGGTACCCCCGTCCCGCGCACATGCGCGGGGCGGGGTAAAAAAATTTGCCGTGACGGGATTGAAATGGCGCGGGGAAGACGGTACGGGTTACGCGGACACGACCGGGGCGCGTGGAGACGCGTAAAATCAAAAAAGGGCGCGTTCACGCGCAAAACGGGCGCGAGAAAAAACGTAAAAATAAAGAAAAATTAATAACTCCCAATCCGGACGTCAAAACGAAATAGCGTAAAAACAAAAAGTAGGCAGGATGACAGGGGGGAAACAAGGAAAATACGGGACGGGGGTTCCGGGAGGGGTAAAGGGCGGTCACGTGCAAAAAACACAAAAAACGAACCAAAAATCCGAATTAAAAATTAATATCAAAAGATCCGTGCATCAGAATGAGGTGCAGAAAAAAGGAAAACTTTGCAGAAAGATGTGCCCGACAATCCTATCACATCAAAACATAATCCCGACTGAGAGAAGATGCGTTCACATGGGAAAAACCCAAAAAATAAACCCAAAAATGGGATCGGAAATTAATATCGAACAAACCATTCACCGGAATGACATGCAATAAGAAGGAAAAATGTCCGCAAGGAGGAGTGGCACAGGGTGATCACATTAAAACGCAGTTCCGGCGGAAATAGGAGGGGTTCACATGTGAAAAACTCCAAAAATACGCCCGAAAACTCATTTAAAAATTAATAAGTAAAAATCCGAAAGTCGAAAAAGGGTGGAGGAAAAAGGAAAAAGGTAGGGGAAGGCACAAGGGACACGGCTGTCAAATCAAATTGGAATTCCGATGCAAATAGGGCAGGTTCACATGGAAAAATGCCAAAAATATGCATGAAAAAGTCGTAAAAAACCGGAAAATTAATAACGGACAAACCATGTATCGAAATGACTCGGAGTAAAAAGGAAAAATGTCAGGGGAAAAGTGGTTGTCAAGGCTATGATGTCAGATCATGGTTCCGTAGCAAGAAAAGTGCGTTCACATGGAAAACCGTCTAAATTGCGTAAAATGCTTCAAAAATTAATAACTCAAAAACCGTGCACCGAAACAAAGGTAGGTCAAAAGGAAAAATGGTCAATTCAAAGGGAGGAACAGGGCTATAAGGTTGGATTGGGACTTTGGTGAACGTAGGGTGCATTCACATGGCAGGACCTCAAAATCAGGGAATGAAGGAAAACTGCAAGGAAATAGCCCCAAGGGTGGGTGGAACATAACCGGGTGGATGGGAAGGGACCCCATTAGGGTAAAAGCAAGTCATGGTATACATGCATGAAGAGGTAAGGCATATGCAAAGGATATGCAATGTAGACGCGCAGGGACGCGTCCCCACACTTAAGACCTTAACGGATAGGGTTAACCGAGCATTAGGGACCTAGGACCACGCCATAGACCATCCACTAACTTCCCCACACTTAAAACATGACCGTCACGAAGAAACAGAAGTTGTAGGGTTAGAAAAACTTGGCCCGTTTCGTCAAGAATCAAGGTTGAGTGTCGATGGCACGTCCAATGTGGTTGTCGGCGCTGAAGGGACCAAGGCATCTTTACAGCGCGCGTTCGTCATGGCAGGGACCACGCGGCAGCACCCAGGGAGGTAGCTGATGGAAGGAATCACAGGAAATTCGTCGATGATGAGGGATACTACACTCAACTCACAGTCACTCAATTGGAATGAAAGATCAGTCACTCGCCCCATGACTGATATCACTTGAGGAAGAATGATTGAAACCCATATCTCATACCCGGTTGAGGAATCAACAAGGGGGGAATGGTGCAGAAGGAGTATGCCAGGGTGCACAGTTGATGGTGCATTAGTGCATCCAACCCGTCTGGCATAAGTGCAAGGAGAAAGGCAAGGGAGCCTTACAGTACAGTGTACAGAACAGGGTGATGTGTTTTGTGTTGACGGTAAAGACCCATCCCGTGGGTGCATAGGGAAACGGGAACATACCTGACTCCAAGTGTCGTAACGTCCCTCAATCTCACCTCTCGATAATTGTTTGAAGAAACTCCAGTCACACTCAACCCACCCTCTGTCTCACTCTCTGTGGATAGATACAGGAGGGCAGCCTTTTCCTGAAACCCATTGATGTAATCCTCACAGTCACTTGTGCAAAGGGAGTATGCCTTGTGCGCATTTGATGGTGCAACTGTGCATCCCGCCCTGTGCCGGCATACGGTGCAAGAAGGAAGGCCAGGGAGCGTTATGGTGCCGTGCACAGAAACAAATTGTGCTTTGTGCATTGAGAGGCCCATCCTGTGCGTGCAACACTTCATTCACACTTCTCACCTCTCATTTGATTTGAAGGGAAAAGACTGGTATCTTGACCCACCCTCTGTCTCACTCTCTGTTGATAGATACAGAGGGCAACCCATACGCACTTCCCCATCCGGTTAGGATGAAAGCTCACATCACTCAAGGGGTTGTCGATGAAGATCGCGTCATCAGTTGTTGAAGAGGCGTACCTAGGGAGGTAGCCATCAAATCGAACATTGTGTTGGATAGGAACATGTTGTCTGCTAGAGGACAGATAGTCACTTTGCAAAGAGACCCAGGACACAGCGTACCAAGGGAGGCAGCTTTGGAATTGGATCCTAGGGATATCAATTAATGAATCCACTTTCTGGACTGCTGGGTGTTACCACCTTTTCCACAGCCAGCTTCTCGCCC
Source organism: Lygodium microphyllum (assembly GCF_053477565.2). Taxonomy (NCBI): domain Eukaryota; kingdom Viridiplantae; phylum Streptophyta; class Polypodiopsida; order Schizaeales; family Lygodiaceae; genus Lygodium; species Lygodium microphyllum. The sequence continues at coordinate 160,516,859 of NC_141139.1, read as the reverse complement.
AAGGGTGTTTATCACCTTTTCTTGGAACGAGGCCTGCTATGACAGGGAATTGCTTCCTTTTCTCTCATAACAGATTTGTTTATTTGTTTTTTTTTCTTTCTTCTTTGGTTTTTTTTTTGTTCTTTTTCTTATTTTCCCCTATTCTCGAGGGTGTTTCCACCTTTTCTCGAAGAATAGGTCGGCATGACAGGGACCTTAGTCCTTTTCTCCCATGACCGATAGGTTTTTTTTTTTATAATTCTTTTTCAATATTGAGCAAGGGAATGGTAGAAAAACCATGTGTCAAGACCAACCTCTATACTGTCGCTGGTGGAAAATAGAGGATAAGAGATCAAGGCTGGAAGGGGGGTTTAAGGGGATAGAGGGTTGCATCCACTTCATCAGGAGTGAGTGAAGAACGGCTATCAAAAGTAGCATCATAAGAAGTACAGTGCCGTGCCAACGAGGGAAAGGATCAAGTGTCCATAATTGTCAAGATCCCCAAGGAGGGAAGTACTTCTTCAGGCGATATCCATTGATCAGAAAGGGATCATCAGAGGCATCAACGGTCTGCACTTGGACAGAGCCATTAGGGTTGACTGCAAGTACCTTATAGGGGCCCATCCACCGCTGTTGAAGCTTGCCAGGAAACTTGCCAAAGCGTGAATCATAAGCTAGGACCAAATCACCTTCTTTGAACTCCTTGTGCTTGATGAAGCTGTCATGGTAAGCCTTACGTCGAGCTTGCGTGGCTTCCATGCACTGTAGAGCCATCCGACGAATTTCGTCCAAACATTCCAGGTGCAGGAGACGGCGTTGCTGTGAATCATCATCCCCCAAACGCTCTTTGATAGCCACTCTCAAAGAGGGTAGTTCCAGTTCAACAAGAAAAACTGCTTCTGTACCATACACCAGCTGGAAAGGTGTCTGTCCCGTTGCTGCTTTATGGGAGGTTCTGTACGCCCAGAGGGCCTCTGTAAGTCGATCATCCCAATCACGACGATGTGCAGCAATTGTTCTTGTCAGAATCGAGCAGAGGATGCGATTGGTGACTTCGACTTGGCCGTTGGCTCTAGGGTAATAAGGAGTGGACTTGCGATGGCGGATCTTATACAACTCTGTCAACTCTTCCATGACTTTGTTAAGGAAATGAGTACCTCTATCACTTACCAGCTCTAAGGGACTGCCAAAACGGGTGATGATATTCTCGTACATGAACAGGGCCACGCTGTTACCATCGTCCCGCTTTAGGGCTTTAGCTTCACACCACTTTGTAACATAATCCGTACATACGAGGATGTATCGGTTCTGTTTCCTTCTGGTAGGAGGATCGATTGGACCTACGAAGTCAATGCCCCACTTCTCAAACGGCTTCAACGGAAGGATAGGTTGCAGTGGCATGGCACTTGTCTTCGTGGGTTTCCCCATTCGTTGACAAGCATCACATCTTTTACAGTAATCATAGGCATCCTTATGAATGGTAGGCCACCAATATCCTGCTAGTAGAGCCTTCCTGGCTGTAGCTTCTCCTGCAAAGTGACCTCCACATGGCTCGTCGTGGCAAGCCTTCAGAACAATCCCAATCTCATCTCCTGCAACACATCTTCTGAGCATTTCATCTTTGCCTTTCTTGTACAGTGCACCGCCTAGCAGGGTGTAGGGGGCTGATTCTAGCATGAGCTTCTTCCTTTCCCGACTAGAAATACCAGGAGGGTACTGTTGGGTTGCCAACAGATTGGCAATGTCTGCATACCAGGGAGTGACAGTTTCTACCAAGAATAAGGAAGCATCAGGGAGGTCTGGATCATCTTGCTCTTCGTCTGCAGTTTGTGGGATACGCGACAGATGATCAGCCAGAACATGGGAACGACCAGGCTTAGTAATCACCTCAAAGTCGAACTCCTGGAATAAAAGGAGCCATCTCATCATTCGTCCTTTCACATCTGCTTTGTTCATCAAGAAGGACAGGGCCTCATGATCCACATAAAATTTAAAGTGGGTAGATAGGAGGTAATGGCGAAACTTCTCCAGGGCAAACACCATTGCCAAGCACTCCAGCTCTGTCACTGTATAGTTCCGTTCCCTATCGGTGACTTTTCGGTTTGCATAATAGATCGGTTGATCCAACTTCGAGGAGCCCTTCTGGCAGAGGACAGCACCTAAGCCTTCAATTGATGCATCAGTGTGTACATGGAACTCTTTCGTCCAATCAGGAGGTTGCAGAATGGGTGCTTCTATCAAACACTGCTTCAGAGTGTGGAAGGCTTTGTCACATTCTTCCGTCCAAGTAAACTCTGCATCTTTCCTCAGGAGCTTGTGCAAGGAGGTTGCCTTTGTCGCAAAATGGGCTATGAACCTTCTGTAGTAACCCACATGGCCTAAGAATCCCCTCAACTGTTTGAGGTTGGTGGGTGCTGCCAGAGCTGCGATCTTTTCGATCTTTGCAGGGTCTGTTGATATCCCTTGTGCAGAGACAATGTGGCCCAACATAACTCCAGAAGAAACCCCAAAGATGCATTTGTCGGGGTTGAGGGAAATCCCGTACTCCTGGCATCGGTCAAAGCATTGCTCCAGGTGGTCCCAGTGTTCACTGATCAAACTATAGACACAAAAGTCATCCAAATATACCTCAATAAAGTCGTGCAGATGATTTTGAAATGCGGCCATCATGACTCGTTGGAAAGTAGCAGGGGCATTGCAGAGCCCAAATGGCATCACTCGGTAAGCGTAGGTCCCCCATTCTGTGGTGAAGGTTGTTTTGGATTGGTCTTCTTCTGCGATTTGGACTTGGTTGTATCCGCTGAATCCATCCAGAAGAGAATAAAGCTCATGTCCTGCCACTGTGTCCAACAGTTGGTCTGTGAAAGGGATAGGAAAGTGATCCTTCTTTGTCTTGGAATTAAGCTTTCGGAAATCCACACATATTCGCAATTTGCCATTCTTCTTGGGTACAACCACGATGGGTGAAACCCATTCACTATTTGCCACTGGATAGATGAACTCGGCTTCCAGAAGCTTCAGCAGCTCTGCTTTCACCAATGTGGAATAATTCGGGTTCATTCGCCTCTGTCGTTGCCGTACTGGCTTGGCATCAGGCTCCAAGTCAATATGATGTTGACATATTGTGGGATCAATCCCCTTTAGGTCTTTGTAAGACCATGCAAACACGTCCAAATTTTCTTTCAACAAGTTGTACAAGGTTGACAACTCCTCTTCTGGGAGACTGCTACCCACCTTCAAGTGGCGTTCAGTGCCTTCTGCATCCACAAAGGTTAACTGCCTTTCACCTTCTACTTCACGGATAAAGGTCCCGCGGACTGCTTCTGGGTAGAGATCCGACTCCTTCAAGGGAATGGTATCCTCTTCTGATGTCCCACTAGAACCAATTTCTTCTTTTGGTGGAGACTTAGGTTGCTCTTTAAGATATTGGAATGGGATTAGCGCTGTTTCGGGTTTGGTTTCAAAATTAATTACCTCTTGGCTTGAGGACTCATCTTCTGAAGATGACACATCCAAGAACGTCACATAACAGGGACCTACTGATGCCTGTTGGATTGGTGGGACTGGTGCTTGTTGGCACGGTGCATCATCATCATCTTTCTTTGGCAAGGATGGGTTAGGACGGCAGGAGCCACACTTAAAAGATGGCTTGCTCTTCTTAATCCATTTCAACTGCTTTTCACCTTCTACTTCACGGATAAAGGTCCCGCGGACTGCTTCTGGGTAGAGATCCGACTCCTTCAAGGGAATGGTATCCTCTTCTGATGTCCCACTAGAACCAATTTCTTCTTTTGGTGGAGACTTAGGTTGCTCTTTAAGATATTGGAATGGGATTAGCGCTATTTCGGGTTTGGTTTCAAAATTAATTACCTCTTGGCTTGAGGACTCATCTTCTGAAGATGACACATCCAAGAACGTCACATAACAGGGACCTACTGATGCCTGTTGGATTGGTGGGACTGGTGCTTGTTGGCACGGTGCATCATCATCATCTTTCTTTGGCAAGGATGGGTTAGGACGGCAGGAGCCACACTTAAAAGATGGCTTGCTCTTCTTAATCCATTTCTTATAAAGGTTTTGCGTATGAGAAGATCCATTTACCAGACCAAATGGTACCATCGCCATTCTGTCCCATAGCATGAGCTCATCGGCTTCTGATACTTCTGGAACTTCTTCTTCAAATGTATCCTCTTCAAGTGGAATAGATTCTTCTGGCTCACTTTCATAATCTTCTTCGTCCATATCATATCCATCCTCCTCTGTCTCTGTCTCTGCTTCTGCTTCTGCTTCTGCTTCTGTCTCTGTAGGAGCTCTGTAACAGAAGAACAGATTCTTTGGTTCCTCTCCTGCCTCTGTCTCTGCTTCTGCTTCTGGTCCTGCTGTGACCATGTAACAGGGAGAGCAGTACATCCATGCTTCTATCTCACTGTCAGAAGTGATTTCAGAAGTCATTCCCGGTTCAGGCAGGAAGTATTCACCCATTGATAATGGCTTTGCCTCTTTTGGAAGTCGGCTTACAGTATCCACTGTTAAGGAATGTGCCACTGTTTTCTTGGGAAGGATCTGTTTGACAGCATCTTCGTCTGCTGATGTTCCATCTGTAGCCTCATTAGGGGAATCAGAAGATAATTCCAAGGAGGTGGATCCATGTCCTTTTTGAGAACCATACAGTTTCAGCACCACTTTATTGGGTCCTCTACCCAAGGTCAAAGTTCCTTTGAACCAATCCGTCCTTGCTCGGGCTTCAAAAAGCCATGGTCTGCCCAGTAACAGAGGATAGGATGTACCATAAGAGTTTGGCTTCACCACCAGATAGGTTAGCCAATAATCTTTTCCAGCCACTGTAGTCTTCACATATGGAAGAATGCCCAAAGGCTTGATTCTACTCTGATCCGCCAGTCTGATGAGCCATTGGGTTGGTTGCACACCTTGTAGGCCTAGATCCTTCATCGTCACATCCGTCATAATATTCACTGACGAGCCTCCATCAATTAGTGCATTTGCAATGAAGCAGCCTTCTATCCACGCGCCAGTCTCTGGAGTACCCGGATCTAGGAAAGCATTAGCCACGTCCACTTCTTTTACAGGCTCTAGAGCCTTGTTGGACTTTGTCACTGTTGAGGGAGCAATCCTTAAACCACGTCTTCTTGTCAGTATACTTTTGAACCTTTTCCGGCAACTGGGGGACAACATCAATAATTGTCGGAATGTGAGGTTTGGTTTAAAGGTATCTAGATCTCTGACCAGATCGTATTCCTTAATAGGATCCACTGGCTTCTCTAACCGATTAGGGAATGGAGCAACACCCATTTTCATTTTCCCTCTTTCTTCCAACAGAGGAATTACAGGAGCTTCTTCTGCGATTTGTGGCACTTCCTCCTCTTCTGTCTCCTGGACCTCTGGTCCTGTCTCTGTAACTGTCTCTGTAACTCTCTGTGGCACTGTAGTGCTCTGTACGGCACTGTTAGGCTCTGTGCTGTTCTGTTCTTCTGGTGGAAGATTGAACTTCACTGTTCTGGCAGGAGGGTTATTTTCTTTCTGGATAGGTGGTTCCTTCTGCTTTGCACGCGTGATGGCAGCAACTTCCAATTCCACTAAATTGGAGGTAGGCTCTTGGGCCTTGGACGGACTATTAGTAGCACTGTTTTTCACTGGGGCTGGGCTTGGACAGTCTTTTGCAGTGTGGCCTTCTCCTTTGCATCGACTGCATAAGGGCTTGTAATCCACTGACCTTCGAGGATTTGGACAATTTGGTGAGATGTGGCCCTTTTCTCCGCATCTGTAACACTCCACTTCTGATCTCTGACCACCGCCAGACTGTCTTCCTCTGTAACTTTGAGAAGGAAATCTTCTGGGTCCGAAATTAGGGCCAAACTCTCTAGGCTTGGGTCCAATATCTTGTGTTGTCATTTTGGATTCCAGCAAGTTGAATCTTGCGTCTTCTTCCTTTCTTCTCCTATCATGCATCTCCTTCAGAGAGCAAATGTCCTCTGTATGATTCTTCCGCAAACAGTAGGAACAGAAGGCTCCAGGGATGATTGGTTTTCGTGTACATTTAGTGGCTAAATGGCCTGCTTGATGACACTTACCACACCAAGTATTTGACCGCATGACATCTCTTCCTGCTCCTGCAACATTGGATATGCTCGCGGTATTCACTTTCAACGTCTGTAGTTGTTCTGTAATTACATCCATCAACTCCTTTTTAATGTTTGCAACTGAGTTGGATAAATAATCCTTCAAGCTTTCTCCTCCGGACGTACTGGCAGGAGGGTTTTGAGGAGTCTCTGTAATCACTGCATAAACTGGTTGGGCTGGTACAGAGGGGTCTCTGTTCTGGTTCTGATTCAGAGCTCCTGTTTGAACTGTTGGCTGTTGGCTCCAGTTGGTAGGATTCCACTGTTGCTGTTGATTTGGCATTGAGGAAATTGGTTGGGACCATTGTTGTTGTGGTTGAGCCATCATTTGAGGCATGGATTGTGGCCACTGTGGATTTGGTGCACTGTACTGTGATACTGGGGGCATCTGTTGGTAGGGATAGGGAACAGTCCCTGGGACTGCATTTGGTGGATACATCATTCCTGGCATCAGAGGAGGTAAGACTCCTCTTCCTGTATTCATTGCTAATCTAGCTTCCACTTCATCGTACAGTCTTGCTCCTTCTGTTGCAGCTTGCAGGGTGGCTGGTCTTTGCAGCTCCACAAACTTACGGACTTATGGTTGTAATCCTCTGAGAAACACCCCCTTCTGAATGCCATCATCTAGATTATGGTTAGTCCATCTCTTCAGGATGGATTCCATTCGTGAGACATAAGCTTCTACTCTTTCTCCAGAGGACTGACTTAGGTTCATAAATTCCTCTCTCATCCGCTCTTCAAAACCTTCACGCCTGAATTTAGTGAGGAAGGCCAACTTCAGGTCGTCCCATGTGCCAAAAGTTCCTGCTGCTTGTCTCTCATACCACTGAAACGCCGCGCCCTTGAAAGTGGCGGGGAATATTGCTAACCAATGCTCAGGGGTTCTGGCATTGTTAGCCACACACGCTACCATAAACTCTGCTACATGAAGATCGGGGTCTTCATTGTACTCTCCCTTGAAAACTGGCAATGGGACTACATTTGCTGGCCTGTCATCAATATTTCCAGGACGGATCTGGCTTGGAAGTGGACCTCCGGCAGGAGGAGGAAGGGCTTGATGTGCCATTGGGACTTCTGTAAAGAGTTCCGCAAGGGCATCAAAGGCGGCTTCTGCTGCGAGCTCGCTCTCGGCTCTGATTCTTGCTTTCTCTCTTCTCACGTACCTCTGGACTCGTTCTAACACTTGCCTTTTTATTGCGTCATTCATCAGGGGGTTGATTCCACTATGTTGTTAGTGCTCCACAGAGGGTTAACAGAAGGCTTCAGTCTCTGGAGGACTCTCTTGCCAACATTTCTTCTACTTCTTTCCTCTCAACGTCCCTGAATTCTGCTTTCATGCCACTGCACAGAGGAAGGTATTCGGTTCTGAAGGTGTCAAAATGCATACGTCTGAGCATTGTGGTGGTACCATCATCATAGTAATGCCAGCTTCTGATGGTTTCAATAGTGTATGTTGTGAAAAACACTCTGTCTACCAACTTCCAGTGGGTTGCTAATTGAACAAACAGAAGATTATCAGTACACCAAGCATCCCATGTATCTTGCTGTTGAGCATCCACGAACAAATTCCAACTCTTTTCCTTCTTGTCTTTGTGAACCTCTACAGACCAAGACTCCTGAAGCTTCTTCACAATCTCCCACTTGATGTTGTCTGGAAACTTCTCAATGAATGCCAAATCTTCCATGGATGGTCATTCTCTCTGTTTCTTCTCTTCAGTTTGTTCCCAAACAGTTTGCCACCAAGATGCAAGTTTCTGTTGCTTCAACAGGAAGAGGAAACTGTCCACCACATAGAGCATGCATCATGATGGTGATGTGTTTCCGCCATTGTGGGATGAACTTCTTGTGGAAAGTGGCTTTGATTATGAGAAATTCCAACTCTTCAGTGGAAGAAGGAACTTTACAAACATCCATTGAATTCTTCTCTTCTTGGCAATGCCAATTCCTTCATTTTCAGCCTCTTTTGGTGCTTGTTGATGGCAAGTCTTCCCCGGCTGCACACCAAAAACATGGAGCCCCGAGAGGAACACCAAGGAAAAGGGAATTCTCTTGCAAGAAAATCTATCTTGTAACATCAACAAGCTTGTTTATCATGTTTCATATGATCACAATGAAGAAAAGAACACCAGGCACAACAAATCTTCATGCAGCATCATGTAAATCTCCCACGGTTTTTAATAGAATCAACCATATTCTTCAACAACTTCACAAAATCCATCAATAGAACAAAGAAAGCAAAGAAGTACACCATCTTTGAATGGAAATACATCACATATTATTCATCTTCAATATCTTCATAGTCTTCTCTCTCAATTTCTCATATACAATCACTCTGTTTGAGTAGAATTGGCTATCTCTGACTCTCTCTCTCTCACTCCATCAATACTACACCATATCCTCACTACAATCTCTAAAAAATCACTCTCAATAATCACTCTTAGGTCGTGGATACCCCTCCCAAGAGGTATGTCTGATATGAAGGGTCACCAGAGCCACTACAGTGTCTCTTCACAGCTCACTACTGTCACTTCACTCTAGTCTTCACTTGAGTCTTCAGCAGCTACTTCTTCCACTTCTTTCAGCTCTTTTGCACTTGTATTCACCTCTTTCCAAGGCTAGAAAACTTTCCCAAAGTCACACATACATTCCACAGAACACTTACAGAAGCATACAGAACAGTCTACAGAACAGTACCAGAACAGAGACAGTACAGAACAGAATAGAACAGAAACAGAACAGAAGCAGAAGCTCTACAGAAGACCTACAGAAGGTTATCAAAACTTCATAACTCATTCTCAAATCATTCCAAACTCTCACAAACCATTCAATAAACTTTCACAATATCTCATTCTTCATCAATCAATACTCCATCCCTCCTTACAGAAGACAATCAGAACAAAACAGACCAAAACAGAACAAAATAGAAGGTATACAGAACCATTCAGAACCTATCAGAACATCACAGAACCATCAACAAACATCATGAACTTCCAAAACACAATCAATATCATCCAAAACACTCTCAAACCACTTCCAAATCAACCAATCATCCCATAAAATCAACCATTCAGCTCTCAAAAACAACAAAAATCAGCCAAAAAAACAAGTCATTTCAACACTCAACATATACTCCTATGTTTTGGGGATGCTTATGCATTTATGGCTCTAAGGCATACTTATGCTTTTATGGTTGTGAGCTATAGTGGTTGGATATATCATGATTTTGTATACTAGGCTTGTCCGTGTGGGAGCTTTTGCATCAGTGGTTGATGCCTTTGTGTTCTCCCCTTCTGGTTTGGATGAGTCCCCTTTGCAGTATGCTATGACGACTTCCAGCTCTTCTAGTCATGTAGACATTCCTCTTGATGAGCTTGTTCTCTCTGATGAGAGTTCCCCTGATTCTTTGAGCTCCTTGGATGTATTGGATAGCCCTACTCATGCTATTACAGAGCAGTTGTCCTCTTCTATAGGTTTTATAGGTTCTATTTGCTTTCATTGTGGAAAGATAGGGCATGTGAAGTGTAAATGCTTCAAGTGGATTAGAGAGCAGAAAAGATTGCGTTGCACTAGACATGAGAGCAAAGTCAGTGATACAGTAGGTGAGACCATTGTTGATAGTGGTATGGTGCATATAGCTACCCATGATGATGCAACTGAGCCTAGACTCCTGGCATCGTGTTACCCTGCAGATTACTTGCTTAGTGATATGGCCTATACCTTTGATTTGCTTTTAGACAGTATGGCATCTTGTCATGTTACTCTGCATAGAGCTTGGTTCTCTTCTTACAGGGAGGTTGATGGATGTGTTTCTTTGGGCCTTGAGTAGGATTGTCATGTTATTGGTACAGGGGATATACTCTTGGCTTTGCCAAATGGGTCTTCTCTTATGCTCCGTGATATCTTGCATATATCTACGCTCAGTAAGAGATTGATCTGTATCAGTCAGTTGCATGGTGCAAGATATTATGTCTCTCTTGGGGATACTTCATGGAAAAGCCATCGCGGTTGCTTGGTATTGGCCAGAGGTGCTAGATATGGCAGTGACTATGTAGTGCATGTCTCTCATGTGGGAGATTCTATGGTTGCAGTTACGCAGATACCACATGCATTGTTATGGCATTGTCGCCATGTACGACACACTGAGATGGATTCTTTATGTGATATGGGCTTATTGCCTATTCTTCCCCATGCTAGTTGCCCTCATTGTACTCACGGTCCGTGCAGAGCCTCTTTGGCTTATGGCGATCATGTGAGGCATGCTCCTCTAGATCTAGTCCATGTTGCAGTATATGGACCTATGCCTTCCTAGTCACTTGGTGGAGCGTCATATTTTGTGACCTTCATGCTGTCAAGATTGTAGGAGAGAAGGAAAGAGTCTCACTTGTAGCTTTCTTGCTTGCACAATGGGGGAATACACACAAGGGTGGAGGCTGAAAACAGTTTTCCTCTTCTTAGTTGTGTAAGCCAAAAGAACTCTCATATAAAGAAATAGAAGAACCCTATATATGGGTCTCAAACCAAACTCAACTAACTAAGGTGGCATACTAACTGAGCCACGAACTAGAGTAGATAAGGATAGCTGTCATGTAGCTATTATTCATGGGCGGTGTACCAACCGCATCTGCAACTGACACGTCGGTGACATAAATGCACAACGGTCACCCTAGCATATCACGAGTGGAGCTCGATATCTCAACACTCCCCCTCGAGCTCAATCCCAATTCCTGCACACCAAGCAGGTCTCTGAACTTGCGCAGCTTTTCTGCGCCCAATGCCTTCGTGAATATGTCAGCTACCTGATCCTCTGTGCTGACATAAACTAGATCAATAAGACCTAGTAAAACCCTCTCCTGCACATAGTGATAATGTACCTCAATGTGCTTTGTTCTAGCATGATAGACTGGGTTATTTGCCAAGTGTATACTACTCATGTTGTCACAATAAATGACAACTGGCCCATCTGTAGGCTGATGCATATCATAAAGTAGCTTATGCAACCAAGCTACCTCACATGCAGCCATTGCTGCACCCCTGTACTCAGCCTCTGTGCTGGAGAAGCCAACTGTAGGCTGTTTCTTGCTGCTCCAAGTGACTGCAGCACTCCCAAAAGAGAACACATATCCACTGGTAGATTGTCTATCAAAAATGCTACCAGTCCAATCAGCATCAGTGTATCCATGCAATTGTATCTGAACCCCAGTCTCATAAAATAGTCCATACTGCAATGTGGACTTCACATACCTAAGTATGCGTCTAACCGCATCCAAATGCGGTTTCCTTAGAGCCTGCATAAACTGACTTACCAATCCAACAGCATAGCTCAAATCTGGCCTAGTAATAATCATATAAATCAAGCTTCCTACTATGCGTCTGTACATAGTAGGGTCTTCCAGAAGCTCACCTGCATCTGCACTCAGCTTCACATTCTGCTCCAAAGGAACTGAAATAGGCTTACAACCTGTCATCCCATATTTGGACAGCATGTCCAATCCATACTGCCTCTGCAAGAGCTGTATCCCACTTGGTGATCTAATCACCTCAATGCCCAAGAAATAACGCAGCTCTCCCAAATCCTTCATCTCAAACTTCTGCTTCAATAGCATTTTCACATGAAGGATATCTTCATCACTGTCACCTGTCATAATCAAATCATCAACATAAATGACAAGTAGCATAATACCTTTCTCTGTTTTTCTCACATAAAGTGAGAATTCTGCCATGGAAATCTGAAAGCCAATAGTGACAAGATATTGTCCTATCTTGTTAGACCATGCTCTAGGTGCTTGCTTCAAGCCATACAAGGCTTTCTTCAACCTGTAAACAAACTCAGGATGAATAGCATGCACATAACCTGGTGGCTGCTCCATATAGACCTCTTCTTGCAAATCACCATGCAAGAAGGCATTCTTTACATCCATCTGATGTAAAGACCATCCCTTTGATGCAGCCATAGCAATGACTGCTCTTACGGTTGCCATCCTTGCAACCGGACTGAATGTTTCTTCATAATCAATGCCATATGTTTGTGCATACCCCTTGACTACTAATCTTGCCTTGTATCTATTCATGGAACCATCTGCATTGTGTTTCACCTTATAAACCCACTTACAGCCAATTGCATTCTTACCTTTAGGCAAAGGTACCAATTTCCATGTAACATTTGCTTTCAAAGAATCCATTTCTTCATCCATGGCTTTCTCCCATTTTTCTTTTCACATGGCTTGCTCAAAAGAAGTGGGTTCTGGTTCCTGTATCACTTTGACCATATATGCATAGTGAATGGCTGTAAATCCATCATATTTCAGCCTATCCACAGGATACCTAGCTCTGGTAGACCTGCGCAAAGTAGATTCACTCCTAGGTGCTCTCAAAACATCCCTGGTCTTCCTTACTCCAGGTGTAACAATAGAAGGAATACCCAACTCATCATCAATGCTCTGTTCTGAGCCACTGGATTCACCATCCACATAAGAGTGACCTGCATTCACATCAAATATGGGCTGATCTACCTTCTCTTTTCCTTTTCGTGATACCTACATACCACTATCTACATTGCTTTGAGAAGATTCTCATGATATCAATCTGCCTGTCCATGGCAAAGAATGTGAACCATGCTAGAGGATGCTCCAGGTCCACTAATATTTTGTGACTGCTGCTGTGAATTCTGTGCAGCATTACCACTTTGTGTATCTACATCATCAATTACATTTACTGGTTTATACCAGCTACTCATCTCATAAAAAACATCTCTGCTCACTGTAAACTTATGAGTAGAAGGGTTATAGCATCTATATCCTTTCTGCTGTAGAGAGTAACCAATAAAGATGCACTTCTCAGCTTTTGGATCCAACTTGGATCTCAACTCATCTGGCACATGTACATAGGCAATGCAACCAAAAATCTTCAAATGAGAAATATCTGGTTTCCTACCAGTATACCTCTCCTCTAGAGTCATGCCATGTATTGCTGCAGTGGGAGTCCTGTCAGCCCAATAAAAATCTGGCAAGTCTTTTTCATTGAGCATGGCAGGAGATACCTCTCCAATATGCCTGTTTTTCCTTTCTGCAATTCCATTTTGTTGTGGGGTATGACTGCATGAATATTGCTGCTTTATGCCATGCTCCTGCAGGAACCTTGCAAACTCATTTGAGAGGTACTCTCCCCCTCCATCTGACCTTAGGCATTTTATTTGCAGGCCTGTTTCTTTTTCAACCATAGCTTTAAGAGTTTTGAAATGCCCAAAAGCTTCACTTTTCTTTTTCATAAAATACACCCAAACTTTTCTGCTATAGTCATCAATAAAAGTGACAAAATAATGACAGCCTCCAAGAGATGTAGCTTTAGTAGTCCACACATCAGAGTGGATTAATTCCAATGGCTTCTCACTCTCTTGAACATGTCTAGGAAATGGTTTCCTTGCCTGTTTTCCAAATTGACAGGCTTCACATACCTTATGCATTTCTGCAACCTTGAATTTTGGCAATCCTGCAACAATATTTTGGGCTCGCATTGATTTAAGTCACTGTACATTAACATGACCAATGCGTTTATGCCAGATATAAATATCTGCAACTACATCGGTCCCATGTGCAAACATTGCTGCTCTCAATTCAGACATGTCTGCATCCAACGTAAACATTCTGCCCTTCTTCTTTCCTTTTGCTATCAAGCGACCTTTATTTTTCATATCCTCAACAAAGCATCCATGAGGATTAAATCTAACCTGCAAGCCTTGCTCAACCATTTGACCAACAGAAACCAGATTCTTGGTGATATTCGGGACATGAAATACATCAGACATGTATTTCTTTTTCCCATCCTGCATAGACAAAGGAATTTTTCCAATCTGCACAATAGGATGTGTAGTATCATCACCAGTCTCCACAAATCCTAGTTTTTCCATTTTCCTTGCATCCTCCATCCATTCTGCATGACCTGTCATGTGGTTTGATGCACTTGAGTCAACATACCATACATCATTGCTTTCTTCTGCACTTGTCACAGAATTGTTCATGTGCTGCACCATAAACAAATGCTCATTTCTGTCATCACCCTGTCTACTAGAAGATGCATAATTCCCTTGTTGCAGTTTTCCATTCATGATGTCATTCTGCTTTTTATAGCAGTCTTTAGCCATATGACCCATTTTACCACAGTAGTAGCATTCAACATTACTGTTTGCATTTTGGCCTCTTTGCCATCCACCACGATCTCTTTGGCTCCCCCTGCCTCTAGAGTTACCACGTCCTCCTCCATAAGACTGGTTTTCTTGAGTTTGCTGCATATTCTGATTTCTACCACGGCCTCCAAATCGGCCTCCTCTACCTCTGCCTCTACCTCTTCCAGCATTTGAGTAGGAGACAGCTTCTTTTGAAGTTCCTCCTAAAGAGGATGCACCACCATTTCTCTGCTCCTCAGAAATTAGAGAGCAATTAACTCCTCAAAATCAGAAAATCTTTCACGAACGGAAATGGATGTTCGGAACTGTGCATAATCCTTTCCTAGACCATTCAAGGTCACGGAAACTAAATCATCATCTTCCACTGGCGACTCAATGGAAGCAAGTGCATCTGCAAACTTCTTCACCTTCATGTGGTAGTCATTGATGCTCATACTTTCTCTTTGCACATTATGCAACTCTTGCTTGAGCTACATTTTCCTGGCTTACGTATTTGTGCTATACATTTTTGACAAAGTATCCCATGCCTCCTTTGGCGTACTTGCATCCTGAATATGCACAATCATAGAGTCTGAAATACTGATAGACAGCCAGTACATAACTTTCTTGGCTCTCTCATGCCATGCTTTGAATGCCTGTATTTGCTGTTGATTGGGAACATCAGGAAGAACTGGTTCTTCTTCATTTCCTGCAACAAATTCCCAATATCCTTTTCCCATAAGGAAATTCATCATTCTAAACTTCCATGCTTGGAAGTTGTTCTTGTCAAGCTTTTCAGTTACAATCTGTGAAAGAGAATCAGATGCCATTACAGAATACTGCAGAAAATTCTTTCACTGCAGAGAACACAGCTTCAGCCTCACAAGGGCAAATCTGCAAAACTGTAGAACAGTGGTTGCACAGCATAAAACTGGGCCTTTTCCTGAGTGCGTGCAGAAAACTTCCGCCTCCAAAACAGGCCTCGAAATGGCCTCAAGCATAAACTGCCCTCTTGCTTCACCGCGAAGGGCATCTCAACCTGAGACAATGCACTCTTGCAATTTCCAGCTGTGCTACCTGCAGAGATCTGCTCCCAAAATAGAAGAATGAAAGCAACACTGCTCCTCTTACCAGAACACCGCGAGCTTGGCTTGCTTTCTTGAGCTCCTTACCATGAACAAGGCTCTGATACCATGTCAAGATTGTAGGAGAGAAGGAAGGAGTCTCACTTGTAGCTTTCTTGCTTGCACAATGGGGGAATACACAGAAGGGTGGAGGCTGAAAACAATTTTCCTCTTCTTAGTTGTGTAAGCCAAAAGAACTTTCATACAAAGAAATAGAAGAACCCTATATATGGGTCTCAAACCAAACTCAACTAACTAAGGTGGCATACTAACTGAGCCACGAACTAGAGTAGATAAGGATAGCTGTCATGTAGCTATTTTTCATGGGCGGTGTACCAACCGCATCTGCAACTGACACGTCGGTGACATAAATGCACAACGGTCACCCTGGCATATCACGAGTGGAGCTCGATATCTCAACACATGGATCATGGTGCCCACTGTGTTTGGGCTTACCCTTTGGTACAGATTGAGGATGCCACAGCTATGCTTGAAAAGTTTATGGATTTTGCTAGTTGCAGGCTGCCTAGGTGCTTGCAGATGGATTATGAGAGCTATGCTACTCTCTCAACTTATGGATCTCTTGTCAGCAGTATGGCATTGATTTCTTATGCCCCCGGTATTATGGCATTGCTCATGGCATGTGCCTGACCTTACAGGCGAAGGTTGCTGCTATGCTTACCACAACTGGATTGTCTTATGGATTTTGGACTGAGGCCCTTATGATAGTAGTCTACTTGGTTAACAGGACGTCATACTTGACTTTGGAAGGTATTACACCACATGAGGCATGGAGTGGTATGAGACCCTCCTATGATCACTTGAGGATATTTGGCTGCCAGGCCACTGTCAGTATGCCACGTGAGCCTATGTCATGCAGATGTCTTCTCCTTGGTTATGGAGATGGTGACTTTACGGCTTACAGGTTTTGGGATTTGAATGCTCAGCAGGTTTTACGCAGCCATTATGCTGTCTTTTATGAGACGTAGATACCTCTCAGGCCTCTTGATGCGTGTTCAGTGCGCTTTATGGCTAATTCTATAGCCGTATGTCAGTCTTCCGCTTCGGTGAGGCTGCATACTGACTTGAGACCCCGTCTCACTTGTGTGCGGGATGCTAGCCCTCTTTTAGTAATTGACTCTGGAGAGTTTGGATGCTCTCCATTGTCTTGTATGCGCCACGCTAATGCTATGTGCTACGCTGATGATGATGATGTACACCCTTGCACTCATGAGTTGTGTTGGATTGCTCCGTTGTATAGAGCTACGGGATCACTTGCCTCCTGGATGTCTTGGACTCAGAGATTCCTGACACTTATTGCATAGCTCGCTTTCCAATTAGGTGTTGGGTGGGATGTCATGATTCCTCACCCTATCTCTTTTCTTTTGTTTTGTTTTTTCACTCCCTGGCTCATTGGCCTTTTAGTGGGAGGTTGTTTAGATGTTCGTTTCTTCAAACTTCCATGGAGTTTTTTAGGTTCTATCACTTCAATGTCTTCCCATGGCACAAATAGTTTGCAAAGAGGAGGATTCTAGGCATTGTATATAGGAAATAGAGCACCATTCCGAGATTCTTTGATTCAACTTTTTCCCAAGAATCTTAGTATAAATTGTGGTGCATTTTTCACTAGTTATACCACTCCCTACCCGTGTACAGTGACTGCCCATATTCTTTATTCATATATATATGAAAGTGCAATAACGCTATCATAACATTGTTGACAACACCTACATTGTATGTGATCTTCTCTCCCGCATCTCCTGCATGCCTTTCACATACAAATAGTGGTGCCATTTCTTGATGGCATGAAGGATGACTAACATCTCTTGGTCATACACATCTCTTGGTGCCATTTCTTGATGGCATGAAGGATGACCAACATCTCTTGGTCATACACATTTATTTGCATCTCCTTTGCATCAAGTTTCTAGCTCTCAAATACAATCACACCATGCTCTTGCAACAAGAGTGCACCAATATCCCAGCCACTAGCATCACAATGAATGGTAAACAACTTAGAGAAGTCAGGGCAAACAAGGATGGGGGCTGAAGTGAGTATGTCCTTTAACTATTTTAGGATATGATCTGCAGTGGCATCCCAAAAGAATACCTCCTTTTTGAAAGGTGCTACAATGGTGACATAGTGCTTAATGAAGCGTCTGTAAAATGAAGAGAGACCAAGGAAACCACGCAAGGAAGTAGTGGTGGAAGGAGTGGGCCGATCTCTAACACATTGCACCTTCTTTGGGTCAGCTTGTATGCCATTTTTACTCACAATGTGCCCCAAATACTCCACAGATGTCTGCATTAAGGTGCATTTACTCTCCTTAGCAAAGAGTCGATGCTCTCTCAATATGTCAAACATCCTTCTGGCATGTGTCAAGTGCTCCTTGGATGACTTGCTGTAAATGAGGATGTCATCAAAGAAAATGAGCACAAACTTGAATGGAAAGGGTTGCAGGACTTTGTTCATGAGGCTTTGAAATGTGGCGGGAGCTTTAATCAACCCAGAAGGCATCACTAGAAAATGATAAAGTCCACGATCGGTCATCCTAAAGGCCATTTTGATCTCATCTCCCTCCCTCATACGAATCTGATGGTAGCCAGAGCACAAGTCAATCTTAGTGAAAAAACATGCCCCTTTCAACTCATCCAGTAAGTCGTCAATCCGTGGGATGGGGTAGCAATTCTTCACCCTGATTTTGTTTAAGTCTTTGTAGTCAATGTATATGCAAAAGAAGCCATCTTTCTTCTTAACTAATAGGACAGGGGATGCATAGGGGAAGAATTCGGTTCAATGAAACCCATCTCTAATAACTCCTTGACTTTCTTTGCAACCTCTTCATGCTCACACTTGGAGAATCTATAAGGGGGCTTGTTTACTGTCTTGGAATGGTGTCAAGTGGGTGGTCCACTTGTCTCTTAGGAGGGAGAGCTATAGGCATCTAAAATAGATCATTGTATTCCTCAAGTAAGGCTTGCAAGGCTGAATCATTAGATTGCAAAGCGTTAGTCGGGGTTGTCCTTATTCAATTGCAAGACAAAGATTTGTGAGCATTTCTTAAACTCCATTTTGAGTTTCTTTGCTGTGATGAGTTGAAAATCAACATGATCTTGAACTCCCTCTAGGTGGATAGGCTGTCCATGCATCATAAACTCCATGTAGAGCTAAGAGAAGTCCATAGCGATTTCCCCAAATATTTCAGTCAATCACAACCCAAGACAATATCAATGGGGCCCATATCTAGGGCAATCAGATCAACCAGTCCCAAATAATTTTCAGCCAAGCATAGCGGAACTGTAGGACATACATGTTTGCTAATTTCTTCTTCTCCATTTGCTACTCAGACCTTCAAGGGGTGGTGTAGTGCCATAGGAGCTCATTTCAATTGATCAATGGTTGATTTATTGAAAAAAGTGTGAGTGCTACTACTATCCACAAGGATGAAGACATGCTTTCCATTGATACTGCCTTAAATGCAAAGAGTGTTGGGGCTTTGGGAACCCGTCCAAGCATCTAAAGAGATCAAGAAAAGGGAAGTGGTAGGTGGTTGAGATGTCAAATCAAGTATCCATGATGGTTCACCACCTAGGTCAAAGGGAAACCCATCCTCCGGATCATAGAACAGCTCGTGATCAACATCCTCCGTGGGCTCAACTTGGTCAATGGGCAGGTCATCCTCTTCATTGTGCCAATCTTCCATGACATACATGCTATGAACTTTGACCTTGGCTATCTTGTACGGGCATTTGGAAGCATGATCCACAATGTATTTATCTCCACACGTAAAGCATATGCCCTTTTCCTTCGATTCCTTCCCAAAAGTGCCCATTTTTCTTTCAACATCAATGGCGAGGTAAGTGGGTACTTTAGGGTTGGTATTGGGCATAGAAGTGCCTCAAAAACCACCTCTGTATGAGGTTGATCGTGAAGGAATGCAGGGTTGTCCAACACCTTGCTAAAAATTTTCATTCTTACGGTAGTTTCTGGAATATCTCTCAACTATTCAATTGCATCAAATAGTGTGGTAGATTCTTGGGCCATGACATCTACCGATAGGTTCGGTTCCAATCCATAGATATACTTGTGCAATTTAGCATCATCGCTAATGCTCTCCACATACATGGTCAAGTTCATGAACTGATTTTTGTATTCACGTACAGTGAGGCTACATTGGTCAAGGTTGTACCACTATCTTGCCAACTGCTCTTTTTCCACAAGAGACACAAAAACTTGGACCGTATGCATTTTAAAATCTTCCCATTCAATGAACTATTGATTTTCTTGATTGATATAGCACCACCATGTGTGGGCAAATCCTTCCAAGTGGAGAGAAGCAAAAAGGATTTTCTGATCATCGATGCGAGGGAAGATGTTGAAGTAGAACTCCAACTTGGATGAGCATTCCTCTAAGTCAAATGGTGAGGGGTGTTCAAAGATGAGAGAGAGAGAGACATGGAAACACCATATCCATGAGCCTTCAGGCTCTCAAAGTCTTTTCTTCATATTCCACACAAACTGAGAAGCACACAATACAATGTAAAGTAACCTAGTCTTAGTGTTGACTAGACTGACTAACTCTAGTCAGGTCACCTACTAACACAAACCCGACTTATTCAATGTAGTCACATGGAGACAACACACACCTAGTTGTCACAGATGTCGGTTACACACCAAGACAAACTGACGGGTGGAGCTTGATTTCTAACACTCCCCCTCAAGCTCAAACCAAAAACTCAAACCATCTGCATCACTCCAAGTAGCTGTCTAAAGTGAATGAACTTATCTTTACCAAGTGATTTGGTAAAGATGTCTGCTACCTGGTCTTCAGTCTTCACATGCTCCAAGTCAATCTGATCTGCTAAAACCATTTCCCTGATGAAATGGTAGTGAACCTCAATGTGTTTCGATCTTGCATGATAAACAGGATTGCTTGCTAACATGACACTGCTCAAATTGTCACAGTACAGCTTGACTTTGCTGTCCAAGTGTACTCCCAAGTCATTCAATAATTTCTGTAACCACATAGCTTCACATGCCGCTAAGGCCGCACCACGATACTCTGCTTCCGTACTAGACAGTGCAACTGTAGGTTGTTTCTTACTCTGCCAGAGCTGATCATGCTACTACCCAATCCAAATGCAAAGCCGCTGGTTGACCTCCTGTCATACGTGCAACCAGCCCAGTCAGCATTAGTATACCCCATCAAGTCAAGGGTTTCCCCATATGCATAAAATAGTCCATGATCTATGGTACTCTTTACATATCTCAGAATTCTCCTGACTGCATCCAAGTGTGGTTTGCGAGGTTTCTGCATGAACTGACTGATCAGCCCCACAGCATAACTCAAGTCAGGTCTAGTGATCGTGAGATAGATCAAGGTGCCTACCATCTATCTGTACATGGTAACATTCTCAATCTCTGTCCCAACATCAATCTGCAGCTTGACATTCTACTCTAAAGGCATATCCATAAGCTTGCAATCAGCCATACCATATTTCTGTAACATGTCCTGAGCATACTGCTTCTGTATAGTAACCATATGCCTTGAGGTGTAGAGACAACCTCAATTCTCAAAAAATATTTCAGCTCTCCTAGGTCCTTGACCTTAAACTCAGCCTATAAACATGTCTTTACTTCAGCAATCCCGCTTTCATCATCTCCTATAATGATCAAGTCATCAACATAGACAACTAGGAATACACAGCCACAATCTGTCTTCTTCACAAACAAACTAGGATCAGCATCCACCAATCGGAAACCATGTTGCTGCAAATAACTGCTGATGCAAGCATTCCATACTCTGGGTGCCTGTTTCAGCCCATATAATGCCTTTTTCAGCCGGCATACATGTGCTGGAAATTCTGGATGTACATAGCCTTCAGGTTGTTCCATGTAAACCTCTTCCTGTAACTCTCCATTGAGAAATGCATTCTTTACGTCCATCCGCCATAGTTTCCAGCCTCTAGCTGCTGCTGCCAAGGCAATCACAGTTCTAACTGTAGCCATCTTTGCTACAGGGCTGAAAGTCTCCTCATAATCAAGACCATACTACTGCGCCTACCCTTTTGCAACCAGCCTGGCCTTATATCTTTGCAATGATCCATCTGATTTACATTTTACCTTATACACCCACTTGCAGCCAATAGGTGTTTTTCCCTCAGGCAACTGTACTGAATCCCATGTGCCATTTTCAGCCAAAGCTGAATATTCCTCATCCATAGCAGCACGCCAATCCTCATTTGCAACTGCCTCATCAAACTTACTTGGTTCTCTAAAACCTGTTACTTTCGTCATATAAGCATAATGACGGGCTGAATATCTAGTGTAAGTGTATCTATCAACAGGTCGTCTGACCCTCTCTGATCTCCTGAGCTGTGGCTCACTGTGAGCTTGCCTCTCATGAGGCGGCACATAACGACTATGCCTAGCACCTGGCGTCATAACAGACGGAATCCCCAATTCACTGTCTAAGCTTTCACTGCTAGATGAATCATAACCTGTAGTGAGTGGACCTGTTACATCTTCAAAAACCTTTTCTTT
This sequence comes from Lygodium microphyllum, assembly GCF_053477565.2. NCBI lineage: Eukaryota > Viridiplantae > Streptophyta > Polypodiopsida > Schizaeales > Lygodiaceae > Lygodium > Lygodium microphyllum. Next base: position 160,494,917 of record NC_141139.1, on the reverse strand, counting down.
TCCCTTATCTGTTCTCCCCCTCACTGACATATCCGTGTTAGTGGATGCACTAGTGTGACTACGCAACCGTCCTGTCCAAGGACTCACTGTCGATGATACATCACCTGTTTGACCACTCATGGAAGTACTCTCTGCAGGAGTATTTTCAACATGACTCGTACTGGGTGAGCCATCACTAGGCACTACAACAGAGTTCCCATACCAGGATGCTAACTCATCAAATACCACATCTAGTACAAATGCACATAGGTACAAGGATGAGGAAAGGCAACATCTCATCCAATGCCCATCAATCTCCTAAGGAAGGCAAAGTGCTCAGTAGTGAGGCTTTTCATGAGCAGATCTGCAGGATTGATGTCAGTGGAGATCTTGACAAGGTCAACAGACCTGACTTCCATGACACCCCGAATAAAGTGATATCTCACTTCAATATGTTTCGTCTTCGCATGGAAGACCGGATCCTTAGCCAACTGAATGGCACTCATAGAATCCGAATGCAGTGTAGGAATAGCATCAATCCCAAGGTCAGAAACAAGATGGCCTAGCCACATAGCCTCCTTGCAAGCCTCAGTGGCTGCAACATACTTGGCCTCAGTGGTAGACAAAGCCGTACACTTTTGCACCCTGGACATCCAAGAAACAGCCCCTCCAACATAAGTGAACACATAGCCAGAAGTGGACTTCCTACTATCTGCATGTCCTGTATAGTCGGAGTCAGTGTAACCCACGACCCCTGTATCCTGACTGCCATAGCATATAGACATATCAGCAGTGCCCTTCAGGTACCTACCTTTCACGACATCCCAATGCTTCTTGCCAGGTGTAGCCATATAACGCGCCACAACACCAACTGCATGTGCAATATCTGGACGAGTGGCTATCATGGCATACATGAGACTGCCCACTGCTGATATATAAGGGATCTTGGCCATCTCGGCCCTCTGCTCATCTATCTGCGGACAATCAGCCTGTGAAACCCTCACATGAGAAGGCAAAGGACAGCCTGCAGGCTTTACGTCCTGTGTGTGGAAGCGCTCAAGGACTTTATGGATGTACTCCTACTGTGAGAGATACAAAAGCCCCTGATGCCTAATCATGCTTAATGTGTATCCCAAGAATATGTGAAGCCTATCCCAGATCCTTCATCTCAAAGCTCTTCTTGAGCTGAGCTTTCAGAGCATCAAGCTCTGCATGAGCTTTCCCTGCTATCAGCATGTCATCAACGTAGAGAACCAAAATCAGTAAACTGCCATCACAAGCTTTCTTCGTGTAAAGACATGGATCCATAGCACTCCTACTATAGCCCTGTGACTCCATAAAGGCATCAAAATTATGATACCATTCCCTAGGTGCCTGCTTTAAGCCATAAAGACTCTTCTTCAATTTGCACACTAGGTGCTCCCTGCCATGTTCTGCAAAGCCCTTAGGCTGCTCCATATAGATCTCGTCATGCAAATCCCCATGCAAGAATGCAGTCTTAACATCCATCTGATAAAGATCCAAGTCAAGTTGCGCGACCAAGGACAAGACCAAGCATAGGGTAGTCATCTTGACGACAGGAGAGAAGACCTCATCAAAGTCAACTCCATGCTCCTGCTTAAAACCCTTAGCTACAAGTCTAGCCTTATAGGCCCGCTTGGGGTGCCCAGCAGTACTTTTTAGCTTATACACCCATTTGCATGGCAAAGCCTTTTTTCCCTTAGGCAAGGCAACAAGATTCCAAGTCATATTTCTATGCAAGGAGTCCATCTTAGACTGCATAGCCCTCTCCCAGGAGTGACTGTCACCCCTGCGCATAGCCTCATCATAGGTGAGAGGCTCTCTTGCATCTATCAACAAGATATACTGCATAGAGGGCTCATAGCGATCAGGTGGACGTCTATCTCTAGTAGACCATCTCACCGCAGGCTCTGCTGCCTGCCCAACTGCCAGTCCAACACCCTGGCCCTGTGTAGGAACTACTGCAGGCTGTACTATTGGCTGTACTGGAGCTCGAGGCTCCTCCTGAAAGATCACTCTGCGGATCTCAACCACCTTCTCAGACTGCTTATGCATTTTGTGTTCATGAAAAACTACATCATGGCTACGTACTATTTTCCACACCTGCAGATCCCATAGGCGATAACCCATCTCTCCTGAATCACCGTAGCCAAGAAAGATGCATTTAATTCTCTTTGGGACTCCTCTTGTCCTTGGGCACATGGCAGAATGCCTCACATCCAAAGACACGGAGATGCGTATAAGAGGGTGGCTTACCAGCCCAAACTTCCTCTACAACCTGGAAATCTAAACCACTAGAAGCCGATCGGTTTATGACATGCAATGCCGTACTAACTGCCTCAACCCAAAAGCTCTATGGTAGGCATGCATGGCTAAGCATAGAGCACACACGCTTCTGAATAGTCCTGTTCATGCGCTCAATCAAACCATTCTGGGATGGGGTGTAAGGGGCAGTCAACTGACGCTTAATACCCCTATCATCACACAATTTCTCAAAAGCACGTGAGACATATTCTCCCCCATTGTCAGTCCTAAGGCATTTCAGCCTATACCCAATTTAGTTCTCAACAAGAGCAAGCCAACGCTGAAAGACTGCCAAGACATCGGACTTGTGCTTTATGGGATAAGCCCACACTTTCCTAGAAAAATCGTCAATGAAGGTAACAAAGTACTTTGCGCCACCCATAGATATACAAGGCATGGGCCCACAAACATCGAAATGCACCAAAGCCAAGGGCTCACTCATGCGTGGCCTACTCGATTTCTTATGCGTAGACCTATTCTGCTTACCATAAAGACAATGATTACACGAGTCAAAACATGCATAGTCTAAAGGCAGAAGATACTGCAAACCAGAAAGCATTTTCATTCCCTTCAAAGACATATGTCCCAAATGGACATGCCAAAGTGATACACGTGGGATAGAACCCACTGACAAAACATGATCAACTGTAGAACCATCCACTACAAGAGGATAGAGGCTGCCAGCCTTGGCACCTCTAGCCAGTACAAGTCTGCTTCTGGTAATCTTCCAGGCAGAGTCTCCAAAACCAATGTGAAACCCTGCATCATCCAGCTGGCTTGCAGACATAAGGCTACGCGTAAGCGCAAGTGCATGATGTACATCCCTGAGCACAAAAGAACTGCCAGTGGAAAATTGCAATTGTATGTCACCACTTCCCACAATAGCTAAAGAGTTGTCATCTCCAAGCCTGACTGACCCTGATACAGTGCGGTAGGAGTGGAACCACTCATGATAAAGTGTCACATGAAAAGACGCGCATGAATCCAAAAGCCAACACTGTGCATATATGCTAGAAGTCTCAGTCAACTGTGAGTTGTCAGATGAACTAGCTGCCAAGATAAACTCATTACCATCAGATGGCTCCTCAGTGTGCGTAACATTGATCTCTTCGATCTTTACACTGGACTTTGCAGGTACAATACTGCGATCAGAAGGCTTTTCTTGCACTTTATCCTTTCCCTTGTCCTTGCGCTTCTCATTGTGCAACTCATGACACTGTGGTCTGATATGGCCATTTTTCCCACAATGATGGCAAGTGACATTAGCGTTGTGCCCACGCGACTTACTACGCGACTTTCCACGAGCTTCTGAGAGTCACGGCCACAACCATTCCCACGGTCATTCCTGTCAATCCTGCCTCTAACTGTCAAAGCGTGAGAAACACGAGAGGCATCCAAGTTCTTCCTGTTGATCTCTTCCTGCAGAAGAGCACTCTTTACATCAGACAATTTCAGCTTAGTGTAGGAGCACACAAGGCAGTACAAAAGACATCCCATGACTCTCCAAGAGTCCCAAGCAAAAAGAGTGGGGTCACCTCATCAGGAAATGTGATACCTTGCGATGTCAGATTCTTCAAGATCACATGGAACTGGCTCAAATGAGCAGACATCCTCGCATTCTCCTTCATGCATAGATCCATGAACTGCTTGAGCCAATACATCTGACTAGCCGGGCTCTTCTTATCATAAAGATTCTTGATCTTTTCCCATAACTGCCATGCGGTCTGTGCCTCATCCACTACAATGTAATGAACCTGCTCAGTCAGAGAGAGTATGATTGTGGACTTATAGTATGCATCCAAGTCAAGCCAGTCATCATTGCTCATACCTGCAAGCTACTACCCGCTCAATTGAAGTGGCTTTACATGGTTCTTCTGCACCAAGACCTGCCAAATCTCGCTCTTCCAATAGCCATAGTTGGTACCATCCAACTTCATGATATTAAATATGGCATTATCAGTCGAAGACGAAGCCATAATGCAAGCTGTAAATGCAGAGACAGTTCAAAAATTGCTTGCTGTTTTCTGCTAACAGCCAAAAAACCACTAAATCCAAGGCAAAATGATTGGAAAACTGACTGAGAAGCTGCTGCCCACCAAGTACGAGGTACAGTACACCATATCATGACATTTCAGCATGAAAAATACGGCTCAGTCCACCAATAAATGCTTACTTTAATAAATTGCAGACCTGCAATAATGAGAGCAAACTGTCCCAAAACTGGATCCAAAGTCAACTAGACAGTGCTAGGTCCAAAGCCGGCATGAAAAGGACAAAGCAAAGCCAAATGACAGTGAAAATACATGAGCTTAACACCTAGACATGTCAATTAGCATCTGCTAGTAAGAGGCACACCCCCAAACAATCTAGGCAAGATGTACCTGCAACTGCCAAAACCTGACATAAATAGGTGTCTGCCCAAAATGAAAGCGGATCCAAAGCAATCCGAAGACCAAGACATACATCAATGCAACATCCAAAGGTCGGAGGGTAATCCCAAAGTCTCAGAAAAACATATGCTCAAAGTCGTAAGCTGCTCCAAGACATGAACTGCTCAAAGTCGGTCATGCATACACTATGCTCCCACTGGCACAAACAGCATACAGGCGAGCTAAAGAGCTCAAACAACCCAAGACAAAGTACCAGTGACAAGTGGCCAAGTCAATGCGTTAGACGCATCCAAGAGAGCATGACATACATGAAGCAACTATCGTAGCAACCACTGAGCAAGACATAATCCCAATGGCAAGATCGCTATCAAGTCAATACATCCAGTAGCAACCCAAAGTCAATATCCCTGTGAGTCGGAAGTGCTCAAAACATCAAAATCGGAGCTCCAAAATATCTGTCAAGCATGGACGAACTAAGAGGCATCAACCAAGGACCAAAGCATGTAATGCATAGAGCTTATCCGTCAAGTACAGACAATAGGCATAAGCGGCCCAAATGCTAGTCAAGTCGACCAAACTACCAATGAAAAACCAATAACAATGGAGCGAATGTGATGCTCAAAATCATTCCAGAATCACGATCATGAGTTCGAAGTCGATCCCCAAAGTGTAATACATCATGGCATAACCCATAGCATACATCCGGTATCGATAGAGAAGCAATACATGTGACAAATGAGCTTCAGCCCGCTCGTGTACAGCAACTCTAAACAGTCCAAAACTATCAATTTCTAGTCCAACAACAATGCCAAATCATGGGAAATCAAATGCATACATTCCCAAGACATTTAGGCATCAAGTAGGCCGCATACGGGCATCAAATAGCACAACCGGAATGGAGTGTAAGCAACAAATGCTAATGCCAATGTTGCTACCTTGTTTTCAGCCTATTATGACAGTTTATGACAGTCCCAAATTTGAAGAAATCTGACCCAAATAATCAAGATCAATGCCCAAAGCTTGAATGACATCAAACATGAAGTCTAATAGCCCTCTTGATCAAGGTAGAGAGCAAGAAGCAACGGCCAAGAGTGGAGCTGAAGTAGACGAGTGCTAACAGCGTGGAAAAATAGCGCAATCTACCTTGTTGGTGTTGAACTTGCTGCTGCTCCACGTGGGCTGAAAGGGGGTAATGGGGGGCTCAAGAAGGGCCTATCAAAGGCCTAGGACAAGCCTCTTTGAGCCTTGATAGGTGTAAGGCACAATATGAGGGGAATAAGCTTCAAGGGTTTGAAGCCATGGCTGCCCTTGCTATTTGCAACCTGTAGACTAAAATAAAACCCTAAAAGAATGATCAAATACCTCATTACCAATGCCTTGAAGGCACCTCAATAGGCCAGGAAGGTGTTCGGGAAGCCGGGGAGTGACGGGAGCTCAGGGAGATTGGATATGGCTGCCGGGATGGAGATCCAATGCAAGAAAGGAGTCGATGCGAAGCTAAGCAAGCACCAAGAAGAGCTCGAGCAATCGGAAGCCAAGCTCTGATACCAATTGAAAGGGATGAGAGGATCGAAAGACCAAGCACAAGCTATGGCGGAGAGCAAGAGCAAGAAAAGAGAGAGAGAGATAAATGGGAACTCCAATAGTCACAATGTGTGACCGGGCCTTCCTTTATTCACTAGTCAGTGAAAGAATAAAGAATAAGTGTGACTGTGATGGGCGCCCGCCACTTGTAGTGTGCAGTGGTGGGTACTATTAGTGTAGTAATACATGGGGTGGCACGACGGAGGCGCCTTTACCCCAACAGTTGCCACAAGGCAATGGAGTCAGCCTTATTGAGGCTGTACGCATCAATGACGCTGAAACCTCTAACCTAAGAGCCGTGACAAGAGGCCAAAAGGCTAAAGAGGTTGATAGAGGTAATGCAAAATCGGTTGAGGGAAACCCTAAGCAAGGGGATAAGGGGACGCAAGTCCAGAATCCTGGCGTGGAAGGGGCACCTCTAAGGCCTGTTGACAAAAAAGTCGATCCTAAGAAAGATGAGAAAGTGCCAAGAAAGAAGGCAAGAGCTAAGAAAGAAGCACCAAAGCCAGTCCCGAGACCAAAAGAAAGAATGGTATGGTGAGAAAAGAGAGCTTTGGCTACCTATCATGATTTTGATTTAGCAAGTTCTCTTTGCGAAGCTAAACCAGATATAAACCTCTTACAGTTGATTAAATTATCTCTAGGGGTATGCAAGGAATTCAAGAAGATCCTGCGTATTGGGTATATTGTAGAACCTTTGGGCATAGCACGAGTAGGGGAAGATTGGTTTGATCATGCTGAGAAGAATTGCCCTAGGGTTCCAGCATACGTGGATGGAATATTAGTAGAGCATGCCATCATAGACACTAGGTCCTCCGTCAATATCATGAGTTCAGAGTTGATGGAGAGGTTGGGTCTAGGCATCCAAAAAGATAGCTCCACCCTTCTTAGAATGGCTGATGATAGTCTAAGACAACCCGAAGGTTGCGTTACCAGAGTCCATGTTACAGTTGCAAGTGTAGAATGCTTCTTAGACCTTAGGGTGATAAGATTTGTAGGACGTCCTAGCTATCGAGTTTTGCTAGGTAGGCCTTGGATCTTACAAACAGACTGTCAAGTCGATATACTCGCCGATCGAGTGGTTCTAGGTAGAGGTGCTAATCGAGTAATAGTCGATGCTTACCCTAAGTCTCCTCAGAGTGAGAGAGCTCCTTTATCCTCAGGAATCTACTATATAGTTGCCCACCGGTTTGCATACCTTCAGACCAGCCTAAAGAGGATCAAGTGGTTGGAGGACCTTAAAGTCATGAAGCTGTTCATTTTTGTGGAGGCTCACGTAAACTCAACTTTACATATTCAAGGTCGGAGGGTTGAGCTGAACTCATATGTATATGAGGAAGTAACCTGTGTAATCCCCTCCGACAGGATTAAAGTGTTGGGGCGCCATGAGAAGAATGGGTTCCAAAGGAAAGGATACCCTAATCTTCCAATGACTTACCGATTCGTGAAGATCCATGACCCGAAACCATACTACTATCCAGTTCCTATAGATAAATGTAATACAACATTATTCTCCCCAAACTAAATGTAAACAGATGCCCTATCATCCCAAGAAATGTTGTATTCCGAAAGGGCTATGTCCATATAAACACAATAAGACTTCTTTTTTATCAATGCCTGTTTATACATGAGAATTGATAAGAAGTTAAGTGGTTAGATTGCTTGGTTGATAGCTGAAATGGAGATGAAATATAAATTGTAATGATTAACGAGTAATAACGTTAAGAAACATTTATTTAGGCACAACCCTAGGTACAGAATCCCAGTTCGCCTCCTACATCAAATCAATGTCTGTTTATGCATGAGAATTGATAAGAAGTTAAGTGGTTAGATTGCGTGGTTGATACTGAAATGGAGATGAAATATAAATTATAATGATTAACGAGTAATAACGTTAAGAAACCTTTATCCAGGCACAACCCCAGGTACAGAATCCCAGTTTGCCTCCTACATCAAGTACTGCTATAATCCAGGAGAAGAAGTTTCTTCTCAAGCAGATCAAGCCGCCCGAATTTGATGGGAGAGGCAGGTCCATCCAAGCAGATGCTGAAATTTGAATTAAATCCATGGAGGATTACTTTGAAGCAGCCGGTACTGCACCTGCCAAAACCAAGCTATGCTCGCCAAGCTGAAGCTCACCGGCGAAGCCAAGCTTTGGTGGAAGCAATGGTGCAAAGATCAAGGGATCGCAGAAGGATCCGTTACCTGGGAGAAGCTGAAGAAAGCCATGCAGGGAAGATACTTATCATTTGCATATCGCACGCAAAAAATGAATGAGTTCTATGAGCTGAAACAGCTGGGACTCACTCTTGACGCATACTACTCTAAATTTGTTTCACTTCTTAAGTATGCGCCACAGATGGACATGACACAGCAGGTGTCAAAATTTTGTGCTGGTTTAAACCCACCAGTGAATACCCGTCTTGAATCGATGCGCCCATCAGATCTTCAGGAACACACTCATTCGAGCTGCCCCTATAATTCATGAGATGCAGGCTAGACCAAGAGTTAACAAAACTTGGTCTTATAATGACCCGAAAAAAGGAGCATTTAGGCCTCAAATGAAGAGAGTTCAAGGAAAGAATCAGGGACAAAGAAAGAAAGCAAGGACTAACAATGTCAACAACTTTGTTCCTACTCAAAGCAATGGTCGAAACCTCCATTGTTTCCACTACAACGAGCCCGAACATTTCAAGAGGCAATTTCCTAAGCTTGGAGGCGGACATCGCCAAGCACCTTTCCAAGGAACTAGCCGTGGTCAGGGAGCCGCTACCCGAGGCAGAGGAAGAACTGCCTGTGTTGCCAATAGCCAAATGTGCGAAGAAGAAGAAGATCTGACCATGGAAGCAGAGTTTGAAAGGGTGACTGTCCATGCCGCTCTTCACAAGAAAGGGCCAAATCATCAGTTCTCGATGATTCTCAGACATCATCGGACTATCAAGGTAAAAGTTTCAAGACCTTGATTGATTGTGGCAGTACACATTCCTTTATCTCACCAGTTTGTGCAAAAAGATTAGGAATTGCCACAGTAGAAGCACCTATCTTGCTTGTGGAATTGGCAAATGGTCGTGAGGTTACTTGTACCAGGAAAACTACTAAGGTGGAATTCTTTATGGGAGGAAAGATGACTTCGGTCAAATTCAGAGTCATAAATTTAGGTATCCATGAGTGTCTACTCGGAATGGATTGGCTAAGCCCACATTCATTGTGGAAAGGCCCAAGTTTCCTTTCAGAACTCTGAAGGGGATTTAGTCACAACTCAAGGTGAGGCTGGAGTGCCAAAAATTCAATTGGCCAAGGCATCTCGGATTATAAAGGGAGTCAGAAAGGGACTTCCTATCTACTTGATTAAGCTCAACAAGTTAGATAAAAAATAGGAGTCTAGTGAAGGACCTTCTTGGCTAAAGGGATACACGGACGTATTTCCTGAGGAATTAATAGAACTCCCGCCTCAAAGAGAAGTGGATCATGAGATCAAGCTAGTACCAAGAGCTGCGCCAATTGCAAAGAGACCTTATAGAATGTCCATCCCGAAAGCAATTGAGCTGAAGGAACAACTCAAGCAACTGCTAGATCAGGGCTACATCCGTCCTAGTAGTTCACCATGGGGAGCTCTAGTACTGTTCCAGAAAAAGAAAGATGGAACACTTCGACTATGTATTGATTACCAAGGGTTGAATCAATCAACTATCAAGAACAAGTACCCTATTCCTAGAATAGATGAGCTTCTTGATCGTCTTCGAGGTGCGAAGATCTTCTCCAAGATTGATCTCAGGTTTGGTTACTATCAGATAAGGATCAAGGAAGAAGATATCCCAAATACGGCCTTCAACACAAGATATGGACACTTTGAGTTCCTAGTTATGTCATTCGGGCTTACGAGTGCGCCTGCCACCTTCAACAGGTTAATGCAGGATATCTTTAGGCCATATCTTGATGACTTCGTACTCGTCTTCTTCGACGACACTTTAGTCTATTCCAAACAGGAGGAAGATCATGAACCCCAACTTCGGACTGTCCTTGAGACAATGAGGTCACACAAGTTGTATGGTAAGATGAAGAAATGTGCATTCTTCAAGCGTCAAATTGAATATCTAGGATTCATTGTATTAGAGGAAGGAATCTCAGTGGACCCAGCCAAGGTCAAAGATGTGCTAGAATGGCCAATACCAACAACTGTCAAAGAAATACACAGTTTTCTTGGATTGACAGGATGGTATAGGGTCTTTATCAAAAACTATGCCTTGATTGCAGCACCTCTGATGGACTTACTGAAAAAGCAAACTTCCATTGCATGGTCAACTCCCAAACAAACTAGCTTCGACAGATTGAAGCAAAGTTTGGTATCAGCACCTATCCTAAAGCTTCCAGACCTCAGTAAGGAGTTCGAGGTAGTAAGTGATGCTAGCGCACTTGCCTTAGGATGTGTGCTCATGCAGGAAAGTCATCCTGTAGCATACTCTTCAAGGAAGCTGAAGAGTCATAAAAAGAATTATGCTACGCATGATCTAGAATTGTTAGCTGTCATCCATGCTTTAAAGCTTTGGAGACACTACCTATTGGGTAACAAGTTTACTCTAGTGACTGATCATAAGAATCTCAAGTGGATCTTTACCTAGAACAAGCTCAACATGAGGCAACGTCGTTGGATTGAAGTGCTGGAGGAGTATGACTTTTAAATCAAGTACCAACCTAGAAAGGAGAATGTAGTTGCCGATTCACTCAGTCACAAGGCATTCCTTAATTCTCTAATCTTGCAAAATCCGTCAACAGCTAGATCTCTAGCTACAAATGTATCTATGCCAAACAATCCAATACTTGAGTTAGCTAGAGAGGAAGCATGCCATGATCCAGCATATCAAAAGATGCTAAGGGAGATCTCTATCAAGGACCAGGATCAAAAGCTACAGGCTAAGTATCATGAATTCTCTGTCAATAGTGGACTTTTCTACTATAGAACGAGGGTATGTATACCGGCGAGCCAGTCACTTAAGCAAAAGATATTGTGGGAAGCTCATGATTCCCCTTTCTCAGGACATCCTGGCTATGCCAAGACCCTCAATGTAGTTAGGAAGAGCTACTATTGGGAGAGGCTTAAAGGTGACGTTCTCAAATATGTCACTAAGTGTTTGTCTTGTCAACGTATCAAAGCCGAACATGTCAAGATGCCAGGGAAGTTACAACCACTTGACATTCCCCAAATGAAATGGGAATTCATCAGTATGGATTTTGTTGTTGGCCTACCCCAAGTTCAAGGAGGATACAACTCCATCATGGTTATGGTTGACATGCTGACTAAGGTTGCACACCTTATTCCAATAAAGACAAACTATAAAGCCTCAGACATTGCAAGATTGTTTATCAAGGAGATATTCAAGCTACATGGGCTACCAAGAAGAATCGTTAGTGATCGTGATTCTCTCTTCACATCACACTTCTGGAGAGCCATCTTTGAAGCCATTGGGACTCAACTCTATTTTAGCACAGCTTACCATCCAACACAATATTAGAGAGTTTGGGAATCTCCCAATTCCCATTTTTTGAATACTAAAAAGGTGGCACATGGATAACATGCCCATAAGTTTCTCAAAACCATATGATGTGACCTATCATTGGAAAGCTCTTGAAAAATGGAATCTATTGAGCTATAGAGCGCTCGATTTGGAGTTATAATGTTCAAGTTATGACAAATCCAAAGATTTGACCACATGTCCCAAACTTATGGAAAATTCCCATATTCCCCAATATAGTGTTATCCCCGAACGGATGGCCAAATAGAGCGAGTCAATCAAGTCATCGAGGATATGCTTAGGGCATACTGTTGTCGTGAATCAAAAGGTGGATTCAATACTTGCCTTTGATTGAATTTGCCTACAATGCTTCTTACCAACAGAGCATTCAGATTACCCCTTTTCAAGCATTGTATGGTCATGACTGTCAAAGTCCCCTAAACTTCTCATATCCAACCTTGAGGGTTGAAGCTTCAAGGTAGATATTGGAAGAGATGGATGACCAAATAAAGTCAATAAGACAGGACATCCAAGCTGCCAAGGATAAACAAAAGGCATATGTGGATTTGAAGCATCAAGATAGAATCTTCCAAGAAGGCGACATGGTCTTCATTCGCGTGGACCAAAAAAAAAGTTCTCTATCCTTAGGAGATTGCAAGAAGCTAAGTCCAAGGTATTGTGGACCATATAAGATTCTCAAATTCCTAGGACCTAATGCCTATAGACTGCAACTCCTTGAGAACCTAAAGGTTCATAATGTATTCCATATCAGCCTACTGAAGAAGTATGTGCCTAATCCTAACCATGTACTCGATGACCAACAAGTTGTAATGCCTAGTCAAGGAGTCCTTGAACTAAGGCATGATAGGATCTTAGATGTTAGGAAGAGACAACTGAGATCTAGAACCTTGAGAGAATGCCTCGTCCAGTGGAAAGATTATCCCGAGGAGGATGCCACTTGGATAGATGAAAGCACTCTCAACCATCAATATTCCCAGTTTGTCTCGAGATGAGGACATCTCGATTCCTCCAAGGGGGAGAGAATATAATAACTCCGATTCCTAAATAAACGCGTTCTTTGCATGAACCTCCTCTTAATAGGAGGTCATGAGGATAATTAATTGAATAATGGCAAAAAAAAATCAGTCAAAAAATCCCTCTCTCCTCCAACCAATTGTTGTGCTGGAGGAGAAGGGAATAGCAAGGCCAACTAAGCTCCTTGTTGGAGCTCGCAAGGGGGTAGAGGCCATGCGTAATGGTGCGTGGAGGGAGGGAGGTACCTCTCCCTCTCCCATATAAACCCCCCTTATGGGGAAGGAGGAAGGGGGGACTACCTAAATCACTACCGTGAAGGAGGAAGCCGTCAGACTGCAGCCGTCACGCTGTTGTTGAGGAAGGGAGAGAGTCGTGAGTAGTCGGCATCGCCGTCGAGGTTGAAAGGAAGAGGAGAATTGCCAGTTGCTGATGCCACTCGTCGGCTCACCCTGCCGCCATTGAACTGCCAGCTGCCGCTGCAAGCCTTAGCCAATTACTCCCCCACCACATGGGATCTTCAGGAAGTTCCCAGAAGCTTTAGAAGCTTCTTAGGAAGCTTCTAAAGCCCCCTAAGGAAGCCCCCTTTCATATTCCATCCCCCCTCCACAGAAATATCCTCTTAAGGGTCTTTTACACCCTTTCCCTCCCACACAAAATCCCCTCTTAAGGTTCTTTTACACCCTTTTCCCCCCTTTTCCTGTGGGTCCTTTAAAGGCCTTTTCAAAGTGGGTTTGATAAACCCCACTCCCCGGGATTTAGACCCCATTCCCGTGGGTTTTCCCCCCCTCCGCAAAAATTCTTCTCCTAAGGTCTTTTTCACCCTTTGCCTCCTTTTCCCAATCCGCTAAAGTCCATTTAGCAACCCTATTCTCATGGAGTCATATCTGAAGCCTTTAAAAAAGCCTCGTCAAGCCCTTTCCCCCCTCTTGGATTTCCTACAATCTCCCAATTAGCTCAAGTGCTAAACCCCTTCCCGTGTAGACAATTTGCACCCCAGAGCTTCTACGAAAGGAAGGAGAAATTAATAAGTTCCATCTCTAAGGTTCGATTCTGAAGGACGGTGGAATCACAAAGGGAGTTTGCCTTCGAAGAAGATCGGCCAACATCGTAAATCTGCGTCCAAGACGAAAAGGCCGAATTCGCGATGGCTCCTAAGAAAGCACAAGGCGTAACCGCTGGAGGATCGTCTCCGAACATCCATGTGGACATTTTACCACAAGCCCAGGTTCTTCTTCCTAAATTTGATTAAACGTCGTAATATTTCAGTTATGCATGGATCATTTGACGAATAAGGATGCATGTTTTATCATTTGAAAATACTTTGGCTAATAGATCACAATTGAGGGATTCGATCATTAGTATTTTTTAGTAAAATGAACAAAATAAAGTGAGCATAAATGCATTTCTAGCAAGTGGTTTTTATGCATTGCAAAGAAATGAAATTAGATTAATTAATGTCTATTTTTACAAAACAGAATTATAATAGTACACTTCAGCATGGAAGGAATAAACCACATATCACATTATTGAACATATTTTCTTCGAAATGATTCGTTATAGAAGGTTCCTAGCAAGGAAATTGCTAGGGCTGCATGAAAAAGATTTAACTCTAGGCAAGTGGCCTAAAAACTTAAATCAACGAAAGAGTGCGTAAGTTCAGGATACGACAAATTCATTCGGAAATGAAAGTAGAAAAAGGCTGCATGTTTTAGCATGAATCTTGTTTGCATGTTATAGGATGATCAATTGGAATTAGGCTATAACTTAACCTATGCTCTGACCTTAAACCAAAAAGTTAGGGTTTGTAAATCATCTTACATGTAGACAATGAATCATGTGGTTACAGAAATGGTAGCGTAATTATCTTCAAGAATAGAAAGGATAAATTGGTTTAAACCTAAACACCTAAAACTGCAAGGTACTCATTTAGCAAGGGTTAATTCAATGCAACATATCCCAAAGAGCTAACTAGGGTTAGCACGTTGAGGACATTTACCTAATCGCTCGTATTGCCAAAGCTGAAACTCCTATACCCTAAAAACTTGCCCACATTCACGAAATGTAGGGACAGTAGGACATACTTGCAAGAAAAGATCTAGGGTTTTTTTACCCTAAGGATCTCTTGCTAAAAAGATGAAACTCAGAACCCTAGGACTGACAATGTTGGCCTAATGCAATCATGAACGGATTGTTATATCTAATCATGATACCGTGATTAGAAGACACTGTTGATGGGTTGAATAGTCCTATAGTTTGATGCGACACTTGTGCAACAAGTTGCAGAGATGCATGATCTTGTGATTTGATCACAAGGGAATGGCCAATTCCTTGGAATGAGATTGGCAAATTTTTACGTAAGTTTATCTTGCAAGAGGATGAAGAATTGTCCTGATATAGTACCTTTCTTGGGTAAAGTGACCAAGAATACGGGGATTAGATATTTGCTTGGAAGCAAAGGGCCAATTAGTAAAATTGAAATAACATATATTACTGCTAATAGCACTTAAGGTTATGGTCAAGCTGGGTTAAAAGGGTACGGCCCTAACCCAAGGATATAGGGTTAACAATCAAACCCTTGGGGATCTTGCCAAGTCGCAATTGATCCCGGATTGAGTGTTGGATGCATTCGGAAAGAAGGATTCGCTCCTTAGCAATTGGCCAAAAATAACGACTAATGGAAATGATTGTGCTTGTAACAGTTTTAAGAGCACTGTTTGGCTTTGTTTGCTCAAAGAATTAAAGGATGAAAAGATATCTAATGCTTCAAGTTGAAGACCTGAAGGGAGAGGCAGTTTCGGTTACCCCCGACTACCTGCCTCTGAGCCTAACCAAGGGGGTTGTTAACCGCGCCAGGAAGGTGGACCGAACCCACCACGAGAGGTCTCTCCATTGAGCACTACTTGGAGCAAGAGGATGCTTGGGTGCCAGAGGGGGCTCTGGCCGTAAATCCCTCGCCTTTCGGGCCCTGCATAAGAGGCCAATGTGACTCGGGATTGGATCTCGAGGCCCACATACTAGTCTACAGGCGGAATCTTGGATTAGTAATCCCTGTGGATTGCTGGATAGCCTTCGAGCAGATTATGGATAAGCCTACGGGCTGGACTTTATGTATTTCAAAGATAAATATAATAACCTGTTGAAAAGGACCTTGTTTGACATTGCTTTTCTGTGTTAAGTGCTATGATTACGTGAAGGAACCAGTGCCTAATGGGCTAATTAAGGAAGCTAATTGATACATGTCCAACTAAATGTGTTAGGTAATTAAATAACTAAAACAACTTGAGGAAAGTGCGGTGGATGTGGACATGGATCCGTTCTACGGATGGGTGGTCCCGGTTGGCCGGGAACTTTTCTCAATCATAATGGACAGCGAGAAGATCGTTTCAAAGGATACGAACAGAAAAAGGATGCTAACCTAGAGTCTAAGTTATAAATGATCCCTATTTACGTTGTTTTAGGGAAATGGAATGGGACTATGCCCTATGGCAGAGAGGTCAAGCCTTGCATCCCTCTCGTTTCCCATTCTCCTTGAACCAAGTGCAACGTGAATCTGCTTCCGACCTATGTTTCTGCGTAAAGTAGTTTGCTCGGGTTCGACGCTAGTTGCGGTTAGGAAATGACCAATAGGGAAAATCCTAATTCAGGTCGATCCTAAGTGGAAACGGCTAGAATACTTCCGCTACGTGGCAGACGCGAAAAGTCCTGGATCGCAAACCTTGTAACATTAAATGGGAGTGCCAAGCGGAGCTTTCTAGACATCCTTTCCGATGGACTGCTAAGACGTGTCCTGAAGATAACAGGTGGACATGTTACAGTATTAGGTCAATCGATCCTTAGGGTAAATCCCTAGATCGTTGTTGCATGGGTGTTTAGCTAACTCTAACGTTCCGTGAACGTGGGTAGGACCTTTGGGATCAAAAGTCTTGACTTGGCGTCCCAAGTGCGATACTAGGCAGAATTTTTAATGTATTAAACCCTACCTAGCACTTTGAAGTGTTCGTACGATTATCATGCCTCCTACCTTCTCCAATTCTTCATGGCATCAACACATTCGTGAATGCTATGCTATATGGGTAGTTCTTTTTGACATCTAGAGGAGGAAAAAAACTAGTTTTCGTAGCATGTCCTTTCATGATCATAAACGTTCTCTTCCCCTCTCTTTTTAGCATGTAGTACCCAAAAAGCTTGTAGCTTTTTCCAATAAAAGCTTTGTTAATAGTGACTCCTTGGTAGCATGGCATTGCATGTAATTGATGTGGGCAGTAACCCCATTCTAAACATCTGGTGAACAGTAAGCTTTGCATTATGATATTCCACACCATTAGCATAGGCCTAAATGAGTGCATTCCAAGCCTTAACAAAGGGTTGATATCCTAGCTATTGCAACTCTTTGAACATGTTCTTTGCATGTTTCCAAAGCTGCTACTTGCCATATGATTCAATGTTTTGATATATATAAGACTAAAGTCCATTCTAAATCTATATCTTTAACATGACTTGCATCTAATATGCTTGGCTTGTAATGAGTAGGTGCAACAACCTTTCATCATGTGTCATCAAGTGGCATGTTGAAGCGCTGCATAGCAAAAAACACTTGCATAACTTCAATGACCATCTCAGCATCATGTAATGTTATGAGAAGGCATTCCTCATGTTGTCAATCTAATGTTGTCAAACTCCTCCTTAGCTGGAAGAACTTGCTTGCACTTTATTAGGATAGATATAAGGACTTGGTGAGTAGCACGTGCAAGATAAGAGAGCACTCCACAATACCACATCATGGTTGGATTTGTGAGCAAATACACTTTTTGATTCCAAAAATTGCCACATTTACCATACATAGTCACAAGGGTGCTACAAACCAAACATACATGCGGGTTATTTATTCTTGAGTACTACTAACAGCGAATACAAAAAATTTAGTATGGAACCAAGCAATCACATTTTCAAACTGACAATTCAAACTAAATAACAAACAAAAAGGCACACACAATGAAAAAAAATTTCCTAATGACACTGACTAATGACTTCAAATTCTTGGCAAAAAACTCCACCCTCAAGTTTGCAGTGGTGGACATGTAGCGTCACGACATCTGCCCCCTCCAAACCTACACATACTCTGAATGGGCCATAGCTATCCATCCTCATCATTGCCAAGCTCAATGGTTAACGTAATCTCCTCATCTTCTGCAATATCGACATCCTCATCTACATCATCTCCTGTGTCAAGTCCATCATAAAATTCATCATCCAACTCCTCAACTGCATAGGCTGTATCATCTCTCCTCTTGAACAATTTGATTCTCTTTCTTGCAATCCAAATCCGCAAGGCCGTACCAACAAGCTCTGCTTTGTCCAAGGCTTTCACAATCGGCCGATGACCTCTTTCGCTCTTCCTGTTGCCTTCTAGATTATATGCTAAAGTCAAAGCAAGTTTAATGCCAAGGTGAGGGAAAAACTCTCTAGCCTCATCAGCATCTAATACATCAAATACATAGCATCAGACATGCCAAATCCCAATAGGGTACATCCAGAGCATAAATCCCAAGCTATCTCACACCTGTAAAGCATAAGCCTGAAAGCATTCAAAGAGTAGTAATTGGCAATCAAATGTAATGCCCAATAGATCCAAAATGCTCAAATACATCTGAAGATGAAGCTCCAAGTAATTGTCAAGCATGGGAAAACCAAGTGGCATCCATATCTGACCAAAGCATAAATGCAAGAAGCCTAAATATCAAGCAGTGACAATAGGCATAGACCAGTCCAAAGCATGCCAACTAAAGCCAAATGCAAGTGAAGAACAACTAATTTAGAGGCTAGTATAAGCTCAAAAGCATTTTGAAACCAAGAAGAAGCATTTGACAATGTCCAAATACATCGCTATGATCATTCAAACCTCCAGTAAGCACCCCATATCCAAGAACCAATGCATACACCAAGTAAATGAGCTTCAACCCACTGTATTACAACAACATATTTATTGTTAAATGAAGCTCAAACAGTGCCCAAATATGCTCCAAATTAGTCCCAAAGCATGGACATAGCATCCCATAACATCTGGTTATCATCGGGCATCAATAGGCATCAAACGGGCAATGCCAAGAAGCATTAAATAGTAAATGTCAAGTGCTGCCCTATTTTGATAGTCCTAGGACTGTGTATACAGCAAAGGGCTGATGGGAAAAGCACTCAAATCGATCAACGGGATTCAAGCACTAATGTCGAGGAGTTAAGAAATGCTTGGGAAGGTTGCTAAGAGTGCCGAGAAGTTGAGGAGGAGCAGGAAAATGCCGGGGATCAGATTCGCCCAGTCCCCTAAAAATGCACCAAAAATTGCACTGGTTGTTCTTAGGGGCTTGGGGATCTTCAACAGCCCTCGGGGGCACTTGGCAAGGTCAAGGGAGCTCCAATGCAGCCCGGGAAGAAGCCGATGAAGGTTTAGAAGCTCGGGGAAGAGGCGGGAGATGAAAACGTACTTGCAAATGAAGGTGCCATGGCTGCCATTGAAGCTCGAGATGAAGCTCTTCAAATCCAGGCTAAAGAGAATTTTGGGCAACCTTCAATGCCTTTTCTTTGATATCGGTTGAAAGGGAAGTGGAACCCCGGAGGAAGAAGCTTGGCGGTGAGAGCTATGGCAAATGGAGAGCAAGAGCCAAGAGAGAGAGAGAGTCAAAAGTGGGAACTCCAACAACCACAATGTGTGGCTAGGCCTTCCTTTATTCAAACTGTCACTAAAAGAATAAATAATAAGTGAATATGAAAGGCGCCTGCTACCTGTAGTGTGCAGAGGTGGATACTGTTAGTGTAGTAATACATAGGTAGTTAGGCGGAAGCGCCTTTATCCCCAACACAACCACTATAGTAGGTGAATTTTTTGCATCTAGAAAAGTGAGTAGCCTATTAGACAAGCTCATCTTTTCTAGATGCAAAAAATGCACCTACTAGGCATAGATGCACTGATAACTGACTACATGCAGCCTAGCTGTGGTCTTTTACTACCCATAGTTAAGAGGTGGGCCTACTGATTACATATTTGGCAAGTGATGATGAATACCTGAGTCTCTCATAGCTTGTACTACAACTGCCTTGATCAAATATTGTGGTGATGTTCCTAACCAAGGCCTTAACAATAATAAACTCACATAACATGAACATGATAGTATCCACCAGATAGATATATACAACCAAGAGATGTAAAGATGGCTTCAATTATACCACACTCTGAGGTCCAATTAGACAACTCCTTGAAGAAATATTCCTCCTTGGCTAGATGATTGTACTCATATGAGGAAAATTCCTGCATCAAGAAGGCCTCTAGACTTGAAGTGTTGGTGTATTTAAGTTCCAAGGAACAATTAAAAGGAATACATTTTTTTTCCCTTGATCTGTTGTGTTTTCCAATTATGTAACTTGAAATCAATGTAAAGGATAGAAAAGCTCACATTGATCGATTGCTCGTGTTATTGGTTAAGTTATACCATCAGATTTCACTGTTGTTCTAACTGAAACAAAAATCTTATACATACCTTTTTAGCAATAGCCAACAACTCTTTTGTTGTGTTCACATCTACAATGACAAGTTGCTCTTCTTCCTCTCCATGAGCTCAAAAAGTCTCTTTGTTGTTGCGTTTTGTGCAAGAAGAGTACGTTGGCTGTAAGACATCCTGCTCTTAGGAGGATGGGGAACTTGCCCTTGTATTGGGCATGGCAAGGAAGTCTAATTCTTTGCCCAAAACTATCGCACAGAGGCAACCACATCTTCCGTTAGCTTCCCATGCCCCATGAGCACCTCCACCATCTGAGTCAGCTTGAGTGTAGCATGAAGCTTCACGCCGTTCTAGTGTGGGTTTGCACGGCCCCCCTATTGTCCATCAATTAGTGAGCAGAGCGATAGTCTTGAGGACAGAGGCATTGGTTTGGTGATGAGGTCCTCAACGACGAAACAAGACTGGCTAGAGCAGAAGATGCCCTCGATGGCCTTGCGTGTGCCATAGTCCTTGACCTCCTTGTGACGCATGACCATGGGAATGGCTTGTGCGAGGGGAATGGTGGTGGAAATGGGGAGTGCGGTGTAGGGGACGCCACAGATGACGTCGAAGCAAAGGGAGGAGATGGTGGACTAGATGACCTGTGCAAACTACATGAGTAGGGCAGAGAAGGAGACGATGATATGGAGGTCTATGGATATGGGGGAGGTGATGTCGTTCTTGAGCTTGAAGCTCCCAAATTTGATTGTCTCCACGTCATGAAGAGCCATGACAAGCTTTTCAAGCTTGCAGAGATCGTCCATGGCAGCTTGCTCATCTTTTTCTGCCGTTACTCTTCAAACTCAACTTTACAACCTCCTATACACAAGTAATGAAATGGCCCAAACCTCATTAGCCTTAGTGCATTGGTAAAAGTGATCTATGTATTTAAGATTGATTATCATTTCCAAAACTTGGTGCTTTAAAACTTCATCAATGCAAGTGCAAGGGAAGCTGTAGGGGATACCAACCACTAATGCCTTCCTAGTGTAGCAACGAAAGAAGAATACGAACCACTATTGGGTTCATGATGGCAAGAAGGAATCTCAGTAAAGATTGTTCTTAGAAGAAAACCCAACATGTAGGAGTTTCAACTATAGCTACTAAGACAAAGCCTTTGATCCAAGGTGAGGTGGCCCAATGTGGCCACCTCCACCTAAGAGCTTCTTCTCTAACCTCATGGTGACAACTTCCTACTTTATCTGATCAATGGGAGGATTACATGAAGTGGTATTTCAAGAGGAGGAACTAGTGCCTTCCTAGGAAATATTAGACCATTTACCTTGAGGACTGTGGTACTTATTGGGTGTACTTTGGTTTCACTTTCTTCAATGAATCCATTGCTACATTTTGGGAGGTGATTTGTAACTCTAGTCTTCAATGTGATTAGCAGCTTGGGATTGGCTTTTTGTTCTGCATTGAGTGCTCTTTCAAATGTTATGTATGAGTGATGAGAATAGGATGGCCTTCATGGACTTTGAGCAACTCTTACTTGGACTACCCTAGACATTGGTAAGACCATGTATGTGGGGAGTTGTTTCTTCATCCCATGCTTTGACTTGAGGAGTCTTTTTTGTGCTAGCCCTCATGCACATCTAGTCTATGCATAGGACTAGGAAAACCATGAATCTAGCATTTTTTTGAAGTCTTTTAATGATTTTAGCATTTGTTCACTCATAACATTTATTGAGTATCAAGAGGAGGTATTAAAAGTTTGTAATTTGCTTTATAAATTTTTATTAGGGTCTCTCTTGTAGGATTTCTCTTAGGACTTGTCCTCTCAAGACTCATCCCAGTTGTAACCTATATATAAGGGCAACCCTTTTTGGCAACCCACATATTATGTGCACTTGATATTTACTCACTCTTGGTTGGTGCTTCACTCTTGGCTCTAGCTCCTTGTTGCAAGTGTTCTTGTTTTGGGGTAATTCTTATGTGATCTTCATCATTATTTAGTTAGTTGGTCTTTATTTTTCCTCATTAAGCTTGTTTATGGTTTGCATTGCCTTCTTACTAAGTGCATTGTTGAAAAATAGACAAATGATGTATGGTCAAGGAAGAGCTGTCTTGAATCCCATATGCACAATGAGGAAAGTGGAACAACCCAAACTCTATAAAGCATTGTACTTGACTATCACTTTTATCTGAAATGAATACAATGTCATGATGCTTTATACTTCCAGTTAAGTGTCTTGTCATTGTTGATCATCCTACACAAGATTGTGTTTATGAGTCCAAGCTTCCATCTTGGAACCTAATTTACTTGTTTAACAATTTGTCTCTACTTGTCCATGTCATTATGAGTTTGGTCTTTATCTTTCATCCATCATAGCTTGTGTCATGCTCTAGATCCACATCTTGTAACATGGTATCAGAGCCCAATCGGGCATGGATTAGCTCATCTCCATCTCTTCCTAGCTCAGGTTGAGTGCTGGATCTCATCTCCAACTTCATTTGCAATTCTACCTTCATGGCAACCATAGCCAATAGTACCCTATTAGCCTGAAGCTTTTATATCTTTCTCCACATGCCAAATTTCTTTGGACTTCCTTCTAGAGAAGTGTTTCCCTGCTTCTAGAGTTCATCTCTTGCACCTAATCATTGACATGGAGCAACTGTTGCCTCAGCATTGCCTGTTTTCAAAGTTGTTGCCATATTTGTGTTTGTGGACAGCATCACCCACCTAACTTGGAGGGGTTTTATCTCCACATAGAGGCCATATCTTTCCAAGGTCTCTCTTCTAGGAAAACATTCATGAACTTCAGGCACTCCTACCTAGCACACTACAGTGAGACATTGGCCCCCCAGCTGCTCAGCATTGCAAAAATTAGAAGACACTGGCTAATCTGTGAGTAGTGCGATTCCCGTTGAGATTATAGGGCTTCTATAGAGCTTGAAGGGAGCTACATTTCCAGTAATTTTTTTTTGGAAATGATCCATTGTAGCTCATGAAATAAAAGAAAACAAGACCTCTGTCTAAACCCTAATTTAGGAAACCATAGCCAAAGCTTCAAAATTTGACATTCTTCATAGTTTCTTCTCACTAAAGTCATCAACAGTGATTTTAATCATTGAGCAATACTCCCTAAAGATAATTACTGTTTTGGAAGTGCCGAGGAAGCTCAGAAGTCCAAAAGTTCTTGAGAGAAAGCAGATGAAGTACTGACTAGTGTCAATTTGACACTGATTGTCTTGTGTCTCTTGACACATTAAAATACAATCTTTTGCTAGTTAACTGAAGTTTAGCAACATGGCAGAGCTTGAGAAAGTAGCTAAATTCAATGGTGAAGGATTTCATACCTGGAAGGATATGACCATGTATCACTTGATGTGAAAGGACTTGTGGGACCTGTTTGAAGATGATGCAGATAACAAGGGGGAAGATGATGAAGATGGGTTCATTGAAGAAGACTAGCTTAAAACCAAAGAATGGAAGAAAATGAATAATAAGGCACTAGGCATCATTGCCTGGGGACTAATTGATGATGTACTACATCATATATCTGGCATTAGAAATGCTTGGGAGGAACTTGACAGAATGTTTGGTACCCAAGCAAAGAACTCAAAGGTAAAATTACTCAGCAGTTTTCTAAACTAGATATAAAAGACAGTGCTTCTATGACCACACACATTAACAAGTTCAAGAGCTTGAAAACCGAGTTTGCAACTCTTCAGAAGAATATTGATGAAGATGAAGCAATAGCCATAATGCATGCAAGTGTAAACAAGGATCCATATGAGAACCTTGTGTCCACTCTAAGTAATGTTTCTAGTCTCTTACTCAAAGATATTGAGCACTCGTTGCTTGATGGAGAAAGAAAATTTAAAAACAAAGATGTAAAAGAGACCAGCTCAAGGGAAAATATCCTATACACCAAATGAGCTACTGGACCTAAAGGAAGAGGTCTAGGATTCAACATCGACAACAGAAGTTGGATGCAATGTCATTATTGTGGTAAGACTGGCCATATTGCCAATGAGTGATTTCACAAAAAATGAGCACAACATATGCAGAATGACCACCACCAAGGTCAATTCATGAATGAAGAAGAAGAAGAAGATACTTTCGCTACCATCAACAACTCTGACACATTATTCTAAGGAATTTGATTCCCATAGTGGATGTAAAAACCCTACCAAGATGTAAAGTTTCAAGCCTTAACTTGACTAGGCAGCCAAAGAGCTAGTCTCCTGGTCCATGTACACATGCAGGGGGGGCAAAAGCCAGCAAGGGTAGAGACTCATCATTTGAGGGAGGGTGTTGAAAAATAGACAAATGATGTATGCTCCAGGAAGAGCTGTCCTGAATCCCATATGCATAGTGAGGAAAGTGGAACAACCCAAACTCTATAAAGCATTGTACTTGACTATCACTTTTATATGAAATGAATACAATCTCATGATGTTTTGTACTTCTAGTTAAGTGTTTTGTCATTGTTGATCCTACACAAGATTGTGTTTATGAGTCCAAGCTTCCATCTTGGAACCTAATTCACCTGTGTAATAGTTTGTCTCTACTTGTCCATGTCATTATGAGTTTGGTCTTTATCTTTCATCCACCATAGCTTGTGTCATGCTCTAGATCCGCATCTTGTAACATGCATAACCTTATGATGGTGTAAGGGCATACTCTCTCTTACTTCAGGGGAGAAGCTTGTTAACCAAGGAAGATAGTAGAACAATCCCCTCTAAACCCAACCAATCATGAACAAAGCCCTTGCCAAAAAATGTGTATTTCACCATTTGTGAAAGATCCTCCTTAAAGGGTATCCCACCCATGGAAAACATGAATATCAATAGCCATATCTTGAAATACTAAACATTGGGGCAAGGATTGATTTCTCACATCGATTGTTTATTTGGATCAATGCTTTGGCCCCCTTTAAGGAGGATACATTTTTGTTAACAAAACCCTAAACTATCATAACATATCTCTCAAAGGGAATCAAATGTTAAAAGAGCTCATGGCAACACAAGGAACTAATCGGGTGCCTTTACATCTAATTAAATGCTAGTACTCCTTGATGTCATAGGAAATGAATTGATTAACCCAAATCATGTCAATGTCTAAGGACATATTGCTCACCACCTACGATCAAGTTTGATTCAGGCTAAGTCATATGGGATATCAAGGCATCCCTTTAGAAAATGTGAGAAAAATCAAAGACCCAAGGCATATAGTCTAGTTTCTCAAGGAATATGTGTTCTGAGGTAAGCAATAAGAACTTATGGATATGAGTGATCAATGAAAAAGTTTGATTTTTGCAACATGGAATGCCACACTTTTTAGTACATTTAACATTTTTTTTTGGAGGCTAGTTGTGTTGAAGTATCCCATAGAGATAAACTTAGTAAGTGTATACATCTTTTATAACATTGTACATTGTGCAAAAGAGAATTTGAATTGGTTTCTATTGTACATAGGTATCAAGCTAGGTCAAATGATGGTAAATGTTAAATCATTGGTCAATAGAATTTACAAAGAAAATTTTTGCAAAAGATTGTAAAAAAGTTGGAGACGTAATGCTATATTAAGTGCGTATAAAGTGAATTAAAGAGGTCCATGTAGATAGCATAGGAATAAGTGACTACTTACTTTAAAGCCTAATTTATATGGTAACCATTCCCCATGGATAGTGCTAGAAAAAAGTAAAATGTACTATCTTGATATGGTCATCTATAGTTCTCTAGTATAAGATGTGGGGAATGGAATTCCTTGGTTCACTACAAGATATAGGCCTTATACCGACGTTAAAAGCGATGAAAATGTTCATAAACAAAATTTTCCTCATCATTGCAAAAAACGTTGTTATTGGCGATGCCATAGAACAGTCGGTATTAGCATCGTTATCAGCATCGCTATTTGTATCGGTATTTGCGATGCTGATATCGACGCAAATAGTGATGCTAATAATGACGCTTTGCGATGCTAATATCGATGTGTATAGTAAATTTGCGATGCTAATATCAACGGTAACAGGGAAAAAAAAATTTGTGGTAGGGCAGCTTATTTGGGACATAAAAAATAGTTTTAGTAATGTGTACAATGATTGTGTAAATAAAGGCAAAGTATACTTAAATCATAACACCGATATATGAAATAAATACATGATCGCATAATGAAAGTGACCGATACAATCATGGCAAGATACTACTACATAATAGAAAATGCCTACACAGATCACGTGAACAAAAAAGAAGAGTATGTGAGCTCCAGGGATCTAAGGGCGAGCTATAGATCCTTGTCATCCGAAACCTCATCCCATTGCAAAGGAGCATCAAACATACTTTGCAAAAAAAGAAACAACTACACATCAGTCCACCATACAATAATGCATTTTAATTAAACTTAGTAACTATGTACAAGAAATATGAGTGACTTACAGGGCCACCACGTCCATACAATCGATCGATTAATGCATTGAGACTGTGCCTCTCTGCATATCGAGTCTCAAGGCTAGTGGGATCGCGGTTTGTAATGGAGTGCTACAAAGAAAACAAAATAAAACTGTTAGAAACATGATTGTCGGTACAAAGGATATTGCAAAAAAATAAGAAAGTAGAACAAAAGAAAAACTTACAAAGTCCTCCAGATATGTCCTATGGCTGCCACTCCCAAGATGATGGACCACTTTGGCCTCTAGTCGTGCCCTTGCCGCCTCATGCTGCTGTCTCCAACGTCCTGGAGAATCTGTAGCCTCCTCCCTGAGCCGGTGCCAGTTGTTCGCATCTAGCCACTCGGTCTTTGAAGCCCCACTCTTGAGTGCCTTGCATGCGTCTGATCATCTGTGTGACATGTATGTACATATGCACTCCATCATCCAGCCCGTAAAAAACCTATCTGCTACGGCTGGTAGTGGAAAATCCTCATCCAAGGATGCTACAATGTAGTCCTTGATTCCCTCCAGTATGTTCTTTCAATGATCCAAGACGTTGTGCTGAAAAACTTGTTGGAATAATTATCTCATGCGAGCCATGACCCTCTCACCTCATCATTCATGATGATGGCTCCTAACCTATCATTTACAAGGTAGATATACCCCTTTGGGATATGCCTAAGATGGGTCCTCTCCTACCTACAACCATGCTCCTGGGCATATCCAGGAGACCCTTGTATATCTGGTGTACCTACCAGGGTAGTATCTCTCGAAGTAGCATCCATAGGGGTGCCACCTGCGGACGGCTGGGCAAAACAGAGTGACTCGAGTAGACGTCCCCACAGGTGTGACAAATCTCAGAGGTGATGCAACTCTAGCAGAACGACAAAACGGAGACATTGCGTCAGTACCTCCACAGCAACCACCTAAGCCATGCTATCTCAAACTGCCACAAGAGCGAGGAGTAGCACCAGTATCTCGAGCCGACCGCAGGCTCATTGCATCCAGATCTCCACAGCATCCCCCTGAACCACTCCCTCTGTATGGCCCAAGTCTAGAGTGTCGACCTCGTCTGCTGGAAACTGAAGCATCAGAGCTCGCTGAAGTAGATCTAATAGAGCAGCTTGATGATGTCCGAGACATCTCCTGGTCCGCCATATCTTTGAATCTTGCCATCTGATCTAGAGACATATGTGTGAAGATCTCCTGTAGCTCCTCGTCGCTCATCCCTCGACTCATCGTGATGATCTAAATATCCACAAAGGTCACCTACACAGAAAAAAATTGATGTTAGCATAATCAATATAAATCATACAAAGCACGATAATATAAATATTAAAAAAATAATATTACTTAAAATGCATATCTTATGTACCCTTATAAGCGATTCGTCAAATGAATTGAGTAGGTGGATGCTCCAAGTATGAAGTACCCTATGGTCCCATATCAATCTCCTAACACAACTGTGCATACATTGGAAGGTCGATAGATATGTCACCACAAAAGGATGAGTCCACCTTGTTCTCAATGGACTCCTGTATTTCCATCATTGTTACCCGATTGTGGCTCCTCTACATGCTCCAAGATTTCGGTGGCCTCCACCCCTTACAATATCGACCCCTCTATTTGCATATTGTCCTCATCTATGCTCAGAACATCGCTTTGATCATATACTCTCGCACTTCGAGGAGCTGAAGGTATAACATACCACCATTGAGGTTGTCAGGGGTTTGGATAGAAAATTACCTATTCACAATCATGTACAAGAGAGATTTAACTATTGTGACATGTACCATGTCGTAATACAATTAAAAAACATATGAGTTCATTGACCTGTTCACAATGGGGCGGCAACACAAATGTGTCGTGCAAATCCATCCATTTTTATTTGGAATCTATTTCGAGAAATCCAGATGGACCTTGTCAAACTATTGCTCTAGCTCCTTCAAGTACCACTTTGAACCACTGCACATTGAATAGGATCATGGAGAAGCTACGGTAATCCACCATGACAATACTTTGCAAGTTTCCAAAATACTCTATCTCATCTATAATCGTGTTTGGATCCGTTGCTCATCGTCGACTCTCTTGCTTGAACCTTGCCATGATACCACAATCTGTTGTGGAGCGCATTTTGTCAATATTCTCCATGCGAAAATGCCGACTGCGCGACCACACCGCACTATATATTTTGTACTGTACATTAAAACACTCGATTAGTTGTCGCATATAAAATATAGATACGATAAACCCTAAACATGTCATCACCTTTGGCCTACATCCCCTGGAGAATTTTCACTCCTCGAGACCTCCGCCCCTTCGTGAGACGTTGTGGTCAAAGCTCTATGTAACCGTCGTGCTGACATAAACCGTGTCATCTCCTCCATGCTCTTGGGATATCGAATTGGTCGATGGCGGGTACTACGTTGAAATTCAGATCGCACTTCCTCTCGACATTTCCTAGCTTGTTGGTACCTAGCGAGCCACGTCTCCATAGAGGCATGGTGCAACATACAAAAGCGATTCACTTTCTCCTCCATTGCAGCATCCATTCTTTTTTCTACCCTATTTCCTAGCTTGTTGGTACCAAGCGAGCCATGTCTCCATAGAGGCATGGTGCAACATACAAAAGCGATTCACTTTCTCCTCCATTGCAGCATCCATTCTTTTTTTTGCCCTATTTCCAACCACCACATCTCCGGTCATTCTATCATCGTCCTTCAGTGACCATAGCATATTGTTGTCTGAATCCATCGTTGGTAGCCATTGTGAAATATGCACTAGCACCTCAGATACCAACTAACCTTCAGCCATGCTACCTTCTAGCCGAGCTCGTTGTCGCACAAAGCCTTTCAGGGTTTTCATGAAGCGCTCCAAGAAGAACATCCATCGCGTATAAACATGTCCAACAATCTCCACTTCATCTATAAGATGCACAAGGAGGTGATTTTGTATCGTGAGCATGCTAGTAGGCAGGTATTTCTCAAAGAGACAGACCGTCTCCACTGCTCCTCGCCTTGTGGATTCAATAGAGGACGTCTTAATCTCCTTCTATGAGATCCATTGCACTAAAGTCGAAGACCTGTAAATTGCCCCACATATTTCTGGAGTAAGGCATCCTGCAATTGCAATCAATAGTACAAGCTGTCACAAACGAGGAAGCATTATGAACAACAACTACACTCCAGATAGTAAAATAAGCAAGTCACTTATAATCCATTCGTAGTAAAACATGTCGTGCATCATCACGAGACTTAGGCATGGTATTTGCAAGTGGTAATATATGATACTTCAGTAACCTGAAAAAATAATAAAACACCTTGAAAAATCACAAATGTTTTTAATGATAGTGCTGAAAAGAAATCAACAAAGCGTACGTACATGATACCTAAACAACTCGGTTACACTCGTATCGCTTCACCCGTATTTTGCTTGCACACTTAGGAGTGCAAGCAGTGTCTTCAAGCAAGATACCCGACACCCATCATATAATGGTATGGATGCTTCCTCTCTAAGCGGATCAAAAGTCTTGATATCCATGGGCATCAATGCATTGATCATTGCCTCCATCTCAAGCTCCAAGATTGTAGGTAAGTCTGGAAGGTTTCCTGTCTCCTCTGGTATTGATGGTATAGATTGGGTAGTACCTTCCAAGTGGTGGATTGGCTTAGGCATTCCATCCGTCGCATGCCCATGAACTCTTCTAACTGGCCGCAAAGGGTGCACTCCTCCTTGGGACAAGACGTCACCTCCTTGGATAGGAAATTTTCCAGCCACACCCAATGTTTTTGTATATGGTATTCAATTAGCTTTCGAATACAATGCATGATTGATATACACTTTTCTTACCGTTTCCTCAAAGTTTGAGATTGCCTCATCAATGATCTCAGATTGAAACTCCCCAAAGCATCATATGTGTTCTATAGACAATTGACGTTTTCGTATAATTTCCAGATTACATTGAGAGCAAGGACATGGGACACGCTAATTAAGATATGCCTTGCGATCTTGAATATCATGACCTTCATCATTTTTCATTTAGTCTATGTTACAACAAACAATTTGTTTTTGTTATCATTCCTTTTTTCTTTCTTAAATTGTTTGAGAAGGGATTTCTTCTCTTGTAACTCAGCAAAATTAACGTATGTAAAGTCTCCACCCACCCACAAACTAATGTATGTCGAAGTATTTTCTGTCTTGTGGTATTGCACCGGATGACCTTGCCACCACTCTCTCTTTGTTTTGTATCCATTCATTCTCTTCTCTCCTTGCATCTCTCTCTCTCTTTCTTTTATATGTTGTATGTTTATTCCCTCTCTCTCGTTCCTTCTTCCTTTTTCTCTTCCTCTCCCTCTCTCATTTCCTTTAACAAAACATCTCTCTCTCTCTCTACTACTACCACTACTACTACCACTACAATAAACAAGAAAAGAAGAAAAAACAACAACTACTACTACAACAACAACAACAACAACAAACAAGAAAAGAAGAAAAAACTACTACTACTACCACTAATACAACAACAATAACAAACAAGAAAACTAAACAAAAATAAACAAGAAAAGAAAAAAAACTACTACAACAACCACAATAAACAAGAAAACCATCACCACCACCACCACCACTACTACTACTACAACCACGACTACGACTACCACAACAACAAACCACTACCACTACCACTACCACTACCACTACCACTACCACTACCACTACAATAAACAAGAAAAGAAGAAAAAAAAAAACAACAACAACAACTACTACTAATGCTATAAAAAATAAGAAAAGAAGAAAAAACAACAATAACAACAACAACAACAACAACAACAACTACTACTACTACAAACAAGAAAACTACTATTACTACTACTGGTACTACTACAACAATCATGACTACGACGATTACGACTACCACAACAACAACAAACAAGAAAATAAAAAATTAAACAACAACAACTACTACTATCACTATCACTAGCACTACTACTACTACTACGACTACTACAATAACAACAAACAAGAAAATAAGAAATTAAAGAACAATAACTATCGCTACCGCTATCGCTACCGCTATCGCTACCGCTACCACTACCTCTACCACTACCACTACCACTACCACTACCACTACCACTACCACTACCACTACCACAACAACAACAAACAAGAAAAAAAGAAAAGAAGAAATAAAACAACAACAACAACCTCTCCCTCCCTCTCTCTCTCCCTCCCTTCCTCCCTTTCCCTCTCTTTCTCTCTTTCCCTATTATGTTTAATGTTTTCTCCCTCTCTCTCGTTCCTTCTTTCCTTTTCTCTCTTCCTCTCCCTCTCTCATTTCCTCTTCCTCTCTCATTTCCTCTCTTTCTTTCTCAATACACATGATTTTTAACAAAAACAAGTAAAAGAAAAGGAGAAAAACAAAAACAAAGGCCCGAGGGAACAATGCACTCATAGCAAAGGCCCGGGGATGGATTCGGCGGCTCCTCTTCACGACGGCAGTGGCGGTGAGAAGCTTTTCTTCTCCCTCTTTCTCTCTTTCTGTCCCTCTCCCTCTCAAATGCAAGATGGATTTCGCTCTCTCTTTTGTTCATTTGCACAAAATAATGCACTCGGGTTTCAGCCCATATTTTTTCGTCTGAGCACTATCGCTAAGCGATGCCACTATTTTGTGTCAGAAAGCGTCGTCACTATACCTCCGTATCCTTGTAGTGGCTGTGTGGCTTATAATTCCCTACCACAATATGTGGGAAATATAATTTTCTAGCTATATATATAATCTATAATTTCCTAGTATAAGATATGGGGAATGGAATTCCCTAGTTGTATATAGGGAATTTATGTAAGCATACCTAAGATTTCCTACTATGAGATGTGGGGAATGTGATTCCCTAGTTATATATAGGGAATGAATTTAGATGTACCTGGGAAATATTAGAGAATTTCCTACATTTCATGGGTTTTCCTACATATAACTCATCGCAAAGGCCCGAGGGAACAATGCACTCATTGCAAAGGCTCGAGGATTGTCGGCGGCTCCTCTTTGCGACGGCGGTGGCGGTGAGAAGCTTTCATTCTCCCTCTTTCTCTCTTTCTCTCCCTCTCCCTCTCAAATGCAAAATGGAGTTCGCTCTCTCTTTCACTCTCTCTTTTGTTTGTTCGCTCAAAATAATGCACTCAGGTTTCTGCCCGCATTTTTTCGTCTGAGCACCATTGCTAAGCGACGCTACTATTTTGCGTCGGAAAGCGCCGTCGCTATGCCTTCGTATCCTTGTAGTGGATATGTGGCTTATAATTCCCTACCATGATATGTGGGAAATATAATTTTCTAGCTATATATATAAGCTCTAATTTTCTAGTATAAGATGTGGGGAATAGAATTCCCTAGTTGTATATAGGGAATTTATGTAAGCATACCTAAGATTTCCTATTATGAGATGTGGGGAATGTGATTCCCTAGTAGGGAATGAATTTAGATGTACCTAGGAAATATTAGAGAATTTCCTACATTTCATGGGTTTTCCCACATATAACTCATCGCAAAGGCCCGAGGGAACAATGCACTCATCGCAAAGGCCCGAGGATGGATTCGGTGGCTCCTCTTTGTGATGGCGGTGGCGGTGAGAAGCTTTCCTTCTCCCTCTTTCTCTCTTTCTCTCCCTCTCCCTCTCAAATGCAAGACGGAGTTCGCTCTCCCTTTCGCTCTCTCTTCTGTTCGTTCACGCAAAACAATGCACTCGGATTTCAGCCCACGTTTTTTCGTTTGAGCACCATCGCTAAGCGACGCCACTATTTTGCGTCGGAAAGCGCCGTCGTTATGCCTCCATATCCTTGTAGTGGCTGTGTGGCTTATAATTCCCTACCATGATATGTGGGAAATATAAATTTCTAGCTATATATATAACCTATAATTTCCTAGTATAAGATGTGGGGAATGGAATTCCCTAGTTGTATATAGGGAATTTATGTAAGCATACCTAAGATTTCCTACTATGAGATGTGGGGAATGTCATTCCCTAGTTATGTATAGGGAATGAATTTAGATGTACCTGGGAAATATTAGAGAATTTCCTACATTTCATGGATTTTCCTACATAGGAAATCTTCAAAAGCTCCTTGTGACATATTTGTTTATGCATATATTAATATGTTGGATCAACATTTTTATTACTATAATTGTCCCATTAAACAAATTTTGG
Organism: Lygodium microphyllum; assembly: GCF_053477565.2. Taxonomy (NCBI): domain Eukaryota; kingdom Viridiplantae; phylum Streptophyta; class Polypodiopsida; order Schizaeales; family Lygodiaceae; genus Lygodium; species Lygodium microphyllum. The sequence goes on along the minus strand of NC_141139.1, from coordinate 160,460,995 downwards.
AAGTCTAAAATTGTACATTTCCAATGTTTATTGGGGTTAGCAACATCCTTACGCTTGACCTTGAAACTTTCTTGAGTATTTGGATGCATCAATATCCAATCCAATTACCGTTACTATCTTTCCTGTGTTGAAGACCTCCATTGCTGATTGGAAGTAGTAGCGGATAGTCTAGTGGGTTGGCTACTCTTGGTGGATTGTGGTGTCAAGTCCCTAGGGCGAATAGAAGTGGTTGTGTCTTTTGTTGCCCTTTGAGCATTCACTTGTGTAGATTGAGCATGAGTTGATCTAGTCACATTAGGTTGCACATGCATACCCTTGGGCCGAGAGCTACGGATGGTGCCATGTCCCACCTCTTGGACATTTAGAAGCTTAGATGGAGATAGAGATTGGGATTGAGCAGCTGCACTTGATGACTGCTGTTGTGCTTCCTGTGTCCGTTTAGGGAAAGAGGGTGTAGGAGACTTGGGACTCCTAAGTGGCTCCGACATTGACTCGAAGATTTGCTTGTGGCTGTTAGATGATTTTACCATTTGCTTTGTTGAGAATTTAACCTTGCCATGAGCAATGTTGTGCTTATGATGCCTGTTATCCTCTTGGGGAATCAAAGGCTTATTGGGCACTAGTGGCTTTTGCGTATCCTCAATGATTACATTTGATATCTGCTTGTCAAGCACGCTAGGCCGAGGATCTACCCTCCGATTAGTCCCATTTGGTTTCTTGATTTCGATCTTGAGGGGCTCGGTCACTCCAATGGTTTTGACTCGAGACTTGGTTTTTTGTTTAGATCTCCTCCTACGCTTCTTTACTCTTGATACAATCTGGCCTTCAATCGACAAAGGAGGTTTAGCAGGGGGTTTTGGCACCCAAATCCATCGGTTACCTGCGTAATACCCTTGAGCACATAGCAACGCTTTGGATATCCATCGCGGAGTTGTGCTGACCCTCCATCTATGCCTTCGTCTATAAGGCTTGGGCTTTTTTTGAGGTCTTCTACGATATTTGTAAGTCCAAGGCCTGTCCTTGGCATTGTCTCCTGACCTTCTTGTTTTAGGCATGGCCTCACTCACTAGTTCTCGTTGTTTGACTTGTGCTTGTATCAACTCTTCCAACAAGTCCTTGCTCTCATTAGTAGGATTGACTGTTATGTCAGCACCTTCCTTGCCTTTCCCTCGAGGTTTGATGAGGTCACCCTTGCTAAAGGTTGTGACTATCCTCAAACCTGGTAGTGTCAGGCGTATCCTTTGTGCTACAAAGTCAGCCTCACACTTGGTCGCCCATTTAAAGGGCCTTCCTAAGAGGGTTTCCTTTCCACAATTAGCATTATTTGGAGAAACATGAAATAGGATAGGCAAGCTCTGAGTTTCAATTGTCACAAGGATTTTTCACTTCCCTATAAGTGCTTGTGGATGTCCCCCATAAGGACTAAGAATTGGATTAGTCGGTGTGAGATTCGATTGGCCTAGTAGGGTCCATGCCTCATAGGTCAAGATATTAAAATCTGCCCCTTCATCAATCAGAGCATCTATAGTGTGCACTCTTTTTGCGGTGAGTTTGACCCTAAGATAAGCAGGTGGTACTATGTCTTCGTCTTCTGGGTCTTGTCTTGTAAATTTAAGCCTTCTGACAAATGCCCTTGAGTCCCCAACTACACGACCAGATGTGGAATCTCCACTGATGTCTTGGATTGTCTGTGCAGTACTGTTCAAGGAGCATCTATCATCAGGACTATCATATCTAGTCATCCTCACAGTTGTATCTTGATGTTGTTTCTTTCTGCTTTGACTAGATGTAGTCCAAATGCAACACATATGTGTTTTCACAGTGTGGCCTTTTTTCCCTTGTTGGCTAGATTGGCCCATTGAGGTTCTAGGGTCTTTGTTTGTCTTTGTTTGGGTATGGGCTTTTGATTGGTCCTTTGCAAGTGAGAATCCATGCTTGTGTAGAGCCATTACTACACTATGATCTAATTTGGAGGACCTGTCACGACACGCATTTTCTCTCCAACCTACTTGGGGGAGATGCGGAGGGGGTAGAGAGCCCCCTCTGCGGGGGTCTAGGGGGGCAGTCCCCCTAGCCTGCAAGGTCATTACGATAAATGCCATGCATGATTTGAAGGACTTTGAACTACTTGCTCTAAATTTCAGCCCAATGATAGATCTATGATATGGGTTCGGCTCTATATGGGGTCTCTCGGTCAATTTCAGGGTCTAGAGGTTAAAATTTGGACAAATCCAAATTCGTCTCAACAGGTCCGAATTGCGGGGGCTGAATGCCTGATTCGGCCCGAGTAGAAAGGGCTGAATGTACGTGGTCCGATTGTCCAAATGTCAAATTCGACCAGTCCGAGTTTGGTTGTCCGAGGGCCGAGTGGCCGCGTGGGCCAAGGGCCGAATGGTGAGTTCAGCTGGGCCAAATGTCAATATGTCCGAGTGTAGTGGGCTGAATGGCCGAATGGTCATAGGGCCGAATGGTCATAGGGCCGAATGGCCGAGCGGTTAGAGGGCCGATTCTAGGACTCAGCCCAGAATCTCCGTCACTCGGACGGGCCGAGCACAATGTGTTTTTTCACCGGACTTCAAAAAATTCGTCGCATCGAGCAATAGAGGCCTTCCTACTGGTTGACCAGTTCTAGATCCAACCTACTCATGCAGTGGAAGATGTGGAATTACTTGGGCTGGGCAAATAACTCCTAGATGATCGGATCGAAGCAAGTCCATGTGATGAAGCTCCCTTTCTCTCTCCTGCTATCCTGAAACCATGCAATGCAAAATGTGGCCTTTCTTGCCACTCGTGGCTCCTTATCACCCTGCCCAGGCCTGCACTCACCTTAATCTTGCTTCCCTTACTAACATTTAACTCCAAAATTTTATTTTTTTGCCATTCTTTTCCTTGTTTCAGCCTGTTATATAGAAACAGAAAACCCTACTATTTTCTCAAATGTTTTGCTCCTATCCTTTCTAAATGCAAGAAAAAATCATAAGAAAAATACTTACACTACTCCATCATACTTTCCCAAGTCCAAAACAACAAAAACCTACTTGCTAAAGGAGATCAAATACCTCTTCAAACTCCCTTGCTTCCTACCTATCTACCTCAAGCACCAGTTCGGGAAAAACCCTACTTCAATGCTCGATTCAAAGTGCGCAAGCGCTCAATGCTTGAATCTGTTGGTCTCAGCAAACGGAACCAAAATGTGGGAGCTTTCGCTCAACCGCTAAGTCCCATGGACCACTGGTTTTTTCAAGCGTTCCAAGCCGAGTACTAATGGCTACCTCTCACATAGCCGATGCGCTACCTATCCATGAGTGTAGTGAGCTTACTTCCATGCCGATTGAGTTACCTCCTCTCCCGCGCACTCCAATAGCTCCACAATCCAAGTGCAAGCTTCAAGCAAGCTCCATCCTCAAGCTCCGCGCTCAAGCTCCATTGCCGCGAGCAAGAGAAGAGAAGAGAAGAGAAGAGAATAAGAGAGGAGAAGATGGAGAGCTTCTCCTCCTCAGTCCCTCACCCTCACACACTCACTCCCTCATACTCTCACACTCCCTCTCTCAAGCACAAGCTCAAGCAAGCAAGAAGAAGAAGAAGAAGAAGAAGAGGAGAGCCACTTTTGGCCACACACAAGAATGAGCTTCTCATTCACTTTTCAACTTTATATACAAAACCCTAAATCCCTTTTGGACGATCATCCCCTTATCCCCTTTTTTACATGGCTGGCCGTAGCCTAGGTCATTTTCCCCATTGTCCTTCTATCTTTCTAGCTTCCTTTCCGCCGCCCATCTACATTTACAAATTGCATGAGTGAGAGCCCAATGCTCCTTAAATTAAATCATGATGCGCTTGCGCTCTTTTACAAAAGTATTGACTTGCGCTTTTCCTTGTGCGCCTTTTTCCCTTATTTAGGACTTTTCTACGCTTCTTGTGTTTCTAGATTTTTCTTGGCGTGCCTTTGTATTCCGTTTCATTTTGCCTTGGCCTTTGTCTTTTGCTTTAGCTTTTCCAGATTTTTCACCTTTTCGTTTGATGGTTAACATTAGATACCAATAATATTTGGGATTTAATACCCTTTCCTAAGGGTAATAAAGCTATTAGTTGTAAGTGGATTTACAAAATCAAGCATAATGAAGATGGTCTAGTTAGTAGGTATAAGGCTAGCTAGTTGCAAAAGACTATGGTCAAACATATGGCACAGATATGAAGAGACATTTAGTCTAGTTGCTAGGATGGCAACTGTTAGATATGTGATTACTTTGGTAGCAACCAAAGGTTAGAGTTTGCAGTAAATGGATGTTAAGAATGTATGCGTGCAGGTTAAAGAAAGTGCTCTATGGGCTAAAGCAAGCATCTAGATCATGGTCTAACAAGATAAGAGAGTATCTTGTTAATATTTCCTTTTGTATTTCTCATACTGTGATCACTCACTTTATTTGAGAAAGGGAGATGCAGGTTTAGTCATCATAGTCAGCTATGCAGATGACTTGATTATTATAGGTGATAGTGACAATGGGATTGCTGAAGCTAAGGACTTTTGAAGAAGAAGTTTGAGATGAAAGATTTGGGTGAGCTAGGATACTTTCTTGATATTGAGGTGATCAAATGTGATGATGGTGTATGGCTATCCCAAAGGCAATCCCAAAGGCAATATGGCTTGGATATGTTATCCAAGTATGGTATGACAGCATTTAAGCCTCTTTAAGTACCATTGGAGAAAAATGTGAAGTTGAGTGTTGATGTTGGGGATGAGATAGAAGAATCTACTATGTTCAGGAGGATAGTAGGAAGTCCAATTTATATAACTATCACAAGGCCAAACTTGAGCTATGTTGTTAGCCTTGTCAATCAATTTATATAGATGCCTAGAAGAAAGACTCATTTGGATGGTGTTGGATGAATATTGAGGTATGTGAAGTTCACTTTACATTGTGGAATTTTTATGAGGAAAGTGAGGATGTATAGGAGTGATTGGGCTAGCAGCATGTCAGACATAGAATATCTACCATTGGATTCATATTTTCCCTTAGTAGTGAAGCAATTACATGGAGTAGAAAAAACAACCTACAATTACTTTATCAAGTACAAATGCTAAGTATATATCCACAATATCATGATCCACTAATATTCCATCAATATATGTTGCTACCATTGGACAATTCTTTTTAGCATGCTCAAACCAATCATCTCCTACCCATGCTATTCTTAAGGGCTCTATGACATACCCTGTGTGTGAAGAACCTTCTTAAACTCTTTATGCACTCCTGGGGATAAGTTATTTAACTGCAAGAGGTTTATATCTAGCTTAACTTTGTAAAGAGAACTTGCTAAATCAAATACATGATAGCTAGCAAGAGCTCTCTTTTCCCACTAGACCATTCTCTCCTTTGGTCCTTGAACCTGCTTTGGTGCCTCTTTCTTGGCTTTTGCCTTCTTCTTTGGCAACACTTTTTTGGGTTTAGTTTTACCATCTATGACCTTTAGAGGTCCACCTTCCATGTTAGGATTAAGGACTTACCTCCCCTTATCATCTTGCTTAGGGTTTTCCTCAATAGGTTTTACCTTGTCTTTGTCACCTTCTCTATCTTTTTGACCTCTTGTAATAACTGATAGATTAGAAGCTTTAATGCCATTGACACAAATAGCTTCAATAATGTTGATTCCATTGCCGCTAGCTAGCTCCTCTACAATAGCTTTCCCTCTTTGCAATATTTGTTTTGATCCCTCATCTTGCTAGATATTATTTCTTGTGCTCGATAGTTAAATGGACCAGGCTTTTTACTTCCTTGCTAGTGGAGAGAGCTAATCTTACTTCAACAGGTACTAGCTAAGTGGTTAGACTTCTTGCATATGTCACATTTAGCATTTTGACAATTTCTAGGGAAATGCTGGCTGCAACACCACTTACAATTGAATCTTGAGAGGACACCCTCTTCAGGGCATCAACTCCTTATCAAATTTTGCTACTTCTTATGGAAATTGACATCAACAGTTATTTTCCTATATTGTTCAGTGATCATGTTGGTATAATGCTGCATCATATCCTTAACTTCGCGAAAGACATTTGAGGCACTTGACTCATAGCCCTGATTGTCTACTTGTTCCATTGATCTATCCACTTGAGTAGGAATTGGCTATTAATTCCCTAGAACAACATTAGGGTTTATTGTTTGGCCTCCAATACTTGGTGGAGCCATCTCATTAGCTAGCACACTAGGAGGAGCTAGCAACATGGGCACATTTGGAATCATGCTTCCTCTCCCATTGGAAGTACTCATGGGAATCCCTTAACCTCCATTCCTCAATGTTAAAGGATTTCCACCACCTAGACTCGGATTCCAATTTGCTGTAGAAGTATAGGCTACTTGTAATCATGACTCTACCTTCTCTGCTGCTTGGGTAATAGCCATATCAATGTTAGTAAGAGAAACAATGCTCAATTGCACCTGAATGTTAAAGTCTAACTGACTCAGTTGCAAAAAGTATTGCAATTAAGTAGTAGTTGGAATAGGAATATAAGTTTGCAACTTACGAAATACTTCCTTCAATTTCTTAGCATAGCCTTAAACATTCTCATGAGGTTCTTGATGTGTTACATTGAGAACATGTAGCTAGTATTGACCTCCCCTTTTAAGGGCAAACTCTCTTTGGAAGGCTGCAAAAAATATATCATTCCTAGTTATGGTTCGAGCCTCTAGGCTATGATACCATATTGAATCTCATCCTTTCAAAGTCATATTAAAGAACATCATCAAGTGTCCTTCATCTTGGATTCAACAATTGAACATTAACTTTTGGAATTCATTGATATGAAGTTTTTCATCTTCCTTTGCTAACCCATTAAAAATGGGTAGAGAAAATTCTAACGTTGGAAAGTTTGGCGTTCTTGTTGGGATTGCAATGGGTTGTGCCATGATGACAACTAAATTCGCTAAAGGAGTTTGAACGATGGAAAGTATTACTCCAATCGAAGTGGACTGACTAGCTGAAAGAAGGAAAGTACTAGAACTTCCTCCTCCTAAGGGACTATGTGTGGGGCTAGGTTTACTAAGACCCTTCTCTGGTAGGGATATCAAACCATCCTTTGTGAAGAATATCTCCTAATAGTTTCAACTTGTCATCTAGCCCCTTCAGCTCTTTCTTGCTTCTTGAAGCTCGGCTTAAAGATATTTTGGATCTATTTCACTGCCTTTTGGCATACACTAATAAGTCGGTCTCTATTGAACAAGATTCACAAAGCACCACTTGTTAGGAGCTTTTGGAAAATGCATCACCTATTGTCGAGACCTAAAACGGGCTCGGCACTAGCTCTATGGAACTAGCTGGGCCTTTACTACACACCCAACCACCCTCACAGCCTTGCCGCCACCAGGAGCGTGTAAGGGGTTACTACCCTAACCTCGAATATATAACTTTGTGTTTGTATGGATTGCAATCTGATGATGGATAACCCTTCATACACTCCTTAGAGAGGGAATCCCTACACATATCAGTGTTATACACCACGTTAGCACAAACAAAGGGAGTGCTCCTCAGTTGATTGATGTGGTCATACTACGACTCTCTACACCTCGGGGATTGGCCCCAAGATGTGACGTGAACACACAAACACGTACAACGCATAAAGCATGTACGAAAAATAATCCACTATTTTAATGAATTGATCCGAGAGATAATAAATAGTCCTCACTAGAACACTTCCCAAAAGAGATCAAACCACTAATCCTACAGAGCTTAGGGTACCTCACACTCAACATAGGTTATCCATCATGAAAGCTATTGTTGTGCATCCAGGATGATACCATATGGTGCGTGCAGTGCAATTGTGTATATTTTATATAGCTCAAACAATTTCTTATTGGCAACTAACATTGTGAAGTTGTAAAAATATGTTATTTTATGCATTTTCTAAATCGAGATTGTTGCATTGTAGGGCCCCAACATAAAGCATTCTCATGCTATTGGAACCTCTTAGCTTTAGAAACGTGTCATATATGCCACGTATTTAAAAAAATCATAATTTATCATATTTTAAGCATTGAACATCCCCCTTCTCCCTACCACTTAAGAGTGTGTATTCAATGGTGGTAGGTATAGAGAGCAATTTTTATATATTTTTCTTTCATAAAAGCAATAAAAATCAACTTTAACATAGAGATAGGACTGACTAAAGGCTAAACCTCATGCCTCAGCCTTACCGTACATTCACAAATACAAATATTATTTTTTCTTATTTTTAGATGTTAAAAACCTGTTTTTATAAATTTTTCATATTTTCTACTATTTATTTATGGATAATTACAAATATTTTTTGATTTACTAATTTAGTTCGATTAATCTTACTATGAATTATTTTTATATCATATTTCATCCCATATGAACACTATATGCATGACAAAACTCCAAAAATGCATGATTTTCCCTAAAACCGCAATGTTGCTAGTTTTGCATGCTTACGAAAAAATTATTACATGACTCATCTCTTGATTTTATAATGTATAATTTTTTATAAATTAGAGCATTGAAAAATACAACCAATTTCAACCATTTCCAACCAAAATTTATCATAAAATAATAAAATCTATGACTTATAAAATTGTGCTTTATGATTTATGTATCTCATGATTGCAGGCCTGCTAATGCTTTGTAACAGTCATTGATAATCCTTCCAACCTTGATCTATGCTCCTTTATGTTCCCATAATCATAATCTTTCATCTCAGTCCACTCCTTTCCCTCATAGTATCAAGCATGGAAACACACAACAAGAGGAGAGAGAAAGACTAGAATTTGATCTCTTGATTTAGGGCATCATTTTTTTATTAGATTGAAGCATTGGAGAGCATGGCAATTCTCTATCTTATTTCCCTCTTTCATTCCTCTCATGCCAACAACCACCCAAAATGATTCTTTATACAAAAAATGGGGTGTTGAATATAATGGCACCCCTCCCCCCCATGATGCATGTATTGTGGTTTATGCCTTCTAATTAGGTAATTAAGGCTTTACCATTTAGAAAAACTAGTTTGAGCTTTGGGTTTTCACACTGCATCAAGTGGTTATTTGCCGAACAGAGGCCCAAACAAACTCCGATTCACGAAAGAACTAGACACTCGGATTCATGGCATTGAAATGTATAAATCTAGCCTCAGTCATACACTTTTCGGCTCTAGGATTACATAGCTTATTTATAACATGAAAGCTTGCAGAGATTAAATGGGGGGTCAAACACAAACTCCAATCGACAAATCAAGACTTCAGTTGGATTCTTGGCATCAAACTCTATATAAAAAAACTCCAGCTTATTGATCTGCAACAACCATTTCATTTTGCATGAAAATTTGATATTTTATACCCTCTAGGCCACATTTTTACTTGAAAAATAGGTCCCAAAATCCAAATCTCATTGGCCACCAGGAGATAGGGCGACTCAGCCCATCAAATCCTATGAACTGATCTACACAAACACCAACCATAAAAAGCATCACAAGCTGCCACAAAAAAATACTAAGCAAAGCAAAGGAACAGCCTTCACCCTATCCCTTGACAAGAAAATTAAGGCGTGAAAATACTCAAGGGATAGGCCTAGCATAATCTAATAGAAATCCAAAGCGAGTCGCTAACCAACTGCTCCAACACAGCTTGGCTAAAAAGAACCATAAAAGAAGTCATCCTATGTGGTGGCCAGAACTACCTACCTAGCTTAGGACAACTAGACCAAGAGCTTTGTTAACCCCAAGCCAAGAAGGCAGAAGAATGAATGAAAAAGTGGGAAGAAGATGGAAAAGGAGCAAAGACATGCAGGCAGGCTCTAAAGCTAAGCCAGGGCTAAAAGCGTAATTTTAAATGAAAGGCGCCTCAAAAACTCTAAAAACTCTTGTAAAAGAGCGCCAGGCTCCCTCGTATGCCACTTGTAAAAGAATAGACGGGTATAGGCTTAGGGCATGAAGCAAGAAGAGGGAATTAGAAAAAGGGACATTGCCATAATGGTCGGTCATGTAAAAAGGGATGGGCACCCATGGGATTTTAGGGTTTGTATATATAAAGTTCAAAAAGTGAATGGAAGCTCATTCTTTGGTATGTGACTAACAAGAGCTCTTCTTTTCTTCTCCTCTTCGTGCTTGTGTGTGCTTTTGAGAGAGGGAGTGTGAGAGTGTGTGGGAGTGAGTGTGCGAGAGTGAGGGATTAAGAGGATGAAGCTCTTTACCATCTCTTTTTCTCTTCCTCTCTTGTCTTCTCTTCTCCTCTCTTGTGCACGCGGCTATGGTGGATGGAGCTTGGAGATGGAGGAGTCTTGAGGATGCTTGAGCTAGCATCTAGGATCATGGAGCTACCGGTGTGTGCGAGAGAGAAGGCAACTCATATCAGCATCAAGGTAAGCTCACTACACTCGTAGGATCGACGGCGTGTCGACTATGTGAGAGGTAGCCATTAGAGCTCTCTTGGAACGCTTGAAACAATAAGTGGTCCATGGGTCTTGGCGGTTGAGCAAAAGCTCCCACATTTTGGTTCCGTTTGTCGGGACCAACAGATTCAAGCTTGAGGGCTTGCACGCCTCATATCGAGCATCGAAGTAACGGATTCATCCCAAAAACGGAGCTTGAGATAGGTAGGAAGTTTGGGTGTTTTGATCTTCAAAATAAGTAAGTATTTTGGGTTAGTTTATTTGTTTTGATGATTGGAAAACAGGGAGAAATCATTTCAGTTTGTTGCTTTCGATTCTTGTTGCATTTAGTATAGGATAGGATTAGGAAATCAAACCGGGAAAGGGTAGGGTTTACTGTTGCAAAACAGGGCATAAATCATGCAAAAAATGCCAAAAAGCTTGCTTGGGATGCTTAATGTCAGAAAGTGAGTGATTGGGAGCGTCAAAGCCTTTCCCGTGGGAGGGGGTTTAAGAGCCAAGAGAGAGAGAGAGAGAGAGAGAGAGAGAGAGAGAGAGAGAGAGAGAGAGAGAGAGAGAGAGAGAGCCCCTACAAAGATTCGATTCGATCTCGTCATCAAAGAGCCTACCGCTCACCCCAGGTATACCAATCACTTCCCTTAGTGCCTTAGTTGGGATCTAGAAGTTTGTGCTTGGAGTGATTGCCTGAGTCGGGAGATTTGATTGAAATCGTCGTCGTGCCGTGTTCGGCCCGTCCGAGCGGTTGTTGTTTAGCCGAGTCCCAGACTCGGCCCTCGGACCTTGCCATTTGGCCCGCTCGACCCGAAACCCCTAATCGGCTCTCGGCCCATATTCCACTCGGCCCATCCGAGTGAAGGCACTCGGCCCTTTGACCCTTTGACCAACTCAACAGTCGGCCCGAAGTCCAGTCTCGGCCCTTTGACCCTTTGACCAACTCAACAGTCGGCCCGAAGTCCAGTCGGCCCCATTTACCAATTCGGCCCTCGGCCCAGGACCCAACTCGGCCCTCGGTCGGCCCTTGGTCCTGACCCTCGGTCCAACACTTGACTCGGCCCACCGACGGCCCACGAAAATTTTTTGTACTCAGACCAATGTGATTCGGCCCATCCAAGACACCCACTCAGACCCTACAATGTGGACCAGTTGGGCCGAGTGCGTATATGCCTCAACTTTTTAGAAATTTGACTTGACCCAGCTGGAGCTTAGCAACACAACTATTGCAAGCACTCCTGATGCTCAGAGCTTTATTTCGGCGCATGGAATAGACAAAATCATACGGAGCAACCGCTTAGCAGTTTGAGTGGGCTATCGCGATACGTAGAAACCTAGAGACCTAGAGGCAATCCGATGAGCCATAAAACCCTGATTGGACCCAAAAACAAGCAAGGCAACATAACTGAAAAGCCCTACATCTTGTCAAGATGGCTAGAGAATTGATCGATAAAGCCTATCAGGCCCAAAACGAAGCGAGGGTGCGTAAGACGCTTAGAGGCTATTTGCCGCACTCACCTTGAATTTCCACACTTGAAGTGCACTTAAGGAAAACTGAAAGCCTGATTGAGCACAACTGCACTAGAAAGAACACCGGCACTGAGTGGAGATAAATTTAGGACTGTATTTAATAAGTCAAGGAACTCACTCAGATAAGCCACTCAAGGAACCCACAAATAAGAGAGAACTCACAGATAGACAAACCATCAACAGGCAAAGTAGGACCAAGCAAGCAGTGCAAACGAAGTGGATTTGACAAACCTACTCAACCTGATCAATAGTTTGGTGGAGCATGAGAACTTGACTATGGCAGAACAAAGCTCAGACCGCAGGTCTAACGAGGAACTAGAGTTACGCGTCTTCCTAGAGGCTATTCAGCAACTGGTCAGTAGCTACGATGTGCACGCCCGGTATGAGCACCGCGGTCGGATAGCAGATACTATCATTGCAAACTTAGAAGAAGAGAGAAAGCTAGCCCACAAGGCGTTGCAAAGCATAGCCGCATACAATAGAGACCAACAGGCCAAGAGTCAAAGGCAAAGCATGGAGTTGCATGAGGTGCAATGAGTGCTGAACTTAGCCGGCAGAAACCAAACGGATCATGAAAGAGCCCTAGAAGGAGACTTAACATTGAGCAAGCTTCTTATGAAGCGATTTCTAGACAACATCGCAGTAGAGCAAAGTGCTGCAGCATTGGCAACCTCACTGCTATGGCAGGATTAGGAGCAACCCAAGGCTCTAAGAGCCAATCTAAAATCCCAATAGTCAAAAAGCAGCTTGACAAGTAACAAACCCACGATGATCCATACAGCTTTGTAGAGTAGTTCGAGCAAGTCTACGAAGCCAACGGCCTCAGCGACCTGACTTAGTGCTCTCAAGCATTTGGGCTCTGCTTAGGTGACAAGGGAAGGACTTGGTATACAAGCTTAGACACCACAAGAGCGAGAAAATTTCAATTGCCTCAAGAATCTCTTCATCAAGAGATTTGTCGAGCATGGATACTTTGACAATCTGCTAGTACGACTGATGAATGTCAAGCAAAAAGAGAAGGAGGACATTTGCGATTACGTAACCCACATGAGGAGCCTCTTCAAGAGAATCCCTATAGGCAAATGATCAACTGAAAGAGTAGTTTCAACGGTGTTCATCAGCAAAACTCGAAACGAGGAACTGTATAAGGCTTTGGAAGCTAACTCAAGCTTGCAGCGAGATGCGCTAGCTAGGGTTTTTGAGGAAGCCATTAGAGTTGATGATCAGCTGAAAGAGTGGTGCTCCGGGAGCCCCAACTTAGAAAAATCCAACTCGCGAAGTTCGGAAAGAGCGTCCGCCTCTAGTGAACGACCAATCCCATCATCCCAAGGTAAGGGGAAGGCCACCAAGATGAACCAACACTTGGCTGATGTCAAGATGGAGATAGTCAAGTTGCAATACTTGTGGAGATGACCAATGCGTCCACACATCCAATGTGTGTTCTGTGGTGGAAACCATTTGCCGGCCGAGTGTCAAGACCCTCGACCAAGACCTTGTGCTAACTGTGGCAGGTTCGGTAATGACATCGTGCATTGCAGATTGCCCAGGAGACTTCTGTACTCCCAACCATATGATCAGCCTTACCTAGTAAACAGGCTGCAGCCACTCTTCAGAAGGGGAGCCCCATTGGCCATTCCTGCACCTAACGACATTAAGCCAGCTGTTCCTAGGGTGGACATAAACCCTACAGGTATACCTAGACCGCCTAGTCCCTATGTGACCCATCCACCGAGTGACACTCCATTCCACTACTTGGAAGAGCCAAATGAGGAAGAGACTTACTTATACCCTTATGTCTCTTACGACGATGAGGGCAATGCAGTCCTTATGGACTATCGACCAGTACTAGTGATGGCTTTGGGGAGAGGAGAGGTAGAGGCCTAGGAGGGCAGACGTAGGATCCAATCATTTGTTGGACTTGTGGTCACCCGAGTCATGTCTCATCACGTTGCCCTGAGAGGGAGCAGCAGAACAGAGACAAAGCTGACCTAAGGTGCCTTGAGTGCGGAATCACCCATCTCTTCGTCGATTGCCCAAAGCGAAAACCTTCTACAAGTTCAGCCAACGTACCATCTGTTCCATTGGGGCTGTTTGGTTTTGAGAACCTTGATGGGGAGGCCACACCCATCCCGTTGCGGGTCATGACCCGTGCCCAGACAAAGCAGGCCAGCATATCACTACCGAGACCCAGCAACCTCGATGCAGCCTTGATATAGGAAAGAAGAGCCACAGACGAAGGAAGAAGAGGTCGGAGGTTAAGATCGCACTAAGAACTGAGAGTGCTACAAGTCTGCCTCTTGGAAAGAAGGTCACGGATGCAGAGGCAGAAACTTCAGTCCCCAAGATGGCCAAAAAGGGAAGTGCCAAGGTAGGGGAGTACCCACATCCGAAGCACCAACTTGAGGCCATCGAGAAAGTGAAGGACTCAGTGAAAGAGGCCCAAGAGCACTTAAGGGATATTGAGCCCATCCTAGATAATGAGATTGATGATCTCACTAGTATGAACATGGTGGTCTCACCCCCTCGACCAAAGTCAGGAGATGCAACAGCACCATAGTAGGAAGCGCCCCTTAGGCCAAGCCTTGATGCTACATGCCCACAAATCGGTCACAACCGTTGGCCAGGACAATCCGGGTTAGAAGAGGGACGAGCAGATGATTGCCTCCTTACCACGCTAGTGACCACCTCTATGATGTTAAGCCTATGAGACCTGCTTAAGTAGCATCCCGAGTACGCCAAAGGAGGCATGGGATACTTTGTCAAAAATGTATAGCACAAATACGCAAGCCAGGAAAATGCAGCTCAAGCAAGAGTTGCATAATGTGCAAAGAGAAAATATGAGCATCAATGACTACCACATGAAGGTGAAGAAGATTACAGATGCACTTGCTTCCATTGGGTCGCCAGTGGAAGATGATGATTTAGTTTCTGTGACCTTGAATGGTCTAGGAAAGGATTATGCACAATTTCGAACATCCATTTCCGTCTGTGAAAGATTTTCTGATTTTGAGGAGTTGATTGCTCTTCTAATTTCTGAGGAGCAGAGAAATGGTGGTGCATCTTCTTCAGGAGGAACTTCAAAAGAAGCTGTCTTCTACTCAAATGCTGGAAGAGGTAGAGGCAGGGGTAGAGGAGGCCGATCTGGAGGCCGTGGTAGAAATCAGAATATGCAGCAAACTCAAAAAAACCAGTCCTATGGAGGAGGATGTGGTAACTCCAGAGGCAGGGGGAGCCAAAGAGGTCGTGGTGGATGGCAAAGAGGGCAAAATGCAAACAGCAATGTTGAATACTACTACTATGGTAAAATGGGTCATATGGCTAAAGACTGCCATAAAAAGCAGAATGACATCATGAATGGAAAACTACAACAAGGGAATTATGCATCTTCTAGTAGACAGGGTGATGACAGAAATGAGCATTTGTTTATGGTGCAGCACATGACCAATTCTGTGACAAGTGCAGAAGAAAGTAACGATGTGTGGTATGTTGACTCAGGTGCATCAAACCACATGACAGGTCATGCAGAATGGATGCAAGATGTAAGGAAAATGGAAAAACCAGGATTTGTGAAGACTGGTGATGATACTGCACATCCTATTGTGCAAATTGGAAATATTCCTTTGTCTATGCAGGATGGGAAAAGGAAATACCTGTCGGATGTATTTCATGTTCCGAATATCACCAAGAACCTGGTTTTTGTTGGTCAAATGGTTGAGCAGGGCTTACAAGTCAGATTTAATTCCCATGGATGCTGTGTTGAGGATATGAAAAATAAAGGTCGCTTGATAGCAAAAGGAAAGAAGAAGGGCAGAATGTTTACATTGGATGCAGACATGCCTGAATTGAGTGCAGCAATGTTTGCACATGGGACCAGTGTAGTTGCAGATATTGATATCTGGCATAAACGCATTGGTCATGTTAATGTACAGCGACTTAAATCAATGCATGCCCAAAATATTGTTGCAGGATTGCCAAAATTCAAGGTTGCAGAAATGCATAAGATATGTGAAGCTTGTCAGTTTGGAAAACAGGCAAGGAAACCATTTCCTAGACATGTTCAAGAGAGTAAGAAGCCATTGGAATTAATCCACTCTGATGTGTGGACTACTAAAGTTGCATCTCTTGGAGGCTGTTATTATTTTGTCACTTTTATTGATAACTATAGCAGAAAAGTTTGGGTGTATTCTATGAAAAAGAAAAGTGAAGTTTTTGGGCATTTCAAAACTCTTAAAGCTGTGGTTGAAAAAGAAACAGGCCTGCAAATAAAATGCCTAAGGTCAGATGGAGGGGGAGAGCACCTCTTAAATGAGTTTGCAAGGTTCTTGTAGGAGCATGGCATAAAGCAGCAATATTCATGCAGTCATACCCCACAGCAAAATGGAATTGCAGAAAGAAAAAAATGCATATTGGAGACGTATCTCATGCCATGCTCAATGAAAAAGACCTGCCAGATTTTTATTGGGCTGAAGCAGTTGCTACAGCAGTCTACATAATGAACAGGACTCCCACTGCAGCAATACATGGGATGACTCCAGAGGAGAGGTATACTGGTAGGAAACCAGATATTTCTCATTTGAAAATTTTTGGTTGCATTGCCTATGTTCATGTGCTAGATGAGTTGAGATCCAAGTTGGATCCAAAAGTGAGAAGTGCATCTTTATTGGTTACTCTCTGCAGCAGAAAGGGTATAGATGTTATAACCCTTCTACTCGTAAGTTTATAGTGAGCAGAGATGTTGTTTTTGATGAGATGAGTAGCTGGTATAAACCAGTAAATGTGATTGATGATGTAGATGCACAAAGTGGTAATGCTGCATAGAATTCACAGCAGCAGTCACAAAATATTAGTGGACCTGGAGCATCCTCTAGCAGTGGTTCACATTCTTTGCCATGGACAGGCAGATTGAGATCAGGAGTTTCTTCTCAAAGCAATGTAGATAGTGGTATGCAGGTATCACGAAAAGGAAAAGAGAAGGTAGATCAGCCCATGTTTAATGTGAATGCAGGTCACTCTTATGTGGATGGTGAATCCAGTGGCTCAGAACAGAGCATTGATGATGAGTTGGGTATTCCTTCTATTGTTACACCTGGAGTAAGGAAGACCAGGGATGTTTTGAGAGCACCTGGGAGTGAACCTACTTTGCGCAGGTCTACCAGAGCTAGGTATCCTGTGGATAGGCTGAAATATGATGGATTTACAGCCATTCACTATGCCTATATGGTCAAAGTGATACAGGAACCAGAACCCACTTCTTTTGAGCAAGCCATGGGAAAAGAAAAATGGGAGAAAGCCATGGATGAAGAAATGGATGCCTTGGAAGCAAATGCTACATGGGAATTGGTACCTTTGCCTAAAGGTAAGAATGCAATTGGCTGTAAGTGGGTTTATAAGGTGAAGCATAATGCAGATAGTTCTGTGAACAGATACAAGGCAAGATTAGTAGTCAAGGGGTATGCACAAACATATGGCATTGATTATGAAGAAACATTCAGTCCGGTTGCAAGGATGGCAACCGTAAGAGCAGTCATTGCTATGGCTGCATCAAAGGGATGGTCTTTACATCAGATAGATGTAAAGAATGCCTTGGTGCATGGTGATTTGCAAGAAGAGGTCTATATGGAGCAGCCACCAGGTTATGTGCATACTGATCATCCTGAGTTTGTTTGCAGGTTGAAGAAAGCATTGTATGGCTTAAAGCAAGCACCTAGAGCATGGTCTGACAAGATAGGACAGTATCTTGTCACTATTGGCTTTCAGATTTCCAAGGCAGATTTCTCACTTTATGTGAGAAAAACAAAGAAAGATATTATGCTACTTGTCATTTATGTTGATGATTTGATTATGACAGGTGACAGTGATGAAGATATCCTTCATGTGAAAATGCTATTGAAGCAGAAGTTTGAGATGAAGGATTTGGCAGAGCTACGTTATTTCTTGGGCATTGAGGTGATTAGATCACCAAGTGGGATATAGCTCTTGCAGAGGCAGTATGGATTGGACATGCTGTCCAAATATGGGATGACAGGATGTAAGCCTATTTCAATTCCTTTGGAGCAGAATGTGAAGTTGACTGCAGATGCAGATGAGCTTCTCGAAGACCCTACTATGTATAGACGCATAGTAGGAAGTTTGATAGACGATCTACCAATGGATATGTGTTCTCTTTTGGGAGTGCTGCAGTCACTTGGAGCAGCAAGAAATAGCCTACAGTTACCTTGTCGAGCACAGAGGCTGAGTACAGGGGTGCAGCAATGGCTGCATGTGAGGTAGCTTGGTTGCATAAGCTACTTTATGACATGCATCAGCCTATAGATGGGCCAGTTGTCATTTATTGTGACAACATGAGTAGTATACACTTGGAAAATAACCCAGTCTATCATGCTAGAACAAAGCACATTGAGATGCATTATCACTATGTGCGGGAGAGGGTTTTACTAGGTCTTATTGATCTAGTTTATGTCAGCACAGAGGATCAGGTAGATCTTCTTAGGCAATAGGACAGAACCTGTGAGGGTAGAGATGGACACTTGAAAGACCTCACCAGTGGACTTGGATGCCATCTCCGTGATGCTCAAGGGTGACGCTCAAGTCAAGAAGTATTATGGATCCTTGACCAAGTATATCCCATGCCCAGAGGATGAGTGAGATTGGATGCATATCCTTGCTACAGTCGACCTGTCATTCTCGGATCAAGAGATGTATGAGCAAGCCATCAAGATGATGGGTACGACTAACGGCACGCCCTCTGTACAAGTTTCATGATGGAAGGAACCCTTCTTGGGACACCTAAGCCCCTCACCTTCCAAGTGCCAAGCAACAAGAGAGAACTCCAGGAGGCTCTAGAATACTTAACAGACAAGCTGACTGACAATTCAACAACAAACTTCAAACCACTCCAGGATCTCTTAGACGAATCCAAGTGGCAATGGACCAGGGTGCATGACTTGAGCCTTATGTACAACTCCGCCCTAGTACCTGATCAACAACAAGAGATATATCAAGCCCTAGGAGAGGATGAGCAGTCTGACGCAGAGGAATCTGATTACGAGTATGAAGACTGCCAATCCTTCAACCATGGAAGTGAGGGTGAGATGGACACGGTAGAATACGACACTGAGGGACATGAAATAGAACAAATACGGGCGGACTCCAAGCTAGAAAAGAGAAGTGTCTAAAGGATAGAGTGAGGAATCATGCGCATGGATTGTGATCGTGCTTGGTTAGAACACATAGGAGGCATAAACCTTGAGCAAGCAGACCTAGCTTAACTAAGGGGAGCGACATCGGTGCTTAGGGCAGAATCACCATTTGAACTACAACCACCAGGGGAGACCCCCTCTTTTAGCGAAGATGGCGAGTTCGACTCTGAGTCAGAGGTAAGCTCAGATAGCAACCCAGAAATACCTAGGCGGTCGACGCACCAACGGGGACCTACCCATCCACCTGAGGCGCAGACAATTGAAGTAGGAAAGGGTGAACCAACCTAGGGACACACGAACAGACAAACAACGAAAACTGCAGGACCTTTCTAAATGATTTACAAAATTCAAGAAAGGAGATAGGGTAGTGATCCTGTTGGGTGCCAAACAATAAGGGCAAACAAGCAAACCAATCGAGAGACCAGCCAGGGTCAAGGAGGTGAACTTAGCCTAGGAAGGGGAGGCACCCCGACCCACCTTCATTGCCAATGACTTGACTGAGAAAGAGGAAACGAGTTTTGTCGCTCTCCTGTGAGAGTACGTAGACATGTTCACTTGGTCCTTGGAAGAGCTTAAAGGGGTAGACCCCAGTGTAGTGACTCATAATATACCCATGACACTAGACATAGTGCCGGTGAAGCAACAACCATACCCAATGAATCCAAAGCACACTCATGCTATCAAGGAAGAGATTGATAAGCTGATGAGAGCGGGATTCATTTATGGAATTGAGCACACGGACTGGGTATCACCCATAGTCATCGTGATGAAGAAAAATGGAAAAATTAGAGTGTGCGTCAATTACAATAAGGTGAATGTTGCTACTAAAAGGGACAATTATCCATTGCCATACACCGAGAATATGATTGAAAGAGTGGTGGGCAAGGAGGCCTACAGTTTCGTGGATGGCTTCTCACGATACAATCAGGTGCATCCTGTTGACAGGCATGAGATTGCCTTCGCCACTGAGTGGGGCATCTTTGCTTACATAGTCATGCCTTTCGGGTTGACTAATGCCCTTGCCACCTTCCAACGTCTCATGTGCACCATATTTAAAGACATGCTTCGCAAGGAGTTGAAAGTCTTTGTCGATGACCTCTGCGTTCACTCGACCTGGATGGAACACTTAAACAAACTCCAAGTAGTCTTTGAGCAGTGTCCCCTATATCATCTCTCGTTGAACCCCTTGAAATGCCAGTTTTGGTTGAAGCATGGATGCATCCTCGACCACGTGGTGTCAAAGAATGACATTGCCAATGACTTCTTGAAAGTCAAGGTTATTGTTGACCTTCCATCCCCAACCAACTACAGGGGACGAAGGACAAAGGTCTCGATTCACAAGGTACGAGTTGGCCACCATAGTTGAGACTACAACACCTTTGTCCATGATGACTGTCAAGGTACGAGTAGCCACCATCACAGAAATCGATGAGGAGGATGAGGAAATCGTGGAGCCTGCATACCTGCACATCACGGTCACTGCCAAGCAAACATGCGTCTTCAATGCCTTAATTGATGAGGGAGTAGACTTCAATGTCTTGACTCACGATCATTGGACCCAACTTGGCAAACCACCACTACAACCCACTAATGCCAAATTAAGCCCATATGGGGGCCACTCATACATACTTCTCGACAAGTGTAGGGCCGTCATTTCTATCGAGTCTGAGACTGTACCAATGATCTTCTACGTGCTGCCAAACACCAAGGACACAAGTACGGAGATGCTGCTGCTAGGGCGAATCTTCAAGAAGAAAACTCGTTGCATCAACAACAAGATCTCTAAAGAGCAAGCCCTCAAACAACACCTCATCATGTCATATGATCAACGAACCACTTCTGCCATCACCGACCAAGAAATTATAGAATTATCCAAACTTTCTGAGACTGAATCCCCATTCTTGAGACACTGGTACACTCTTAGGTTGCAATGGGAAGTAGAAGGGTGCCGAGTCATGACAAACACTGAGCAGCGCTACATAATCAAAACAAGGGAGTATTACCCCACTTATGTTGTGCCAACCTTGCATAGAGAGGGACACCCTTACCTCGATCACTCACTGACTGAAGAAGAGCTACATATTGCTAGCCGCATCACCTCTGGTGAATTTCTAACAGATGTTCTCACTTACATTACACACGTGGGCACTCAACCTTTTGATCTCAACCACGTAGCTCAGTTAGAGTACAACCCCGATTTCTACACTTGGTTCTGACACCGGTAACTCCTAGGCCCATTGCAAAATGTCCTCAACCTCCAAAACTTTCAATCCTAGGAAGGATTCTTCTCG
Source organism: Lygodium microphyllum (assembly GCF_053477565.2). Taxonomy (NCBI): domain Eukaryota; kingdom Viridiplantae; phylum Streptophyta; class Polypodiopsida; order Schizaeales; family Lygodiaceae; genus Lygodium; species Lygodium microphyllum. Next base: position 160,439,592 of record NC_141139.1, on the reverse strand, counting down.
AGCTCGAAGGGGAGGGGAGAGAGGCAAATCAAATTAAAACCAAGGAAAATCAAGTAAAGTGCATAAACACGTACATAAAGAGCAAGGTAGGAAAATGGCAAAAGAACTTTGAAATAAAGGGCAAATATAAAGTCGGAAGGGAAGATTCTACATTGGATGGAAATTTAATGCTTTCATTCAATAAACATATAGTCTTTCTTTTTAAACTATGACTTTTCTTGTGAATTGTTAATTTGGAAGCACTAATGGAAACTTGGGATTATGACATGAACAAAAGATGTCGCAGCAAGACCGTGCCCACCGACTTTCGTTCACAGAAGAGAAAAGAGCGCAATACATCATCACTCTTGAGAGCCGCACCTCCAACCAGCTTAAGTTCCGAACCATTCACAACGTAAAGGGTGTGGTGGCCAAGGAGGAAGCGGCCAAGAGAGTCATTGAACAATGCAACTTCACCAAGTACCCCAAAAAATTTGCGCAAGAACCTGATCACACAAATTATGTGGAGTTTCTCAGGTCTTACGACCCTGACAATGAGTGCGGCACTGTCACGGTAGGAAGGGGAGAAAACGCAAAACAGGTACAAGTTCACTTAACCCTTGCCTTGGTTGAGGAGGCATTGGGATTGGAACCAAAGAAGAGGAGAGAAAGTAGGAGAGGGAGCAGCAGCAAAAGGAGATCGATTCTATGACCGATCAACTATACTTGGGAAGGAAAGAGCACGAGAGCATGAGCAAGGAACTCAAAGCCCAGGAGCAAAAGCTCGTAACCCTGGCACAGAAGTAGGGGGAAAGCATGGAAGAAATGAACAAAAGAGCAGAGGAATGGGCAGCACGGAACGAAAAAAGGGTGAAGACATTGTCACGTCACCTTGCTTTGGTGGAGAAAGAAAAAATCATTGCAGAAAGTAAAGCAAATGCCGCCCAAACAGCCTTCAGTGCCCACCAATAGGCCTTCATCAACACACTATTGGACACGACCCACCCAGAGGGAAAGGAGACATTGGAGGTGGTGCAAAAAAAACTGAGCATCGCACGTAGAGCCCTGCATGCGGGGCTACAGATGCCACCCCAACCTGTAGAGGTTCGATTGAGCTTAGAAGAGCAACAGAAGTACCTACTACTGGCCGGCCTAACCCCCTAGGAATTGGACGCACTGGCCTTTGAAAAAGGAGCGCAACTAGAAGACCGGCAGGGGAAGGATGCTGACCTTGAATTCGTTATGGGGAGAACCATACAAGAGGTAATCCCACAACCCCCCTCGCCACATGTCCAAGAACAGCAATAGATTGATCCATCCGCGGAAAGACAAGCCGCACTAAGGGAGAGACGGAGAAAATTAGTTGAAGAAACCATGAAGTAGCTAAGAGTCAAACCGGTCGTGCAAGCGTCCGCACCCCTTCCACTGTGCCCCGATGACCTCCCTGCTGGATTCCACGCGGAGCTGGTGATTTGGGAACATCAAGAAAAATAAAAAGACCCATTCACATTCAGCTTCCTCATGCCTAACAGCATGCAGAGGGTCCTACCGATCAAGGTGATGGAGGAGGTGATCGCGATTGGCGGCCGATTGGGATAGAAATGGCTGGAAGAAAGGGAGAGGACCCCCACTCTATGGGGAAGGGAAGAAGCGGAGTTTTGGCAAAACAAGGTGTTCGAAATACCACATATTGTATAGGGCTACGACTGCCAACCCCTATGGAGGAGGCGAGTGTGTGACATTAGTATGCTCGCCTGGATGGCTTTTTGTAAGACCCTGCCCTATGAATGAGAGGAACGATCCCACATTCATGGCGTATCCTCGTAGGGTAGGTGTGGATTTTGTTGCGACCCTCCATGGGCATCATGATTTTTCCATCATCTAAAACTCCAATGCCACCTCCTTTGAACATGCCCTTCTTTTCGACTCGGGAAGCCTAAATGATTCCATGATGCGTTTTCTTGCGGACTTCTCTTCATGCCTCGATCTAGCCTTTATAACTACCTGTAATTATCTTAGGTTACTTAAGTTACTACTCAAGTAGGACCCGACCCCACAAGAGCGTGGCTTGCCTCCCCTCTTTTTTGATCCTAACGCTATTGACAGTTGTGCCATGGCGCGTTTAATGATGAGAGCTAGTCTTCTCCCCTCCTTTTGCCTAGCTCTCCTAGAGGATATGAATGGTAGCCAATTCACTAGGTGCAACCATCCCTTCCTCTCCACCACCTCCCTTCACGTATGCATGGACCTCAAAGGATACATACAAAGCCATCAATTTTTGAGCAAATCCATCCGACCCCTTCTCTGCCTAAATCAGACGAGGAAGATTAGGTACAGGCTGTCATTCTACTAGTGTAATACTATTTCAAAAAAAAAAACACACACAAGAGAAAAAGAAAAAAGAAAAATCATCTAAGGAAGAGCAAGCGGAACATTACGCATGGAATGGAGAAAACAACTCACTTACAGAAGCACTTAGCACCACATAAAGCATGATAACTGCACGTAGGGGTCCTCAAGTTAGAGGCGTGCCCGGTGGCTTCGGTTGACTGGCTCCGCTCCTAACCCCCTAGCCCCTTTTGCTCCCCCACTTCACGCTTAGGGCCCATCAAGGAGGGCACGACATACCTAGGGAGGTAACACTCGCCTATGGTTAGACCTGTCACCCTAAGCTACTTGCACTGCACCGCCCTTTGCACAAATGGGGTCCCCAAGCATGGGATATCACCTAGGATAGCCTATGGTTAGACCCAACTCCCCATTCCACCAGCATGAGCACAATGCACTACACAATAACGTAGACACCCCCCTTAGGTAGACACCACACCCTTTCGTTCCAAGAATCACAAAGGCGATCAACCACCGACTTAGGAGGCCGCCATCAACCAATTGCTATCCATTTGGCTTCTCCAATAAACCTTATTACCAATCTTCCACGAGCACCCAAGTTTACACGTGGCCCTGCTCTTACACAACTACTTTTCCAACTGCCTCTTAAACCCCAATAGTCGCCAAGAGTGCCATGGGACTGGCACTTGTCTCGGAGGGGGGTAATGTTAACCCCAAGCCAAGAAGACAAAAGAATGAATGAAAATGCCAAAAGAAGATGGAAAAGGAGCAAAGACACGTAGCCAGCCTCTAAAGCTAAGCTGGGGCCAAAAGCATAATTTTAAATGAAAGGCGCCTCAAAAACTCGAAAAACTCTTGTAAAAGAGCGCCAGGCTCCCTCCTGTGCCACTTGTAAAAGAATAGACGGGTATAGGCTTAGGGCATGAAGCAAGAAGAGGGAATTAGAAAAAGGGACCTTGCCACAATGGCCGGTCATGTAAAAAGGGATGGGCACCCATGGGGTTTTAGGATGTGTATATATAAAATTCCAAAAGTGAATGGAAGCTCATTCTTTGGTGTGTGGCTAACAAGAGCTCTTCTCTTCTTCTCTTCTTCTCCTCTTCTTTCTTATGTGTGCTCTTGGGAGAGGGAGTGTGAGAGTATGAGGGAGTGAGTGTGTGAGAGTGAGGGATCAAGAGGGTGAAGCTCTTCACCATCTCTTCTTCTCTTCTCTTCTTCTCTTCTCTTCTCTTCTCTTCTCTTCTCTTCTCTTCTCTTCTCTTCTCTTCTCTTGCACGTGCGGCTATGGTGGATGGAGCTTGGAGATGGAGGAGGCTTGAGGATGCTTGAGCTAGTATCTAGAATCGTGAAGCTATCGATGTGTGCGAGAGAGAAGGAAACTCATATTGACATCAAGGTAAGCTCACTACACTCGTAGGATCGACGGCGCGTCGGCTATGTGAGAGGTAGCCATTAGAGCTTGCTTGGAACGCTTGAAACAATAAGCGGTCCATGGGTCTTGGCGATTGAGTGAAAGCTCCCACAAGCTTCTACTAGGCGAGGACTCCTATAACCTGGTCAATATAGATTTTCATTTACCACATTTTTCTTTTAAGATTTCAATACTCATGCATGTAAAAAGGAGGAAGTTGAGTGTAGTGACCCAAGGAGAACAGGTTATCGGCCCTAGGTCTTGACTTGGTACCCAAGAACCTACCAAGCTCTTGCAAGATGACACTTCAATCTTTTTTATTCCGCTCACTTTTATTTTCGTTCCAACCTTCCTTAGTATTTTTTTTTCTAGCTAGATGCCATTCCTAAGAAGACAACGCATGAGCCCCAGGTCTACTGACTCGTCCCCGGAATCCTACCAGGCCTTTGCAAGGCGATGATCAACTACTCTTAATATTTTCATTTCTTGTTTTTTTCTATTTTAGGAGTTAGAATTCCTTTTTACACACCATTTTATTTTTCTATTTCAAGTATAATCAAAATTTTCTCTTATTTTAATTTTGACAAGCTTCTCTAATTGCCTTATACTAGCACAAACTCTTAGAACAACTACCTAGCAAGCTAGTAGAACAAGGTCACTAGGATTTCCTTCTGAAACAAGTTTTTCAATGCTTGAAAATGTCTTGACAGGAGATAGATAACTACTCAAACCTCCCCTAGATATACCTAACCTAATTGTAGGACTTTATGCCTTCGTTGCTGGTCCCCAACAAAAGAACAATTCTCCCGAAGTACAAAGGCATAAAAGAAAGGTACTCATAAAGAAAGAACATCACCTAGACTTGGCCACAAGAAGCTTCCATGCAAAAAGTGGCTCCCTTTAGGTTCAACTAAATCTATCTGGCACAACACTAAAATAAGACCCATTAATCACACCCACACTAAACAGACACATGACCCTATTGACCTAACAAAATGTGACATTTCACTACAAAATAACTAGCCCTCTTGGCCTAACGAGATAATCCATAAAATGACCATTCAACAACATAATACTAAAACAACCCTTGGTCTTGACATAACTCTACTAAAGCACAAGACCCTGACCAAGGATAAGGGCTCCTCTAGCCCTATGCTAAATGCATCAAGTTATTTGCTAACCACCTTGCATAAATAGCAAGGGTTGTCCAACGAATATGATGATTAATGATCCTATGCATTCACGACAGAATATGAAGATGCTCAATTGCTACTTGACTCATAACCCAAACTAGCCATCGAGGACTCCAATATCACATGTTAGCAAGAAGACCCCAAAGTGATCCAAGGATAATGTTAGTAGATAATTGTAAGAGCTCCCCTAGACCACAATTGAAAAATACATCTTCACGAAAATCATAATTGGCCACGGAATCTACAAAGCGATTTCACTATCGAGGAACCAGCCGGCAAGTCATCATCTCAAAAATATGCAATGTATCCAAGGTTGCACAATAATACATCCATAGGATGGGATCCCACACACTATAGGTCCCATTCAACAGGTTGATCATTAATTGCGAGTCACCTTTCACCAATAACTAACGGATACCACCACATCGGGCTACATTCAGCCCCATGATCAAGGCCTTGTATATCGCCATACTATTAGTCAAAGAGTGTCCTAAATATAGTTCCATTTTTATAACAACCCTACATTGAGGATCTTTAATGACCACACCAATACTCATATGTCTAGCGGACCCTCTAGAAGCTTTGCCAAAATACAAAGTATAGACTCAACCTTCAATGATAGAACATGTCATATAGTGATTAGCTCACTTGTACTTATGATAATCAAAGTCAAGCTAAGAGAGAGGATGTATAATAGATACAATCCCTCCGTCCATGCTGAACTCAATAGGAATACTCAAAAGAATCCTTTGACAATGGTGGCAGTAGACTTTAATATTCCATGTGAAAGATCTATCTTGCCACTTAATGACAAAATAATCTTTACCCTACTAGATAACTCGACCTTGGTGGTAATGTTGCTATAAATATGAATGCTCAAGATAAGGAACAATTCTTCCCATCCGATCGTCTTGCTATCTACTGTAAGTTAAAACTGAATCATGAAGGACTTGCACAGGCACCAAGTCCGCGACGTTAGCCCTTACACATAGTAAGGCTTTAGCTTATTAAAGTTGACTTTATTTTTAAACTTTACCCCTTGCAAATCTACTAAAAGGGCTATAGATCCATTCTCTTCTATACATACATTCTTATACAGCCCATCCCATCTGGATTCTAGTTTACCAAGAAATAGCTCACCATGGTATCATAGTATAGCACCAATTGACTCTTCAAAAATTTATATTTCTTAGCCCGAAGATCATGAAGTGCTTTCATTCTCTTCTTCCCTACCTCTTGATGTAATAAAGCCTACAATCAATTTTTTTCAAGATGCATATAAGAGAAAAAAATCTTTCTTGCAATGCTTTTATCTCACCCAATGAATGATTAGGAGCAAATCGCATAATGGACAGCTCTATTTCCTATGGTAAGACATACTCTTCCCCATATACCAGCTTGAATGGAGTGTGGCATGTAGCTCTTTTGAATGTTGTATTGTAAGCCTAAACAGCTACATACAATTTCTTATCCTAATCCCGCTTACTTTTAGACATTATCTTGGATAAGCTCCCTACAAGCTATTTATTCATACTCTCAACTTGACCATTTTCTTGCAGATTATACAAGGTAGTTTTATTATGTTTAATCTTCAAAGCTTCTGTCAAGGCTGCTATAACGTTATTCAAGAATTGTGTCCCTTGATCAGAGACTATCTCCTTAGGTGGACTAAAATGACAAAGGATCTTCTCCATAATAAAAATAGCCATCTCCTTAGTGTTATCGTTCATTGTTGCTCGAGCTTCAGAACACTTTGTAAAGTAGTCCGTCATTAGAATAATATTATGATTTCACATAGTCGATGAGGGGTATATTGGTTCAACAAAATTGATACCCATTTTTCAAAGGGCAACGTCACTAAAATAGGATTTAGTAGCTGCTTAGGATTCTCCTTAGCACCATGTCTTTGGCAAATATGACAACCCTTAACATAATTGAAAGTATCATGGAAGATCGATGGTCACCAATATCTAGCATAGAGAGCTTTTTGGGTGGTAAGCCATCCAACAAAACGTCCCCCACATGTTGAATCATGGCATTCCTCTAGAATGAATGATACCTCATCAACTACTATGCATTGGCAATAAATGTCATCCACACCTTTCCAATATAAGACACCTATTATAATTGAAAAACATAATGCTTTCCACTTAATCTTTCTCTTCTTAGACTTCAATATAGAGTAGCCCCAAATCGCCCTCTAGATAGATAATGCATTATAGTTGTATACCAATAAGGGATGGGAAGCTATATCGATTTTGAATAAACCTTCAATGTCACTCCCTTCAACCAAAATTTCCTTTGGCTCCCCAAAATTCACCAAATGAATCACAATGCCCTGAAACTTTGGTGGCTTACTGTTAATCTCATAATCAAACTCCTACAAAGTGATTAACCACTTTGTTAAACGATCAGGCAATTGTAACTTGTTCATCAATAGTTTAAGTCCTTCCACTTTCGTAAAGAATACCACCTTCTCATAGAGAATATAGTGCCTAAATTTATTTGTTGTGAAAATCCTTCCAAGGCACAATTTCTTCACGTAAATATAGTTGACTTCAGATATCCCCATTTTTTTACTAGCGAAGGCTATTTGATGATACCATTTCTCTTTCCAAATTTGGGCTAAATAGTAACTAATACTATGCATTGTTGCTACTACTAAAAATATATAAAGTACCTCACCTCTTTTGGTTGCTTTTAAGATTAGCACTTTCGCTAGTTCTTGCTTAGTATCCTAAAAGAATACTTAACAAGCTTTGCTCCAATTAAATAGACATTTAAAAGATAACAAGTTCATCAATGGAAATGTTATTTCTGCTAGTGCATTGATAAATCTCTGATAATACCCCATTGATGATAAAAAGCTGTGTACCTATTTTGGAGTGTGTGGTGGGCTCATAATGACTATAACCTTTATCTTTTCAAGGTCGGTTGCAATGCTAGCCGAGCTAACCACATGGGCCAATAATAACCCATAGGGCACTCCAAAGATGCATTCTCATGGATTAAGTGCAATGCAAAATTGTCTGCAACATTCAAAACATTTTCTTAAAATGATCAACTTCTTTTTCCTTGTGTTGGATGCCCCTAGATCATCGATAGAGACTTTTAACTCCTCTGCAGAGATGTCACCAAAAGTCTTATCAACTATGCGCTACCAAGAACTAGGCACATTGCATAGACCAAAAGCTATGACATGATACGCAAAGGCACCAAATATAGTGATAAACATCATTTTTAGCTTCTCTTTCTCTACAATAGCCATTTGATTATATCTAGCAAAGCAATCCATAAATGAATAGATTTTCCTACCCGCTAATTGATCTAAGATCTGTTTAATAAATGGTAATGGATAGTAATCCTTAATCGTCTGCTTATTAAGCTCTCTGAAATCTATACAAGCTGAATCTAATTTTTATTATTCTTTCTAATAACAATTGCTGGTGAACACCATTTTGTGTGTTGTATTGGAAATATTAAGCTAGCTTTTTGTAATTTCATCAACTCCTCGAATAGCCTATCCCTTAGCTCAAAAGGCATACACATTACTTTTTGTGACACAGGGCGACTACCTTTCTTTACGGGAATGGTAGGAATAGCCAGATTGGGAGGGATACCTTTCATCTCATCATAAATCCAAGCAAAGATATCAAGGAATTCCTAAATCAAGGACACATGTTGGGTAAGTTACTATACGTATATTGTGTACATCATATGCATTCAAGGCCTATTTATAAATATCCTTATCTATGATTTTTTTCGAAATAAAACATAACCCTTTTTTATTCAATCTATAAACAACCCCCTTATATTACACCCTTCTATATGAAAAAAATATATAAAAATGGCATTTTAAAATACCTTAATTTGAACCCACATGATGCACACATATTCATGAGTAACTTACCTAAGGGACACATAGTTCTTCATTTCTTCCAAACTAAGCATGGAACCTAATTTAATTGATCGTGAATCATTCAACCTACCAAGGACTAACTCAATTATACTCACATCTCTTATTCTCTCTTGAGCCTCTATTACCTCATTCAAAGTTACTTGATAAATATGCTTTGTAGTGGACTCCTCATTGGATTCATCACTTGATGACATCTCACTACTAGCTACATCCTCCAATGTATCTATCTTTGTAGAAGATAAATGAAGTCTCTTACTTTGAGAAGGGTCAGAAGTCCAATGTTCCTATTGGGATTGCAATGGGTTGTGCCATGATGATGATTAGATTTGCTAAGGCATTTGAACGATGGAAACTATTACTCCACTCAAAATGGGCTAACTAATTGAAAGAGGGGAAGTACTAGAACTTCTTCCTCCATAGGGACTATGCGTGGGGCTAGGGTTACTAAGAGGGATATTAGACCACTCCTTTGCGGAGAATATCTCCTAAGATTTTTAGCTCACCATCTAGCCTGTTCAGCTCTTTTTTGCTTTTGATGCTTGGCTTGATAGTCTTTTGGATCTATTTCATTGCTTTTTTTCTGACATTAATTAATTGGTTCCTATTGACCGAGATTTAGAAACTGCCACTTATTAGCTTCGAAAAAATGCACCACCTATCGGGACCTAAAACATTCCCAATACTGGCTCCATGGCACTAGCTTGGCCTCTACTACACACCCAAACCACCCCTCACGGCCCCGTGGTCAAGAGTGCCTAAGGGATATACTACCCTAACCTCAAATATGGAAATTTTCATTTGTATGGATTGTAATTCAACAGCAGATAACCTTTCTCACACTCCTCAAAGAAAGTCCCTACACATATTGGTGTTATACACCACATAAGCACAAACAAAAAAAGCTCGGCGAAGTTACTATATATATATATCCTCTACATCATGTGCGTTCAAGGGCTATTTATAAATATCCTTAGCTATGATTTTTTTGTGAATAAAACATAATCCTTTTCTATTCAATCTATAAATAATCCCTTTATATTATACCCTTTTATATGTAATAAATGTATAAAAATGATATTTTAAAAATATTTTATTTTGAACCTACTTGATGCACACAAATATTCATGAGTAACTTACCCAAGAAAAGGAGTACCCTTTGGCTGATTGGTGCGGCCCCACTATGACTCTCCTACACCTAGAGGATTAGCCCCAAGATATGCCATGAACACAAAGAATGTATGATACATAATTCACTCACTACAAGGATATCAGGCCATAGTGACGCCCATTAGTGACGTCAAATAGTGGCATCGCTATTTACGTTGCAAATAGTGCATCGCTATTAGTGACGCTAATAGCGACAGTACCCAGAGCAAAAAAACGCGGGTCAAAACCCAAGCACATTAGATTTTGCACATTCACGAAAGACAGTGAGAGGGAGAGCGACCATCTTGCTGAGAGGGAGAGAAAAAGAGAAAGAAGGCTTCTCACGCCACCGCTGCAACCACTGCTGCCGCCGCCATTCGTGAAAAGAAGAGGAGGAGGTGTATGGAGGGCGAAGAGGAGCCGTCGTCGCGAAAAGGATCTGCCAAACCCTTCTTCAAGTCTTTACGGTGAGTGCATTCTCTCTCTCTCTTACTTGTTTTTTGTATAATTTGTGTATATTGAGAGAGGGAGAGGAAATGAGAGAGAAAGAGAGAGAGGGAGAGGAAATGAGAGAGAAAGAGAGAGAGGGAGAGGAAATGAGAGAGGGAGAGGGAGGAAATGGGAGAGGGAGAGGGAGGGAGAGAGAGAGAAAGAGAGGGAGAGGGAGAGAGGGAGGAAATGGGAAAGGAAGAGGGAGGGAGAGGGAGAGGGAGGGAGAGAGAAAGAGAGGGGGAGGGAGAGGAAATGAGAGAGGGAGAGGGAGACATTAAACATAATAGGGAAATGAGAGAGGGAGAGGGAGGGAGAAGTAATGAGAGAGGGAGAGGAAGAGAGCAAAAGGAAATAAGAGAGGGAGAGGAGAGAGAAAAAATGAGAGAATCAGAGGAGAGAGAAAATATGTTAAACATAATAGGAAAAGAGAGGGAGAGGGTGAGGGTGAGGGAAGGAGAGGAAATAAGAGAGGGAGAGGAAGAGAGAAAATGAGATGAGAGAGGGAGAGGAGAGAGAAAAAGAAATGAGAGAGAGAGAGGAGAGAGAAAAAGAGAGAAAAATCATTAAACCTAATAGGGAAAGAGAGAAAGAAAGGAAATGAGAGAGGGAGAGGAGAGAGAAAAAGAGAAAAAAATCATTAAACCTAATAGGGAAAGAGAGAAAGAGAGGGTGAGGGTGAGGGAGGGAGAGAAAATGAGAGAGGGAGAGAAAGAGAGAAAAGGAAATGAGAGAGGGAGAGGAGAGAGAAAAAATGAGAGAGTGAGAGGAGAGAGAAAAAGAGAGAAAAATCATTAAACCTAATAGAGAAAGAAAGAAAGAGAGGGTGAGGGTGAGGAAGGGAGAGGAAATGAGAGAGGGAGAGAAAGAGAGAAAAGGAAATAAGGGCTTACAATAAGCTCATTCTAGGCTCATAGGGGTTAGGCGGATCCTCAACAAACCTAAGGGATATATGGCTAGAGAACCCTAGCACACTTGCGCCTCCTAGCATAATGTTCTTCCTACAAAGAGACTTCTCATACATGGGGCTTGTCCTAGCCTCCACCACACAAGTATACAATGAAGGCAATCAACCTATCAGTTAGAAAAACATTCATTTTTCATAATGTAAATCCAAAAATAACTTTGGATGTTCCATAAAAATCAATCTCTTCTTAAAAAGACAAATACAAAAAACTAAAATGACATCATTCATATGCTTCGCAAAACCAAAACAGCATCACCACAAGATCTCTTAGGAAACTCATCTTCAACTATCAGTTTTAATTAAAAAATATAATATAAAATCACTTGCAAGGAAGGACACTCTTTTATGATTAACCCTCTTTCTTCCTTAGAATAGTCCTAGGAACAAATTTTTGCTCTAATAAGCATATATTTGAGTATAATAACTATTTTAAGGTTTATTCCATGAGTAGTAGTAGTATATATACAACCATCAAGCTAGAGATCATGCTTTGGTATCTGTGGAGATCCCAATCTCATGCCCTCATAGAGATTGTAGTGTGCAATAGTGTGGAGAGAAGGTGGGTGAGTTGTAAATGGCAAAGGAGAATTCTATTGATGATGGAGAGAAGATGAGGTGAATCGCCAATTCTATTCTTAGTGAGTATAACCTACCCATAGTATGGCATCCATGAGCGATTGAAATCAGTAAGACTTTGAATCCTACCTTGAGTATTATAACTATTGTTTTGTGGTGGATTTTCTTGCCATAATTCAATGTCGATTTGTACTTGTGTTTTCTACGGTGTGTTGACTATGGGTGTCAAATGATCTAGTTGGATCTCTCTCTCTTTCTCCTCTCTCTTCTCTCAACCCTTCTCTCTCCCTCAATCTTCCCTCTTTCTCTCTTCCTATACTCTCCCTAAATCCTTCTATCTCCCCCTATTTCTTTTCTCTCTCTATCTCTCTTTCTATTTCTATCTCTCTCACTTCTCTCCTCTTCTTCTATAACTTTACTCTCTCCCTAACTCTTGTCTCTCTCTTCATCTCTATATAAGTAGTCGTGGTCGTGGTCGTGGTCGTGGTCATGGTCGTGGTCGTGGTCGTGGTCGTGGTCGTGGTCATAGTTGTAGTCATAGTCGTGGTCATCGTGGTCGTGGTCATCGTAGTCATGGTCGTGGTCGTGGTCATCATAGTCGTGGTCGTGGTCGTGGTCGTGGTCGTAGTCATAGTCATGGTCGTGGTCGTGGTCATGGTCGTGGTCGTGGTCATGGTCGTGGTCGTGGTCATGGTCATTGTAGTCATAGTCGTGGTCGTGGTCATGGTCGTGGTCGTGATCGTGGTTGTAGTCATAGTTGTAGTCGTAGTCGTAGTCGTGGTCGTGGTCCTAGTCGTGGTCGTGGTCGTGGTCGTCGTGGTCATGGTCATCGTGGTTGTGGTCATGGTCATGGTCGTGGTCGTGGTCGTGGTCGTGGTCGTGGTCGTGGTCGTGGTCGTGGTCGTGGTCGTGGTCGTGGCCATGGCCGTAGCCGTAGCTATGGTCGTCATAGTCGTAGTCATAGTCATAGTTGTGGTCGTGGTCGTGGTTGTGGTCGTGGTCCTAGTCGTCACGTAGAGAATGAGAGAGAGAGGAAAGGAGAGGAGAACAATTTAAGAAAGAAAAAAAAAGAGAGAGATGGAAGGAGAGGATAACAATTTAAGAAAGAAAAAAAGAATGATAACAAAAATAAATTGTTTGTCGTAACATAGACAAAATGGAAAACGATGAAGGTCATGTTGTTCAAGATCTCGAGGCGTATCTTAATCGGCGTGTTCCATGTCCTTGCTCTCAATGCAAGTTGGAAATTAGACGAAAATGTCGATTGTCTATAGAACACATATGACGATTTAGCGAGTTTCAATTTGATATCATTGATTAGGCAATTGCAGATTTTTAGCAAACGGTAAGAAAAGTTAATATCAATCATGCATTGTACTCGCAAGCTAATTGAATACCATATACAATAAGATTGGGTCTGGCTGGCAAATTTTCTATCCAGAGAGGTGACGTCTCATCCCAAGGAGGAGTGCACCCTTTGCGGGCAATTAGAAGAGTTTGTGGGCATGCGATGGATGGAGTGCATGAGTCAATCCACCACTTGCAAGACACTACTCAATCTATACCGTCAATGGAAGAGGAGATAGGCAGCCTTCCAGACCTACTTACAATCTTGGAGCTTGAGATGGAGGCAATGATCCATGCATTGATTCCCATGGATGTCGAGACTTCTGATTTGCTTAGAGAGGAAGCATCCATACCATTATATGATGGGTGCCGAGTATCTCACCTAAAGAGACTGCTTGCACTCTTAAGTGTGCAAGCAAAATACGAGTGGAGTAATGCGAGTGTGATCCAGTTGTTTAGGTACCTTGTACATACGCTTCGTTGATTTCTTTTCGGCACTATTATTAAAAACATTTGTGGTTTTTCAAGGTTTTTTATGATTTTTTTCAGGTTATTAAAATATCATATATAACCACCTGCAAATACCATGCTTGAGTCTCGTGATGATGCATGACATGTTTTACGAAAGCTTGGCATGGACTACAATAACATCCATGCATGTATCAATGATTGCATACTGTTTCGAGGAGAATACGAGACTATGGAGACATGTCCAAAGTGTGGTGCTCACAGGTATTGACAGGACTTGCAAGGGCAAACCATCCCTCAAAAATTTCTCAGACACTTTCTGCTTATCCCCCGCATAAACCACATGTTTCATAGGTCCGGCATGGCGATCTTGACAATGTGGCATGCGTAGAATAGGTCCACGGATGGAGTTCGACAAATATCAGCGGATTCATGCGCATGGAGCCACATTGACTCTACCTTCCCAGGCTTTGCCCGAGAGCCAAGGAATCTTCGGCTCGGTCTTGCAATGGATGGCGTGAACCCATTCGGTCTGCGCTCAACTTCTTACAGTGTGTGGCCAATAGTTCTTGTTAACTACAATATCCCTCCATGGCTTTCTATGAAGAAAGGACATCTTATCCTTAGCTTACTCGTCCTCGCCTGCTACAAAGTCAAAAATATGTGTATCTTCGTCCATTAGTCGATGAGCTTAAGATTTTGTGGGAGGAGGGGGTCACCATGCAAGATATGAGCAAGCGTGATGGTCGACGGTCCACAATATTTGAGCCATTCTCATGTGGACAATGCATGACTTTTCGGGATTCGGAGAGTGCTCAGGTAAATAGATTTCCATTCTCGTTGGTAATATCTATATTTTATCTCGTTTAATCTTGTATTCACTGGGTCCTGGTGATGGAACAGGTCTGGTTACCTCAAGTTATCATGCATGTCCATTGTGCGGTCACAAACCATGAACAAGATGGTATATCAAGGACACACCGCTTTCTTGCCAGAGGATCATAAACTTAGGAAAGGTTTTCTTGGACGACCTCCAACACGTATAAATGCCGCAAGCTGTATGAGCTGAAAATGGTTCACGTGGAGTCACATCCAACGGAATGCGACAGTTCTCAGTTTTCTATGAGTTGCCATATTGGACCCACTTACAGGTCAACCACTTGTTGGATCCCATGCATATTTTCAAGAATGTGGGCAGCTTGCTATGGGACCACATCACAGGAAAGAGAGACACTATAGGGGCACGAATGGATTTGAAGGAGGTAGGCAAGATGGAGGCGCTTTGGCTGCAGTCAAGTGCTGATGGTCGCGTGCAACTACCTCGCACTCCTTGGGTTTTGTCCACTAAAGAAGAGCGCATTGTGAAGCAAGTAGTCAAGTCTATCTGCACTCCAATGGGTATGATGCATTCTCTCAGGTCTGCATTTTCTAAAGACGACCAATTATCAGGGCTAAAATCCCATGACTGGCATAAGATATGTCAGGTTTGTACTATGAATGGATTGTAATTGGCATGTGTATTTTGCTATGTGGAGTGTAGCCATTGTTCATAATGCTTTCTCATTTGTGGCAGTTTGTCCTACCGATCGCGATCGCAGGATGCCTTACTCCAGAAATACGCAGGGCCATTTAGAGGTTGTCGACTTTGGTGCAATGGATCTCATAGAAAGAGATTAAGACGTCCTCTATTGAATCCGTGAGGCAGGGAGCAATGGAGACAGTCTGCCTCTTTGAGAAATACCTGCCTACCAGCATGCTCACAATACAAATCCACCTTCTTGTGCATCTTGTAGATGAAGTGGAGATTGCTGGACCTATCCATACACGATGGATATTCTTCTTGGAGCACTTCATGAAAACCCTGAAAGGCTTTGTATGACAACGAGCTCAGCCAAAATGTAGCATAGCTGAAGGTTGGTGTCTGAGATGCTAGTGCATATTTCACAATGGCTACCAACGGTGGATCCATACAAAAAAATGCTATGGTCGCTGAAGGAGAATGATAGAATGACTGGAGATGTGGTGGTTGGAAATGGGGTAGAAAAAAGAATGGATGCTGCAATGGAGGAGAAGGTGAATCACTTTTGTATGTTGCACCATCCCTCTATGGAGACGTGGCTCGCCAAGTACCAGATCGCTAGGCAAGATTGAGAGGAAGCGTGATCTGAATTTCGACGTAGTACGTGTCATTGACCGATTCAATATCTTGAGGGCATGGAGGAGATGGCGCGGTTCATGTCAATGCGATGGTTGCATGGAGCTTTGACCGTAGCGTCTCTCGAAGGGGGAGAGGTCTCAATGGTGGAGTGGGAATTCTCGAGGGGATGTAGTCCAAAGGTGATGAGGTGTTTAGGATTTGTCGTATCTATATTTTATATGCGACAACTAATTTGAGTGTTTCAATGTACAGTACAAAATATATAGTGCAGCGTGGTCGTATGGACAGCATTTTCTTGTGGAGCGTATTAACAAAATGCGCTCCACAATGGACTGTGGTATCATGGCAAGGTTCGAGCAGGAGAGCCGGCAACGAGCAACGGATCCAAACATAGTTATAGATGAGATGGAGTATTTTGGAAACTTGCAAAGTATTGTTACGGTGGATTACCGTAGCTTCTCCATGATACTATTCGATGTGCAGTGGTTCAAAGTGGTACTTGAAGAAGCTGGAGCAACAGCTCGATGAGGTCCATCTGGATTTCTCGAAATAGATTTCGAAAAAAAATAGAGGGATTTGCGCGACACCTTTGTGTTGTCGGCCCATTGTGAACAGGTGCATGAACTCATTTGTTTATTAATTGTATTACGACGTGGTACATGTCACAATAGTTTAATCTCTCTTGTACGTGTTTTTGAACATGTAATTATTGAGATGACAAGCTCAACATATGCGGACATTAATGATGGACCGCTTGGTTAGATGGGTCCACACGTCTACACTTAGCACGTTGAGAGAGGCTGCGCCATTGAGAGAGGCTGATTGAGAGAGGCTGAAGTGAAGGAGAAGAAGCAAGGTTCGAGCAAAGCAACCCACGGGTAAGAAGCTCTCCCATTCTTCCACTATTTCTCTTGGACAGTGCCTGTGGAGGCACCAGAAGTAGGGCAGAGCAAAAATCTCAGATTGCAGTGAGATTTGGTGTGCGCGAAGAGCGCTGTGTATTCTGCAGAAAAGGCCTTTAGAGCTTGCCCACTACTATTTTGGACATCCGAGGTTATTTCAGGGCCCGTTTTAGAGCCGCAAGGTTGCGGACAACAATTCGAGATACCCTGCAATTTCAACTGTGTTTGCCATATACAGGTGCACAGGTTACAGATTTCAGATCTGTAAGTTCAAAGGTGTTTACCAGCGAATAAACACAAGGTTTATCTGCAAATTGGTTGTAGATTGCATGTATTGTTAAGCAAACAGTGAAAAAGGTTGTCTGGTATATTGCTGTGCACTATAGGTCGAGGGTTGCAGAAGATTTGCTTGTTGTTTGGTATTAGTTTTGTGATAATGACAGAGAATAGTGGAAACCCCATCATTGAGAAGCTCGATAAGAACAATTACCCTTCATGGAAGTTCCGTGTCATGAACTTCCTTATTGGAAAAGGCCTCTATGAGTTTGTGTCAGGTGAAGAAAAGGAGCCGGAGGTGATTGATCCTCCAACTGCAGAAGAGACAAAGGCACGGAAGGAATGGAATGCAAAAGACAAAAAGGTCATGTATTGGCTGTCTGCAGTAATTGACAATAATATGTTGGGACATATCAAAAATGCAGAGAATTCATATGCAGCTTGGACCATACTTGAAAGTATGTTTTTTGTAAATACAAAGGCACGAAAAATTTAACTCAAGCAAGAGTTGAATACATTGAAGAAAGGGAAGATGTCTATCAATGAGTATGCACTGAAGGTAAGGAGCATTGCAGATGTCTTGGCAGCAATTGATGCAATGCCCGATGATGATGATTTGGTGTCGTCTACCTTGGGTGGACTTAACAATGAAAAGGCTTGGAAGTCTTTTGTAACTTCCGTATATGTCAGAAAGCCATTTCCAGATTTCGATGAGTTGGTCTCCCTTATGATCACTGAAGAGATCAACATGCAGAGTGAGACATCTGAAAGAAGTGGTGAATAGGTCCAAGATTTCTACTCCAGTTCAGGAAGGGAACGTGGCAGGTTCTCTTCAAGAGGCCATGGTACAGGACGTAGTAGTGACAACCAGCAAAACAGATTGAATCAACAAATTGGCGATATGCAGGTTTTAGAAGGCCATGGTAACTTTAGAGGCAGGGGGAGCTTTAGAGGAAGAGGTGGATGGCAGAACAAAGGTTCTAACAACTCTGGTATTGTGTGTCACTACTGTGGCAAAACAGGTCATATTGCAGCCCAATGTTATGCTAAGAAAGATGATATTCACAGTGGTAAGTTGCTGCAAGAAAATTATGCATCGTCTTTACGACACAATGAAGACAAAAATGAACGTATGTTTGTTATGCAGCATATGTTGAATGCTGTTACAGAAAATGGAACACATGATGATGTTTGGTATGTTGATTCAGGTATATCCAATCATATGACCAGCCATGTAGAATGGTTTGGAGAGATGCAGGATTTGCAAAATCCAGGTTGTGTGCAGACAGGTGATGATTCATGCCACCCAATTTCACACATTGGAAAAGTTTCCTTGTCCTTGCATGATGGTAAGACAAAGAGTCTTTTAGATGTATTACATGTGCCATCTATTACAAAGAACTTGGTGTCAGTCGGTCAGATGGTAGAGCAAAGGCTGTAAGTCAGATTTAATGCAAAGGGCTGCTTTGTAGAAGACTTCAATGACAAGTGCAGGTTAGTTGCAAAGGGAAGTAGAGTTGGACGTATATTTACTCTAGATGCTGAAATTCCTACTATGAATGCTGTTATGTATGCTAAAGGAAAAGGTGTTGTTGCAGATATTGAAATTTGGCATAAATGCATTGGACATGCAAATGTACAAAGGCTAAAATTAATGCAGTCCAAAGGGTTGGTTACAGGTTTGCCTACATTTAGAGTTGCAGAATTTCATAAGGTATGCGAAGCATGTCAGTTTGGTAAGTAGGAAAGACAACCCTTTTCACATGATAGAGATGTAAGCAGAAATATCCTTGATGTTGTGCATACAGACATTTGGGGGCCTACACAAAATGTATCTCTTGGAGGCAGTTCATACTTTGTCACATTCATTGATGATTGTTCTAGAAAGCTGTGGGTATATTTTATGAAGGAAAAGAGTGAAGCGTTTGAGCACTTTAGAACTTTCAAGGCTGCAGTTGAAAGAGAAACAGGCTTGAAAGTAAAGTGCTTGAGGTCAGATGGAGGGGGAGAGTACCTCTCGAATGAGTTCAGTGATTTTCTGAAGTCTCATGGGATAAAGAGACAGTTCACATGCAAGTATACCCCACAGTAAAATGGGGTTGCAGAAAGGAAAAACAAGCATATTGCAGAAGTTGCACGCGCCTTGATGGCTGAAAAGAATATGCCTAAGCACTTTTGGTCTGAGGTTGTTCATACTACTGTTTATATTATGAACAAAACTTCCATAGCTGCAGTTCATGGGATGACTCCTAAAGAATATTTTACTGGCAAGAAGCCTGTGTCACACTTGAAGGTATTTGGCTATGTTGCATATATTCATGTGCCAGATGAGCTACGGAAGAAGCTTGATCCAAAGGCAAAAAATGTGTCTTTATTGGATACTCTTTAGAGCAGAAAGGGTATCGTTATAACCCTGTCACATGTAAGTTTAGAGTGAGTAGGGATGTCATCTTTGATGAAATGAGCAGTTGGTATACATCTAGTGGTGATGTATTGGATGATGATGATGATGATGATCATGACACTCATGTGCAGGCTGAAAAGCAAGAATCACGGACTCTTAGTGGACCAGAGACATCATCTGGTAGTCCTTGGTCTGGGAGACTAAGGAGTAGCTCTACATCTTCAGGTGCATCTAGTAGCACTACAGGTGAAGACAAAGGAAAGAATAAAGTGTCAGATAGCATTGACGCAGTTCTTGATGGAGACTCCAGTGGCTCAGAGAGCTTGGATGATGAGCTTGGCATTCCTTCTGTCATGACACCAGGTGTATAGAGAGCTCATAGTAATGTAAAGGCTCCATTGAGTGATCCGATGGTACGCAAATCTAGCAGGGTCAGATATCCTATTAAAATATTTGATTTTGAAGGTTATGCAGCTCACCATTATGCTTATATGGTGAAACTAGTTGAGGATGTTGAGCCCACTTCTTTTGAGGATGTTGTTGGTTATACTCATTGGGATGTAGCAATGGATGAGGAGATGCCTGCATTAGAGGCCAATAAGAATTGGGATCTAGTATCATTGCCAAAGGGAAAGAAAGCTATTGGATATAAGTAGGTTTATAAGATTAAGGACAATGCAGATGGTTCTATAAGTAGGCACAAAGCTAGGCTGGTTGCAAAAGGCTATGCCCAGATATATGGCATAGATTATGAAGAAACCTTCAGTCCAGTTGCTAGGATGGCAACTGCCAGATGTGTGATTGCTTTGGCAGCAACCAAAGGTTGGAGGTTGCAGTAAATGGATTTGAAGAATGTCTTCTTGCATGGTGATTTGTAGGAAGAAGTGTATATGGATAAGCCAGCAGGTTATGAAGATTTAGAGCATCCCACGTATGTGTGCAGGTTGAAGAAGGCACTCTATGGGCTCAAGCAAGCACCTAGAGCATGGTCTGACAAGATCAGAGTGTATCTTGTCAATATTGGCTTTTATGTTTTTGATGTTGATCACTCACTTTATGTGAGAAAGGGAGATGCAGGTTTGGTCATCATAGTCATCTATGTGAATGACTTGATTATTACAGGTGATAGTGATAGTGGAATTGCTAAAGTCAAGGACTTTTTGAAGAAGAAGTTTGAGATGAAGGATTTAGGTGAGCTAAGGTACTTCCTTGGCATTGAGGTGATCAGATGTGATGATGGTATATGGCTATCTCAAAGACAGTATGGCTTGGATATGTTGTCCAAGTATGGTATGACAGCATGCAAACCACTTTCAGTCCCGTTGGAGCAGAATGTAAAGTTGAGTGCTGATGTTGGGGATGAGATAGAAGACCCTACTATGTTGTCATGAAGGAAAAATACAACATTAATATTTGCACCTTGGATTAATTCCAGCCTTTGTAAATTTAGCTTTAGCCTATATGTACATGTGTGAACAGCCCTTAAGTTTGGAAGAGGGTTAGAATAAAAGGGACTAGAGGCCAAAGGCAAGACATCTTTTGATCATTCAATAATCTTGGCTTTACCATTTTCTTGGAGTTAGCTTCTTTCTAGCCTATGAAGCACTCAGCCATGGCCGTCATGTATTCTTGAATCCCCAACCATTAATACATGATGAGGATGTCTTGGTGCAATAGATTTGTTAATTATTTGTTGTAGCTTAGTTAATTTTCAATTTCAGTTAGATTTCATTCCATGGTTGACTGCTTTCATTACATTGGTATCAGAGCCATAGCTTAGATCCTTGCAGAAGTCATTTTCAAGTACTAGATTCAGTTTCCTAGGCTAGAGAGAGCAAACCATAGTTAGGAATTTGAGTGACAGGACTTGACAGGACATGAAGATTTCAAACCGGAGTTATATGTAAAGGTCTGCTACAAACAAGGATGAAGATGGTGATTCTTGGCATTACCAAGGGAAGAAATGGAAGGCTCCAGCCAAAATAGCAGGACGTGATCAAGATTGAGCCAAAATTTGGGGTAAGTGTACAAACAAATGGTTACATGACATTTTAACTGTGGTTACTTTTGAGAAGGAAGGGTTTCTTCTTCCCTTTCCTCATTTCTTCAAGCTTTCCACAAGAATCCATGGCCAAGACCACATCAGATCTTCTCCTTCTCACTTCTATCATGAGAATGGGTTGGATGACCTCTTTCCCTGCCTCAAGAGCTTCAAGAGGAGTAGCTTATGTAGC
This sequence comes from Lygodium microphyllum, assembly GCF_053477565.2. Lineage (NCBI taxonomy): Eukaryota > Viridiplantae > Streptophyta > Polypodiopsida > Schizaeales > Lygodiaceae > Lygodium > Lygodium microphyllum. The sequence continues at coordinate 160,417,774 of NC_141139.1, read as the reverse complement.
TACTTAGCACCATTGCTGATTTCCAGGACGTGAGTATGCACTCACGCTGTTTGCGCCATCTGCACATACTCCTATACTGCGTGAGAAATTCAGGGTGATGATCCTCTTGATGCATTGCTATTGATCTTCCAACCTTGGACAAGAGATATCTCACCAATTTCTTCAAGATCCTTATCAGTTTGGAGTGTTCCCTCTTCTTCAAAACCCTGGTTATGGAGTTTTATGACAGTTCTGGACAGCATTCAAATTTCTCAGATTTCTTCATCAAGATCAAAGGGTTTTTGTTCTATTATACTCCCTGAAGCCTCTACATACATCCTAGTACCAACATTGACTGATCTTGAAGCTTGAAGCTTTGTTGGAGCTTGGATATGGAGATTGCAAACTCTATGTGTAACAGTTTGGGACAGCATTAAAGTTTCCTGAAATTTTTAAAGCAATTCATGGGGCTTTTGTGGGCAAAGCATCTCTAAAGCTTCCTCAACCATTCCCCCTCAAGAATCCATCAACATTGGACCGACATTGAAGTGATTGAAGCCAATGGAGGTCTAGGTGTTCAATGGACAGCATGAAGCTTTTATACCATTAAATTTTGGCATTCCCTCTCAAATTTCGGGATCTCTTGGACACATTGAAGCCCTCTCTAATACCTATTGCAACCTACTTCAAGTAGAGAAGGTAATTGGTCTTCATCAACCCACATTTGGAGCATTTATGGAGTCATGGAGCTTTCATGGGATTAATGGAGCTGAAGCTTATCAAGGAAGGGATTATCCTTGAATATTGAAGATCTCTTGGACTGATTCTAGCTGGATTATCAAGCTCAGCTCACCTATGTCAAGCATTATGGATTGAAGGTCATTCCATCAACAATGCTCTTCTCCAATCAATCAAATGAGGTACTCTAATCACTCTTAATTTCTCTTTACATCCAATTGTTGCTGATCTCATTTCCAATTGCTGAAGAGAAATAAGAGGATTAAATGAAGCTTTCATTCATAGCCTAATGCATTACATGAAGCCTATAGGTTATCTCAGTCATTGTCTTTACTAAACCTCTTCAATTTACTGAAATGGCCATCTCTAAATGTCTCAAACTCTTCCATAATGAATGAGCATTACCCATCTACTTCCATTCATTGAAATCAGTAATTTCTTGAGCTTCATTACTCAATCTTTTATTGCCTAACCCTGACATGAAATTGATTGCCTATTTTGCCTCTTGATCATAAGAAAATCATTACCCAATTGGTAAGTGAGAAAAACTTTGTAAGCAGTGAGTCACTGCTGAGGTAAATACCTCTCCACTTCTCATTTACATTTCAGCCTTTTTAATTTCAATCTTGCATATCATGAAAAAGGGCAAATGAAAGGCAATTGTATTTCCTTCCTATTCCATGCATATCATACTGATTTTTAGAGCTAGAATTCACTTGCCATGTACTTGCCCACGAGGAAAAAGTGGATGCCGGGCGAGTCGGTAGGACAATAGTGAGGTGACCCTCCCCTACCGATGAGGACCCTGAAGGGGAGCGCAACCCGGCCCGAGAGGGAACTTTGCAAACCCCTCGGGTCTCGGATCCCACGTATTTTCAAGTTTAGGTGCAGGTACAAATCTCAAAGGCATTTGAAATCAGCCTACAGCATGAGTTATGGACAGTGAGTTCTTGTGATATTGGCAAATGTATGGTAGGGCAAATGTATGAAGACATATGGCTACAGTAAAATGTATACATCCTATGGTAAAGACACTATGGTTCAGTCTGAAAGATTGGAACAGAGTATGTATACATACCCTCATTAAAGATTGCAGTCTACTTTGAGTCAGACAGCCATTTTACTGGTTACTGAGGTCATTTTCAGTATGGGCAGACGTATGAGACTCTCCTACAAGGTTATGAAGTTGGTACATGCTTGGTATTGATGGTACAAGCCATTAATTGACTAGAACAGGGTATTCACTGCCTGCAGGAATTTTCAGACAGCAACAAAAAATCCCTTACAGAAATTTCTGTACTCATCCATTTTCTGCATTTGATAGATCATTGGATAGAGGGCTCTTCAAGCTTTGAACAGAGCCAGAGACCTCGTAATTTGGAGCTCTAGAAGTAAAGATAATCAAGTTTTTCTACTACAAGAAATTTAGGACAGAAATCAACCCATGGCTAGAAATAAGAAGAGAGACCCTGTTTTGGATACTATCAATGAAGAATTGAAGGAATATCAGCAGGATAGGGATGAACATCAACAGGAAAGGGGTGAACATCATGACACTTCTCAAGATGCCATTTATCGAATGCATTATGAGAACGATGAGGTCGATGCAAGCTCCACTCACTCCCCTACCAATCAACCCATAGAGACATCTCATATCTCAATGAATTCAAACAGTTTTCAACAATTGTCAAATGACATAAAGGATATGAAATCAGGTTTCGAGGGTATGAGGTTGGGTATTGACAAGCTTGTAGCACTTCTTGGTGAGAAAATGTTGCCTACAGCTGGTCTTAATATCCCACACCCGCATAGGGCTGAAGAACCACCTAAACCACTTACTCCTAAGGTGGTAGGTCAATTTGAAGTTGGAGAATCATCTAAAGCTAAGGATTTTGCTCATCCCACTTCACTTCAGCCACAATTCCATCAACAAAAGGGTCACTTTCAGCCACATGGACATGTGAATTCAGCCCCAAATGCTTTTGGACAGCCACAACATAATTTCTCTCCTCAAGTGCAGGCCAATAGGCCAAGTCCCATGTCAAATCATGGTTGGAATCAGCAAAATAATGGGCAGCAACCATCTTTCAATTCACCGATGCATGGACAACCTCTCAATGTGAGCAACACATACTTTCATCCTCAAGGACATTGTTTCCAGCCACAAAGTCATGGTATGCATTATGGACAGCAAACTCCTTATGCACAAGGGCATGGAAATAATGAATATCCTAGGCAAGGACCTTTTGGCAATTCTTTTGGGCCACAAAACCATAGTGGGCAGCAGCACCCTAATGGACAACCTCCTCAATACGAGAGAGAGTACAATGAGAAAATAATTATTTCAAACTTCAAGGGAGAGAATCCTTCACCCACGGAGTTGGAGGAGTGGTTTGACAAGTTAGAGATGTATTTTTCTCTTTACCCAAGGTCCGAGAATGCCAAAGTAAAATTTGCAGCCCTTCATCTAGAAGGCTATGCTCACACTTGGTGGAGATATATGGCGAGGATGGGACATGACTTCTTGTCTTGGGATGCATTGAAAAATGCTATGATTGAAGTCTTTGTTTCCCCTATTGAAAAAGAGCGGTTAGAGAAAAAGTGGTATGCTCTTGAGCAACGTGGTCTCTCGGTTAGAGAGTACTCAAATCAGTTTTTGAACCTCTCGATGTATGTTCATGGGGTCTCCGATAGTGCCAAGTTGAATAAATACATATTTGGTTTGGAACCTATTCTTTCTTCTGAAGTTGGAGCCATGAATCCTACATCCCTACAAGATCCTTCAATAGATTCACCATCGGAATCATCCTCGATGATCATGCTAATCTTCATATTTTTGGCCTTGCATTTGGACTTATGATCGGGTGACCATTTCTCTCCACATTTGTAGCATAGACCTTTAGCATACATATCTTTGAGCTTGTCATTCGATACATGTTTGCCTTGAGTAGGGACTGAAGTTTTGGCATTTATATCAGTCCTCTTTCCATCAAATCTATTTTCAGCATTAGGTCTGAAATTACTGCTTTGTTTTGACCCAAACACAGTAGGAAAAGTGGGTATCTTGCTGTAGGTATTGCTGTAAGTATTTGATGGCTTCCCAATATGCTGAAAATCAGTTTTAGCATGCCCATAATGGCCTGATGTCCTTGAGAACTGCGTAGGCTGAAAAGAATGCCCTGTTTTTGGCTGGAAACCCTTGTATTTCTGCCCATAACGTTCAGCCAATTGAATGGCACTTGGCTCAGCTTGATGTCACAACAACTCAAGAAGAGGCGCATGAAAATGAAGAGAATGGCCATGATGAGTTCTATGATCCGATGGATGGGTTTCCTTTCGACCCGGGTGGTCATTATTTGGATGATTCATGGACTGATTTACATCCATCGCTATGTGCCATATCAAGTGATGCATGGAGTGGTTCAAGAGGGGATAATACCCTACGCCTTAAAGGTCAAATCAAGGGAAGGACCGCTCATATACTCATAGATACGGGAAGTACACATAGCTTCATTAATGCTAAGTCACTCAATGGGCTGAAATTGAATACGCATGAAATGCCTACGTCACTCAAAATCCAAGTGGCAAATGGAAATTTTGAGATGAGCAATCAATGCTGTCCAAATGTACCTATCACCTTTTCCCCATTGTGCACTACATCAGTGAGTCTAATTGCATTAGAAATGGGTCCCATTGATATAATACTTGGCTGCAACTGGCTGAAATCTTTGGGCAGATTTACCATGGATCTCAACAACATGGAAATGGAGTTTAAATGGTGTGGACAACAAGTAACACTACATGGAGCTGAAAAGAAAAGAATGGAGATGATCAGTCCCAAGAAGGTTAAGAAAGAGATAAATGCAAAGGCATGTATGTTCACCATTCTTCTTTCCAAGATTGAAGAGGATCAGCCCTCTTCTCCTACCAACAATATGGACCCATGTCTTTGTAATTTGCTGAAAGAATATGATGATATTTTCCAGCCACCTACCTCTCTTCCTCCCAAAAGAGAAGTGGATCATCCCATTGACTTGCTGCCCAATACAAAGCCCATCAACAAACCACCATATCGCCTCTCCAAAGTGGAAAGAGAAGAGGTAGAACACCAAGTCAAAGAGCTTTTGGAAATGGGTCTCATTAAGGCAAGCTAATCACCTTTTGCTTCTCCAGTCCTTCTTGTGAAGAAGAAAGATGGCTCCTTTCGAATGTGCATTGATTACCGCGATCTCAACAAGGTCACTATCAAGAATAGGTATCCCATACCTAGAATAGATGATCTCTTAGATGAATTGAAGGATGCCAAGGTGTTTTCAAAAATTGACTTGAGATCGGGATATCATCAAATACGCATGAAGGAAGGGGATGAATTCAAAACAGCCTTCAGGACGGAGAGGGGTCTTTATCAGTTTATGGTTATGCCTTTTGGGTTGTCAAATGCTCCAGCCACATTTCAGACTCTCATGAATAAGATACTTCAGCCATTGCTCTTTAAAACAGTTTTGGTATTCTTTGATGACATTTTGATCTATAGCAAGAATAAAGAAGACCATTTGCAGCATGTAAAAGAGGTCTTTGACATATTGAGGATACACAAACTGTTTGCCAAGGCCACTAAATGCTCTTTTATGACAAAGGAAGTGGAGTACTTGGGTCATATAGTGGGAGAAGATGGAATCAAAGTGGATCCTAAGAAGGTTCAGTGCGTCAAAGAATGGCCTACACCAACCAATGCCACTTCATTAAGAGGGTTCCTTGGTTTGTCATCCTTTTACCGACGGTTTATGAAAAACTATGCTCATATTGCAGCTCCTCTTACCGATCGGCTGAAAAAGGAGGCCTTCTTTTGGGATGAGATCGCGGACAAGAGCTTTAATGAGCTGAAAGAATTGCTTGTTTCAGCACCCATACTAGTTTGCCCTGATTTCTCCAAGACTTTTACCATTTATGCAGATGCTAGTGGTAGAGGTTTGGGAGCAGTTTTGGTACAGGAGCATGGTGTCATTGCATTTGAGAGCAGAAAATTTGATGACAAAGAGAGAGAGATGCATGTTTATGAGCAGGAGATGCTTGCTATTTTACATGCAATCAAGAAATGGCACCACTACCTCTATGGGACACACTTCAAAGTCAAAAGTGATCATAGGGTCTTGAGATATTTTCTCTCGCAGCCCAATCTTTCTCCCAAGCAAAAGAGATGGTTGGCTACTTTGCAATCATATGATTTTGAAATATCATACATGGCTGGCAAGGATAATGTGGTGGCTGATGCGTTATCAAGAATGTGGGCATGCAGTCTATCTACTGTGTCCACCATCTATAAGGAGTGGATTGAAGACATTCAAGAGGAATATGTGCTTGATGAGCATGCTGCCCATATTTTACAGAAATTACAGCAAGGGTGTGATGCTGAATTTCCAAATTTTAAAGTGCATAATGGCCTCTTATGGTTTAAAGGTAAAGTGTACTTGATTCCCAGCAGTAAATTCAAGCTGAAGGTGCTTCAAGAGATGCATTCATCGCCAATGGCTGGTCACTTGGGCCTTTTCAAGACGTTTGATAGAGTTCATCAAAGTTTTTATTGGAAAGGTCTATGGAAAGATGTTAAAGAGTATGTATCTCAATGCTTGGAGTGTCAGCAAAATAAGGATTCCACTCTATTACCAGCTGTCTTACTTCAGCCTTTACCTATACCTATGGGCAAATGGACAGATATTTCCATGGATTTCATAACGGGATTGCCTACTACCAGTCATGGATGGAATAGTATCTATGTGGTAGTTGATAGATTGACCAAATCAGCCCACTTTATCCCAACTAAAGTCCAATATTCAGCAAGACAAGTCGCCGAGCAATTTATGGAAGGTGTGTTCAAACTACATGGTATGCCTATGAGAATAGTATCAGACCGTGATTCGAAGTTTATGGGCAACTTTTGGAAAAGTCTATTCTCCTCTATGGGTACTTTCCTCACTCCTAGCACGGCCTATCACCCTCAGACTGATGGGCAAACGGAGAGAGTAAATCATTGGGTGGAAGTGTACCTTAGGCACTATTGTCATGACACACAAGCTTCATGGGATCGTTGGATCCACCTTGCTGAATTTTGCTATAATAACACGCATCACATGAGCATTGGGATGTCTCCGTTTGAAGCACTTTATGGGTATAAAGTTCAACTTCCATCAGTTTTATTTCATGAAGACATCAACCCACAAGCAAAGGAAGAGTTGGAAAGAATGGAGTTGCTCATGAGGCAATGCAAGGACAGCATAAGGAAAGCACAAGATGTAATGAAGGTCTATGCTGATGAGAAAAGAAGACATTTAGACTTCAAGGTTGGAGATTGGGTATTTCTCAAAGTGCCCAAGACGCATTATGCTTCACTAAAGGGTGGGAATAACAAGCTTGCTCATAGGTTTTATGGACCATATTTGATTCTAGACAAAATTGGAGAGCTTGCTTATAAACTTCAGCTACCATCCTCCACTAGAATACATGATGTATTCCATATTTCACAGCTGAAGAAGTATGTTGGGCCCGATGTACAAGTATTGGAAGAGTTACCACCATTGGATGAGGCAGGACTGATCATATATGAACCTGAAAGCATTATTGGAAAGAGAGAGAAAGTTCTCAGAAATCGTACTCTCATTGAGTATCTTATTAAGTGGAAGAATTTGCCCATTGAAGAGTCTTCTTGGCAACCATCCACTTATGTCAGTAACTTTCCTTGGCTATTACAGGATGATATATGATGCAGTATGCAGTGACTGTGCAGAGACAACTTGCTGTATGAAATTTCTGCAGACAATAAAACTGTCCTGACTTCATCAAAATTTGATTCTGATGTTATAGCGTGATGCTTGGGAGTGTATACTTCGTTTCCACACCTCGTACGCCATATTCGGACCAATATATCAAAAGTTATGGCAGTTTTAGTGAATCAGCCCTGTTTGGACAGCAGCCAGTTTTCTCACGGTTTGGTATGCAAAAGGTCTTCTTTTCATGGACAGTGCTTTCTTATCATTTGGAAGATGAATGGGCATGATTACTATTATTCTTGACTTGGATATAGGCCCTTACTTCTTGGTTTTGAGGACAAAACCATCTTCAGGAAGGGATGGTTTGTCATGAAGGAAAAATACAACATTAATATTTGCACCTTGGATTAATTCCAGCCTTTGTAAATTTAGCTTTAGCCTATATGTACATGTGTGAACAGCCCTTAAGTTTGGAAGAGGGTTAGAATAAAAGGGACTAGAGGCCAAAGGCAAGACATCTTTTGATCATTCAATAATCTTGGCTTTACCATTTTCTTGGAGTTAGCTTCTTTCTAGCCTATGAAGCACTCAGCCATGGCCGTCATGTATTCTTGAATCCCCAACCATTAATACATGATGAGGATGTCTTGGTGCAATAGATTTGTTAATTCTTTGTTGTAGCTTAGTTAATTTTCAATTTCAGTTAGATTTCATTCCATGGTTGACTGCTTTCATTACATATGTTCAGGAGAATAGTGGGGAGTTTGATCTACATGACCAGGCCAGACTTGAGCTATGTTGTTGGTCTTGTGAGTTAGTTTATGCAAATACCTAGAAAGCCACATTTGGACGCAGTCAGATGCATATTGAGATAAGTGAAGTCCACATTACATTATGGACTTTTCTATGAGGCAAGTATAGATGTACAGGTGTTTGGATAAACAGATGCAGATTGGGCTGGTAGTATGTCTAATAGAAGATCTACCAGCGGATACATGTTCTCTCTTGGTAGTGCAGCAGTTACTTGGAGCAGCAAAAAGCAATCTACGGTTGCTTTGTCGAGTACAGAGGCTGAGTATAGAGGTGCTGCTATTGCAGCACGTGAGGTAGTATGGCTGCAAAAGTTATTGGTTGATTTAGATGTGCAAGTGGAAGGTCCAGTTGTCATTTATTGTGACAATATGAGCAGTATATAGTTGGCTAGGAACCCTGTGTTTCATGCCAGGACAAAACATATTGAGGTACACTACCACTTTGTGAGAGAGAAGGTACTAGCAGGTGAGTTTGACTTGGTGTATGTCAGCACACAGGATCAGATAGCAGACATCTTCACGAAGGCATTGGGTACAGAGAAGCTTCAAAAGTTTCGAAGCTTACTTAGAGTTGCAAAGATGCAGTTGAGCTTGAGGGGGAGTGTTGAGATGACAAGCTCAACACATGTAGACATTAATGATGGACCGCCTGGATAGATGGGTCCACACGTCTACACTTAGCACGTCAGTGGTCATTATGTCTCTCACATGGCCACTGACTCATTACTTATTATATTCAGGTTATTACAACTATTTACAGCTTGCATAGTTATAGCGCCAGTCGACTAGTGTAGTCGGTTATAAATTGTTTGACTTAGTAGGCCACTTTCCTTTATGTTGTATCTTATCTATACTTGTGTATATTGTAAAGAGTGTGGAAGAAGAAGAAGAAACCAGCAAGAAAACCTTTTGGCCTCCATCTCTCTTCTTGTCTCTTGAGTGAGCTTCTCCTTGTGCATTCTGTGTGTGTTCAGCGCAGCATCTTGAGCAAGTCCCCCCACCACGCGATTCTTGACAATAATCTTCTATCCAAACCCTCGACAACCTCGATGGTGGTATGTTATACCTTCAGCTCCCCGAAGTGCGAGTGTATATGATCAAAGCGATGTTCCGAGCATAGATGATGACAATATGCAAATAGAGGGGTCGATATTACAAGGGGTGGAGGGCACCAAAAGCTTGGAGCCAACATCGACTAACAATGATGGAAATACAGGAGTCCAAGAATTCTTTGAGAATGAGGTGGACTCATCCTTTTGTGGTGATATGTCTATCGACCTTCCAGTGTATGTAGAGTTGTGTTAGGAGATTGATATGGGACCATAGGATACTTCATACTTGGAGCATCCACTTACTCAATTCGTTGATTAATCGCTTACAAGGATACATAAGATATGCATTTTAAGTGAGATCATTTTTTGAGGATTTATATTACCGTGCTTTGTATGATTTAAATTGATTATGCTAACATCATTTTTTGTCTGTGCATGTGACATTTTCAGGATGAGTCGAGGGATGAGCGATGAGGAGTTGGAGGATATCTTCACGCGCATGTCTCTAGATCAGATCACGAGATTCAGAGACATGGCAGACCAGGAGCTATCTCAAACATCGTCAGGCCTCTCTACTAGATCTACTTCGGCGGGATCAAATACTTCAGCTTCGAGCAGAGGAGGTCGACGCTCCAGACTTGGGCCAGAGGGAGGGAGTGCTTTTGGGTCAGGGGGATGCTGTAGAGATATGGAGGCAGTGAGCCCGCGATCGGCACGGGATACAGGTGCGACTCCTCGCTCTCGTGGTGGTTCTAGGGAGCGTGGCTCAGGCTCAGGTGGAAGCTGTGGAGGCACGGGCACGGTGCCTCCATCTTGTCGTTCTGCCAGAGTTGTGTCACCTCTAAGATTTGTCACACCTGTGGGGACATCTACTCCAGTTACTCCGGCTTTTGCTCAACCATCTGCAGGTGGCACCCCTATGGGTGCTACTTCGACAGATATTACCCCGGTCGGTACAACGGATGCACGAGGGTCTCCTGGATATGCCCAGGAGCGTGGACGTAGGTGGCAGAGGATCCATCTTAGGCATACCCCAGGGGGATATGCCTATCTTGTCGATGATAGGTCAAGAACCATCATCATGAATGATGAGGGGAGGAGGGTGATGGCTCGCATGAGAGAGTTGTGCCAATAAGTTTTTTGGCACAACGTCTTAGATAATTGGAAAAATATACCGGAGGGGAGCAAGGACTACATAGTAACATTCTTGCATGAGGAGTTTCCGGTTCCAATCTCAGCAGATAGATTTTCTATGGGTTGGATGATGGATTGCATGCATGCATATATGTCACACAGACGATTAGACGCACGCTAGGCACTCAAGAGTAGGGCTGCAAAGCTCGAGTGGCTAGATGCAGACGACTGGCACCGACTGAGGGAGGAGACTATAGATTCTCTAGGATGTTGGAGTCAGTAGTGCGAGGCAGCGAGGGCATGACTAGAGGCCAGAGTGGTCCATCATCTTGGGAGTGGCGGCCACAGGACATATCTGGAGGACTTTGTAAGTCTTTCTTTTGTTTTACTTGCTTATTTTTTTGCAATATCATTTGTACTGACAATCATGTTTCTAACAGTTAGTATTTTATTTTCTTTGCAACACTCCATTACAAATCATAATCCGACCGGCCTTGAGACTTGATATGCAGAGAAACACGGTCTCATTGCATTGATCAACCAATTGTATAGACGTGGTGGCCCTGTAAGTCACTCATCTTTCTTATCCGTAGTTATCATGTTTAATTAGAATGCATTATTGTATGGTGGACTGATGTGTTGTTGTTTCTTTTTTTGCAGTGTCTGTTTGATGCTCCTTTGCAACAGGACAAGCTTTTGGATGGCGATGATATGTAGCTCGCCTTTGGATCCCTAGAGCTCACACACATTTCTTTTTTGGTCGCCTGATCTGTGTAGACATTTTCTATGTAGTAGTGATATCTTGTCATGATTGTACCAATTGCTTTCATTATGCGATCATGTATTTATTTCATGTATCAGTGTTATGATTTCAGTATACTTTGTTTTTGTTTACATGAGCATTGTACATAGTGCAGAAACTATTTTGTATGGCCCAAATAAAGCACAGTGCTATATGTGGCAGGGTAGCAGCTTGCTGCTCTACCACAAAATTTTTTTCTCTATTACCATCGCTATTAGCATCGTAAATTTACTGCATGTGTCATTATTGGCGTTGTTATTAGCGTCGCAAAATGTTGGTATCAGTGTCGGTATCAATGTCACAAAATGCGACATTGATACCAACGCTAATAACGACACTGATACCGACGCTGATACCGACTATCCTATGGCATCGCCAATAATGACACTTTTTGCGACGATGGGGGAAAATTTTGTTATTTACATTTTCGTCGCTTTTAACGTTGGTATAAGGCCTATATCTTGTAGTGACTCTTTTAATGAATTGATCTAGGAGATAATAGATAATCCTCACTAAATACTCCCCAAAAGAGATAGAACCACTAAGCCTACAGCTTAGGATACCTCACACTCAATATACACCATCCTTCATGAAAACAATTGTTATGCATTCAAGATGATACCATATAGTGAGTGAAATGCAATTGTGTATAATTTACATTGCTAAAAGTAATTTATTATTGGCAACCAACATTGTGAAGGTGCAAAAACATGTCTTTTCATACCTTTTCTAAACCAAGATTGGTGCATGGCTTAGGGCCAACACCGAGTATTCTCGTACTATTGAATCCTCTTAATTTTAAAAATAATGTTTCATATATACTATGCATCGTAAAAACATCATAATTTACCATATTTCAAGAATTTAACACCCCCCTTCTCCCTATCGCTTAGGATTATGCATTCATTTCGGTGGTAGGTTTAGAGAGAAAATTTCATGTATTTTTCTTTCATGAAAGCAATAAAACCCGATTAACATAGAGAAACCTCATGCCTTAGCCTTACCATATAGTCATAAACACAAATATTATTTTTTATTATTTTTCGAATACAAAAAGCTTACTTTTTACATTTTTTCAAATTTTTACTATTTATCTATGGATAATTACTAATATTTGTTGATTTAATGATTTAGAATAATTGATCTTACTAATAATTATTTTTCTATCATATGTTATCCCATGTGAACACTATACATATGACAAAACCCAAAAAACACATGATTTTTTTAAAAAACTGTAAGATTGTGGGTTTTGCATGTTTACAAAGAAATTATTGGATGACTGATTTTTCTTGATTTTCTTAATGTTTCTAATAAATCAAAACATTGGACAACTAAATGTGACCATTTTCAATCAAAATTTATCATAAAATAATAAAATCTACGACTTATTAAATCGTGCCTACTTATGATGTACGTATCTTATGATTGTAGGCACTACAAGGGAATGGGGGTATAGCAATGGTGGTTTCCAATGAAAATTAGCACTGTCCCTATTTGCATCGCAAATAGCGATGCCGCTCTAGGAAAAAAAGCGTTGAAAACCCGAGTGTGGGATTTTTCTACAAACAATTCGAGAGAGAGTGAAAGAGTTTGTGGCTTTGGGAGGGAGAGGGAGAGGAAAAGAGAAAGAGAAAGAAAGAAAGAAAGAAAGAAATTTATATTAACGTCTTCTAAAGACCAAAACTGGCCTATGAGACAAACTGTGATACAACTGATGAGGTCCAGCTATCCAAAATAAAAGTGCTGAATGAAAATCTAAAAACTGGAAATTGAAAATACGGTGCTGTGAGTGTGATAAGTGTCATGTATGTGTATGTGCGTATGTAGCTCTGGTACTCTAGATAATGGCTACAAAAGGGGAGAGAAGGAGACCTTCTCACTACCATTGTCGCTGTTGCTACCATACGTGAAGAAGAGGGAGAACTGCACGAGGGAGAAAGAGGGGACGTCGCAAAGAGAAGATGAAGAATCTATCCTCGAGCCTTTGCGGTAGGTACATTGCCTCCTCTTGGTTTGTTCTTGTGCTTTCTTATTTTCTTTTGTTTGTTTTTCTTGAGAATGAGATGCATTGAGGGAGAAAGAGAGGAAAAAGAAACGAAAAGGAAGAGAGAACGAGAGAGAGAGAGAAAAAAGATAAAAGATAAAAAATAATGAGAAAAAGAGAGAGAAATGGAGGGAGAGAGGAGAATGAGTGAGAAAACAACGAGGGGGCAGAGAGAAACAAAGAGAGACAACAAAAAAAGAGAAAAAGAGAAATAAAGAGAGGGGGGAGAAAACATGAAATGGAGAGTGAAAGGAGAGGTGGATAAAAGGGTAAAGTAAAGAGAAGAAGGAGCATGAAAAAAAACGAGAGAACTAGAAAGAGAAGGGGAGAAAAAGAGAGATAGAGAAAGCAACAAATAGAGAGTGAGAGAAAAACAGAAACGACAAGAGAATTAGAGAGAACAAAATGATAGAACAAGATTGGTAGAGGGGAAAGAGAGGCATGATGAGGGGTGGGGAGAGAGTCTTTGAATGTCGTAGTTTATGAGTTTTTTATTTTTTATCTTTGATTTTGACTTTATGAGATGCGTCAAGTGCAAATTAAGAGGAAACGAGAGAAACGCATAGAGAAAAGAAGGGAAGGAAAGGAAAAGAGAGAATAAGTGAGAGTGGGTGAAGAGCACCCTACCACAACACAAAGAGAACCACGAATTGGCTAAGAGAGGCTGCAAATGGCTTGCTGACCATGAAAACCTACAAGGAAATACTCCTTCACCAAGAACTCCTCTCTCAAAACACACAAAAAGATGCCACACAAGAGGTTGAGAAATTTTTCCATTCTCACTCTCTTCCTCTCCTCACTCTCCATGAGATCTTGCAAAGGAGCACAAGAGAGAAAGAAACAACAATGAGAAATGAGAGTTATGCCAAATGAGGAGAGAGGGAAATGAACCATAAGGTGAGAAGATAAAGGAAGAGAGAGGGTGTAACCACCTCAACCTCCCACCTCTTCAAATCCCATGGCTCACAACCACCCTTTTCCTTTTCTTGATATTCTAAAATTGAAATTGCATACATTTTCCTAAGGTCCTAGAGACCCCTCATTTTAGCATGAGACAAAAGGTGTTTGACCTTTCCTTTTCGTAGCACAATATATTATAGTGTGAGCTTTGGACCCACAAGTTACATTGCTTCATATTTGATTTTTGACAAGATGTACAAAAGGAAAGTGTCAATTTGCAAATGATATTTCCATATTGAGCATATTTTGGTACCTTTGTTTGCATGAATTTCTTGGTCATCAATGGGGAGGAAAGACAGAGGAAATAAAGAAATGTTTATAGAAATAGAGGGGGAGAGAGAAGCAAAGAAGGATGAAGGGAGGCAAATAAAAAAAGAAAAAGAGAAAGAGAACAAAAACCTGTTGTTTGTTGTAATGTAGACAAAATGAAAAACAATGATGGTCATGATATCTAGGATCGTGAGGCATATCTTAATTAGTGTGTCTCGTGTCTTTACTTTCAATGAAAGCTGGCAATCAAATGAAATCTTTTCATATCTATAGAACACATATGATGCTGACAAGTTCCAATCCAAGATCATTGATCAAGCGATCTCAAACTTTGAGCAAATGGTAAGAAAAGTGTGTATCAATCATGCCTTACATTCGCAAACTAATTGAATATCATATACAAAAACATTAGACGTGCTCATAAAATTTATACAGGGAGGTGATGCCTCATCCCAAGGAGGAATGCACCTATTGTGGCCAGTTGGAAGAGTCCGTGGGCGTGCGATGGATGGAGTGCCTGAGCCAATCCACCACTTAGAATGGATGACTCAGTATACATCCTGGATACTAGAGAAGAAAGTCATCCTTTCCAACCTTTCTCCAATCTTGGAGCCTGAGATAGAGGCAATTATCGATGCATTGATGACGAGTCATCTGATCCACTAAGAGAGGAAGCATCCATACCATTAAATGATGGGTGCCGAGTATCTCACCTAAAGATGCAGCTTGCACTCCTAAGTGTGCAAGCAAAATATGGATGGAGCGATGCGAGTGTGACTAAGTTGTTCAGGTACATTCTATGCACGCTCCGTTGAACATTTTGAATCCATCATTAAAACACTTGTGCTTTTTCAAGGTGTTTTATGACTTTTTTTTAGGTTGCTAAAGTATCATATATTACCACTTGAAAATACCATACCTGAGTCTCATGATGATACATGATATGTTTTACGAAATCTTGGCATGGACTACAACAGGATCCATGCATGTATCAATGATTGCATGCTATTTTGAGGAGACTATTGGACTATGGAGATATGTTCAAAGTGTGGTGCTCATAGGTATCAACAGGACTTGCAAGGGCAAACCATCTCTAAGAAAGTTCTTAGACACTTTCCACTTATATCGCATATACGTCACGTGTTTTGTATGTCAAGCATGGTGAGCTTGACAATGTGGCATGCACAGAATAGATCCATAGATGAAGTCCAACGAATATCAGCGGACTCACATTCATGGAGCTACATTGACTCTACCTTTCCAGCCTTTGCAAGAGAGCCAAAGAATCTTCAGCTTGGTCTTGCTATGATTGGCATGAACCCATTTGATCTCTGCTCAACTTCTTACAGTGTGTGACATGTAGTCCTTGTTAACTACAACATCCTGCCATGCTTTCTATGAAGAAAGAATACCTGATCATTAGCTTGCTCGTTCTTGGGTGCTACAAATTCAAGAATATGGACGTCTATCTTTGTCCATTAGTTGATGGGCTTAAGATTTTGTGGGAAGAGGGGGTTTCCGTGGAAGATATGAGCAAGTGCAATGGTCAATTTATGAGTCATGCTCATTTGGACTATGCATCCCTTTTCGGAATTCGGGGAGTGCTCAAGTAAGTAGGCTTCCATTCTCATTTGGTGATACTTAAGATAGCTCATTCAATTTTTTGTTGACTAAATAGGGGTGTTGGGACAAGTTTGGTTATCTCAGGTTATCATGCATGTCCATTGTATGGTAGACTCCCAAAAGTCACAAACTATGAATAAGATGGTATATCAAGGATACGTTGCTTTCTTGTCAGAGGGTCATGAATTGAGAGAAGGTTTTCTTGGATGACCTCCAACACGAATGAACGCCCAAAGCTAACATGAGACCCACTTATAGATCAACCATGGACCCCATGCATATTGTAGATGAAGTGGAGATTGCGGGACGTGTCCATATGCGATGGATGTTCTTTTTGGAGTGCTTCATGAAAACCCTAAAACGCTTTGTGCAGCAACAAGCTCGGCCCAAAGGTAGCATGGCTGAAGGTTGGTTGGTGTCAGAGGCACTAGTATATATTTCACATTGGCTATCAATGGTGGATTCAGACAATAGTATGCTATGGTTGCTGAAGAATGATGATAGGCTGATCGGAGATGTGGTGGTTGGAAATAGGATAGAAAAAAGAATGGATGCTACAATGGAGGAGAAAGTGAATTGATGTGGCTCGCTAGGTACAAGCAAGCTAGGAAAGATCGAGGCCACGCGATCAAAATTTTGACCTAGTATGCGCCATGGACCAATTCGATATCTTGAGGGCATAGAGGAGATGCCACAGTTTATGTTTATGCGATGGTTACATGGAGCTTTGATTGCAACTTCTCACACAAAGGGGTGTAGGTCTCTATTGAGGAGTGCGAATTCTCGAGGGAATGTGGTCACAAGCTATCATATCTAGATTTTATATATGACAACTAATCTAATTGTTTCAATGTACAATACAAAATATACAATGTGGCATGGTCACATGGGCGACATTTCCACGTCGAGCGCATCAACAAAATGCGCTCCACAATGGATTGTGGTGTCATGGAAAAGTTCGAGCAAGAGAGCCAATGACGAGCTATGGATTCAAACACCGTTATAGATGAGATTGAGTATTTTGAAAACTTGTGAAGTGTTATCTTAGTGGATTACCGTAGCTTCTTCATGATCATATTCGATGTACAGTGGTTCAAAGTGATATTGGAAGGAGTCGAGGAAACCATTCCAACGAGGTCCATCTGGATTTCTCGAAATAAATTCTGAAAAAAAATGGATGGATCTACGTGATACGTTTATCTTGTTGGCCCATTGTGAATAGATGCATGAAATCTTTTTTAAAAATTTTTCACGACATAGAACAATCACAAATGTTGAATCACTCTTATGTGTGATTTTGAACATGTAATTTTCTATCCAAACCCTCGACAACCTCAATGGTGGTATGTTGAGCCTTCAGCTCCTCAAAGTGTGAGAGTGTATGATAAAAACAATGTTCCCAACGTAGATGAGGAGAGTATGTAGGTGGTGGAGGGGTCGATATTGCAAGGGGTGGAGGTCAAAGAGGGCTTTAAGCATATAGAGGAGGTAAATTCGAGTAACAATGATGAAAAAACAGGAGGCAAGGAATTCTTTGAGAACGAACTGGACTCCTCCTTTTGTGGTGACCTATCTATAGACCTTCTTGTGTACATGGAGTTGTGCTAGGAGATTGACATGGGACCATAGGCTACGTCATACTTGTTGCATCCACCTACTCCATTCGTTGATGAATTGCTTTTAAGGATACTCTAGAATATGAATTTTAAGTAACATCATTTTTTCATATTTATATCACCGTACTTTACTTAAATCTTCATATTGATTATACTAATATCATTTTCTATTTGTGCAGGTTACCTTTGATGATATTTGGAGAGCAGGATGAGTCGAGGGATGAGCGACGAGGAGTTGCAGGAGATATTCACAGGTATGTCTTTAGATCATATGGCCCGATTTAGAGATATGGTAAACTATGAGCTATCTCGGACACCATTGGGCCATTCTGTTAGATCTACTTCGGTACACTTTGATGCTTTGATTTATATTAGATGAGGTTGACACTCCATACTGGGCCTGAACAAAGAGAGTGGTTCTAGGGGGGGGTGATGCATAGATGTGGATAATGTGAGCCTGCGGTCGACTCAAGATAGGGGTGCTACTCCTCGCGCCGTACAGGTTCTAGAGAGGGTGGCTTAGGTGGATGCTGTGGAGGCACCGATGCAGTGTCTCCATCTCATTGTTTTGGTGCTCTTTTGGTGGAGGCATATCACTTGTAGGATTTGTCACACCTGTGGGGGCATCTATTCTAGTGACTCCAGCTTTTGCTCAATCGTCCACAAGTGGCACCCCTATGGGTGCTATTTTGAGAGATACTACCCCCATGGGTACACTAGATGTACATGGGTCTCCTGGTTATTCCCAGGAGTGCGGTCATAGGTGGGAGACGACACACCTTATATATACCCCAGAGGGGTATGGATACCCCATAGATGACATGATAGGATATGTGATCATGAATGATGAGGGGAGGAGAGTGATGTCTCACATGAGAGAGTTATGCCAATAAGTTCTTCGGTACAATGTCTTGGACCATTGGAATAATATACTCAAGGGGAGCAAGGACTATATAGTGGCATCCTTGCATGAGGAGTTTCTAGTACCTACTACAACAGAGAGGTTTTTCAGTGGGTGGATGATGGAGTGTATACATGCATACATGTCACATAGGTGATTGGATGTATGCAAAGCACTCAAGAGTGGCATCTCCAAGCCCAACTAGCTAGATGCAGATGATTGGCGGAGACTCAAGGAGGAGGCTACAGATCCTCTAGGATATTGTGATAGTAGCAGGAGGCAGTGAGGGCATGATTGGAGGCACGGGTCATGCAACATCTGCAGAGTGACAGTCTCATGACTTATATGGACGACTTTGTAAGTTTTTATGTTTGTTCTTCTCGCTTTTGTATTTGCAATATCATTTGTACTGACAATCGTGTTTCTAACTATTGCATTCTAATTTCTTTGCAGCACTCCATTGCAAACCACAATCCCACCGGCTTGGAGACTCAATATACAGAGAGACACAGTCTCACTGCACTGATCGATAGATTGTACACACGTGGTTGCCCAATAAGTCAATCATATTTCTTGTCCATAGTCACAGTTTTTTTAAAAATGCATTATGTATGGTGGATTGATGTGTATTTTTTCATTTTACAAAGTCCGTCCGATGCTCCTTTGCATTGGGACAAGCTTTTGGATGGTGAGGATCTATAGCTCATGCTTAGATTCATGGAGTCCGTACCCTCTTCTTTTTTGGTCCTATAATCTATGTAGACATCTTTCATGTACTATGTACTTATTATCCTTTGTATCTTGCCATAATTCCCATAAGTTTTCATCAGCAATCTTGTACTTATTCTATATATGAGTCTTGTGGATTCAAGTACATTTTGTGCTCATCTTGACGACCATTGCGCACTTAACATATAATTCATTTGTAGAATATTACACAGCACATGGTACTATATGTGGCAAGGCAGCTTGTTGCCCTACCACAATTTTATTTTTCTCTATAACCATTGCTATTAGCATCGCAAATTTACTGCACATGTTGTTATTGGCATCGCAATATGTGTCGCAAATCGTCACTATATGCGTCACTATTTGCATTGCAAAATTGACAAAAATAGTGAGCAAATAGTGACGCAAATAGCAACGCATATAGTCATGAAAATTTTGTAGAGGCATTGATATGGATGCAATTACCAATTATGGGAGTAACTTTTTTATAAACATTTCCCTCGCTTTGAATGTCGATATGAGGCTTGTATCTTGTAGTAATGCCTGCTGACACTTCCCAACATCTGCTTGACAATCCTTCCAACCTTAATCTATGCTCCTTTATGTTTGAGCATCATTGCACAATCAAAATCTTTCATCTTAGCCCACCCTCTTCTCTCATTGGATCAAGCATGGATACACACATTAAGAGGAGAAATAAGAGAGGAGAGAGAAAGACTAGAATTTGATCCCTTGATTTACTGCATCATTTTTTAATCAGATTGAAGCATTAGAGAGTGTGGAATTCTCTGTCTTGCTGCCCTCTTCCATTCCCTTGATGCCAAGTACATCCACCAAAAATGATTTTTAATGCGAAAATTGGGGCGCCAAAAAAAATGGTGCCTCACTCCCCCCACCATTCATGTTTTTTGGTTTATGCCTTTTATTTAGGTACTAACGCTTTAAACTTTAAAAAAATTAGTTCCAACTTCAGGTTTTCATACTACATAAAGTGGTTATTTTCTTAACGGAGACCCAAATACACTGTGATTTGTGAAGGGACTAGACGGCTAGGTCTGTGGCATCGAAATCTATAAAGTTGGTGTCACGTACTTTTTGGCTCCTAGATCACATAGCTCCTTTATAATGCGAAACCTTGTGGGGATTAAATGGGGGGTCAAATGGAATCCGATCAACGAATTGAGACTTGCGTTGGGTTCCTAACATTGAACTCTACTTAGGAAAACTCCAACTGATTGATATATAACCATTTCATTTTGCATAAAAAATTGGTCTTTTACACCTCCTAGGCCACCTTTCACTTTAAAAACGGGTCCCAAATTCCAACTCTCACATAGTTAGAGTGCTAGTTAATTAGTATAGTTAGCTATACACCATTTGAATTAGCAAGCCACTTTCCTTTATGTTGTATCTTATCTATACTTTGTGTGCATTGTATTGTGTATGGAAGAAGAGAAAAAACCAACAAGAAAATGTTTTGGCCTCCATCTCTCTTCTTATGTCATTGAGTGAGCTTCCTCTTTTGTGTATGGTGTGTGTTTGGTGCAGTAGCTCAGGCAAGTCCCCCAACCATGTGATTCTTGACATGGATGTTAACCATGGATAGAGAATCCGAGCAACCATCAACAAGAGAGTTGTATGCAACCTGTGCCAATGTGAAGGTTTCTATAGGTGGTTTCCAAAATGAGCTTCATTTCTTTGTGTAGAAATCTTCTTCTTATCTTGTAATTATTGGATGGCCTTACATTACTTCTACACATATGGATATGAAGGTTTTGGAAAATGGTACATCTTATGCATAGATCAAGAGCAAAGATGGACATATAAGTATGCAATTTCTATCTATGTAAATCATGCTAGGAATAGAGATACTTTGAGAGATTACCCAATGCTACCCAATGTGAAAGAGCTCAAAGAACTAGGTTTTCAATGAGTGCCAACATTATGCGGGGCTACCCTAGTGCTAAGAATAAGAATTTATTGTCTATCCTACAAATGTAGCCACTTTTTTTTTCAAGGTTTTTAGGATTTTTAGTAGAAGATTTTACATGTTACCAAAGAAACATGAATAGGATAGCAAGATAGTATATATGAAAATTTGAGAAAAATATGAGAGAACATAGATAGTTGCAGGATGATCAAGTTATTTTGAACTTCTATAATGGAGTTCCTTATTCAGATATAATGTCAAAAATTGTAGCCATTTTGGGATTTTTGTAGAGTTTTGAGCCAATCATTATACATGTTAACTCATTGTATAAGTTTCATATTATTAATGATTTTGTAATACAAGAAGAGAGATGTTTGGATGACAATGTTGACGTTAGAGTAGTTACAAAGTATAAGACATTGGATAAGAAGGTGAAACCAATTGCAGTGACATTGCCTCATGAAAGTGAAGAATTGATAAGATTGGCCTTTTGACAATCAAATATGAGGGATCAAAATAATTTCAACCATAGATTTATTGCAAAGTTTCTCAAACAGATGAAGATTGGAAGCGAATATTTTCTATTCACCAATAAAGAGGTAGTTCTTTAAGGATATGATATCTAGGAAGTGTAGGACTTTTGTGTTTATGAGATAGGTTATGTTGATCTAGAAGTGGCTACATGCATGATTATCTTTATGCTTCCACATATACCTTTAAACTTACAATCTTTTCTAGTTGTAAGGGCACACTTGCCTAAACTAATACATCTATTGAATGAGAAGCTAGTAAAGATGGGAATTGGAGAGTCCTCTTTAGCTCCATATTCCAATAGGGGTTCATAGTTCTCAAGAAGAATGGCATGCTAAGATTTACACATGATATGTAGCCATTAAATAAGGTGACCACCTCGAATGTGGGAGCATGACCATTTGTAGATGAGTTTTTTGAAGATTTTACAGAGAGAGCCATTTATTTATCGGGTGACTTGTACTCAAGCTATGACCAAGCTCAATTTGTTGAGAGCAAAGATCTTACCACAACAAAGACTCCATTGGGTTTAGTTTGCATGTATACCTTGCCACAAGGGGCTATAGGCTCTGTGACTCACATCATGAATGCCATGAAAAAAGTGTTTAGATATATATACCTAATTTGACTATGCCTTTCTTGGATGATATACCCATCAAAGGGTGTGCAAAAGAAGAGAAGAATGAGGAATTGGATGACTAAGGATGAAAGTTTGTAGTAGCTCACATTCTCAATTGTGAAAATATGTTGATCATGCTTAAAGAAGTGAATGAAACATTTAAATTGGGTCAAAAATGAGTTTCTAAAGTGAATGAAGTACTAATACTTGGTCATATGTGTGGGTTTTATGGAAGAAGGCCATTGCCAGCAAAAGTGGATGCCATAGAAAAGATTAAGGAGACTTATTCTTCTATGTTTAAAGTGAGAAGGCTTTTAAGTGGTTGTGTGTTTTGCTTGATTTGAATGCCCCATTTTCTCACATTGCATATGATCTATACCAGTTGAGGAATGGGTAGAAGTTCTATTAGGACAAGAAACACAAAAGGCTATGAGAAAATTGAAGAAGCTATCGAGAACTATGTCTACTCTAAGAAAATAAGATAAATGTTGACACTAGTCTGATTGGCATCACTTTGGGCTATTGGGCAAGATGATGATGAGGATAATATGTATACAGTTAGGTTTGGAACAAAGGTATTGAATGAGAGATAAAGAAGATACTTGTAGATAAAGAGAGAGTTGTGAAGAGTTTTGATTTCCATAAAGTGTGATAAAGAGTATTTCCTTGGAGCACCAATGATAGTGGAGATGGACTGCTTTCCTCTTTTAGGGATGGTTACCAATTGCTTGAATCCAAACATGGCTATGCTGAGATGGATTGCAAACATCAAATCAATGAATCTAGAATTTTGAAAATTTTCATAACAAGAGATTCCAATGATAGATATGTTATCTAGAGCTAAGTAGGAAGGTAAAGAAAAACTTTTAGTTACTGATGTTGAGGCTAAAATTTGAGCCACTTCAATTGATGATGAGTGTCATGTATCTTGAGTGGAGACCTTCACAAAATAATTGTATCAAGGAGAATGGTTATAGATTGGCTAGTATTTGAAAATTTTGGCTAAAAGAGATGACTAGACATATGCATAAATTAAAAGAATCACAAGGAACGTGTATGGATATTTCTTGAAGAATGGTTTTTGGTGGAAGCATCCTAAGACTATGAAACTGTAGGTTATGAAGGACTTGCATAAAAGCTAATGGGCTAGTCATAGGGGTCTAAGGGAAACTTTTGAGAAGCTAAAGGAGCATTATTGGTAGAAGGCTATGTGCAGGGATGGATCTCAATTGGTGGATCTTTACAAGATGTGCCAATATTGCTCTTTAGTGAGACATAGAGGCGATTTACATCCTACACATTCTATTTCCATGCATTATAAGTGTGTTGTTGATCTTGTGACTATGTGTCTAGGTTTTTGGCATATGAGATATATAGTGCTTGCACAAGAGAACCTAACTAATCAAGTTCAAGGAGGATGAGCTTTGAGACTAGAAACCACGGATGTAGTTTGCAAGTTTCTTCTAGAGGATGTATTTTGTAGGTATGGATGTATTAGGAAAGTCGCTGCAAATAAAGGAGAGGTTGATGATGATTAAGCTAGAGAGTTATTCTCTATATTGGGGATTAAATTGGAATTCACATTAATGTATAATTATAAGCAAATAGTAAAAGTGAAAGAGGGCATCCTCCTATTGTTATAGCATTGGCAAAGGCATGTAGAGGTAGAGTATGAGAGTGCCCTATTTTCTTCCTTATACCTAATGGGTTGACTAGAGTACACAAAATGCTATACAAGATACATGCTAGCAAACCTTATGTATGGACGAAAGCCAATTATGCCTACATTGGCTACTACTTGGAGTGTTTTGCTAGGGGAGGAAGGAGTGAGAAGGAAATAGCTCTTAGCTCTTAGAATCTTCTAGTTATAAAGAAGATATAAAGACATAGACATTGCACTGTAGATATTGAAAGAGGCTAGACTTCAAAGAGAGATTTGACAAAAGAGATAGGTTGAGATTGAGAACCATTGAAAAAGGGGACTCCTACTAGTGTATCATTAGCACAACACTATTAAAAATATTTTCAAATCTTGCATGTCCATTGTAGTGTTGAAAACTCAAGTTTCAATGCAATATGATGTACCCATTGTCTACAAGACTATCTCCACAATTTTTGGCACAATAAACGAGCGTCTCTTGGTGCCTACAATTAGGAAAAAAACACAAAAAAAGCAGCTATCAACATAAATTTTTTGGGAATTCAAATAGAAAAAAAGCAAGGAAAAGCAATGCCAAATATAAGGGAGAACTTTAATATATATATGGATGCATGTATGCTACAGATTTAGGACTATTATACTACTTTTATATAGAGATTTGTAGGGCTGAAGTGATGTGATTAGAGTCTGCAAAGGATTTTTCCTTGATTTGGGTGCTATCTTTTACATATTGAGTACTCAAAAAGAGGGATTTTGTGGATAGATTTGGATCTCTCTTTTCCTATTGTACATTATTTGTGCAAAGACTAATGTATTCAAATCATATGTTTGGTTTTGAAGTATCATCTCAAAAGTATTATTGGAATGAGATATCCTCTTGGTCACATGGCTTCAAGTTTGAAAGTGATAGTGAAGTTATATAGAGATTGAAATGAAGACTGTTTGCGAGTAGCATAGTATACACTTTGATTTCTCTCTTGTTTACTTATATTTGCTACAATCTCTTTTGTCTCTCATTTGTAAAATCATATCCTTAGGACCCTAGTGGTTTTTAGCCTAATACTTTTATCCCTCCCTTTTCCCAACAATACATAGAACATCTATATGTAAGTAAAACCTAGAGTGACCATATCCTCGTAGAATATTTGATTTTGGTGATTCAAGAGTCAATCTTAAGTATTTTGGGCCTTTTGGAGCTAGATATCACATCAAATTTGTCAAATTTTATACGAGTTGTAATCTACAATAGATTTATAGTGTTTTTAAAGGTATATTCTTTCTACTTATTTTTCTTTGATTCATGCAAGTTACTTTTAACAAAGAAGCCTATTCATGTTAACAACTATATATGCTTATTTTTTCATTGTCTTTCTAATTGATTATGCATTATCTTCTTAATCTCTTCTATCTCACATATAGAAAATGTGTGCATAGGCAAAACCTCAAAAGATCATCTCTTCCTTCTACGATATTTGATTTTAGGGATTCAAGAGTTGTTTGTAATGCTTGTGGGTGTTTTGGAGCTAATCGTCATATTAAATCTATCAAATTTTGTATGGTTTGTAGTCCACAATAGATTTATATTTTTTCTCAAAGTGTATTATTTTCACTTATTTTTCTTTGATTCATGTTTGCTTTCTTATATGATTTTTCAATGCTTTTATTCTATCATGATTGATGGATTCAAACACTTATTTATGCTTATATATATATATATATATATATATATATATATATATATATATATATATATATATATATATATATATATATATATATATATATGACTATGTATTGATCATCTTTCTAATTGATTATTTATTCATAATATTCTAGATATAAATTTTTTTGCATATAGAAAATCTATGCATATGAAAAACCTGAAATTTACTCAAGCCATCATCTATTATTCTAGATTATGTTTCACTATATTGTGAGATGATAAATTGATATACTGATTGTCCATTATTCTAGATGCCTTTTTCTTTTAGATACTATTTGTTGGTTATTCTTGTTATGATGTCTCATTCTTCATATATTGTTCATCTATTATTCTAGTTGATATCTCATTTTTCTAGATGACATTCATTATATATTTTTTTCCAACTACTATTCCATTATTCCAATCAATAATTTTGTTAATCTAGATGGTGTTTGTTATTCTAGCTGATGTACCTTCATTATTCTAGTTTATGTATTATTTTAGGTATCATCCACTATTTTATATGATATTTTGTTATTCCAAACGTCGATTGTTCATTATTCTTTCTATATTAATCTAGTTTCCATTTGTTATTCAAGCTACTATTTGTTGTTCTTGATGCTCATTCGATATTCTTGTTGATATTTGTTCTTCTCACGAGGTGCGCCCAAGACATCATCTATATAATGTGCACTGAAAGGGTACTAAGAAATATCCTTTCTTTGCATGTTATAAGGCCATAAAGTGACCCCTTTTACTTTTCTAAACTTATAGACTTTTTTCAAATGATAAATTTAAAATCATTTTGTTAATATAATCCTATAAATCTTACTAAATAAAATACCATTCGAACTCACATGGTATCTTACATGTTCTATAAGGTACAACCTCAAGTTATTACTCTAGTTGATGCTCATCCCATATGCTAGATGATGTATGATCCCAATAGTCATAAGTTATTCTAGTTAATGTTTTTTTATTCTAGCTTATGATCATTCAATATTATAGCTAATGCATTATTCTAATGGTTAGTTATCATTCGTTATTCCAACTAATGTTTTAATGTTTCTTTTCTAATTGATGTTTTGATTTTTAATTCAAACTCCTTGTTATTTGTTAGCTAGATTTAGGTGTGTGTGTGTGTGTGTGTGTGTGTGTGTGTGTCATTCTATAGTTTCCATGCAAGTAATTATTCATATTTATATCATACATACTTTATCTACATCTATGTAATTATTTTTATTTATGTTATCTATAGAGCAAAGTTGTGGCACCATCCGTCCACTAGCAAAGAACCCAAGAGGAATGCTGAACAATGAGATTCTACTGTGTATTCAATAGCATCTTTCATTCTTCTTCTTTTTTTTTGGTCAATGTGTGAGCTCAAAGTGTTAGGAATTTCCTTTTTACTCAATATGTTTGATTAATTTTCCCACCCTTATTTCATTTCTTGTCATAGCCGATGTGTGCATTATTATTTTATTCTCTTATACAACGCTTCTTGAGAGTGCCTGTGAATAGTCATATCCATTTGTGAAATATAAATATAAAAATGATGCCAAAGTGCTTTTGTGCATACTAAAAGAACTTCAAAACTCTCAGGTTGCTATTGCGAATGTTCAATGACCAAACCCGAGAAGTTTTATGATAAAACAAGTTAAAAACCCAAGAATAAAAACCCCAAAAGTGTGAAATGCCTCTAAACCAAATTGGTTCGCTCTAATGAGTGTGAAACCTTCTAAATATGAGCTAGATCAACTCAAACCAACTCAAACTAGGTTCTAGTCTAAACTCAAAAAGTGGATAACTAATCATTGAAGATGACTATGAGAGAAAGCTTTCAAAAATCTTCTTAAGAAGCTTTTGGAGCCACAGGAAAGCAATGAGTAAGGAGATGGAAAAAACCCAAAAATCATGCATTACCTTTGATTATGCATTTGATGGCATCATTTGGATCAAGGCACTTTTTGGCTGTGCAAAAATAGTATGCCTACTATAGTGCATTTTAGCACAGTGGTGTTCGCTAGTTAAAATCCAAGAGAGCTTAGCCAAAAGCTGTCACATATAGATAACAATGTAACCAATAAAACTTATATAAAGCACAATAAAATAATGATAGAAGCTTTTACTAAGCTAAAAGCCACTGAAATGCTCTCTGAGATGATCATAGTAGACTAAAGAGATCAAACACTTAGAGAAAAAGCAGATGGAAAGTAAGGAAAAGCATGACTTTGCCTATGTTAAAGTAGGGCAAATCTAAGAAAGAGATCTTGAAGGATATAAATTGGCCCAAACTTGGTAGTGATCGGCTTGGGTAATCTAAGAGTGAAAGTACAATGTGTTTTTGGTAACATGGTGCCTAAGCCAACAAGTTGCCCAAAAAAGAGGATTTGAATAGAGTTTTTGCATGTCTTTGGCAAAATCTGCTCAAGCTCTTGTAGAGGGCATTCATGTTTGTATTATTAGAGTTTTTTTGGGAATTTCTTATCATTGTATAGCATGCACGCACGCACGCACGCATGCACACACACACACACACACACACACACACACACACACACACACACACACACACACAATCTTACTAATACTCAATAATACAATGAGTTCTTTGGTGTCTATTGTTTTTATCGTTCGTCTTCCACCTTGTTGATCAAGAACCCATGTGGTTTGTAGCTAATTGTGAATCCCCTCGATAGTGGTGTTGCGAACTGTGTCTTATGACATTGTCTTCGTATTGTCATAATATCATTACAATGTTTTCTATTAAGTTTTTAATACTATAGACTATGGTTTCTATAGCTGATTCAATGTTAATGATATACCAATTTACCACATTTCTTAGAGATTTATATCCACTTTTATGAATATTTTCATGCAAGCTTTTGCAAATTTAGGAGTGATGTTTCTTCTTTGATGCCTTTGTAGAGGCTATGGTAAGTTCAGGAGTAGTATAGCTCCTTCTATCCCTTCAAATAGAATATTGTAAATTTACGAGTAATGTAGCTCCTTTAGACTTTAATGCTTTATACAGACTATTGTAAATTTGAGAGTGACAAAGCTCCTTTAACATTTGCATACAGGCTATTGTAAATTGAAGACTGATGTAACTCCTTTAGACTTTGTAATTTGATATTTGAAATATTTATATAAAATGTAGAAATACATAGAGCTTTAGATTTTTCATGTGAGTCCCTATATATAGTACTTTAGTCCCCTCTAGTATAATTCTATCTCATGTGCACACTTTTGGGTTCTCTCTCTCTCTCTCTCTCTCTCTCTCTCTCTGTGTGTGTAATATATCAAACATTGAAAATTCATGGGATTTTTTTTTACTCTTCTCACCTTCGGCGACGGTCATGCTGGAAGGGGGGAGGGAAATAGAAGGCCAGCAAGCTCCTTGCTGGAGCTTGCTCCGCCTCATGGCCATGCCAATGGACATGCAAGGGTGAGGAGGATCTTATCCCCTCCCCTATATAATTGGGGGGGGGCGCGCATGCTGAAAAAGGGGAGGGCTGATATACGTGAGGGTAGTGCTGCCACCATGAGGGAGAAGTATTTCGCCTGTGCCGCTTGAAGGACGGAGAGGGGGACGGACTCACTCACTGGCCGCTGCCGGGGCAGAAGGATGCGACGCCGTCAAAGGAGGGAGGAGCCACTGCCATTTATTTGCCGTCGACTGACAGTCCCGTCACACACACCCCCCCTAACCTTCTGGAAGCTTGGAAGCTTCCAAAGGGGGGGGCCATCTTAACCCCCCCTGGTTTTAATCCCCTTAAGGGCCTTTCACCCCCTTGTTGTGTCTTTCAAAAACCTTATTATTACCCCCGTGTCCTAAAAACCCCCAAGGCCCCCTTCTTATGTTTTTTGTAACCTCATCCCCCCCTCGTGTTTAAAGGCACATAAGCCCCTTTTTCCCCAATAAAGAGTGGGCTTAGAGGTCCTATTATTACTCCCCCACCCCCCCCCCCCCCCCCCGTGCTTTTAAAAGTCACTTAGCCATTTCCTTAAGCCCTCTTTTTCGTATTTTATAAATCCTCAAGCCCCCTTATCCTTGGAACCACACCCCCCATGTTAATCCCTTAAACCCCTATCCCTTTTCCTTGGAACCACCCCTCTTTCCTCCATGTTTAAACCTTCCCTAGCCCCTCCCCTTGTGGCGTATTGAAACCCCTTTCCTCCAAGTTTGACCTAAGGGTCCTTCGACCTTACTTATAACCTTTACGGTTATTATTTTCCCTTGGAGCTCTCCCGCACCTTGTGTTTTTTTTTCCCCACACCTTTCTATTCCCCTTCATGCGAAGTTTACAAAGGCCATTTAACTGTCCCCATGGTTTAATGGGTCTTAGTCGTGAAATATTCAAAAACACCCTTTTGAATTCCCGACTTCAAGGAGGGAGCCTTTCAAAAACTGATTTCGACGGATGGTGCAAGTTATTGCGGAAGAGAGTCACGGTGGAATATCAAAAAGAAGTTGTTAAGCTGCTTCCATGGCGGAAATGCCTCCTAAGAAAGTCCAAGGCGCAACCGTGGGAGGGTCGTCTCCCGACATCCACGTGGATATCTCACCCCAAACCCAGGTTTTCCTTTCTAAATTATTATTTGATATTGTTGTAATTCAATCTTGCAAGGTTAATTGTTAGAAATAGGATATATTTTCGTCCTAGTTGTTCACGTCGAAGGAACTTAGTCATCAATACTTTTAATGGAACATGCAAAATAAAGAAAGCATAAATACATTTCTAGCAAATAGCTTTATGCATTGAAATGAATTATAAGCTAGATTATTATCCATTGAAATAGTATACTTCGATTAAGCCTAGAGGTATAAACTACATCTCGTACTATTAATCCATATCCTCTTTGCAACGAATCATCATGGAAGGTGCAAGCATGAAATGATTCTTATGATGCATAAACTCTAGGAAAATATCATTTATCAATAGCATAAATTATCAAGAAAAAGGTTGCTTGTTTAGCATGAATTTTGTTCACAAAGTGTAGGAAGATTATTTGGAATTAACCTATCCTCAGATCAATAAAGTTTAGGGTTGAAAAATCAATTTACGCATAGTCAACGAATCATGTGGAAGTAATCTCAAAATTATCTTCTAGAGTTAACCAAATTGATATAAACTTAAAACACCTATGTTGCGTTATACTCGTTGGGAATGAGCTAAATTCCAAGAAATGCCTATACCTTAAATACTTGCCCACATTCCCTGAATGTAGGGACAGTGAATTGTAATCGTAAAAGGAACTAGGGTTTGTCCCTGAGAATCTTATAAAGATGAAGCTTGGAAACCATAGATCTAACAACGTCAGCTTAAAGAACTTGAAACAAATTGTTTCATGACTCCATTGTCTCATAGTTCTATGCGACGCTTGCGTAGCAAATGCGGAGTCATATGATCTTGTGATTGGATCACAAGAGAATGGCCAAAGTCTCACAATGGGGTTGGCGGATCCTTACACAAGTTATCTTGCAAGAGGATGAATACTTTAGTATTCTTCTTGAGTAAGGAAGATTGTTTAGAAACTAAAGACCAGCCAATAGACTGAAGTAACCAATGAACTCAAGGTTTGACCAAGTCTAGTTAATAGGGTACACCCTAACCCAGGATATAGGGGATTTTGCCAAGTGCAAGTTATCCCAGATCGAGTGCTGGTCGAAAAGAAGGATTCATTCCTTAGCAATTTGCCATCAAAAACGACCAATGGAAATGTTTGTGCTTGCTATAAACGACCAATGGAAATGTTTGTGCTTGCTATAGATTTTAGAGCACTGTTTGGCTTTGTTTGATCAATGAATTAAAAGATAAATGGATATCTATACTTCAGGTTGAAGTCTTGAAGGGAGAGGCAGCTTCAGTTACCCTCGACTGCCTGCCTGACCCTAACCAAGGGGGTTGTTGACCGTGCCGGGAAAGTGGACCGAACCCGCCGCGAGAGGTCTCTCCGTTGAGTGCTACTTGGAGCAGGAGGACGCTTGGGTGCCAGGGGGGCTCTGGCCGTAAATCCCTCACCTTCCGGGTTCTACGCAAGAGGCTAACATGACTCAGGATTGGATCTCGAGGCCCGCATACTAGTCTACGGGCGGAAACTTGGAATAGTGATCCCTGTGGATTGCTGATAGCCTTCGGGCGGATTGTGGTTAAGCCTACGCGCTGGACTCTTTGTATTTTAAAGATAAATATGATAACTTGTTAATAAGGAACTTGTCTGACATTGTTTTTCTATGTCAAGTGATAAGATTACGTGAAGAAACCAGTGCCTAACGGGTTAATTAAAGAAGCTGGTTGTTACATGTCCAACTAATGTGTTAGGTAATTAAATAACTAAAACAACGGAGAAAAGTGCGGAGGATGGGCCATAGGTCCGTCCTACGGATGGGTGGTCCCGGTTGGCCAGGAAATTTTCTCAAATCGCGATGGACAGTAGGAGGATCGTCAAAGAACACGAACAACAAAAGCGTTGATTTAGAGTTATGATTAAACCCGATTTACACTGTTTTAGGGGAACGGAATGGGACTATGCCTTATGGTAGAGAGGTTGAGCTTTGCATCCCTCTCGTTTCCCATTCTCCTTGAACCAAGTGTAGTGTGAATCCGCTTCAGACCTGGCATTTCTACATAAAGTAGTTCGCTTGGGTCCAACGCTAGTTGCTGTTAGGAAATGACCAATCGGGATAACCCTAATTCAAGTCGATCCTAAGTGGGAACGGCCAGAATACTTCCGCTACGTGGCAGACGTGGAAAGCCCTAGATCGAAAACCATGTAACATTCCATGGGAGTGCCGGGCGGAGCTTTCTAGACATCCTTTCCGATGGACTACTAAGACGTGTCCTGGATGATACTAGTGGACACGTTACACACACACACACACACTCTCTCTCTCTCTCTCTCTCTCTCTCTCTCTATATATATATATATATATATATATATATATATATATATATATATATATATATATATATATATATATATATATATATATAGCCGCTTGTCTTCCTTGTGTAGTTTAACAAGGCAAAGTGTGTACGTGTATTTTTTAGAAAGAGAAAGAAAGAGAGAGTTTGTATGATTGTGTGTGTGTGTGTGTGTATGTGTGTGTGTGTGTGAGAGAGAGAGAGAGAGAGAGAGAGAGAGAGAGAGAGAGAGAGAGAGAGCATGGCACACTGGCTAGGAGAAACAAAAATCATTTGCTACAAATGTTACTTAAGTAACATTGTCATTTCATTGATGCATTGGTCAATGTTAAACAACATCTCCTAAATAATGCACTTCTAGTCACTTAAGTTGCACAAACCCCATTGTTGCAAGCCATGTACAAGTGATGTATCATAGTGATGTGAGTAGCAATGCAACTTAATCGACATAAAACATCATTATGTAATAGTGTGACTCGATATTTCCACTTGTTGTGGAGTTGCAAAAGGAGTGGCATGTTAATGCTCTTTGTTTGTGATCCTTGAATGAAGAGCTTAGTGCTTCATGACAAAGAGTATGGCCTCTATGTTTCTTCATGAAGGCTATGAGTATAAGTGTGCCATTATGTTGAAAGTGGATAATTTTTCTATGTTTACCCTTCCAAAGAGTTGTCCTTAGTAGGGATCTAATATCCTTTTGCTATGATAGCTATTAATTTTAAAGTATAGTTGTCACATGGATGTGCCATATATGAGCACTAACCTTATTCTACATCTCTTTTGTCTTAAGCTCTCTTGGATTTTGCAATTGGTTATTGTTCTTATTGATTTTTGGGTCTGAGAGGGCAGTTTATATAGCCAACAATACTCTTGCCACAAAAAGACTGGTTTAGGGTGTAAACTGCACTTTGTTTGCATGACGTTTACTTTACATGGCCTAGACATAGAGTGACTAATATGTAGTAATGAAATAATTCTACATTAGGCAATTTATCATGTCCTTAAAATCCTCTCTCTTTTAATCTACAACTCTTCACAATATTTTCTACCTATCTATACTTTATTCCTTGTATATTTCCTTTGAAAAGAAGTTGATGTATACTATGTTAATATTTTTGGAGCAAGTGAGCAAGCATGAGCAATGCTAACATTTTTCATGCATGCACCTCTTATGTGAGCCTGTCCTTTTTTACTATACAATAACATAAATAATATAGTCACCATGTTGAGTATAATATTTTTATTCAAAATGATCCAGCAATACTCACATCTCTCACTTTATCCAAAACATAATGCCATCTCATCTCAGCCGACTTTTTGAAACAAAACAAACTATTGGGAAGCATAGTGTGCAAATCATTTTTCTAGGTAGTTGAAAAATCCATAGAGAAGTTTAAGGGTGCAATGATATGTATGTGTAGTATCTCATAGAGAAGTCTAAGGGCATAATCATACGCATGCATTAGTGGGGCAAACTTTGGATGGAGAAATGGCCACAATGTTTTACGTTATGTGTGGTGGGGTGAGATATGTAAGAAATAGCCTTTTAGTGAAAAGAGCAATCTATGTGAAGGGGAATTGATTCTAAAGAACATAAAAATATAGATTGTATGTGGTTGCATACAGCATGAGAGAGGAGAAAATGAGAGCCAAAGGCTCATGCCCTCTTTGTGAAATCAAGTAATCCATTTACCTGGAGGGCCATCAACATTGCTTTGCATTGAGTGACTTGCACATTGGGGTGGCAATGGGGCCACTAATCCTCCACTCGTGGTCCTAGGTGATAAGGACCCCCAAAATTTTTAAGTTGACATTATGCAAGGATTAAAGCTCATCTATAATTTCTCCACATTGCATAACTTGTGCCAAGTTGCAATCATTCGATAAAGATGCGTATTCAAAATATTTTGGCAAATTTCTAGGATAACTCTTGCTAATTTGCCACTTTGTTTGTTGCTTGGAGTTCTATGAATGTTTGTTGCTTAGAGTCCTATGAATGTTGATTTGGAACGATTTGGAGCGACTTTCTAAGATACGTATATAGGCTATGATCATTCTCGGCTACCCTTTTTAGAAGATTTTTGGCAAAAAGCAAATGTGATGCTCTTGGTCGGCAGGCATGGAAAGTGAAAGCGGAATCGTGAATGATTGCAGGCTGTTATTATAAGTACTCGTGTTAGCAGGAAAACATGGGCTGAGGATCTCAGGATCTTTCTCTCTCGGGGCTCATGTTTTGTGTGCTTGCGGCTAATAATTAGTAGCTCAATCTTATTGCACTGCGCAGAAGAAGAGATCAGTCTCTATAAGCTGTGTACCTGCGTGTATACACGATCATGGCAGACGGAATACAGGCTGTGATCTTGAGCTCCGTAAAGAAGCATCCCATCATGATTTATTCCTTCGGCGGCTTCTGCCTTCTCTTGGTCATGCCGCCCATCTACAAGATCCTTCTCTTCTTCTCCCCTCTCCTGCTCTCGACAGCCGTATGTATGGTGACGCTCATGTTCCTGGGCCCCTCGACTTCACTCAATGGTTCTGCGGCCGATAATCATACTGATGGCGAGCAGCAGCAATCCCTCGCGGCACGTGAGGAAGACGATGGGCTAGCCAGTCTAGTGAACCAGTTCCGCACGTGCATTGAGCCGCGTGTGTTGAACATGGGGTCGCGGCATGAGGCTCCGCTAAATATTATGGCGGCGGCCGCCCGCAGCGACGTCGGTCATGCTGGAGTTGATCATAAGATTGAGCTGCAGTCGGCAAGGAAATATATTGGGCCTGTGCCGCAACTGAAGGGAGATATTAATTCCGGTTCGTCGACATGGATCGAATCCGACAAAGGGGCGCCATGGGATGATAGTCGGCCTGATCGAGCTGCAGAAGCTGATCATGAAGGCGCCGCTCGACCTGCTGAATGTGATGGGCAATCCGCAGGACCAGTCGACCCTGATCTGGCGATGGAGGAGTCAAGGCCGCCGGCTGCTCACGCCATGGAAAACAAGGCCGTGCGGGCTCTTAGGACGGGACAAGATAGGAGAGAGAGAACCGTATTGCAGGCTAGCCTATCGTCCTCTAATCCCATCTCGCGTGTCTTGCAGGCAGTTGCTTGAAACCTGTTTAATCCGCCTGCTAAGTTTGTAAGTATTAAGACCACCATCTTATGTTTACAAAATCGCCCTTGGACATGGAAACTATTATTATGAACATGACGGTTAACTCATCTATGAGTAAACATTGGAAAGTATCCTTCCTACCCCTAGTAGTTCATGTGAGAGAAGGTGGGGGGTGTTAGGTTCCAATTTGGTAGGAGCAATCTGAAGATGGCTTAAGGGCTTATCCCAAAATAGTAAACTTACATCGTGTTGTGCTCAAACTTGAGAATTCGGAAAGTGTTCCACTAACCGTTCTACTACTAAAAGCTAAAAGCTAGTGAAATGTCTCTGCTAATTTAGGCCTCTTATCTTCCATTTGTTTAAATTTGGAGATATCACATATGCAACCGTTTTTAAGAGAGCACTTTTAACAATATGGTAGAAACAATTCCAAAATTACTTAAATACATATCTCATACCTTAGATTTATCACTTGTTTGATCCTTGAAAACATTAATGTACACTTTGTGGGAAACTTTAATAAATGTGTGGATGTTTGTGATAGAATGTGAAATTGATCTCACATACACAGATTAACTTGCTCTATTATAATTTTGAGCACACTTGCAAACCTTTTGGGTAATATTTCATCTTAGGAGAAATATTTGGAATCGTTTCAAACATTCCCTAAAAAATACTCAAAATCACATATTTTTTAGTCAATCTTATGAAAAAATGATATGAAAGTGACTAAATTTTTTGAATAGTATCATATTTGTAATCTTGAAAAGTACTTAGATATACTGAAACAAAATTTAAAAGGGAACCATAAGAGAGGTACACAAAATTTTTCCATCATATAAAACTTACTATTCACTAAAACTCCATATACACATGTTGGCAAGATTTTAAAACATTTACTAAATGTATACTAATTGAAAAAATGATAGATATTTCAACAATGAGAGGTTTTAAAAAATGGATAAAGTTCATTGTTGTTGTAAGGGACTCTTCATCATCTTCCTTTTGTGTTGCACCATTAGTATCACTAGCTTTTGTCCATGTACCTTTTGAACTAGACAATGCATCCTCTTCTCTACTATCAACAAGAGCATTGCTTCCATCTAACTGTAGACTTTGCTTTTCCAAGTTTTTTGCACTGCTTCTAGTATATCTTGTTTTCCCAAGCTCATCATCATCATCATTCTGCAAACTAAGAACTCTCTCTTTAAGAATTGCAATGGTTGACTTCTTAAGATGTCCTTTTGTTGTAAGAAAAAAATTATATACTAATATATCCACCTCAATAAGTTTCAATATGCTTTTGCATTGGCTTGAATTTGCTCACTTTTTTGTTGTTGTCGGTTTTCTTGTAGAGTTCATGGCTAGTGTATATTTACTCGTAAGTGCATCCTTATGTTGGGTTTGAAACACTGTACTTCTATGGAGCATATCTTACCTAAATTATCATCCTACTTAGCTTTTAAAAAAATTTCTACCCAATATGGATTACCATCTTATCATCCTCAGCCAGTTGCTACATGTGAGCCTACGTTAATATCATAAATATCACCTTTCCATATTTCTTATAGCTTCTCAATTGTTATTCTTTATCTATTACTAATATACATTTCTTGTTCCTTAGAATGTAAGATCTTTTGGATCTCATCTGACATTTATACGTTACTCTTTGTAAGAGGATTTGCAGTACTCAAACTTTTAGGCCATGCAAAAGGTTTTGTTAGATGCCAATCATCATTTTGTATTTTTGTAAGTATTTTCTCTAGGTATTGGAAAAAATGGTCCCACCAAGTCATATCTTATGTACTTGCATACTCTCTTGCTTTTTCAATTAACTGTCTTCGTTCTTCTATACATTTGGCATGGTCAATCTCTCATCCCTTGTTGAATGCTTCTTTGCCTTCTTTGATACAATCCAAGGGTTGATATTTTACTACAAGCATTATAGTATTTGGGATATATCTCAAGAACTTAAGTCCCCTTGAAGGCAACCAATCCTTATTGAAAGAGAATTACTTTCCATATAGATATACTATACCACCTTCCTTTTTCCTCTTTATTAGAAATGCATATTGGAAGCTCAGGTCATTTAACTTGTGAAAATTTTTTACCTTTTTTTCATTTGAGCCATATGCAAAAAGCTTGAAATGTCTATGTTTCTCTTAGGTGCATGACAATTGGTTTTGGTGTATAAGCATCATGTATGATACACATCATTTCAAGCAAGCTAAAAGCATTGTGTCAAGATAGTCTCTTAGCAATTGTGCTGAACATTTGATCAGTATGATCATATGTACGATCCACCACATCAAAAATTTCACTTTTACTTTTTGGAATATCCCCGTGTGTACAAACATATTGAGGTAGCTCAATACTTTCTTTTTTTTGGTTATTTCTTGATGTGTTCTCCAACTACAAAAAAAAGAACATGTGGTAAAGCATCCTCCTAGCTAGAGAGTACAATGTTCAAAATTGTAATTATAAGATAAGGATCATTATGAATATTTGGATAAGTAAAGAATACTCTAGGATGATCTCTTCCATGGTACACAAGGCATTCCACTAAATGAATTTGTACAAGAATTTCTTCACTAATATACTTTGCAAGAGGAGAAAAATGTAGTAAGCATGACTTCTTCTGATCTGTACCATCAATGACAAGTCCAATATATCTTTCTGGTACAGTAAAACACTTATGCCTATGGTGTATAGCCTTCTTTCTCTCTATTGATTGCTCTTCCTAATGAATTTGTAGTGCTTCCTTTGCCATCACAAACTTATTGCCATCTCTTGCATTCTTTTGTTGAGCTTTTAAATTTGCACAGATGCCATGTACTTCCGTTCTAACTTTCTTGGGATTGATACATTTCTGAAGAACAACTTCCATTGTCTAGTGAAATGTAGATAGATAACAAAAAATTTTACATTTTGAATCGTAGCTTACATGTAGATGGAATATACTTCAATCCTAGTATTTCACATATCCATGCTATCAACATTGATGAAAGAAAAGCATATTACTAACTATACATCAAAGAAAAATAATGATGTGAAACTGCCTTCAATTTTTGATAACCATATGTAGCAAGACAATTCTTCCTGCAACAATCACATTGTAATGCATACTTGATTTGTGTATTACTTACAAGTAACCTAGCACACTCTGTACCATAACTTCTTCTGTTCTTTTGTAAATGCATAATTCTTTTACCACCACATCCTTCTCGTATGCATGAAACATCTTCATATGATTTGTGATGTTGATAGTATGAGTGATGTATATGCTTTGATGATTGCACCTCTACATCATTCAAGGAAGCTCTGATGTCTTGCAAAGTATTGGGATCGAATGAATCAAGGGACAACTGATCTTGTTCTTTGACAGTTTTCACATTATTTTTCTTTATGATCTGAGTTGGGCTACATGCACTTGATAGGATTTTCACATGTCAAAGGATTCAAAATATAAAGCATTAGATCCATCATATAAATGAAAAGACAAAGTATCCATCTAGCAAAGTGGAATAGTACTATAACTCACTAACAATAGCAAAGTGTAATGATAGACCCAATGGTCTTTTATGAGGAGGGTAGTTGAGGTAAGGGTTAGGGTTAAGGTTAGGTCAAGCATAGGGCTTAGTGTAAAGGTTCCCTAGGGTTAAGGACTTGCCAACTTGGGGAAATTTTTTTTGAGTAAGAAGAGATGCATACCTCATTCCTCTCATTTGCAAGCAAGCGATCAACAAGCTAGAGCAGAGGAGCATTGTAGAAGATGTAAGACTAATCCACACAAATCTAGTGCAATAACCTTGTAACAAAATAAAAATGCCAATGTAAGTGATTTTTAGCTAGTGTTAAAAAATTTCAAAAAGATTCTTTTTATTTAAAATGATATATTAGAAAAAATGTTCAAGCAAGAACTTGAGTTATAAGAGGTATAGATAGGTGGATTTTATAGGCCTTCGCTTTAGGTAATGGCTTGATTAAGAATAATGATTGATAAAAGTAGGTAAACTTGATGCAATGCATCAAGTTATGGTGAATATAATAAACATGTTTGATCACTCAAGAAAGACATTTTCCTAAGACTATAGAGAACTTGATGTACAATGTTCTAAGAAACTTCTAACTTCTTAAAGACAACTTGATGGATTCTAATGAATTTTTTTCAATATCTCCTCCAATTTGATACAATGCATCAAGTTTGAGTAGAGATATGTTATAATATCTTGTTTCACTTGTTATGTTAATAGATTAGTGTACTTAATGTAACACAATAATTCGACACAAAGATTGTACCAAGTTCTATTCCTATTTGATACATTACATCAAGTTTCCTTGAAAGTCTTCTAAATATTGTAGCTAACTTAATGCAATGCATCACATTGCCTAGATTTTTTTCCCCAAATTTTCATTTGATTTGATCCAATGCAACATTTTTACCCACTCTTTGTATTGGTTTTGGGTCTTCATTAGCACAATACATTGAGTTTCAAAAAGACTAATTTATTAAAATGTTTCGAAGGTCATATATAGTGCATCAAGTTGCTTAAAAATTTAGTTAAAATTTTGACTAATTGATGCAATGTATCAACTTTTCTTGAGTTGTAGCTAATATTTTCGATGAGTTGATGCAGTGCATCAAGTTCACTTGATGATTATATAATTTTTTATCCTACTTCATACATTGCATCAAATTTCTTAGAGAGTTAGCTAATTTTCTAGCCAAGTTGATGTAGTGCATCAACTTTCTTAGAAATTTTGCTAATTTTTCGGCCAAGTTGATGCAATGCATCAAGTTTCTTATAAAGTTTACCAAATTTTGGCCAAGCCCATGCAATGCATCAAGTTTCTCATAAACTTTACTGATTTTTTAACCAAATTGATGCAATGTATCAAGTCTCCTTAAATTTTAGTTAACATTTTGGTTGAGTTGATATCGTGCATCAAGTTGACTTAAATTTCAATGCAACTATTTTTCTTACTTAATACAATACATCAACTCTCCTTAAAAATCTTAATACCTTTTAGCTAGATTGATGCAATCCATCAAGTTTTGATATAGTATATCAAGTTCACTTTAGTTTTGGATCATTTTAATTTGTCACACTTGATGAAATGTATTGAGTTTACAGTATGATTGATGACAACACATTAAGTATCCTAGAAAGTGTTTTCTTCTTTTAATAACTTGATTGTAGTACACAAAATTACTATGAAATAGTCTAACTATATTCTCTCAATCTTGCTATAATGCATCAAATATCTAGTAGCAAAGCCCAAAATTAGTTCATCAAATTTTTCCTTTTTTTTAAAAAAAGTGTAATTTTCCCTGAAGCCAAATTTTATTGAAATTTAATGATGATATTTTGATGTAATTTTTTAAAAATAGATCCAATTTCTAAATTTTTTCATTTCTTTTACATTCTTCTTTCTTTCTTTTTCATTGTACTTTCTTGTTTTTTCTCATCAAGTTCGAAAAGTGACAAATCATGTAATTTTTTTTACTATCTTGCCTAAAAGGCAATGCCTTGGGGTGGCTTTGAAGACTTATCTAAGCACCATTGTGTGGATTCTACTTAATGTCTTTAAGGCCTTTTTCTTGAAGAAAATTCATTATTATACGAGAATGTTTGCAAAATCTAAGTATAGGAGATTTGATTGATCGTGTACTCACTAGGATTTGACTATTGATCAGTTAAGCCAAAGCATTTATGACATGACCCAAGTCACTTACTAGCAATTGGCGGGAAGTTCGTTGTCCAATGGGTACTTTGAGATCCCGATTTGCCTACTTAAATATCGTATGGACATGAGAAAAAGGGTGCTTTTAGGAAGGGAACTTTTGTCACAAAAAAGCAACGATTATAGAAAGGGTGTGGGCACACTTATGTGAATTGCAGATGATGGCTACAAGGGTACAAATACTATATTAAATGATGATTGCTTTATATGCAATAAAGGGGGACCACACCTGTGGCCTAGGTATTCCTCAATGACCAATAGCGTACTATCAATACTATGAGGAAAAGGTGAAAAGATCTTGTCACAT
The DNA here is from genome assembly GCF_053477565.2 of Lygodium microphyllum. NCBI lineage: Eukaryota > Viridiplantae > Streptophyta > Polypodiopsida > Schizaeales > Lygodiaceae > Lygodium > Lygodium microphyllum. Next base: position 160,375,814 of record NC_141139.1, on the reverse strand, counting down.
ACTGGGAGTGCAGTAAAAAACTTAAATTTTGATGCAAACCATCAATTGAAGGAGTGAGGCTAAGAGAGCCATTGAAGAAGAGAGAAACACAAATCAAAGAAAAAATGAGATTATTTAAAGCTAGGACAACAAAATAACCATCGTGGAAAGAAGAGTTACCGACTATTATACTAAATTGTCAAGGGATGAGACCGGTTGAGTGATAACGGTCAAGGATAGAATTGCATAATGCAATGCATCAAGTTTGCATTGTTAAGGTAAGACTTTGGAAATTAAGTCTCCAAAATTGCAAGTTTTTTCAAGTGAGGTGATATACTACATCAAGTTCTATTCCTTGTACGTTTGTTACTCATTACCTAAGAAGTAAGGTTTTATTTTTTCAAGTGAGGTGATATACTACATCAAGTTCTATTCCTTATACGTTTGTTACTCATTACCTAAGAAGTAAGGTTTTACGCTTCTTTTTTGTCATTATTAAGATCGTCATGCTGAGATTCATCAAGACGATCATGTCCACTAATAGTCATAATCAACACCACTTCATAGCTATTGAAACTATTGTTTCAACGACCATAGTAGCTTTGGAATGAATCATAGTTACTGTCAATAACCATGGTATTTCTAAAATATATTACATTGATCCATATATCATCCTTCCATATTAAGCTAAACTACCTATCACCTTACTTGTGGACTATCCATGGAGTTTCTCACTTTGTTCATGAGGGATGCTACCTTGGATATGTTGTTATCACTTCTAAGTTATTGGATGCTCTAGGGATGAATATACTTGTAGTATTATAGGTACTCTTCATTTATCACCTTGGTATTATTGTGTATCAATTTTATCATGCCTTCGCTATTTATGATCCATTTGTAATGTAAGTGCTTCTAGATTTATTAAGCATCTTGATTAGAATAATTATAAATGTTTCTACATTTATCAATATGATTATGGTCATCGTTAACTCTTAGCCTTCTTCTCTTTTATGGTTTGGATGTTTATGATCATTTTATTATGGAATTGACGAGAAGTTTAAGGTTTCTTATGCTATTACAATTGTTTTGACTATGGACTATGATGGTTATGACCATCTTCATGATATTAGTGACCATGATCATGATTGGTATACAAAAAAATTGTGATCACCAACATGATGTTCTCAAAGTTGGTACATTATCAATCTTACATTAATATACTTTCTGAAGTTTTTCAGTTATTGCTTGCTGTAGCATTGATCAATTAGTATCATCTCTCTTTTATTTATCATTGGATTAGCCTAAGAGAGTATTCCAAACAAGCTATTTGCTTCTTACAAGTGTTTTACTAAAATCATGTGGCCTATTATTATACAAAGCAAAGGACATAGATAACCTAGGGTAAAGCACCAAATACAAGAGCTTGGGATAAGGTACACACATTTTTAAAGGCTTTATCTAATTGTATTTTTTATGTAAATTTGAAAGTTAAATATCAATAATTTTTAATAAATACTAAAAAGTATAGTTGTAATTATATATATTTTAAACAATTAGACCTTTTAATTTTATATTTTTGTAGAAAACTTTATCTAATGGATTAGTCATTACATATCCAAGAATTGTTAAAATATTGAAGATTTTTTGTATGATATATTGTATCGTATAAAATATTATAATATTTTTATTATATTTTTTATTCTACTTAGTAATTTTTGTATATTTTTCATTTTAAATAATAAATTATATTTGATACTTAAGTAATCTATACATTTATATATGAATATTGTACAAAATGCATATTCTATCCCCAATTTGATGCATTGCATCAAGTTTCATTTATAATTGACCATTTGTAATGGTATTTCATGTTGTGTATCAAGTGATGTTGTGATTTATGTGACTTTCATTCTTCACTTGGTGTAGTGCATCAATAGGGGTTAACAATCATGACAAAATTTTCACCCACTTAATACAATGCATCAAGTGGGATTGAAAGTTATGAGAGTTCATTCTTTGCTTGATATAATAGATTGATTTGATATGAATTTATGATAAATTTTATAAAAAGTTGATATATTGCATCAAGTTGGTATGGTTTTTTTTGTTTTAATATTTGTGGTAAATTTAATACGAACTTGAAGCATTGGATTGAGTTAGTGTGATTTTTTGTTTTAATTTTACACTAACTTGATACATTGCATCAAGTTGGTATGATTTTTTGTTTTAAATCTATACTAACTTGATGCAATTCATCAAGATCTTTTATATTTTGTTACACTTTTATTCTCCAATAATGTAGTGTATCAACTTGATATAATAGTTATATAGATTTCATACCAACTAATGTAGTACATCAAGTGGCTAGTTTATTTTATAGTTGTTTACTTCTACTTGAAGCACTACATAAAGTTTACATTGTTTGGAAAATTTTGGAATTTTACTTTTCACTAAATTTCTTATTCAACTAATATGATGCATCAATTTGTTAGAATTTTTAGTTTGTTTTTGATACCTACTTAGCATGATATATCAAATCTTTTGTATTTAGTGATAGTTTTATTCTTTAACTCATACATTTTATCAAACTGGTTTAAATTTTGAATAAATATTTTTTTAGCTTGATGTATTGCATCAAGTTTCATTCTATATTTCTATAATTTTATTCTTCATTTGATATAATGCATCGAGCTAATGTTGTGTTGATTACATAGAGTATATCAAGCTTTGTGGAAAATTTTGACACTTTCATAATCCACTTGAAATATTGCATCAAGTTGGTATATATTTTGAGTAAACTTTGTATAATTTCCTTTTTAACTTTATAAAGTGCATCGACCTGCTAGCTTAAATGGAATTATTTAGCTTGACCTTCATAGCATGAATAAGTTGACATTTGATACCATGAAAATTTCCACTAATAATTCATACATTGAATCGAATAGCTTTCTATGCTCCTATTTTCACCTCTAAGAAGATAGATGTGTCCATTGAAGAGCCTCTTGATGATATGAAGTTGTTAAAGTGGTGCTCTCTTTAAGGCATAAAGGATGAGATGGTTTTTATATCCACCTTATCTAGGGTAATAGCAAAGGAAGTCTTCTTAGATGAGATGGTCAACGAGTTGAACTCATAAATTTTCTTTTCAATATGTTTATCTTATCGTATAGTCTATTCTTTTCAAACACTAAGAAAATACTTCTATTTGTAGGCATACAATTTATATGAAAATACAAGAGGCCATGACAAAGCACCTCAATTATTCTTCATGGGATGAAGTTACTCGTGAATATTTAGAGTGTGGCTCTATGAATTTGCTAAAAGATTTTTTTCTAGCATTCAAGGTTTGAGTAAGTATTGATACTTATTATCTTGAACTATAAGTTTTTTATAGTGTACAAAGAGTAATATTTTTCTTTTTCTATTAAAGAAACCAACCAAATGTAAAAGAAATGGATAATGACAAGCCACATTACAGGATGATGATTGCTCTCCATATTTCTTGATTCAGTTGGAGAGGGCAAAGCAAGAGAGATAACGTAGATTACTAAAGGAGAAATATGTAGCACGACTTGATGATGTCGAGATGCGTTCTTTCTATCATCCACAATGTTCACTATAGGAGATATGCTACAAAGTTATTCATGGTGATGTGAATGACTTAGATGAATTGGTAGATCCACATTACTTTATCCTTGCAATTGTTGATATACCACATGGATTCAACATGTCAAGATCTACTAATGATGATAAGGATTTTATATTTAAAGAAGTCTCGCAAATGATAAAAAAATTTAAGAAAATAATAATTTCTCCATTGTTTAGATTTGTTATCTTCCATAGTACACAACAAGCTAATAGTGTAGGACTTGTTTAGATTTGTTATCTTCCATAGTACACACCAAGCTAGTAGTATGGCACTTGCTTTCAAAAGTGAATTACATGAAATAGAATCTTTCATTTGATATAATTTTTTACAGACTACTAAAAATAATTGATAGTTGTGTATATGTTTATGTTTTTATATGCTAAAAATAAGTATGCATTTATGTAGGGAGAAGACCAATATTGACCACACACCTCAATTCCAATTCAATAGTTGCTTTGAGATGATTATCATAGGATATTGGGATGAAGTAGAGAAGAAAAGAGTCAAAAAACATGCAATTGAAACAAATATAGAGAACATATTTAAGTATCCATCCACTATCACAAGAAAACCAAAGTACGTGGATGGCAACAAGTCTATGGTGAACTCATATCAAAAGGCACAAAGATTAATCAATAGATTGCTTGAATTATTTTCAGCACAAGATGATTGGATGATTGATTTATTTTCATGGACATGTGCGTATATAATTCTTCTACTAAGAAAAAGTGTCTAAATAACATTAAAAAGATATATATAGTCTATTATGATTAAATAGTATATTTAAAATTCATATCATCAATAGAAACAACAATCACGTATGCTATTAAAAAATGAAAAAATTATATTATTGTGGAGAAGCATGACCTTCAAGTGGCATTTACTCAGATGTGAATTTAAGGTGTCGTTGAATTGCAAGATGAGAATCAAGAAATATGTGCAAAGATCATTGCAGAATTGAGAAGGTCATGTTTGCATCTAAGGATCCCATGCCTCCTCTATCTAATGAACCAAGAGGACTTGCAGAGCTTACTACTAATATTATAATTACTGAAGTATTGAGGAGAATGAAAAAGAAGATGATGATGATAATAATAGTGATGATGAAAAAAATACCAAAGAGAAAGAGCAATATCTTGAAGATGAGCAAGCTGTGGATGTATAAGACAATAGATGTATTAGATCACTATAGGTTTTGTAGATAAAAATAATTTTCACTTTTCTTGAAGTGAGGTCTCTCAATCTATCATATTGTTTTGTATATTGTAGTTAAGCATTCACCAAAATATACTAGCTCATACTAATGTACTCAATAGTTTATGTTTGGATATTATAGCCTCTATATATATTTTTAAAAATAGAATGTTATAAAAAATATAAATATATATTAGCATGCTAAATAGTTTTTATAGATTTACTAAATCATAATAGGATTTGAAAAGTTTAGTTTTAATATTTCTTCATACAAGATTATTGGGTAGATATCAATTTTTATTTGATAATCTAAAGTTTTACTTATGCAAAAGCAAGTTGATAGTATATTTCTGAAATGATAGCATGTTAATGGATTTTTTTGTTGATCAAACATATGAATTGGTTAACGATTGTACACTTTGGTAAGTAACTATAAGAAGATCTTTCTTATTAATTAAGCATCAAAGTTTTTTTGATTAAATTTTTCAGTTTCAAGATAATTATCATGTATCATATTTAATTATTCATTAAATTTTAGAAAAAAAATAAATTTATGCTATGTGAACTTTATGATATCAAGATAATAGCTTTCTTATTTTTAAAATCCTTTTAAAAAGATTTAATTTTTAAAACAAAGTAATTTTTCCATAGTAGTTTTCATTTAGAAATGCATAAAATTAAAATTAGAAAGCAAGATGTTAATTTTCACCTAATTTTTTACACAGAGTCATTTGTTTAAAATTTTTGAAAGAATCCAAGGGAATCTTCTTAGAAGAAACATATAACTTAACCAAAAGGTTCGCAACTATCACTACAAGGATGTGGAGGCATAGCGACAGCACTTTCCAACGTAAAATAGCGGCGTCGCAATAGCAACGCAAATAGCGACGGTGCTCAGACGAAAAAAATGCAGGCCAAAACCTAAGCGCATTATTTTGCACGAGTACACGAAAGAGAGAGCGAAAGGGAGAGCGAACTCCATCTTTCATTTGAGAGGGAGAGGGAGAGAAAGAGGGAGAAAGAAAGCTTCTCACTGCCGCCACCGCCTTTTGCGAAGAAGAGGAGGAAGTGTACGGAGAGCAAAGAGGAGCCGTCGTCGCAAAGAGCCGCCGAATTCATCCTTGGGCCTTTACGATGAGTTCATTACTCCTTCTTGCTTTGTTTTTGTGTTTTCTCTTTTTTTTACTTGTTTTTGTTAAAAATTATGTGTATTGAGAGGGGGAGAGGAAATGAGAGAGGGAGAGGAAGAGAGAAAAGGAAAGAAGAAACGAGAGAGAGAGAGAGGGAGAAAACATTAAACATAATAGGGAAAGAGAGAAAGAGAGGGAGAGGGAGAGGGAGAGGGAGAGGGAGGGAGAGAAAATGAGAGAGAGAGAGGAAGAGAGAAAAGGAAAGAAGAAACGAGAGAGAGAGGAAGAAAACATTAAACATAATAGGGAAAGAGAGAAAGAGAGGGAGAGGGAGAGGGAGGGAGAGAGAGAAGGAGGGAGAGGTTTTTTTTTTTATTGTTGTTGTTTTATTTCTTCTTTTCTTTTTTTATTGTTTGTTGTTGTAGTGGTAGCAGTAGCGGTAGCGGTAGTGGTAGTTGTTTAATTTTTTATTTTCTTGTTTGTTATTTTTGTGGTTGTCATAGTAGTAGTAGCGGTAGCAGTAGCGATAGCGATAGTGGCAGTTGTTGTTTAATTTCTTATTTTCTTGTTTGTTGTTATTGTGGTAGTCGTAGTAGTAGTAGTGGTAGTGGTAGTGATAGTAGTAGTTGTTTTTTAATTTCTTCTCTTCTAGTTTGTTGTTGTGGTGGTAGTCGTAATCGTGGTCGTAGTCGTTGTAGTTGTGATTGTAGTAGTAATACTAGTAGTAGTAATAGTAGTTTTCTTGTTTGTTATTGTAGTAGTAGTAGTAGTTTTTTTTCTTTTCTTGTTTCTTGTTGTTTAGTTTTCTTGTTTGTTGTTGTTGTTGTTGTAATAGTAGTAGTAGTAGTAGTAGTAGTTTTTTCTTCTTTTCTTGTTTGTTGTTATTGTAGTAGTAGTTGTTGTTGTTATTGTTTTTTCTTCTTTTCTTGTTTATTGTAGTGGTAGTGGTTTGTTATTGTGGTAGTCGTAGTCCTAAGTTGTAGTCATGGTTGTAGTAGTAGTAGTAGTAGTAGTAGTAGTAATGGTTTTCTTATTTGTTGTTGTTGTTGTTGTTGTAGTAATAGTTTTTCTTTTCTTTTCTTGTTTATTGTTGTTTAGTACTAGTACTAGTAGTAGTAGTAGTAGTAGTAGTAGTAGTAGTAGTAGTAGTAGTAGTAGTAGTAGTAGTAGTAGTAGTAGTAGTAGTAGTAGTAGTAGTAGTAGTAGTAGTAGTAGTAGTAGTAGTAGTAGTAGTAGTAGTAGTAGTAGTAGTAGTAGTAGTAGTTGTTGTTGTTGTTGTTGTTGTTGATTTTTCTTCTATTCTTGTTTATTGTAGTGGTAGTGGCAGTGGCAGTGGCAGTGGTAGAGAGAGAGAGTTATTGTGGTGGTCGTAGTCATGGTCGTAGTCATCGTAGTTGTGATTGTAGTACTAGTACTAGTAGTAGTAATAGTAGTTTTCTTGTTTTTTGTTATTATAGTAGTAGTAGTTTTTTTTCTTTTCTTGTTTATTGTTGTTTAGTTTTCTTATTTTTTGTTATTGTAGTAGTAGTAGTTTTTTCTTATTTTCTTGTTTATTATAGTGGTAGTGGTAGTGGTTTGTCGTAGTCATCGTCGTGGTCGTAGTTGTCGTAGTCGTGGTTGTAGTAGTAGTAGTGGTTTTCTTGTTTGTTGTTGTTGTTGTTGTAGTAATAGTTTTTTTTGTTTTATTGTTTATTGTTGTTTAGTTTTCTTGTTTGTTGTTGTAGTAGTGGTAGTAGTAGTAGTTTTTTCTTCTTTTATTGTTTGTAGCAGCAGCAGCAGCAACAGTTGTTGTTTTTTTTTCTTTCTTTCTTTCTTTTCTTGTTTATTGCAGAGTATAGTGGTAGTGGTAGTGAGAGAGAGAGAGAGAGAGAGATGTTTTGTTAAAGAAAATTGGTAGTAGTTGAGAGAGATATATATTTTGTTAAAGGAAATGAGAGAGGGGGAAGGAAGAGAAAAAGGAAGAAGGAACGAGAGAGAGGGAATAAACATACAGCATAATAAAGAAAGAGAAAAAGAGAGAGAGATGGAAGGAGAGGAGAGAATGAATGGATACAAAACAAAGAGAGAGTGGTGGTGAGGTCTAGTGCAATACTACGAGACGGGACACACTCCGACATACGTTAATTTGTGGGTAGGTGGAGACTTTACATACATTAATTTTTGATGAGTTACAATTAGAGAGGAAATCCCTTCTCAAAAAATTTAAGAAAGAAAAAAAGAATGATAACAAAAAGAAATTGTTTGTCATAACATAGACAAAATGGACAACGATGAAGGTCATGATATTCAAGATCACGAGGCGTATCTTAATCAATGTGTCCCATGTCCTTGCTCTCAATGTAAGCTGGCAATTAGACGAAAACGTCGATTGTCTATAAAACACATACGATGCTTCAATGGGTTTCCATCTGAGATCATTGATCAGGCGATCTCAAATTTTGAGAAAATGGTAAGAAAAGTGTATATCCATCATGCATTGTATTTGCAAGCTAATTGAATACCATATACAAAAACATTAGGTGTGGTTGGCAAATTTTCTATCTAGGGAGGTGACATCTCATCCCAAGGAGGAGTGCACCCTTTGCGGCCAATTAGAAGAGTTCGTGGGTGTACGATGGATGGAGTGCCTGATACAATCCACCACTTGGAAGGTACTACCCAATCTATACCGTCAATATCAGAGGAGACATGCAGCCTTCCAAACTTACCTACAATCTTAGAGCCTGAGATGGAGGCAATGATCGATGCATTGATGCCCGTAGCTACCTCGCGCTCCTTGGGTTTTGTCCACTAAAGAAGAGCGCATTGTGAAGCAAGTAGTCAAGTCTATCCACACTCCGACGAGTATGATGCATTCTCTTAGGTCTGCGTTTTCTAAAGACAACCAATTATCAGGGCTAAAATCCTATGATTGGCATAAGATATGTTAGGTTTGTACTACGAATGGATTGTAAGTGGCCTGCGTATTTTGCTATTTGTAGTGTAGTCATTGTTCATAATGCTTTCTCATTTGTGGTAGTTTGTACTACCGATCGCGATCGCAGGATGCCTTACTCCAGAAATATGCGGGGCAATTTACAGGTTGTCGACTTTAGTGCAATGGATCTCACAGAAGGAGATTAAGATGTCCTCTATTAAATCCGCGAGGCGGGGAGCAGTGGAGATAGTATGTCTGTTTGAGAAATCCGCGAGGCAGGGAGCAGTGGAGACGGTCTGTCTCTTTGAGAAATACCTGCCTATCAACATGCTCACGATACAAATCCACCTTCTTGTGCATCTTGTAGATGAAGTGGAGATTGTTGGACATGTCTGTACGCGATGGATGTTCTTCTTGGAGCTCTTCATGAAAACCTTGAAAGGCTTTGTGCGACAACGAGCTCGGCCAGAAGGTAGCATGGCTGAAGGTTGGTTGGTGTCTGAGGCGCTAGTGCATATTTCACAATGGCTACCAATGGTAGATTCAGACAATAGTATGCTATGGTTGCTGAAGAACAGTGATAGACTAACCGGAGATGTAATGGTTGGAAATGGGGTAGAAAAAAGAATGGATGCTGCAATGGAGGAGAAAGTGAATCGCTTTTGTATGTTTCACGATGCCTCTATGGAGACGTGGCTCGCTAGGTACCAGAAAGCTAGGAAAGATCGAGAGGAAGCACAATCTAAATTTCGACGTAGTACGTGCCATCGACCGATTTGATATCCCGAGGACATGGAAGAGATGCCGCAATTTATTTCAATGCGATGGTTGCATGGAGCTTTGATTACAACGTCTCGTGAAGGGGCAGAGGTCTCAATCGAGGAGTGGGAATTCTCAAGGGGATATAGTCCAAAGGTGATGACGTGCTTAGGATTTGTCATATCTATATTTTATATGCGACAACTAATTGAGTGTTTCAATGCACAATACAAAATATATAGTGCAGTGTGGTCGTGCAGACGGCATTTTCTCATGGAGCATATTGACAAAATGCACTCCATAAGAGATTGTTGTATCATGGCAAGGTTCGAGCAAGAGAGCCGACGACGAGCAACCGATCCAAACTCGATTATAAATGAGATGGAGTATTTTGGGAACTTGCAAAGTATTGTTACGGAGGATTACTGTAGCTTCTCCATGATACTATTCGCGATGTGCAGTGGTTCAAAGTTGTACTTGAAGGAGCTGGAGTAACCGTTTGACGAGGTTCATCTGGATTTCTCAAAATGCATTCGGAAAAAAAATGGACGGATTTGCGCGACACCTTTGTGTTGCTAGCCCATTGTGAACAGGTGCATGAACTCATTTGTTTTTTAATTGTATTACGACATGGTACATGTCACAATAGTTAAATCTCTCTTGTACGTGATTGTGAACATGTAATCTTCTATCCAAAACCCCGACAACCTCAATGGTGGTATGTTATACCTTCTACTCCCCGAAGTACGAGAGTATATGATCAAAGTGATGTTCCGAGTATATATGAGGACAATATGCAAATAGAGGGGTCGATATTGCAAGGGGTGGTCACCAAAAGCTTGGAGCATGTAGAGGAGCCAACATCAGGTAACAATGATGGAAATACAAGAGTCCATTGAGAACGAGGTGGACTCATCCTTTTGTGGTGACATGTCTATCGACCTCCCAGTGTATGTGGAGTTGTGTCAGGAGATTGGCATGGGACCATAGGATACTTCATACTTGGAGCATCCACCTACTCAATTCGTTGACGAATCACTTATAAGAGTACATAAGATATGCACTTTAAGTAAGATCATTTTTTAAAGATTTATATTACCGTGCTTTGTATGATTTAAATTGATTATTGCTAACATCATTTTTTGTATGTGCAGGTGACCTTTGTGGATATTTAGATCATCAATATAAGTCGAGGGATGAGTGATGAGGAGCTGCAGGAGATCTTCACATGCATGTCTTCATATCAGATGGTAAGATTCAGAGACATGGCAGACCAGGAGCTGTCTCGGACACTGTTAGGCCGCTCTATTAGATCTACTTCAGCCCAATCTTATGCTTCAGTTTCGAGTAGATGAGGTCAACATTCCAAACTTGGGCCAGACGGAGGGAGTGGTTCAGGGGGATGCCGTACAGATCTGGATGCAATGAGCCCATGGTCGGCTCGGGATATAGGTGTTACTCCTTGCTCTCGTGGCGATTTCAAAGAGTGTGGCTCACATGGCTGCTGTGGTGGCATGGACACGATGTCTCCGTCTCGTAGTTCTACTGGAGTTGTGTCATCTTCGGGATTTGTCAAATCTGTGGGGACGTCTACTCCACTCACTCCGGCTTTTGCTCAGCCATCCGTAGGTGGCACCCCTATGGGTGCTACTCCTATAGATACTACCCCGGTCGGTACACCAGATGTACAGGGGTCTCTTGGATATGCCCAGGAGCGTGGTCGTGGGTGGGAGAGAACCCATCTTAGGCATACCCTAGAGGGGTATGCCTACCTTGTAGATGATAGGTCAGGAGCCATTATCATGAATGATTAGGGGAGGAGGGTGATGGCTTGTATGAGAGAGTTGTGCCAACAAGTTTTTCGGCACAACGTCTTGGATCATTGGAAGAACATACTGGAGGGGAGAAAGGACTACATAGTAGCATCCTTGCATGAGGAGTTTCCGGTACTAGCCGCAATAGATAGGTTTTCCACGGGATGGATGATGGAGTGCATGCATGCATATATGTCACATAGATGATCGGACGCATGCAAGGCACTCAAGAGTGAGGCTGCAATGCCCGAGTGGCTAGACGCCCACGACTAGCACCGACTCAGGGAGGAGGCTATAGATTCTCTAGGACATTGGAGACAGCAGTGCGAGGCGGTGAGGGCATGACTAGAGGCCGGAGTGGTCCATCATCTTGGGAGTGGTGGCCACATGACATATCTAGAGGACTTTGTAAGTTTTTCTTTTGTTTTTCTTGCTTTTTTTTTTGCAATATCCTTTGTACTGACAATCGTGTTTCTAACAGTTGTATTTTGTTTTCTTTGCAACACTCCATTACAAATCGTGATCCCACCGGCCTTGAGACTCAATATGCAGAGAGGCACGGTCTCACTGCATTGATCGATTGATTTTATGGATGCGGCGGCCCTATAAGTCACTCATCTTTCTTGTCCGTGGTTACCATGTTTAATTAGAATGCATTATTCTATGGTGGACTGATGTGTAGTTGTTTTTTTTCTTACAGAGTCCGTTCGATGCTCCTTTGCGACGGGACGAGGTTTCGGATGGCGATGATCTATAGATTGCCCTTGGATCCCTAGAGCTCACACACCCTTCTTTTTTGGTCACACATGATCTGTATAGACATTTTCTATGTAGTAGTAGTATCTTGCCATGATTGTACCAGTCGCTTTCATTATGCAATCATGTATTTATTTCAAGTATCAGTGTTATGATTTAAGTACACTTTGTCTTTATTTACATGAGCATTGTACACATTTCTGAAACTATTTTGCATGGCCCAAATAAAGCACATAGTGCTATATGTGGCAGGATAGCTTGTTGCCCTACCACAAAAAATTTTTTCCCTGTTACCGTCACTATTAGCGTCGTAAATTTACTGCACGCATTGCTATTAGCGTCGCAAAATGCGTTGCAAAGCGTCATTATCAGCATCGTTATTTGCGTTGATATCAGTGTCGCAAATAACAACGCTTTTTGCAATGACGGGGGCAAATTTCTTTATTAACATTTTCGTCCCTTTTAACGTCGGTATAAGGCCTATATCTTGTAGTGTATGTTTAAATTGTAGTTCCATTTAATAAGTTAAAGTTATAGTTTACAATAGTTTAAAGAGCAAGTATCAAACCACTCCTTTTTCCTAATAAATCATCTTGTTTACCTATATTGTTGGAGGATATACATATGAAAGGCATTTGACTAATCTTCTAGGATTGTTGTTAAACCATATTTAAGTTACACTTAAGTATTGATTCAAACAAAGAAAACATATTCGAGTGAAGAGAACAATAATATTTGTGGCAGATAGACTTGTACATGAAAGTAATATTAGGCACTTTGTATAGATTGGATAGTACACTTCACGTAGTAAGGACAATGTGATTTTGCACGTGATAAATATGTAGTTAATTCCTTTGTACTAGAAATTGCATCTTGACTCAAAATAGAGTTGCAAATCTTTTGGTAAGTTGCATGTTTCTTTTAAGGATATTCCTTTATATTTTCTTAGAAGGTTCTAGAAAAGCAAGTTAGAGTTTTCTAAAAAGATGTTTGCAAAATTTTCAAGTTTCTTATATTTTTGTAAATAGTATCGCTACAAAAAGGTCTAGTTTTCAAAAAGATACTATGTTTTCCCAATTTTTATTTAGAAAAGCTATTGACTCAATACCTTGTATATTGTGATTTCATCTCATTTAGTAATTCATAGAAATTAATGGAGTATAATAGATATTGAGGATCTCTAAATATAAGGAATTTAGAGTAATGTAAAATATGAAGTCTTGTGCCATTCATAGACTCTATTTGTGTGTGATTCATAGAATATTCATATCGTTAACCTAATGTGCAAGCTTCAATTATCTACTATTACTTCTTTAACTTGTAGACTTTGTAAACTCCCTTGATCTTTTTCTCTTCTTGCTACAATCTTCATAATCCCTCAAAATAACAAGTATAAATAAAGTCACCTCTAAAATATTTCAAGGAAATAACATAATGATTATGTTAAGATAATCATGGAGAAATAGATTGTATCAAGTTATATAGTAACTACCAACTCATTGTACAAATATGCCACTTGAAGCAATGGATCGAGATCAAGTGAAACATATCCAAATACACTAGCAAACTTAATGAAAAATACACCAAGTTGTTGGTATCTTATATACAAAATTAACAAGAAACTAGTATAGTACATAATTTGTATTGAAATTTGTACACAATGAGTAGAGGATTTAAGACACTATTGTCGAGATATGCCTAGGAAATAACATATAAAGCTTATAGAAATTTGACATAGCACATGAATTATTCGAAGATAATGCATGATATTTAAATTAAATCAATGGAACACATCAAATCAACCAAGACATATACATCATAGTCAAGCTTTGAGAAGAATATAGATATGAACTTGGATGTATAAACAAAAGAATATGGTGCACTAGTCGGTATAAGTGTAATGTACCTATCTAATAGATATCGATTGCACGTTTTTCTTGTGGCCCATCAAGAAGTAATCAAGATCACTACCATCCAAAATTCCTTAAAATAACAAAACATTGATGACCTCAAACTAATTGATTCTACCTTGTAAGGGAAGCTCCACCTCAACCCCACAAGGATTGACCTGAAAATAGGGACCTAACATAAAATATTTTAGTCTCTTTTTAGCCATGTAGCATTAGCTTTAAATGTGACAACATTGCTATCATCTTCTCAAGCTAACGCAAAACATTTCAACATTTTATTCAAAGAGAGTGAGAAACTAGGGGGAGTGATGCACATCGACCCCTCTACCCATAAGGTATTGCCACAACTTTGGCACCCTAAAATGGCACTAATGGGCTCTAAGATGACATGCTAGGATAGACAACATTTCAACCTTTCCTAGCTTTGGATAACCTAAATTTTGAGTTATAGTGAAATCCTCTTAGTTTGTGGGGTTTAGGCAAAGCTTTCTCTATGATAGGTAGATTGTCAAGAAGTGACTAGAGAGAGAGAGAAAGAGGAGAGAGAAAATGCAAAACAGAAAGAAGAAGAAGTGCAGAAGTGAGAGAAAGAGAGTGATGAGGAGAGAAAATATTAGAAATGAAGAGAAAAAGACTGGAAAGAAGAAGAGAGATGGCTGGAAGCCATGAAAGGACAGGAGAAGCTAGAGAGAGAAGAAGGACCAATATGTATTATTGTGAAAAAAATGATTTCATGTACAGTCCTTTGCCCTTTTATATGCCCCTAATTCAGTTCTTTACATTCCATCCCTACTCAAAAGTTTTTATTCTCAAAAATAAAATAGGACTTATTACAAATTGCCAAGTGGTGGAAAGGGGCAGGGTACTCTACATGGACTAAAATAAAATGGCCTAATCTTCAAGGATTTACAAAATAAGTACAATTGGAGGGTTGAGGATCAAGTACAAATCACTGACAACCATTGGGAAATATGAAAATGAAATCTTGGACCAAAATGTTGCCATTAAGAGCTCCTTCTAGATGGAGACTTTGTGTTGTCCATTGCAAACCTTGCTATACTAAATCTATAATGACTTGGCACTGGCTGATCCAAATTAGACATGCTATAGCTCCAAACGAAGCTCTCTTTAAGTACTTTTATTCCATATGACTCATGCATCTATGACATTAATTCAACATTAAATTTGGTCCAAAACATAGATCTATTGTGTAGCGAAACCAAGCCCACTAGTTAATATGATATTGTCTCAAAATTCTTGAAAGTAAGGACATAATTTCCAAAGTGATGCTTGTCCATGCAGAGAGATGAGTTCAACCTTTAACCTTCTGGGTCAAAAGAAAATGTAATATCCCATCAATGCATCATGAACACCAAATCAGAGATATCATCAGTCATGAGATAATATACATGTACGATTGAATCCACAAAAGCATAAGAAATTGAATCAAATAGAAGCCCATGGTCATGGTCTTCAACATCTATACTCATTGCTATACATATTTAACAATGATTGCAATAAGTCTTGCTAAACTACTGCATCAGCCATGGAAATCAATACAACCAGCATATACTTGTCATATACATGCACTAAACCCTCCTGCAAAACAACATTACCCTAAAGATTGACGAGAGCTTCCAAGATGCATGGCTATACCAATTGATCCACATGAGATGTTAAATGTTTGACAAGTGCTCATTCTATCCAAATGGCATCTATCACTTCAGCTGCCATCATGGTTGCATCAAACTCCATAAATGCATATGCTAATACATCAATCATGTCAAGAATATGAGCAACTAACTTGCTGGATTTCAATGCTCTTATGATGCTCATAATATTGCTATTGGATGTCATTTGCATCCTATAAGACACTTTAGAGTCAATATTTCCTTGTGGTACATGATAGGGATCAAAACCATGTGAGTAATGCTCCTGCTGAGACATCTATTGCATCATAAACCACGGTTGTTGATAAAGTTTCCCTACCATTGTTGCTTGCAATTCTAATCAAGAGTAACTGTCGCCACTAGTGACCTAGTAGATATCTTGAGTGATGTCCACAGAAAAGTTGTACCTTGTTGTCCTAGTAAATATCAACCAATTGTACCTTAGTCAGTCCATAATTATATCACTTGATAGTGTTCCAATTTCTTCAAAAATGGCATGACTATTAGCTTTGCTTCAAATGTTACACTGAAATTGAGAATGCTTAGGATTATGACAAAGTTAACAAGCCAATCCACTGTAATCCTCAATGTGCTGCTGCTGTTAGAGAAAGTGCTTGGCTAAGCATAAATATTTCTCAATTGTCTCTTCAAAAACTCACTAAACTTTATGAGGCTCCTTTGAATCAACTAAAATTTATTCTCTTGACCATGTTGAATTTTCATTTGAAGTCTCAGGTACTACTATCACATATCATTTTGCCAATGGTGCTCTATTTAATCAATGGATTGCATTCCAACAATCTTATCACAATAACTAAACTTTCATACAAGGATATGAACATGTCATGGAGATGAATGATTGCTAGTTACTTCTGCCACATTTGAACCATTGATTCAAGCATGTCTAATGATACAAAAAATGAGAAAGCCTTCTAACACTTATTTAGCTTACAAACACCTATCCCAGCAACACAAACTCTATTTTCAGAATCTCAATCAAGTATTATTGCAATGCCCTCATTAGTTTCACCATCAAAGTATCTATCTGCAATGTTAGCATCAGAGTATATGTCTGCAATGCCATCATCAAACTACATGTTTGTAATGTCATCATCAAGGAACAACAATCCTATAGCAACTGTTTCATCCATGCCGAATGTACAAGATAACATGCACCATGGTTCTCAGTCAATATTGTCACAGGTCAATTGCTTCAAGCAACTAGCTATGGCTCTACATCATGCACACTACATGGCATGGAGCTTTTCAAAGCATGCACCACATCAAGAAGTAGCTATCCTTTGAACAGTCTTAGCTGCTTGGCATGGGTGCAGAGGCTATTAGGAGACCTTTCAAGACTCTATTTTTCATGTTGATATTCATAGCATCATTGCTACTATTATCAACTCCCCTTTTGGTGTTTGTGATAGATGTCATAGCTCCGTGCTTATTACTTTCAACATTCCCATGTTGTAGTTCATACTTCAGGCTTAATTATGACTGGTCCACTTATAGTTTCCAATCTTGGCTTGTCGATATTCCTCTTTTATCTCTTATCAGATTATTGGCCATTTTTTGTTTTCAATATGTGGGATACCAAGCCTGACCTGTAGACCTTACTTGGATACTACTTCCATTTGTGGAGTGCTCTCTGCCATCGTGCTTTTGGTAAAAGCTTGTGTATTCCACGACCATATCCTATCCCACTCTATAGGGGCTGTGCATATGAAACACGCTTGGGAAATCCTCTCTCTCCTTCTCTATTCCATGGTTTTGGCTCTTGTTCATATCATGGTTGCTTAAAAGTGAAGTGCCAAGCCCAATGGAAGATGAATTTATACAGATTGGATCCAGAAGTAGTAGCATGCTTGTACACCCACCTCTATGACAAACACTGCATGCAAGTAGAAGCCGATTGGGAAGAGAAGTTACTTTCAAAAGACTTCAAAAGTTCAAGTTTTTGAACTAATAATATTAATCTACAGCAACGAATAGATATCTGTTCTACATAGTGTTTTTTTTTTTAATGTGCAGTTTATTTATTGAGTAAAAAGAAGACATCTAGGGATAGCCATACAGATACCGATACTAATAGCGATGCATGCAGTAAATTTGCAAAACTAATAACGACGGTAACAGGGAGAAAAAAAATTTGTGCTAGGGTAGCAAGCTGCCCTGCCACATATAGCACTATGTGCTTTATTTGGGCCGTACAAAATAGTTTCAGTAATGTGTACAATGCTCGTGTAAATAAAGGCAAAGTGTACTTAAATCATAACATTGATACATGAAATAAATACATAATCGCATAATGAAAGCGACTGATACAATCATGGCAAGATACTACTACTACATAGAAAATGTCTACACAAATCACGTGACCAAAAAATAAGGGTATGTGAGCTCTAGGGATCCAAGGGTGGCAAGCTATAGATCCTTGCCATTCGAAACCTCATCCTGCCACGAAGGAGCATCGACAAACTCTGCAAAAAAAGAAACAACTACACATCAGTCCACCATACAATAATGCATTCTAATTAAACATAGTAACTACAAAAAAGAAAGATGAGTGACTTATAGGGCTGCCGCATCCAAAAAATCAGTCGATCAATGCAGTGAGACCGTGCCTCTCTGCATATCGAGTCTCAAGGCTGGTGGGATCGCGATTTGTAATGGAGTGCTGCAAAGAAAACAAAATACAACTGTTAGAAACACGATTGTCAGTACAAAGGATATTGCAAAAACTAAGCAAGCAAAACAAAAGAAAAAATTACAATGTCCTCCAGATATGTCATGTGGTCGCCACTCCCAAGTTGATGGACCACTCCGGCCTCTAGTCGTGCCCTCAACGCCTCGCGCTACTATCTCCAACGTCTTGGAGAATCTGTCGCCTCCTCCCTGAGTTGGTGCCAGTCGTCCGCGTCTAACCACTCAGGCTTTGAAGCCCCACTCTTGAGTGCCTTGCGTGCATCCGATCGTCTATGTGACATGTATGCATGCATGCACTCCATCATCCAGCTCATAGAAAACCTATCTGTTGCGGCTGGTACTGGAAACTCCTCATGCAAGGATGCTACTATGTAGTCCTTGCTCCCCTCCGGTATCTTCTTCCAATGATCCAAGACGTTGTGTCGAAAAACTTGTTGGCACAACTCTCTCATGCGAGCCATCGCCCTCCTCCCCTCATCATTCATGACGATGGCTCTGACCTATCATCTACAAGGTAGGCATACCCCTTTGGGGTATGCCTAAGATGGGTCCTCTCCCACTTGTGACCATGCTCCTAGGCATATCCAGGAGACCCCTGCACATTTGGTGTACCTCCCAGGGTATTATCTATCGAAGTAGCACCCATAGGGGTGCCACCTACGGACAGCTGAGAAAAAGTCGGAGTGACTAGAGTAGTCCCCACAGGTGTGACAAATCCCGGAGGTTATGCAACTCTAGTAGAACGACGAGACAAAGACATTGCATCCCTACCTCCATAGCAACCACCTGAGCCATGCTCTCTCGAACTGCCACGAGAGCAAGGAGTAGCATCTGTATCCTGAGCCGACCATGGGGTCACTGCATCTGAATCTCTGTAGCATCCCCTTAAACCACTCCCTCTGTCTGGACCAAGTCTGGAGCGTTGACCTCGTCTACTAGAAATTGAAGCATCAGAGCGTGTCGAAGTAGATCTAATAGAGTTGTTAACCGGAAGACGGCTGCTTCTCTAACAACGAGGCTAGGGCACAATCATCACTGTAATATCCATTTCCTAAGCCTTCGAAGCTTGACATTTTCCAACCCATTGAAAGGCTGATAACCTCAACATATTGCAATGGTTGTACTTAGGCAAGTCCAAAAAAAAAAAGAGAAAAAAGAAAGAAAAAAAAAGTACAAGACAAAGAAAACGGAAAAGGAAAAAAAAAAACAAAAAAAGAAGGAAAAAAAAGATATGAAGCACCCACGATCACAGCACAACACCTAGGGGTCCTCAAATTAGGCACGTCCAGTGACCTTGGTCGGCTGGCTCCGTCCCTAGTCCCCTAGCCCCTTAGCATTACCCAGAATTGTTCAAGGCACATCAAGGGCAGGACATACCTAGGGAGCTTGCCTCGCCTATGGTTAGACATGTCACCCTAACCCATTCGCACGATTCCCTCTTGCACTCTGCCTTAATACCATTGCAATCAATTGTGGTAAGCACCGCACGAATGGCCATGAAAAGTATACCGTCCTCATTAAGCAAGTCCAATAGCTCCTAGCTACCGAAAGTGCGGTGTCCCTGTGTTCAATTATGCTACGTCGTGCAGTCACAATGCAAAGGATGCCTCATACACCTTCATGTGTACTTCTTCTCAACATGGACAACTTTGCTTTATCCACACATTGTTACGAGAAACCAGCACGCGGTCTTCTAACTATGTAATATCTAAGTATGCACGAGCACTCACATAATATCTGCACCGAAGTATATACACAGATTGGGTCCTCCAGTGCATGACAATACTCTCAGCTTGCTTAGAGTTCGACCTGTCTCCCAAACTAATTGAGCTATGTCTTGTGCACGATAGAGAAGACTAGCACTACCCCTAGGGAGAGACCACCTATGAGAGGTTTTCAATTGCAGGTATTGAAGACTCCAACGAAAGTGTCATTCGCTCTTCATCGACACTCAACTCTGAATTCCTATCCTTTATCATCCTGCCAGCCCGCCAAGAATCGTCATGTGTAGAATCCCCAACAAACCGCCACTTATACTCCATCAGTGCAATCCCCATGACGAACAACCCTACCACCAACTCCAATACCCCTACCACCAGCCACCTAGGCCACCAACGTGCCCCCAACGACCTTCCTCCCCACCACTACAAACACTCCTCCATGGCAACCACAGACATCCTTGCCACCCACGTCTTCGGTGCATGCTAAAGCCTGCTACCTACAACGGTGAGTGCCATGGGACTGGCACTCATCTAGGAGGGGGTAATGTTAACCAAAAGACGAACAAGGTGGAAAATCTAGAAAAGCTAAAGCAAAAGACAAAGGCCAAGGCAAAGTGAAACGGAAGATAAAGATGCACAATGAGAAAAGTCCTAAATAAGGGAACAAGGCGCACAAGGAAAAGCGCAAGTCAATAATTTTGTAAAAGAGCGCAAGCGCATCATGGTTTAATTCAAGGAGCACCGGGCTCTCACCCATGAAATTTGTAAATATAGACAGGCGGTGGAAAGGAAGCTAGGAAGATAGAAGGACAATGGGAAAAAGGGCCTAGGCCACGGCCGTCCATGTAAAAAAGGGAAAAAGGGGATGACCACCCAAAAGGGATTTAGGGTTTTGTATATAAAGTTGAAAAGTGAATGAGAAGCTCATTCTTGTGTGTGGCCAAAAGTGGCTCTCCTCTTCTTCTTCTTCTTGCTTGCTTGAGCTTGTGCTTGAGAGAGGGAGTGTGAGAGTGTGAGGGAGTGAGTGTGTGAGGGTGAGGGACCGGGAAGAAGAAGCTCCCCATCTTCTCCTCTCTTCTTCTCTTCTCTTCTCTTCTCTTGTCTTGCTCGTGGAAATGGAGCTTGGAGCATGGAGCTTGAGGATGAAGCTTGCACTTGGATCGTGGAGCTATCGGAGTGCGCGAGAGAGGAGGTAACTCGATCGGCATGGAGGTAAGCTCACTACACCCGTAGATATGGATGGCGCGTTGGCTATGTGAGAGGTAGCCATTAGTGCTCGGCTTAGAACGCTTGAAACAATAAGCGGTCCGAGGGTCTTGGCAGTTGAGCGAAAGCTCCCACAAGAGCAGCCTCACGGTGTCCGAGACAGCTCCTGGTCTGCCATATCTCTGAATCTCACCATCTGATCTGGAGACATATGCGTGAAGATCTCATGTAGCTCCTCATTGCTCATCCCTCGACTCATCTTGATGATCTAAATATCCAAAAAGGTCACATGCATAGACAAAAAATGATGTTATCATAATCAATATAAATCATACAAAGCACAATAATATAAATCTTTAAAAAATGATCTTACTTAAAGTGCATATCTTATCTATCCTTATAAGCGATTTGTCAACGAATTGAGTAGGTGGATGCTCCAAGTATAAAGTACCATATGGTCCGATGTCAATCTCCTAACACAACTCCGCATACACTCGAAGGTCGATAGACTTGTCACCACAAAAGGATGAGTCCACCACATTCTCAAAGAATTCTTGGACTCCTCTATTTTCATCATTGTTACCCGATGATGGCTCCTCTACATGCTCCAAGCTTTCTGTGGCCTCCACCCCTTGCAATATCGACCCCTCTATTTGCATATTGTCCTTATCTATGCTCGGAACATCGCTTTGATCATATACTCTCACACTTCGGGGAGCTGAAGGTATAACATACCACCATCGAGGTTGTCAGGGGTTTGGATAGAAAATTACATGTTCACAATCACGTACAAGAGAGATTTAACTATTGTGACATACCAATGAGAACGGAAGCCTTCGCTAATAATTTGATGCATTTGGTGTAGAGCTTGAGTAGCCCATCCCTATGGTTTAGTTTTGTACTTTGTACTTCAATATGGTTTGTGTAGGGACCAAGGTTTTGTTTTCAGTGGTAGGATGCTGAATGATGTGCTTTATAGCCATATTTTTGTTACGCTAAGAGGGAAATTTCTTTTGCAATAAACTACCATATCTCATTAGGCCAAGAGGGTCACTATCTTTTTTGGTGTGGGTGCACTTAATGGTTTTTGTTTTAATACTGCTCTAACTAGATTTGATGGAGCACTTGGAGAAAGTCTCTTGTGTTGTGTAGAAGATTCTTTTCGTCAAGTTCAGGTGATGCTCTTTCTTCACAATTTTTTTCCCTTTATGCTTTATGTGTATATGTATGTATTTGAAAATTTTTTTCTTCTGTTGGAAAGTGGCATTCAAGGCATGAAGTCCCAAGGTTTGGTTATGTGTGTCTAGGGAGGTTTGAGCAGTTGTCTACCTCCTCTAAATTTTCTGGCACTCTAAGAGCTATTTTTAGGGCAGTCCTAGTGACCTTGTTCGACTAGCTTGCTAGGTAGCAATTTCTAGGAATCCTTGTTAGTTGTGAGGCAATTTAGGAAAGCTTGCCAAATAAAAGAGATGAATCAATGAATATATCTAAAATATATGAGATATAAAGGTGTGTAAAAAGAGATTCTAACCCCTAAAATAAGAAAATAAAGGAAAGAAAAATTCCAAGAGCAGATAATCATCTCCTTGTGAAGGCCTAATAGGTTCCTAGGGATGAGTTTGACTTGGGACCAATGCCTTGTCTTCTTGGGGGTGATATTTAGCCAAAAAATAAAATAAAGATGGTTTGAGTGAAAACAAAAGCGAGCAAACAAAAAGGATTTAGTATCGCCTTATGAGGGCTTGGTAGGTTCTTGGATATTGAGACATGACCTAAGACCAATGCTCTATTTTCCTTGGGTCACAATATGCTCAACTCACTCCTTTTTACATGCTTAAGTATAAAATATCGAAGAAAAATGGTGTCAAATGGAAAATATATGAATTTTTCTAGACTAGGCTATAGAAGTCCTCGCCTAGTAGGAGTTCTTGGTCTAGTTGTCAAGTAGCTGGGTCAGACCACAACTTAGGATCACTTCTTTAATAGTTATTTTTAGCCGGTTTGTGTTGTGGAGCAGTTGGTTAGTGACTAGATCACTATGCTTGGCCTATCCCTCATGGACTTCATGATTTGATTTAGTCAAGGGAACAAGGTGAGAGTTGTGTTTGTGCTCTATTATATATATTTAGTTGTAGTATCTTGATGCTCTTTATAGCTTATGTTTGTGTAGATTAGTTTGTAGATTCAGTGTGCTGAGTTACCCTATCCCATGGTTGCCAATGAGAGTTGATTTTAAAGTGAAACTTTAAGTGCAAAAGTAGCTCGAGACCCATAAAAGAGGCATTTTTTTGTGAAAAATGGAATAGTCTCATGGATTAAGGAGCTAGAGTTTTCCTAGATGCATTTTGATACGAGAAATCCAATGCAAGTGTCCATTCATCAATTAGAGCAACTTGAGGACCCGTAAAAGAGGCATTTTTGGTAAAAATTGGAATGGTCAAGGACCAAGGAGCTTCTGTTTTCCCAGATGCATTTCAAGGCTAGGAATCCAATATAAGTTTATGTTCATAAATCAATGTCTATTTGACCCCCCCATTTAATGGCTGCAAGGTCTGGCATTATAAAGTAGATATTGGATTTGGAAGCCGAAAAGCATGTGACAAAGGCCATGTGATAGATTTTGATGCCAGAAAGATGTTGTCCCGTTGGATCCCAACTTTGAGGC
Organism: Lygodium microphyllum; assembly: GCF_053477565.2. Taxonomy (NCBI): domain Eukaryota; kingdom Viridiplantae; phylum Streptophyta; class Polypodiopsida; order Schizaeales; family Lygodiaceae; genus Lygodium; species Lygodium microphyllum. The sequence continues at coordinate 160,351,735 of NC_141139.1, read as the reverse complement.
TGTTACTCCCTCTCCGACTAGATCGAAACCACTTGTAGTCAAGTGTGAACATGCAAACTTGGAACTAGTTTTTTTAATGGCTAGAGTAAACATGATTAAAAGAGAGCTTATAGCTCAAAAATCACATGACAGGGAAGAGGGAGGGGCAGAACAGTATATGTCTGAGTATGTTAAAAGGAAAATGAGAGTAGAATGTAGAAAATGCATTTTTACCTCATTTTTACATACATTTGAACCTGTGTCATTAAACATGGTCCATTGTTTTACCACCATATAAAAACAACTCTCTATGCTATAAAGAACAATAGTAGCATATCACCAAGCATATAATAGTGTAATTGAAATTTTTGAAATTATTCAAGATTTGTAATTCGTACTTATTTATTTTAATATCTAGTGTACATAATTTCATTTGGTTTTCTCTTGCTTTACAAATGGAGGTATATATCCTCATGTATGTTGTTGTAGGTGTAACATTATTTTGTCATGCAAGGACGTATATACTCGATAAAGCATTAGAAATGAAGGTGGAGGTGCATGATGAAGAGCAGAATATTTCACCCACTTCACGTACCACATGCATATATTTTCATGACAAGATTCAAAACCTCATCCACAACAAGAACTTCTCATGGATCGAGCCTCATGTGCACCATAAGGCATGCTAATTAGGATGCCCTATTAAAAGCCTTAATGCCTTTCAATTTTCAAAGACTATATGCAAGCCAAACTTGGAATTTTTATAAACTCATATTTTAATTATCAAGCCTTAGTACCATTTCTAGGGAGCAAACCCCATGTGTACTACTAAGACATGCTCATTAGGATTCCTTAATGTTAGCTTTAGTAGCGTTCCATTTTCAAAGATTGTATGCGAGCCAAACTTTACATTTTTGTAAACTTTTAATTCAATTATAATGCAAGCTAGAGTACAATTTCATATATCTCTTCTTTTTTCTTCAACATTTTCTTATGTCAAGCAATGATATTATGTGTATATTTTAATATAATGTGGTTTAAATTTGTATAAACAATTCACAATGTGTATGCAAGGGAGAGCAAAAGAAAATAAGGGAGTTGATAGTTGCAGAACTACAAATTTAGTCACAGTTTTGCAACTAATAGCTCCTTGATTCTTTTTCCTTGCATTACACATTTATAAGTGCATGAATATTACAATTAAAATTTCAAGAAAAAAGTATTTATAAAGCCCTTAAAAATAGTGCTTGTACAACATGAAATAAACATGATTCTAGATGGTGGTCTTCAAATGAGCTTTTTATCATGACCATAGATACTCTCATAAGTTTTTTTTTTAATTTCAAAAAAGGAGTTAAGGGAGACATATACACACCTAATCCCTTGTAGTGATTTTGAGGCTAATTTTTTGTAGTCAATCAATGATTTGGAGGTTTTTGGCACATCAATATATATATGTAATCATATTTGTGTGGGTACGTGCAACCTATATATATCCATATATGTGAGATACCAGAGATATCAAGTACATCCCTAAAGAATAAATCATATTGATTACAAGTTACATATGTATAGGCAAGAACTAGGTCAAGATAGGGTGATATAGCTCTCTAGTCCCTTACTCAAGCGAAGGTCTCTAATTGTGAGAGAAAAACCCTTGAGGAATACAAGGGAAAAATCTAATTCCACAATGGTGATGAAAGTAAATTTACGAGATGATCAAGATTTATAAATTGCAACAAATCCAAGCTTTCATTGCAATAATGTGAAATGTTGCTCATTTAGGCCATTCGTAAGAATATCAACAAAGCATCATGTTTGTTGGTGGGCAATGCTTAATCATATTTGTTCAGTTTCTCAATTCATATCTAACATTTTGATAGTGATTAATTATATACTTGAATTTACCATATTGAACATAATCTTTAGCAAGACTACTAGAATTTTTGTTATCACATCTAAGAGGAGTGCTAGAGGAAAGACTCAAAATCCAATGTCCTTAAGTAAATGAGGAAGCCATAGGATTTTTTAGGCTATTAAATATGCTACTATATAATAAGATTCAGTGTAGTAGAGACTACAACACATTGTTGTTTCTTATTTTTTCTCCAAGAGATTAGACCAAAATTGATGAAGAAATAATTACCACTTGTAGATCACATACATAAATAAGAAATGGCCCAATCAACCTCTCACTTGTAGATCACATATATAAATAAAAAATGGCCCAATATGCCTTTGACCAATCACCACTTCTAGATCATATGCATAAATGAGAAGATGAATCTTGTTTGCAAATCATAAACCAAACTAAAAGTTGAAGTGTCTTTTACATACTTCAAAACCCATTTTGGCACACTGTACTACATGGATGGAAAGACCAAGTATTTGGTCTAGAAATTTAGTAGCAAAGAGAATGTGAGGCTATGTATTGATGGCAACAAATTTAAGACAATTAATAGGGTTTGGATACTATTGATGTGACTCTCGATTATTTGCATCTTGCATTGTTGAAACACTTTTTTTAGAATTCACTAGGAATGGACCATTATCTATATGTGCATCTTGCATTGTTTGAAGCACTTTTTTTAGATTTCACTCAAATTGGAACATTGGTAATATCTACAAATACCAATCCAAACTATTCAATAAACAAGTATTGTATAATCGACATAAAGAGCAGGTGGCATCACAAAATAAGAAGCATTACACTTGAAATATAAGTTTCGATTCAGAAAAACAAACAAAACCATGTGATATGATAAATTGGTTGATCTTTAAATGTCAAGCTGAGGAAGCTTTCTTGAGATCATATGTTGCACGATATATACTACAATGTAAATATCTTCTTTAATATCTCCATTCAATAAAACAATTTTCACATGAGAGTGTTTTAGATAAAGTAGCAAAAGTCCCATGATATGGAAACATTGAAATTGCTAAGGGTAACATTTTTTGTAACGATATCATTTTTATTGTGCTTATCTTATTCTGATTTTGAGCTTGTCCATGTCACCAAGCCTAACATCCACACTTTGAATATGGTTGGCTCATTTCAATGAGGTTGATATTCTTATTCCAAGGTAACTATTGATGTTGAGATGGTGATAGTGTACAATATGTTGTGGACCATTTTAGCAACTCCATCAACAACTGAATCTAGTAATTAAACCCAAACAAGGGTGGCTTGTTGAAACACATTGGGAGTTACTCCTTTCAATCAATCACAATTATTGAATTTTGATCTCATTGCTCCACATACAAAGTCTCCTTGAACCCGAATATCACCTCGCTTCTGTAAAAAAAAACTAAATGAAAAAAAATAAATTTAATTAAACTTAAATAAATTTTAAATTTGAGCTCCATGATTAGTTATCTTAACATATTATTTGGTATGTTCTCTCAAGTTTCACTAAGAAAGTAAGCTTGATTGTGTTTTTTCACATGTAACCTTTGGTATCTTCACTCTTTCATGTTGAATTTGTCCATTTGATTTCTATGTCCAAGCAAATGAATCAAAATTTTCCCCTACCTATCACTTTGTCTTATTATCCATCCAATACTTATTCTAACAATCACAATAAACCTCTACATTGGTCATACCTTTTCCTTTTGCACATGGTACCCATTACTGTATGAAAACCTTTTCATAGTTCTCAATGATGTCCTATCCACCTCAACATTTGACTAAGAAAAAATAAAGTAAATGTGATAGATGGTGGTGCCATTTGGATGCAGCAAGAGAAAGTCTCCATGCTGAGATCAATATACAGCTTGAATTTTTCCTTTGATTTCAAGGAATGTGGCTCATAGTAGTGTTCATTCTACATATCAAATCCTAGCCATTCTTCCTCTTTTATCTCTCAAATTTCTATCCCATTACCAAAATAATCTATTTGACATGTCCTTGACCAACAAAACTCTACAAACAATGCAAAATCTTGTCTTATTTGAGAAATCAGTCTCTTGATCTATTTGACCATGTTGTCCCAATAGTTAACAACATGTTTAAAATACAAAGTAATATCATCATCCTTCTTGTGCTCTCCCAAAATGGTATATTATGAGCCTTTATCCCATATACAACTACCTCATAATTTTTAATAAAATTAGCCATTGGTAACAAATTAGGATATCCATGTGGAACTAATGAATTACCAAGGTTATCTTTCTTCCATACATCTATACCCTCTCCTTGGGCATCTAATAGACTATTTTTTGATGCACTTTATATTTTATGAGTGGATTATTTCCATGCATAAAAATGTAAAATTGAAGTGGTTTTGAGTTACCAAACAATAAGAGAATCATGTCCATATTATAGACTATTTTTTATGCACTTTATATTATATGAGTGGATTATTTCCGTGCATAAAAATGTAAAATTGGAGTGGTTTTGAGTTACCAAAAAACAAGAGAATCATGTCCATCTTAAAGATATCCATTTAAGAAAAATTTAAGTCATGGATTTGCATGAGTAAAGATGGGGCTAGAGCCAATAATGTAGATGTTTGAAGTATATTCATCAAGTGTGGAAATGTATATATTGTTTCTACTTTAAATAGTTTTGAATATCAGCCAAAGATTGCATCTATATCCTTGTGGATTGTATGGCCCACCATAAAAAATCTAAGTTGCTCTCTTTTGAAAATCCCCTTTGTAAGAAGAAGAGAGAGATATGAAAACATATATTGATTTCTATTCTCTATTGCACAATTCTCCATTTTTAGTAAGAAATTTTCAAGAATCTTATGAAATGATCACTCCCTATATTAGAGGAAGTACCTAATTTTTTATATTTGTCAATGCAATTACCATTAGTATTGATAGTGTAGCCTCTCTAGTTTACCCACAACCATTTATATAAGATTTCAAATTACAAGAATTTTGGTTGGATGGCTCTATGTCTCCTTTTGCACCATGAGCCATATGGTAATACATAGTATTTCTATAGTTCACAGCATGGAACAAGAAATTATTGCTTGTTGGTAGACCATTTCTCGCTAGATCTCCAAGCTCATGTCTATTTCATCTAAGTTATGTAAATAAAATGCATGAGATCAAATTATGAGGATTATGATCAAAAAGCTACAAACCATTCAACACAAAGTGCCTGTAGTGACCTTCTCCATGAGTATGAGTGATTGATCCAATAGGTGATACTTGGTGTTGACATGCTGAGTCCAAGTCTTTTGGAACTTGAGTTAATATAGGGATTGCAGTCTTCTTGTAGTCCAATCTTTTTATAAATGATGCATACATACTTTCCAGGTTGAACCTCAAAGTATTTACTTGGGGGGTGCACCTTATAAAACATGTACAATACCACATGATTTCAAAATATTTTATTTTGTAAAATTTATAGGATTATATTTAGAAAATGGGGCTTTCACTTACAATATAGAAAATTTGTGAATTTAGTAAAGTAAAATATGTCATTTTATGGCCTTATAACATGTTAACAAATGGTATTTCTTACTACCTTTTAAATGCACATTATATAGAGGTTATATAGAGGATTTCTTATAGTAGGTACACCCCCAAGAGTATAGTAAAGATTCTTGCAACTTACATGGATTTGCACATGAGAGAGAACCATCATTATGCACACATTATTTGACATTGCACTATGGGAAAATCTAACACTAGTTAGGTTCAGGCATAGAACACTTAAACAAAGAAGACCGCTAGAATAGTATCCACAAAAGACCCTCACATTCTACAAAAGGAATCATAGTTAGAGAAAAGTATGCTTACTTTGTAGGATAGAGCTCAGCACATAGATACTACAAGTAGCTAGAGGTACAAACACCACAAATAGATCTTGAATGACTTAAAAAGAATCATGAACTAGGTTGAGGTGGCCATCCCCAAGATCCTATTCAGGAGGATGATAAAGGAGACGTGAGTAGAATAACCTCAATTATTGCTAGCAAGCTTTGGCACTATTACAAGAAGCTATGGAGGACTTCATCACACTTCTTAGGTTATTGAGGTTTAGATATGAAATGTGCTAAGCCAAGAGGGAATAGATAACATCAAAATAAAGGACGTTTTTGAGATTCCTCCCCTTAAAAAGTCAAAGAATGTGAAGGTCAAATAATGCAATAGAGGGACTATCCCATGGTAACAATATGAGGTTGAATGTATAGATGATAAGAGAAGAAGAATACTTGGTGCATGAGAGGGAAAGTAGGAATATCTAGGAGAGGTACATTATCATGTGTGGGAAGAATGGTGAGGCCCTCAAAATTCTAGGCTCATATTTGATGTTATTCTACCAATGCAAGGTCACATTAACAGTAGTTGAATGATATTCATTTCAACAAGGAATACATATTACTCCTTGCATATCTTCACAAAGGGCTTAATTCTCACATAATTAATGGTGTTTTAAGGTATGGCTACGTCTTACTACTAAAAAACTTTTACAGTATTCAATTGTAAGCTTGTATAGCTTGAATTTCATAAATATCCCATTTGATTAATAGAAGAAAGCATGTATAGTGGGCTTTCTCTTGTCCATGGTCAAGAGAGAACATTCATTTTTGACACATACCCTTAGTCAAGGAATCTTAATTTGGATCTTGTGTAATTAATAACTTGGAGTAGACTAAGGTATCGTCAAAGAAGGAGAGTACAAAGTCATCGAGGGCACGTAGGAACAAGGCTTAAGGGCCTTATCCTTTAGAAGCTTCCAAGAAGCTTCCAAGAAGCTTCTAAAGAGCTTCTGACTTTCCAGGACCATGTGGAAGAGAGGGAGACCAATGATTTGAAAGAGGGGACATCAAAGATAGGGGAAGGTGATTAGGATGATGGCGGGGAAATATGGCGGTAGTAGCAACGCTATAGGCGGCAGCTGGCGGCGAATGGTGGCAGCATCTTTATGCAGCACGGTGGCCTTCTTCCTAGCATGGCAACCTCTCTCCTTATGTGCCTTCCCCCAATGCCTAAGGGGTGTTTTATAGTGCAAGAGGGGGGGGGGAGGTGGTAGCCACCACGTGGCCTATGCATGGCCCTCCCTCATGCTCCCTACACCACACCTACTTCCTCTCCCACTCCCTCTCCTCCAGCCATGCATCGGCTGGGGGAAGGGATAATTATTTAAAAAATTTGACTTAACCTTACTATTATCCATTTTCCTCCTTCAAAAAGGGTGTTTCCTCGTGGCTTTTACGGTCTTCAATCCTGGCCTCGATTTCACAATGCGGAGGCCTCATTTTTGCACGTGCAGGGTACGGATTAAGCTGCCAATAATTACGATGTGGGAGATAAGTGGCATCCTCCTCGGGATAATATTTCCATTGGACGAGGCATTCTCTCAAGGTTCTGGATCTCAATTGTCTCTCCCTAACATCTAATATCCTTTCAGGCCGTAGCTCAAGGACTCCTTGGCTAGTCATTACAACTTGTTGGTAATCAAGTACATGGCTAGGATTACGTACATACTTCTTCAGTAGGCTGATATGAAATAAATTATGAACCTTTAGGTTCTCAGGGAGTTGCAATCTATAAGCATTGGGTCCTAGGCACTTGAGGATCTTGTAGGGTCCACAATACCTTGGAATTAGCTTCTTACATTCACCTAAGGATAGGGAACTCTTCTTTAGGCATACGCGAATGAAGACCATGTCTCCTTCAACGAATGTTCTATCTTGACATTTCAAATCTGCGTATGCCTTCTGTCTATCCTTGGCGGCTTGGATGTCTTGTCTTATTGGCTTCATTTAGTCATCCATATCTTCTAGCATTTTCTTTGAAGCTTCAACTCTTAGGGTTGGGTCTAAGAAGTTTAAAGTACTTCGACAATCATGCCCATACAATGCTTGAAAAGGGGTCATCTGAATGCTTTGTTGGTAAGAAGCATTGTAGGCAAACTCAACCAGTGGCAAGTATTGAATCCACCTTTTTGGTTCACGGCAGCAGTGTGCCCTTAGCATATCCTCAATGACTTGGTTGACTCGCTATGTTTGGCCATCAGTTTGGGGATGGTAAGCTGTACTAAAATAGAGTTGAGTCCCAATGGATTCAAAGATAGCTCTCCAAAAGTGTGATGTGAAGAGAGAATCACGATCACTAATGATTCTTCTAGGCAACCCATACAATTTGAATATCTCCTTGATAAATATCCTTGCAATGTCATAGGCTTTATAGTTTGTCTTAACAGGAATAAGATGTGCAACCTTGGTAAGCATATTCACCACAACCATAATGGAGTTGTATCCCCCTTGAATTTGGGGTAGGCCACCAACAAAGTCCATACTGATGAATTCCCATTTCATTTGGGGAATGTCAAGTGGTTGCAACTTTCTTGGCATTTTGACATGTTCGGCCTTAATATGTTGACAAGACAAAAACTCAGTGACATATTTGAGAACATCACCTTTAAGCCTCTCCCAGTAGTAGCTCTTCCTGACTGCATTCAGGGTCTTGGCATAGCCAGGGTGTTATGAGAAAGGGGAATCATGAGCTTCCCAAAGTATCTTTTGCTTGAGTGACTGGCTTGTCGGTATACATAATCTCGTTCTATAGTAGACAAGTCCACTATTGATAGAGAATTCTTGATATTTAGCCTATAGCTTCGGGTCTTGATCCTTGATAAGGATCTCCCTTAGCATCTTCTTATAGGTTGGATCATGGCATGCTTCTTCTCTAGCTAGCTCAGTATTGGATTGGTTGGCATAGATACCTTTGTGGCTAGAGATCTAGCTATTGATGGATTTTGCAAGATTAGAGAATTAAGGAATGCCCTGCGACTAAGTGCATTGGCAACTACATTCTCCTTTCCAGGCCAGTATTTGATTTCAAAATCATACTCCTCTAGCACTTCAATCCATCAACGTTGCCTCATGTTGAGCTCGTTCTGGGTAAAGATCCACTTGAGACTTTTATGATCCGTCATTAGGGTAAACTTGTTACCTAGTAGGTAGTGTCTCCAAAGCTTGAGAGCATTGATGACAGCTAACAGCTCTAGATCATGGGTAGCATAACTCTTCTCATAGCTCTTCAGTTTCCTTGAAGAGTATGCTACAGGATGACCTTCCTGCATAAGCACACATCCTAAGGCAAGCGTGCTAGCATCAGTTACTACTTCGAACTCCTTACTGAGGTCCATAAGTTTTAGGATAGGTGCTGATACCAAACTTTGCTTTAATCTATCAAAGCTAGATTGTTCGGTAGTTGACCATGCAATCGATGTTTGCTTCTTGAGTAGATTGGTCAGAGGTGCTGCAATCAAAGCATAGTTTTTGATAAAGACCCTGTACCATCTTGTCAATCCAAGAAAACTGCATATTTCTTTGACAATTGTTGGTATTGGCCATTCTAGAACATCTCTGACTTTGGCGGATCCACTGAGATTCCTTCTGCTGATACGATGAATCCCAGATACTCAATCTGTCGCTTGAAGAATGCACACTTCTTCATTTTGGCATAAAGTTTGTGTGCCCTCATTGTCTCAAGGACAATCCGAAGCTGGGGTTCATGATCTTCTTCCTGTTTGGAGTAGACTAAGGTATCGTCGAAAAAGACGAGTACGAAATCATCAAGATATGGGCTAAAGATATCTTGTATTAACCTATTGAAGGTGGCAGGTGCATTCGTCAGGCCGAATGACATGACCCTGAATTTGACTGAAGTTGAATTCCACATTACATTACATGTCCACTTCAGCTTTTAGCCAAGTGACCAAATCACTTTACTTTTTTATCAATATACACAGTCTCAAGACACTCATTGATAAAAAGAAGTCTTAATTCATTCATATGGGCATAGCCCTTTCGAGTACAATCATTCTTGGATAGATGGAACAAGCTGATACATTAATTCGAGAAGAATAAGATGTTGTTGCATTCAGCTACGGGAACTATGTAATAGTATGGATTGGGATCATGGATTTTCAGGAATCGATAGGTCATTGGAAGATTAGGGTATCTTTTCCTTTGATATCCATTCTTCTCCTGACGTCCCAACACCTTGATTCTGTCAGTAGGGATTACTCAAGTCACTTGCTCGTACACATACTTATTATGGTTAACCCTTCGACCTTCGACATGTAGGGTCGCGTTTGCGTGAGCCTCAACAAAGTAGAACAGCTTCACGATCTTTAGGTCCTCCATCCACTTGATTCTCTTCAAGTTAATTTGAAGGTACGCAAGTCAGTGGGCAGCTATGTAATAGATCCCTAAAACACCCATCCATCTCCGTTCCATGTACAAGGGTGATGGATTGTAGATGCGGTCTTGGATATTCATCATAGTGATCCTCCGTCGATAATCTGAAGCATCGATAAGTAAGGAAATGTTCTTTACAGCAACATTTGCTTTACTTCACCTTATTAAGTTTTCTTATAAAGACATATCATTCGTTGGTTCGGTCTGATACCAACTGTAACATGTCCACTTGTTCGCTTGCAGGACACGTCTTAGCAGCCCATTGGGAAGAGGGTCTAGAAAGCTCCGCCGGCACTCCTATGGAATGTTACGGGGTTTGCAATCTAGGTCTTTCCGATTCTGCCACGTAGCGAAAGTATTCAAGCCGTTCCCACTTAGGACCGACCTGAATCAGGGGGTTCCTCTAGTGGTCAAGTTCCTAGAGAGTGACTAGCGTCAAACCCCGGGTGAACTACTTTACGCAGAAACGCTAGGGTCGAACTGGATCCATGCTGCACTTCGTTCAAGGAGAATGGGAAACGAGAGGGATGCAAAGCTCAATCTCTCTGCCCATAAGGCGTAGTCCCATTCCGTTCCCCTAAAACAACATAAATCAGGATTCTAGTAACCTAAACTCTAGGTCAGCGCCCTTGCTGTTCATTTCCTTTGAGAAGAGCTCCTTGCTATCCATTTTGTTTGAGAAAAGTTCCTAGCCAACCGGGACCACCCATCCATAGGATGGACCCATGGCCACATCCACCTCACTTTCCTCATGGTTGCTTTAGTTGTCTAATTACCTACCACATTTAGTTGGACATGCATCAAGCAGCTTCCTTAATTAGCCAGTTAGATGCCGGTTCCTTCACGTAATCTTAGCACTTGACATAGAAAAACAATGTCAAACAAGTTTCTTTTCAATAGGTTATCTTATTTATCTTTGGAATACATCCATATAATCCATAATCCACCAGAAGGAAATCCATAATCCCCCTGAAGGCAATCCAGCAATCCACAGGGATTACTAATCCAAGATTCTGCACGTAGACTAGTATGTGAGCCTCAAGATCCAATCTGGAGTCACGTTGTCCTCTTGTGCAGGGCCCGGAAGGCAAGGGATTTACGGCCAGAGCCCCCTTGGCACCCAAGAGTCCTCTTGCTCCAAGTACTGCCCAACGGAGAGACCTCTCGCGGGGGGTTCGGTCCACGTTCCCGACGCGGCTAACAACCCCCTCGGTTAGGGTCAGGCAAACAGTAAGGGGTAACTGATGCTGCCTCTCCCTTCAGGCCTTCAACCTGAAGCATTAGTTATCTTTCCATCTTTAGTTCCTTGAGCAAACAATGCAAACAGTGCTCCTAACTTATACAAGCACAAACAATCCAGTGGTCGTTTTATTTGGCCGATTACTAAGGAGTGAATCCTTCTCTCTGAATGCATCCAGCATTCAATCCGGGATCAGTTGCGACTTAGCAAGATCCCCAAGGGTTTGTTTGTTTACCCTCATATCCTTGGGTAAGGGTCATATCCTATCAACCTAAATTAACCATTACCTTAGGTTTCTTAATTTAAGTCAGTGAATCCTGGTGACCATGTCGCTCCAACTTGATTGATCCTTTGTTTACCAAGCAAAACATAACTTCCCTTAACTTGGCAAATCAGCCGAAGAAAGAAGATGTAGCATGATGACTACTCATCCTCTTGCAAGTTAGACTTGCGCTAGAACCTAGCAACCTCATTCCAAGGAATGTCAAATCTATCTTGTGATTAAACCACAAAGCCACACGACATTGCAGCTTGTTGTCCAAGTGTCTCACCTAACTCATGGGATCATTTCACCCATTGAACGGTGTTTCTTGGTCAAGGAATGCAGGGTTTAGGGTGTCTTCTTACCCAACCCAACCCTAATTGTACTAGGACGACGACGTTTGGTCCTAGGGTTTTCAAACTCAATTCGAGTTTTAACATTAGGTCGGTCGATCCTTAGGGTAGAAACCCTAGATCGTTGTTTGCATGAGCGTCTAATTGACCCAAACGTTCCGTGAATGTGGGTAGGACCTTTGGGTTTGAGGGTTCATGTGACCCTTAGATACAATATCATTAATGAAGTTCATGTGACATGCAACCTTCAATCCGTTTAACAAACATCTTTGCATGCAACGTGCAATGTCCATAGTTTCATTTTCATGCCGTGCAACGGAAGTTAACAATTTCCTCATGCGAGTCATAACAAAGGAAGTTATTGACTAAATGCAAGATACTCTTTTCCTTCACGGCCAATGCACTTAACAATTTCCTCTTTAACCCTAGGCAATATGCGTTTTAGACTTCCACTTTGAAAATGCACGACAAGGCAATTTGCGACTAAGTTCATAGGGCAGTAAGTGATTTACATTTGTAACTTTGGAGATGCAAACGATCCAATTGCATGATATGCACCAATCCTTATCCATCATTTACAAAGTTACTTTCTCAAATGTGCTTTTATCACTACTATATGAATTAACGATAAGTGAAAAATATATTTTCCCTATGGAATTAAGTGTGCTTAAAGCATTTCTTTATGTGGGAATAAATCGTGGAACCTAGGCTTGCGGGCTCGTGGAGATGTCCACGTGTATGTTTGGGGAAGAGCCTCCCGCGGGTGCGCCTTGCGTCTTCTTGGGAGCCATCATTGATGACTTGAACTCCGCAATCTCTTACTCAATTCCCAAATTTCCTCTGCTTTGGCAAGATGGCCTCCAAGCCCGCCTGCTTCCTCCCTTGTGCCAGAATTGGGGCTTTACGAGCCCGGTTTTAAAACCGAGGAGGGCATGTAGGAACAAGGCTTAAGGGCCTTATCCTTTAAAAGCTTCCAAGAAGCTTCTAAAGAGCTTCTGACTTTCCACAACCACGTGGAAGAGAGGGAGACCAATGATTGGAAGGAGAGGACGTCGAAGACAGGGGGAGGTGATTAGGATGATGGCGGGGAAATATGGCGGCAGCAGCGGCGCTATAGGCGGCATCTGACAGCAAATGGTGGCGGCATCTTCAGGCAGCATGGCGGCCTTCTTTCCAGCACGGCAGCCTCTCTCCTTATGTGTCTTCCCCCAATGCCTAAGGGGTGTTTTTATAGTGCAAGAGGGGGGGGAGGTGGTAGCCACCACGTGGCCTATGCATGGCCCTCCCTCCTCATGCTCCCTACACCACACCTACTTCCTCTCCCACTCCCTCTGCTCCAGCCATGTATCGGCTGGGGGAAGGGATAATTATTAAAAAAAGTTTGACTTAACCTTACCACTATCCATTTTGCCCCTTCAAAAAGGGTGTTTCCCCATGGCTTCTACAGTCTTCAACCCCGGCCTTGATTTCACAATGCGGAGGCCTCATTTTTGCACGTGCGGAGTACGGATTAAGCTGCCAATAATTACGATGTGGGAGATAACCTTGCACAGGTTTTACACGACATGTGGAAAGTCAAGTTCAATAATATTTTTGAGCGGAAATATTACACCTTATAAGCGATTTGTCAACGAATTGAGTAGATGGATGCTCCAAGTATGAAGTACGTTATGGTCCCATGTCAATCTCCTAATACAACTCCGCATACACTGAAAGGTCGATAGACATGTCACCACAAAAGGATGAGTCCACCTCATTCTCAAAGAATTCTTGGACTCATATTTCCATCATTGTTACCCAATGCTGGCTGCTCTACATGCTCCAAGCTTTCGGTGGCCTCCACACCCGATGTTTTTGTATATGGTATTCAATTAGCTTGCGAATACAATGCATGATTAATATACACTTTTCTTACCGTTTGCTCAAAATCTGAGATCGCCTGATCAATGATCTTAGATTGAAACTCGCCGTACGTGTTCTATATACAATCGACGTTTTCGTCTAATTGCCAGCTTACATTGAGAGCAAGGACATGGGACACGCTGATTAAGATACGCCTCACGATCTTGAACATCGCGACCTTCATTGTTTTCCATTTGGTCTATGTTACGACAAAAAATTTATTTTTGTTATCATTCTTTTTTTCTTTCTTAAATTGTTTGAGAAGGGATTTGTTCTCTTGTTACTCAACAAAATTAACGTATATAAAGTCTCTACCTATCCACAAATTAACATATGTTGGAATGTTTTCCGTCTCGTGGTATTGCACCGGACCTCACCAGCACTCTCTCTTTGTTTTTTATCCATTCATTCTCTTCTCTCCTTCCATCTCTCTCTATTTTTCTCTTTCTTTATTATGTTGTATGTTTATTCCCTCTCTCTCATTTCTTCTTCATTTTTCTCTTCCTCTCCCACTACCAATGTCCTTTAACAAAACATCTCTCTCTCTATACTACCAATGTCCTTTAACAAAACATCTCTCTCTCTCTACCACTACCACTACCACTACCACTACCACTACCACTACCACTACCACTACCACTACCACTACCACTACAATAAACAAGAAAAGAAGAAAAAACAACAACAACAACAACTACTACGACTACTACTACTACAACAAACAAGAAAACTAAACAACAATAAACAAGAAAAAAAAAATACTACTACTACTACTACTACTACTACTACTACTACTATAATAAACAAGAAAACCACCGCTACCACCACCACCACCACCACCACCACCACCACCACTACTACTACTACTACTATGACTACCACAACAACAAACCACTACCACTACAATAAACAAGAAAAGAAGAAAAAAAAAACAAACAAACAACAACAACTACTACTACTACAAGAACAACAAACAAGAAAAGAAGAAAAAATTACAACAACAACAACAACAACAAGAAAAAAGAAAACTAAACAACAATAAATAAGAAAAGAAAAAAAAAACTACTACTACTACTACAAACAAGAAAACTACTATTACTACTACTAATACTACTACTACAACCTCTCCCTCTCTCTCTCTCTCCCTCCCTCTCCCTCTTTTTCTCTCTTTCTCTACAACCTCTCCCTACTACTACTACTACTACTACTACTACTACTACTACTACTACTACTACTACTACTACTACTACTACTACTACTACTACTACTACTACTCCCTCTCTTTCTCTCTTTTCCTATTATGTTTAATGTTTTCTCCCTCTCTCTCTCGTTCCTTCTTTCCTTTTCTCTCTTCCTCTCCCTCTCTCATTTCCTCTCCCTCTCTCAATACACATGATTTTTAACAAAAACAAGTAAAAGAAAAGGAGAAAAAACAAAAACAAAGCAAGAAGGAACAATGCACTCACTGCAAAGGCCCGAGGATGGATTTGGCGGCTCCTCTTCACCCTCCGTACACTTCCTCCTCTTCTTTGCAAACGGCGACAGTGGCGCGAGAATCTTTTTTTCTCCCTCTTTCTCTCTTTCTTTCCCTCTCCCTCTCCCTCTCAAATGCAAGATGGATTTTGCTCTCCCTTTCACTCTCTAGTTCATTTGTTTGTGCAAAATAACGCGCTCGGGTTTCGGCCCATGTTTTTTTTGTCTGAGCACCATCGCTATTTGCGTCGCATTTTCGATGCAAATAGCGACGCCGCTATTTTGTGTCGGAAAGCGCCATCGCTATGCCTCCGTATCCTTGTAGTGCATTTTCTTAGGCAACTCCATTGCCATGTCCACTACCTACAAGTGCCAAAAGACTTGCACTTACATCTTTGATCCAAATACTATATCTTTCTATGTGTAACATGACTGTCCAAGCACATTTTTACAGTCCATCGAGAAACGAATCTAAGCATCGCTGCCTGGAACTCCCATGGAATGTTCCAGGGTTTATCACCTAGGGTTTCATGAGTCCACGCCTCGCAACGGAACGTTAGTAGCCAAACACACTAGGATCGACATATAATATGGGTACCTAGGGGTCAAGGTCTCTTGACAATATTCTGGTGTTGGTGGATCCTGGACATCCTATTTTACACAGGGATACCCAATCCGAAGCAGATCTATGCCACACTTGGTTCAAAGAGAATGCAAAATGAGAGGGATGCACTACTCAACCTCTTTGCCCATAGGGCTATGGCATAGACCCATTCCAGTCCCTAAAAACGGCATGAATTAGGGTTCTAACCTAACACTTACTAAGGGTTGAACATCGGTAAAACTTTGTGAGAAGCTTCCCAGTTCTTTGGGACAACCCTGCCGTAGAACGACAGACACGCCAGGGGTTCCGCCCACCCGCTTCCCTCAATAGGCGTTCTTTAATTATCTAATTAGGTCCTATCACATTTATGTGTGATATTTAAAAACAACTTCCTTAATTAGCCTTTTAAGGAATAGGGTTTGTTTGCATAATTCACGGCACAAATACAAATGCAAAGCAAGCAATCCTTTGATAACAAGTTCAAACAAATTCCTTAACTTATCTTCATGTTAATCTTTGTCTCCTGCCCATACATGAGAAATTATGTATCCCTTCTGTCCAACGGAAGTACATAGTCCAAATCACATGGCACCATAATTTTCATCCATTAACTAGAATAGGATCTTCCAACGCCCTAGATGTTGGACTCATGGCAACCTACAACTCTGTTCTGGACTAGGCAAGGGGTGTCAACAACTCCACTGAGCCCAAGCATCCTAGGAGTGAGACACAACTTGCATGGTTGGCCATTTCACCACTTGACCTTCGGCCCGTGAATCAAGCAGGGCCCTCTCGGGTTGAAATGCGATGTGACCTTGGAGACGATCCACCCGCACAAAAAATCCTTCCTTAATTAATCCAATTAAGAATCAAACACAATCAAGGCATTCAACCCTAATATCATTGTCCAAGAAAACATTCCTTTATTCCCATGGCAACTTGTCATCACAGACCCCTGCCATATATTTACCATTAAACACAAGTACTTAGAATAATCATTCAAACCACAATCCAAAAATCAGTTGATTGTAAAAGCATTTAGCGTGTTGTTTGATTAACCAACAAAACAATGGTATTCTTTTCCAAGCATTGCAAGAATAGACATGATAACATTCCCATTGCACATTTGCTCTCCCACTTGGGACCAAAGAGTAAAATTTACTTAACATTCCCTTCTTTCAACTAAGGCATATGCTAAGGGTTCAAATACTATACACGACGTAAGTCCTATCATTTCAATGTGATTTAATCAATCTAGAAAGAGCATTTATACTTCTTCTCTAAGTGACATTTATCTTTTAGCTTTTCCCTACTATGCAGCATTTTATCTTGACTTTATCTCCGTTTCTCCCAAGGCAAGAAGTCACATGTCATTGATGTAAAGTTCACATAATCTCTCCCATGTATGTACCGTTAATGTGCATCTGCGAACCTTAAAAAGTATTATCCTAGGTAAAGATTAATAGAAGCGTGATCGATCCTTAATATTTTAGAGTCCCATATGCTGATTATGCTATGCATGGATTCGTCGCATAGTGACTAGGTGCAATTAACTTCCCTTGATACAAGCACTTCACAAACTTCATCTTTGAATAATTGAGATCCGATTTATCATTTTCAATGATCTATTCTAGCATGACAAAGTACGGAGCCTAATGTATCTCATGCGAGAATCAAAGCGAGCATCTATCAATTTGGAAGTACATTACTTACGACCGATACTGTAGTTTGATTGACAGTGATGCCTTTGCCCGAAGCTTCATTACCGATTGTAGGATTGCCATTCACATGCGACATTCTTCACTTGGGGGCCATCGTCCTCAAGTAGATTTGAGAGATAAGGGAGGAATGGATTTTGAGATGGAAGAGCGTAAGAGAAGATGTCTTAGTCGAAGACAGGGATAGGGGGAATCGAGCTAACTCTCTCCCTTGCAGCCTCTAGGGGTAACTCCTCTTTCTCTCTCTCTCTCTCTCTCTCTCTCTCTCTCTCTCTCTCTCTCTCTCTCTCTCTCTCTCTCTCTCTCTCTCTCTCTCTCTCTCTCAGCCTCTAGGGGTCTCCTTGTGCTTCCCATGCCTCATATTTATAGCTAAACAAGAGAAGAAGGGTTGTGGTTGAGAGGAAGAGCTCTTTGTGGAGGGGATCTTGGAAAAATTTGTGTTCTGATACTCAAATCATAAGTCCAATGGTTCCATTGGCTCTAAAAGGGGGGTAAAACCTCGAGACACTTGTTAGAAATCTTTCAAATCGCTCCTTCTTTTTCTCCCTATTCGAAGTGCTATCTACTGCCTACAAATTGCGATTGCAACGCGCGAAATTTTGCCAATATCTCCCTTTTTTTTAAAAAAATCTCCAAAAGTAGCTAAAACATCACTTACCTTGAAAGAAAAGAGACATCAAGTTCTAAAAATCTCCATATTTTTTTAGGATAATATCTAAAATATCTTAAATATGCTATTTTTTGCCCAAAAACCTAATATTTTTGGACCATCCATACTATACACATTAACACTAGTTTTAGGATAATATCTAAAATATCTTAAATATGCTATTTTTTGCCCAAAAACCTAATATTTTTGGACCATCCATACTATACACATTAACACTAGTGATTAATATGGCTCATAACTCTCGTTCACGTTGTAACTTCCGTGAAGGGTGACTATGGTCCTTGTCGATTCAAGAAAAATGTCAGATTACGACTCTTAAATTTTTTTAATATATTTTTAATTAAATAAAAATAGTTAATTATTAACATTAGTTAGTTTTTACTTTAGTTAGTCTTTAGTGAGTAATCTTACTAACTTATTAATTGACTAACTAGCTTTTAAACTAACCAACTAACTTTTAATTGCATAGAAATATTACATCTCCTACCCTTAGAGAAATCAAGATGTCCTCATTTCGAGAGAAACTGGCGGTTTCATTTTGGAACCTGTGGGTTAAGACCCATCACACATTTGTTGCAATACTCTGACCACTCATAAGCATGCGGTCTTTTAGAATAACAACTTATTGTATTTGATTTATCCGAGTTTGGATTACAAGAGAAAATTTTACTGTAATTACATCTCATGAATATCTTCTAGGTTTTTCCTAAGTATCTGGTATATTTTGGATCACTCGAGCTTGTACAATTTCATTATTTGTAAGTTCAAGTTCTCTTTGAGTCTTGTTGGGACAACTGATGTGAATATGTCCAATGTCGTGGCACTCAGAGCATCGGTGTTTAGGGTGCTTTGGACATTCCCTTTTGAAATGACTTAACTTCTTGCAATAGAAACAACACAGAGCTTTATTACTTGGGATGACAAGATTCTTAGTTGGCTTTGGCAGGATTCTCTTCTTTAGACCAAATTGTCCTAGGATCCTTAGCAGACTGAAGTGGTTCTTTATCATGGAAACTTTGTTTTTGAATTGTCCTCATTTTAAATTTGGAGTGAGGTCCATGGTCAATTGGATTTGCTTGTAATAACTTTGACATTTTGGCAAGACTCAATCTATAGTAGTCGAGAAGAACACTTAAGAAAAATGCATTGTAAGTTATAACTGCCATTCCTTGCTAGAATATCTCTAATCATTTGCAAGTTCTAGGCTCAAAATAGATGCAACTTATATTACTCGGGTTAACTGTAATTACAAGAGTAAGGTTTAGCCCAATGGTTTTAGGTTTTTTTCTTCATCTGATTCCTCTATATATCCAAAGACTACACTTGTGCAGCTTTGTTTTCTTGGAGCCTCAATATCTTCCAGGCTTAAGTCAGGGCAGTCTACTTGGACGTGTCCTAGCTCATTGCAATGGAAGCATGGACAGTAGGGACACCTCCTACGAATATGCCCTATCTCTCCGCACATGTGGCTATTAGCTATATATAGTTTGTCTATATATAGCATCCCTGGTCCCCTCTATATATTCCAACTATGTGTGCTCACTTGATGCACTTCTAGGGTTCCACTTTCGGTGTCTCGTGTCTCTCTTTCTCCGTTCCTCATCTCCCTCGCGCACTGTTCAACATGGTATCAGAGCAAGATTTCACAATTACGCAAAGGTCTACGTCTCAGTAGTCAAAAGCACGTGAAGTGATGCGTTGTTTCTTCTTTCTCATGCTGTGGACATCGAGAGGGTGACGAGTTACAGTTTTTGAGAGCCCGAGCCGTGGATCCTAGAGTCAGTCCTCGCGTTGAGAGGTCTGATGCTGTCTTTCCCCCTTCCATTAGATTCAGTTTGCAAAGTCTTTATTTTGTTTCTCTTCCTTGATTTGCAGATGAGTAAAGCCGCCAGATCTTGGAGCATATCAGGCGGAGCTTATTTTTAGGACAGAACGATCTCAGATCTGTAATTGCAGAGAGAGAGAGAGAGAGAGAGAGAGAGAGAGAGATGGAGCAAAGCATGATCCTTCCCCTATGGGTGTGCTCACGGGGTGGATCCACCTACAATAAAAGAGTAGACTTTTGTTTGTCTTCCGAGGGGGATTCTACCCCCTCACCGTGCTCTGTGTTCCGATCTTCGATTCGTTATGTTTGCGTAAGTGACTAAATTGTACTCTCTAATACCAAGATGGGTGTGCAGATTGATTTGCGTCATGTTCCGGTGCTGGATAAGTGTCAAACGCATGATGTTTAGCACAAAGATGTTCTGTTTAAGTTGATGAATGAAAGGAAATCACTGACAGATCATTCACATGAGGTCTCTGCAAATTCACCGTGTTGCTACGATGCAAGAACCATCCCACAAAACCCTTGTTTTGCTGTTACACTTGGCAAAATCCCTGCTTTATAGATGGTGCCAAAATCCATGTTTTGCTAATATACAGGAACCTCCTGCAAGAAAGGAGAAGCACGTTGATTGGGCTCTATGTTGGATTGAAACCTAGAATCGAACAATGTTGCCATATAATATAGCATATTGTTATGATACAAAAATAACCATATTTACATGCATGAAGAGAAACATGTCGATATGCTTTTCATAAACAGATTGCTAGTACGAAAATCTTAGCTCCTGAATGCCCACTGCTATTTGAGATGTAATATTGTGTCTCTGGTCTACATGGCTTGCTGATTCTCGGTTACATGAGATATGTGGATGTCCTTAGTGATACGTAGCCCAAAGCTTCACTTATGAAACGACAGCCCTTTGCTATAAGTGTACAACTAGTTTGCCCCTCCTGCACTCTGTCTCGAAAGAAGTTAGTGTCCTACAGCAATATGGTGCTGAATTTTAATATACCATTTTTAACTGCCTGTAGGAGCGTGAAGTGGTAGATGTCCTTCTTGATGTATCTATGTCTTGACTGCAAGCACATGAAGTGGCAGATGTCTTTCTTGATGCATCTATGTCTTGCAGAAGTTAGTGTCCTGCAGTAATACGCATCTATGTCTTGCAGAAGTTAGTGTCCTACAGTAATATGGTGCTGAATTTTAATATACCATCTTTAACTATCAACAGGCGCATGAAGTGTCAGATGTCCTTCTTGACATATCTATGTCTTGATATGTAGAAGAATTTAAATTATAGCGAAGTGACTTCTTGTCTCCTTTAGTTAGATGTAGAACGATCTCATGTGTACTAAAGTGAGTTGTCATCTTGGGGCTCTCATCTTTTAATATGAGAATTCGAGGGAAATATTCAGAAACAAATGTGGAATAGGTATAGGTTTGCAGCTAATCAACAGTATTGGTTAACTTGCATGATAATACCAATGAGTGACAGCTTGGTCAGGAGGATAACTATTGGAGAAATGGCAGGTCAAGGGTTCAAATCCTACAACTGGGTGGCTCTATGGTGCCTTTATCCTCAAGGGTGCACTTGAGATGAAGTCCAATCAAACATTTGAAAGATAGATGCTGATTATTCTAAATGTTTGTTTCTTCCAGCTGATTTTTGGCTCTTCATGCTACGTTTCATATCATTTCGTCTATATTACAGCTAATGCATTGAAATTATTCCATGCTTTGTTTATAAGAAATTTTCGAGCTGATGGGATGATATTTCATTTCATTCTTATTCCAGCTGTTGAAATGTTCTAGCTGATGTTTCATTATTATTCCAGCTGTTGAGTTGTTCCAGCTGATGTTTCATTCCTTATTCTAGTTGTTGAGTTGTTCCAAACCATGTTTCATTCTTTATTCTTCTTTATTCTAGCTCTTGAGTTGTTAGAGCTAATGCTTCATTCTTTTCATTTTCTATTCTATTCCAGCTGATGTTTCATTGTTTCCAGCTGTTGTTTGTCTATTTCCAGCTGACTCGTCTGTTCAAGCTTATGTTTATTCTACTTGATATTTTATATATTCTCGCTAAGGAGTTGATGTTGTAGCTAATGTTTTCATCTTGATAATGCTCATCTCGTCCATTCTTCTTTCCATTTGGTGGTGGTATGCCAGCTGCTATTTCGTATATTCTAGCTGATGAGTTGATGAAATTTTCCTCGTATATTCTAGCTGTTGAGTTGATTTATGACATTGTGATTGTGTTCTAATGTTGATATAACATTTTCTATTAATTTTTTGATGTCACAGATTATATTGCATAGCCGATTATATCCACACTCAAGATAAAGCAATTTCATGTCCCTTTATCTCCTTCGATTCCTTCATCTATTGTAATTCAAGATTGATGTAGCTCCTTCATTTATCTATAGTAATTCAGGAGTGATGTAGCTCCTTCGAAGCCTACAAACGGGCACTTGTATATTCAGGAGTGATTTAGCTCCTTTCAACTTTGTAATCATATCTTTTCAATATTAATATAGCAGTAGGGCTATATAGAGTTGTGGGTTTTTCCCTTGAGCCCCCAAGGGTTTTTTCATCCACAGTTAGGAACCTTTATTTGAGCGGTGGTATTAGCTATATATAGTTTGTCTATATATAGCATCACATGTCCCCTCTATATATTCCAACTATGTGTGCTCACTTGATGCACTTCTGGGGTTCCACTTTCGATGTCTTGTGTCTCTCTTCTCCTCTCTCTTTCTCCGTTCCTTGTCTCCCTCATGCACTATTCAATAGTGGCATCTCTTGTATTGATCACAGAAATCATCTTTGTCACAATTGCATGAATTAAGTTCTTGGATGATTGGCTTTGCTCGAAGTAATGCATCTTGCAAGTCCATTGGATGCATTGCTTCAAGACAGTGGTTTAGAGGAGTGTTCAAGCCATGGCAAAGCTTAGATACTTGTTGTGCAATATCCAGGTGGCCCATATTTAAGTAGGGTTACAAACTTTGAGTAGTAGGCTTCAAACATTAATTCCAACTACTTTAGCTTGAATAATTCATTCATCCTCAAAGTTTGATAGGTTGGCGGAAGGTACCATCTGCTACAACATCTTTCAGTTTAGCCCAAGTGACACCGGATTCAGAAATACCTTGATCTTTGTACCATTGCCTCCACCATATGGCCAAGTAACTTAAGTTTAACTAAAGTTAAAACTTAAGTTTGGCTATCATTGCTTGATTGGTAGCAGCAGTCCCCGAGGAAGAGAAATAATCATCCATCGACTCAATCTATATCTCCGCCTCTACTACGATGTCTATCCCTTTTCCATCAAAATCGGGTGTCTTAATTTGCTTGAGAAGGAATTTCTTCTCTTGCATGTCAGCATTCGTGGGTGCAAAAGGTGCATGACAATCAAGCCATACCATTTAGCTTATTCTTTTTAAGATATGTCTACGAATTGTACATAAATCAATCCCATATCATAACAAAGTTTTGCTCTAGTAACAATTGTAACGTGCCTGCCTATCAATTGTCCAAGCACATTTTAGTGGTCCATCAAGAAACAAACCTAAGCATCGTTGCCCAACACTCCCATGCTTTCCTCGCAACAAAACGTTCACAGCTGAACCCAGTAGGATCGACTTGAAATCTAGGTTCCTTGGGGTCAAGGTCTCTTGATAATATTCTAGCGTCGGCGAGTCCTAGACATCCTACTTTACTCAAGGATACCCAATTTGAAGCAAATCCATGCCACACTTGGTTCAAAGAGAATGGAAAATGAGAGGGATGCACTGCTCAACCTCTCTACCCGTAGGTCATAGCCCCATTCCAATCACCTAAAATGGCATGAATTGGGGTTCTAACCTAATACTTACTAAGGTTCAAACGTCGATAAAACTTTGTGAAAAGCCTCCCAATTCTCTGGGACCACCCTGCCATAGGAGAGACTTGCTTGGGGTTCTGCCCACCAACTTCCCTCAATATGTGTTCTTTAGTTATCTAATTAGGTCCTATCACATTTATGTGTAACATTTAAAATAATCTTCCTTAATTAGCATTTTAAGAAACATGGTTCGTTTGCATAACTTACGGTTCAAACATGAATAGAGAGCAAGCAATCCTTTGACAACAAGTTCAAACAAATTCCTTAACTTATCTTCACGTTAATCTTTGTCTCCTACCCATATAGGAGAAATTATATATCCCCTCTGTCCAACAGAAGTGCCTGGTCCAAATCACATGGCACCATAATTTTCATCCATTATCTAGAATAGGATCTTTCAATGCCCTAGACATTGGGCTCATGGCAGTCTACAACTCTGTTACGGACTAGGCAAGGGGTGTCAAGAGCTCCACTGACCCCAAGTGACCTAGGGGTGAGACACAACTTTTGTGGTTGGCCTTTTCACCGCTGGACCTTCGACCTGTGAATTGAGTAGTGCTCTCTTGGGTTGAAACGCGATGTGACCTTGGAGATGATCCACCCACGCAAAATATCCTTCCTTAATTAATCCAATTAAGAATCAAATACAATCAAAGAATTCAACCCTAATATTATTGTCCAAGAAAACATTCATTTATTCCCATAGCAACTTGTCATCATAGACCCCTACCATGCATTTACCATTAAACAAAAGTACTTGGAATAATCATCCAAACCAAAATCCAACAATCAGTTGATTATAAAATCATTTAGCATGTTGTTCAATTAACCAACAAAACAATCGTATTCTTTTCCAAGCATTGCAAGAATAGACACTATAACATTTCCATTGCACATTTGCTCTCCCCCTTGGGACCAAAGAGTAAATTTTACTTAACATTCCCTTCTTTCAGATAAGGCATATGCTAAGGGTTCAAATACTCTACAGGATGTACGTCCTATCATTTCAATGTGAGTTTTTAATGAGTATGTTCTGCATTGTCTCTTGCACCACCTTTTGGAATGTAGCCTTTGGTATCAAGAGATATGTGGTCTTCTAATAATGGCAGATCTCTTAGAGGGCTACTATGCATGGCTTCCATCGATGCTTGCTATGGTGGCATGGTGGTGGTGGTGGTGGTGGTGGTGATGGGGGTGGTGGTGATGGTCATGGTGGTGGTGGTGGAGCATGTCAAGATTGTGGGAGAGAAGGAAGGAGTCTCGCTTGAAGCTTTCTTGCTTGCACAATGGGGGAAGACACACAAGGGTGGAGGCTGAAAACAGTTTTCGTCTTCTTAGTTGTGTAAGCCAAAAGAACTCAAGTACAAAGAAATAGAAGAACCCTATATATGGGTCTCAAACCAAACTCAACTAACTAAGGTGGCATACTAACTGAGCCACGAACTAGAGTAGATAAGGATAGCTATCATGTAGCTATTATTCATGAGCGGTGTACCAACCGCGTCTGCAACTGACAAGTCGGTGACATAAATATACAACGGTCACCCTGGCGTATCACGAGTGGAGCTCGATATCTCAACACTCCCCCTCGAGCTCAATCCCAATTCCTGCACACCAAGCAGGTCTCTGAACTTGCGCAGCTTCTCTGCACCCAATGCCTTCGTGAATATGTCAGCTACCTGATCCTCTGTGCTGACATAAACTAGATCAATAAGACCTAGTAAAACCCTCTCTCGCACATAGTGATAATGCACCTCAATGTGCTTTGTTCTAGCATGATAGACTGGGTTATTTGCCAAGTGTATACTACTCATGTTGTCACAATAAATGACAACTGGCCCATCTGTAGACTGATGCATATCATAAAGTAGCTTATGCAACCAAGCTACCTCACATGCAGCCATTGCTGCACCCCTGTACTCAGCCTCTGTGCTCGACAAGGCAACTGTAGGCTGTTTCTTGCTGCTCCAAGTGATTGCAGCACTCCCAAAAGAGAATACATATCCACTGGTAGATCGTCTATCAGAAATACTACCAGCCCAATCAGCATCAGTGTATCCATGCAACTGTATCTGAACCCCAGTCTCATAAAATAGTCCATACTGCAATGTGGACTTCACATACCTAAGTATGCGTCTAGCCGCATCCAAATGTGGTTTCCTTGGAGCCTGCATAAACTGACTTACCAATCCAACAGCATAGCTCAAATCTGGCCTGGTAATAGTCATATAAATCAAACTTCCTACTATGCGTCTGTACATAGTAGGGTCTTCTAGAAGCTCACCTGCATCTGTGCTCAGCTTCACATTTTGCTCTAAAGGAACTGAAATAGGCTTACAGCCTGTCATCCCATATTTGGACAGCATGTCCAATCCATACTGCCTCTGCAAGAGCTGTATCCCACTTGGTGATCTAATCACCTCAATGCCCAAGAAATAACGCAGCTCTCCCAAATCCTTCATCTCAAACTTCTGCTTCAATAGCATTTTCACATGAAGGATATCTTCATCACTGTCACCTGTCATAATCAAATCATCAACATAAATGACAAGCAGCATAATACCTTTCTCTGTTTTTCTCACATAAAGTGAGAAATCTGCCTTGGAAATCTGAAAGCCAATAGTGACAAGATACTGTCCTATCTTGTCAGACCATGCTCTAGGTGCTTGCTTCAAGCCATACAAGGCTTTCTTCAACCTGCAAACAAACTCGGGATGAACAGCATGCACATAACCTGGTGGCTGCTCCATATAGACCTCTTCTTGCAAATCACCATGCAAGAAGGCATTCTTTACATCCATCTGATGTAAAGACCATCCCTTTGATGCAGCCATAGCAATGACTGCTCTTACGGTTGCCATCCTTGCAACCGGACTAAATGTTTCTTCATAGTCAATACCATATGTTTGTGCATACCCCTTGACTACTAATCTTGCCTTGTATCTGTTCACAGAACCATCTGCATTGTGCTTCACCTTATAAACCCACTTACAGCCAATTGCATTCTTACCTTTAGGCAAAGGTACCAATTCCCATGTAGCATTTTCTTCCAAGGCATCCATTTCTTCATCCATGGCTTTCTCCCATTTTTCTTTTCCCATGGCTTGCTCAAAAGAAGTGGGTTCTGGTTCCTGTATCACCTTGACCATATATGCATAGTGAATGGCTGTAAATCCATCATATTTCAGCCTATCCACAGGATACCTAACTCTGGTAGACCTGCGCAAAGTGGGTTCACTCCCAGGTGCTCTCAAAACATCCCTGGTCTTCCTTACTCCAGGTGTAACAATAGAGGGGATACCCAACTCATCATCAATGCTCTGTTCTGAGCCACTGGATTCACCATCCACATAAGAGTGACCTGCATTCACATCAAACATGGGCTGATCAACCTTCTCTTTTCCTTTTCGTGATACCTGCATACCACTATCTGCATTACTTTGAGAAGATTCTCCTGATCTCAATCTTCCTGTCCATGGCGAAGAATGAGAACCACTGCTAGAGGACGCTCCAGGTCCACTAATATTTTGTGACTGCTGCTGTGAATTCTGTGTAGCATTACCATTTTGTGCATCTTCATCATCAATCACATTTACTGGTTTATACCAGCTACTCATCTCATCAAAAACAACATCTCTGCTCACTGTAAACTTACGAGTAGAAGGGTTATAGCATCTATACCCTTTTTGCTGCAGAGAGTAACCAATAAAGATGCACTTCTCAGCTTTTGGATCCAACTTGGATCTCAGCTCATCTGGCACATGTACATAGGCAATGCAACCAAAAATTTTCAAATGAGAAATATCTGGTTTCCTACCAGTATACCTCTCCTCTGGAGTCATTCCATGTATTGCTGCAGTGGGAGTCCTGTTCATTATGTAGACTGCTGTAGCAACTGCTTCAGCCCAATAAAAATCTAGCAAGTCTTTTTCATTGAGCATGGCACGAGATACCTCTCCAATATGCATGTTCTTCCTTTCTGCAATTCCATTTTGTTGTGGGGTATAACTGCATGAATATTGCTGCTTTATGCCATGCTCCTGCAAGAACTTTGCAAACTCATTTGAGAGGTACTCTCCCCCTCCATCTGACCTCAGGCATTTTATTTGCAGACCTGTTTCTTTTTCAGCCATAGCTTTAAGGGTTTTGAAATGCCCAAAAACTTCACTTTTCTTTTTCATAAAATACACCCAAACTTTTCTGCTATAGTCATCAATAAAAGTGACAAAATAATGACAGCCTCCAAGAGATGCAGCTTTAGTAGTCCACACATCAGAGTGGATTAATTCCAATGGCTTCTCACTCTCTTGAACATGTCTAGGAAATGGTTTCCTTGCCTGTTTTCCAAACTGACAGGCTTCACATACCTTATGCATTTCTGCAACCTTGAATTTGGGCAATCCTGCAACAATATTTTGGGCCTGCATTGATTTAAGTCGATGTACATTAACATGACCAATGCGTTTATGCCAGATATCAATATCTGCAACTACACCGGTCCCATGTGCAAACATTGCTGCACTCAATTCAGACATGTCTGCATCCAATGTAAACATTCTGCCCTTCTTCTTTCCTTTTGCTATCAAGCGACCTTTATTTTTCATATCCTCAACAAAGCATCCATGAGGATTAAATCTGACCTGCAAGCCCTGTTCAACCATTTGACCAACTGAAACCAGATTCTTGGTGATATTCGGGACATGAAATACATCGGACAGGTATTTCTTTTTCCCATCCTGCATAGACAAAGGAATTTTTCCAATCTGCACAATAGGATGTGCAGTATCATCACCAGTCTCCACAAATCCTGGTTTTTCCATTTTCCTTGCATCCTCCATCCATTCTGCATGACCTGTCATGTGGTTTGATGCACCTGAGTCAACATACCATACATCATTGCTTTCTTCTGCACTTGTCACAGAATTGTTCATGTGCTGCACCATGAACAAATGCTCATTTCTGTCATCACCCTGTCTGTTAGAAGATGCATAATTCCCTTGTTGCAGTTTTCCATTCATGATGTCATTCTGCTTTTTATAGCAGTCTTTAGCCATATGACCCATTTTACCACAATAGTAGCATTCAACATTACTGTTTGCATTTTGACCTCTTTGCCATCCACCACGACCTCTTTGGCTCCCCCTGCCTCTAGAGTTACCACGTCCTCCTCCATAGGACTGGTTTTCTTGAGTTTGCTGCATATTCTGATTTCTACCACGGCCTCCAAATCGGCCTCCTCTACCTCTGCCTCTACCTCTTCCAGCATTTGAGTAGAAGACAGCTTCTTTTGAAGTTCCTCCTGAAGAAGATGCACCACCATTTCTCTGCTCCTCAGAAATTAGAAGAGCAATCAACTCCTCAAAATCAGGAAATCTTTCACGAACTGAAATGGATGTCCGAAACTGTGCATAATCCTTTCCTAGACCATTCAAGGTCACGGAAACTAAATCATCACCTTCCACTGGCGACCCAATGGAAGCAAGTGCATCTGCAATCTTCTTCACCTTCATGTGGTAGTCGTTGATGCTCATATTTTCTCTTTGCACATTGTGCAACTCTTGCTTGAGCTACATTTTCCTGGCTTGCGTATTTGTGCTATACATTTTTGACAAAGTATCCCATGCCTCCTTTGGCGTACTTGCATCCTGAATATGCACAATCATAGAGTCTGAAATGCTGATAGACAGCCAATACATAACTTTCCTGGCTCTCTCATGCCATGTTTTAAATGCCTGCATTTGTTGTTGATTGGGAACATCAGGAAGAACTGGTTCTTCTTCATTTCCTGCAACAAATTCCCAATATCCTTTTCCCATAAGGAAATTCGTCATTCTAAACTTCCATGCCTGGAAGTTGTTCTTGTCAAGCTTTTCAGTGACAATCTGTGAAAGAGAATCAGACGCCATTACAGAATACTGCAAGAAATTCTGTCACTGCAAAAAACACAGCTTCACCCTCACAAGGGCAAATCTGCAAAACTGGCGAAAGTGGTATTTGACCACACAGTCACTTCCTAGTGACGATTTTGCATAAACAGGAACCAAGGATGATTCTGAAACTCCCAATGTCTCTGCGCACAAGCATACGATGCAATTTCTACAGTAACTTTTCACCGACCTGTAGAACAGTGGTCGCACAGCATAAAACTGAGCCTTTTCCTGAGTGCGTGCAGAAAACTTCCGTCTGCAAAACAGGCCCCGAAATGGCCTCAAATCAAAAAAACAAGGTCGCCGAGGGCTAAAGCCCGGTCCCGCAGCATATACTGCCCTCTTGCTTTACCGCGAAGGGCGTCTCAACCTGAGACAATGCACTCCTGCAATTTCCGGCTGTGCTACCTGCAGAGATCTGCTCCCAAAACAGAAAATGAAAGCAACACTGCTCCTCTTACCAGAACACCGCGAGCTTGGCTTGCTTTCTTGAGCTCCTTACCACGAACAAGGCTCTGATACCATGTCAAGATTGTGGGAGAGAAGGAAGGAGTCTCGCTTGAAGCTTTCTTGCTTGCACAATGGGGGAAGACACACAAGGGTGGAGGCTGAAAACAGTTTTCCTCTTCTTAGTTGTGTAAGCCAAAAGAACTCAAGTACAAAGAAATAGAAGAACCCTATATATGGGTCTCAAACCAAACTCAACTAACTAAGGTGGCATACTAACTGAGCCACGAACTAGAGTAGATAAGGATAGCTATCATGTAGCTATTATTCATGAGCGGTGTACCAACCGCGTCTGCAACTGATAAGTCGGTGACATAAATATACAACGGTCACCCTGGCGTATCACGAGTGGAGCTCGATATCTCAACAGAGCAGGGGGAGGTTGCCTCTATGCAGGAGTTCTTGGGGAGAATTTCTGAGCCACTTGCTTGATGCATGCCATGTCTTCCATGAGTGAGAACTTGAAATAAAGAACTCCAATGGGTTAAATTAGATGAAACTTTCAATTTATAGCCAAACTTTTTAAAAATCCAAGAATATCACATATCAAATATAGCATTAGGAGACCACA
This sequence comes from Lygodium microphyllum, assembly GCF_053477565.2. Lineage (NCBI taxonomy): Eukaryota > Viridiplantae > Streptophyta > Polypodiopsida > Schizaeales > Lygodiaceae > Lygodium > Lygodium microphyllum. The sequence goes on along the minus strand of NC_141139.1, from coordinate 160,320,646 downwards.
AGATACATTATAGATAGTACATCGCCCCAAGTACAACTAGAGCTAGGTAAAATTTAGCTCAGTTTTAAAGGTCATTGCTATTAAATATTTGAAGATCTACTGGAAGGATAACCAAAAACTAAGCTCCATAAAATCTACAACCATGCCTGAGCTAAACATAGATCCATTTACAAGGTAGCTTCTCAATGTAACGAGCGGGGGACACGGGAACATGCCATGGGAACATACCAGTCACACTGACGGTATGTAAGTTGTAAGAGGGTATTCTGAGGTATCAGGGAATTATCAAGAATCTCTCTTTTCACCTTGAAAAGCTTTCATGGCTTCTTCTTATTCTTTCTCTCTTTCCTCTCTTTCTCTCTCTCATCCCTGTCTTTCTCTGTCCTCCCCCTCTTTTTCTACAGTCTTTCTCTCTCTTAGCTAGATTAGTTAGGTCTCCTTCATTACAGTTGGTCTCAGAGATTTGTCTTTTATCCTTCTCTTTCCCATAGATTTAGGGTTCTTACAGTTCTCATAGTTAGAAAATCTCAGTTACATATTTCTCACAGGTACATAGGGAGTACTCAGACAAGCTGACAGCCCTCTTAAAGACTATGGCAGCCTTTCTTGGAACTTTTCCAAGAACCATGGACACATCTAGAGGTAAGAAGATAAATTTGGTAGGTCTTCACTAATTTCCATGTAAGTTTCTTGAGGGTTTTGGGCAAAAAGAGTGTAGCAGAGCTAGAAAAGACCAAAAGCACAGTTACTTTTTCAAGAAAACCTTCTCTCTCTTCCTCCCTTCAAGCTGCCATGGAACCTTCAGCTCAAGAAGTGCAAAGATCTTGCCCTCCCCTCTTCCTCAGCTAGAATGGCTTGTCCCAGAGTTTGCCCCACTTCATACTCAGCATCTAGAGCACCCTTGAGCTGGAAAAGGACTCGTCCATCCTCTACACTTGTTATGGCATTGGTTCTTACAGCATCATACCTGTTTTTAGGCATTTTAGAGGCTACATTCTTTACCAATGTAGCCGCAGCTGGCTCTTTGTGTTTTTGCTTGGACTTGAGCAAGCAAAGCATCCTTCTCCTCAGTCGAGATAGGGCCATTTATATTTTTCGCTGCCAATAAGTGAGCCACTTCCACATCACGAATCTTGTTCCTGGCATCTCTCTCCTCTTTCTTGGCTACTAGGACTTCTTCACGGTTCTCCTTAAAAACTTCACAAAATTCCCAATTTGCAAAGTCTATGAATTCTCTTAGACACTCAATCTCAAGGCAATCATCACACAGGATGACCAGCAACTGCAATTTATGATGCATCTCCAATTTCTCATACCCCTCAGCGCCTTCTGCAATGGCTCCTTAATAGTTTTTAGGTCTTCTTCAGTCACTGTTCGGACAAGAGGATAAATGGAATCGCCTTCAGCAGGAGAAATGCATGAACACACAAGACTTTTCTGTGATATGTCTTTTAAGTACTTGCAGCCATGAGCTCTTGCCACTTGAGAAGTGGGAGACATTTACCAGCTCAAGCAAGCCATCCTCTAGCATATTCAGCAGCTTGACATGAAGCTGAATGAGGGGCGAGTTTGGCCCACGATGGTTTGGCTCAGGACGAGCTATACGAAGCTTGACATGAAGCTGAATGAGGGGCGAGTTTGGCCCACGACGGCTACACGACCTTTGCTGAACTCTCGCATCAATGCCTCAACATCTCCATTCTTCAACGCAAGCGCACCACCAAAGGCTGAGTAGAACTCCACCAGTTGTAGTGTGGGACCAACAGCATGAGGAAGAAGCTCTAGGTCAGCCACTTTTTCTCTACTTGGCTTCCCTCCAGATCCAATAAGTATGGCATTTCAACGAAAAATTTTGCATATGGCCTACAAAGCCCCAAGGCTACCCCTGTAAAGCTCCCCTACTGTCGCATCTGCCTGATATTGCTATTGATGCTGTTGTTTCTGTTGATAATTGAAGACGATGATCTTGTGCTCTCGTTGCTGCTCATTGGCATCTAAGCTGGCAGCGTCATCAACACCATCTTCCCCGAGCTTGAATAAGGTATGTTAATCAGTTCTTGCTCTCTCTTTTATATCTAATTGTTGAGCTCAGCCACTTGATGAGAGAGATGGAAGAATTGCATGCCTTATTGAAGCTTGAGAGTGCCAATTGAATTCCCATCCCCATTCCACACTCCTGAAATGCATGCATGGCTGAATGCTCTTTAAATTTCTTTCCCCATTGATCCTTAACTGTACTCTTGTCTTGATTCTGACCGATAAGAAAGAAATTTGTAAGAAGGGTAAGTCATGCAATCAATGAGTCACTAATTTGCAGAGGTAACCCTTTTACTATCCCATTTTCCTTATTGATCATGCATATCATGAAAGACCCAATCCTCAATTTGTAAATGCATATCATGCTGGTAATAAATGTTTACCATGTATATTCCGGGTGAGGAAAAGCTGGATGCCAGGTGAGGTGACAAGAAAAAAGAGGGATGACCCCCCCTTTCCATCAAAGACTCTGAAGGGGTGCACAACCCGGCCTGGGGGGAACTTTGCCCTCCTCTCGGTGATTCGTAGCCCAAAATTTTCTTGCAGGTGCAGGTACACTTGAATGAATAGCCCAAGCCCCGATCATTTACATTCCACAACCTTGTAGATGTATTGGTAATGGGATGTATCGCTTGGGAATGTATGGTGGATGTATGCAGTGATGGGCAAGGTATGTAGTCAAGAAATGAACTTAGCAAGAGAACTATTTATGCAAATGATGTATGGATCTATGTGGCATTGAGAACCACCATTGAGGCCTAGGATGTCTTGGAATAAGCACCTCAGCATTAGGATAATTTATTCTCATTGAAGGAGTTCTTGTAGGGTGTTGCAGACAGTGAGTCCCACAAAGTCAGCCCACAAAAGTCAATTACAGCAAAGTCTTCTTGTGTGACTGACCATAGATCCCATAGCTTGATTTAAATATGGCATTGTCCCCTTTGATCTGAGCCAAAAATCTCCCCATTCCGCCCTGCGGTTTGGGAGATATCCCCAAATTTGTGCTCACAGGTACTGTGGGACAGACAGCAGTCCTACACAGTCAGCCTACAAAACTCAATTACAAAAAAGCCCTAATCATTTAATGTCAGAGATATTTTTGCATAGCCTCGTAGAGGGGATCAAGAGCTTTAGTTTGAATCAAAAATTTTGGCAATCGGAGCTTCCTAGCTCAAGATATTGCCATTTCTGTAACAGGGGGTCTAGTGGATTGCACTTAGGTGGTAGGCCACAAGGAAAAAGCAAAGGCCCAAGAGGACTTCAAGCATGAAATAAGGGACTCCCCTGCCTCAATGAATGATTCTAGCTCAGCCCAACAGGATTGTCAAGACATGTTTGAAGATGGTGCCCCCGAGATGGACCGCTTGGCTATGCTTAACCATACTCTATGCCAACATGAGACCCATCATGCCGACTGGCATTGAGAGTTGGAACAACGCCATAGGGAGATGGAAACCCACCAAGATCAGCATCATTACGAGATGATGGCCAAGATGGACTTACTCATTGAGTGCATGGGCGCCCTCATCCCCGCCATCACACCCTCCTCGACTCAGCTCAAGGAGCATGTTCCTCTCCGTGAGGCCAACCGCCCTCCTCCCTTGGAGACCGGGCATAGCCCACAAGGTTTTGGTGGCACCCATGGCTTTTCCCATAGCACTTATGAGACGGGCAAGCCCTCCATTCAACATGATGAACCCATCCTTCCCTCCCCCATTATGAACCCTTCAAGCCCATCCTTGGGACAGTAGTTCCCCCGTAATGGAAACTATATGCATACTCATGGGAATCGCCAGCAAGGGCCTAATGCAAATTTTGGGCAGCATGGAATGCAAGGTGTACATGGGCAGCATGCACATGGCAGTTTTGGGCAGCAAGGCCCCAATGTTCAGCCTGGTTCGCATTTAATGCATGGGCAGCATGGTCATTTTGGACAGCAAGGTCCTAATGTGCAATTTGGTCCTCGTGTAATGCATGGGCAGCATTGCCCACATGGAAATTTTGGACAGCCAGGGTTTGGACAACAAGGCATGTATGGGCAACATAACATACATGGGCAGCATGTAGCATATGGCATACATGGGCAACAAGGCCCAAATGAGCTGCGTGACAAGATTGTGTTTGCTAAGTTTAATGGGCAGTCCTCATCCCTGACTGAATTAGAGGAATGGACCTCTAAATTGGAAGCTTATTTTCTCATTTATCCCCGTACCGATGAGGCAAAGATTATTTTTGCCTCCCTTCAGCTGGAGGGTTTTTCCCACACATGGTGGAGATTTATTCAAAGAGAAAACCAGCAATTTCATGATTGGGAAGATTTCAAGATGCATATGGTCCAAGTTTTTGTAGAGAAAGAACGTTTGGCTAGGCAATGGTATTAGTTTGATAAGCAAAATCTCACTGTAGGGAATATACCAACCAATTTATGAACCTATCCATGTATGTAGAGGCCATCAGTGATGAGGCCAAATTGCATAAATACATCAATAGGCTAGATGCGCATCTTTCAGCTGATGTAATGGCTCAAAAGCCAGCCACTTTGTTTGCAGCCATAGAATTGGCTGAATAGTATGGTCGAAAATACCGTCGCAATGAGGGCATGCAACCAATTTTAGGACAACAAAGATACCCTACTAGGTAGCCCCCATATGCTGGTAATTACCGTAGTAACAATGCAAGGAATGGCAGTCCCAAAATCCCCACCTACCCCACTTTTAATGCTGAAAGGAAATAAGGTAGTTTTGGGACAGCACCCCCTTCCAAAAGTGACCCAAAGTATGCTGAAAATAAGACGCGGAATGGCTTCAGTTCTAATGGTCAAAAATTCATCCCTCCCAAGGTTGTCAAGGATCGCAAGGCTAAGGGATTGTGCTTTAAATGTGGGGATAAGTGCACGGTTGATCATGCATCCAAATGCCCATTTAAGAACGCCATTGACAAGTTTAATAGCATGTATGTGTTAGAAGATAGTGATAAGTTGGAAGAGAACTCACATGACACCTCTCCCATGATGACACATGCTAAAAATGTTGAATACGAAGAGGATCTTGACCCCGATCAGTTTTATGACTCACCGGATGGGTTCCCTTTTGGCCCCAGTGGGGCTGTCCCATAGATGGCATGCTTGGGAATGACCCTTTTCACCCCACACTTACCACTATATCAACTTGCTCAATCTCCATGGATGCATGGACCGGCTCTAGGAGTCCGAACACCCTATGGGTACATGGTAACATTGATGGCAAGAATGTATACATTCTTGTAGATAGTGGCAGCATACACAGTTTTGTGAATAAATCGACTCTTGCCAATTTGACATGTATTCCTACTAAATTACAGTAACCTCTTAAGGTTCAAGTGGTCAATGGAAGTGAGGAAATAAGCACCCATGTATGCGCACGTGTCTCTTAGGTTGGCTGAAAATTATGTAGCAAAGGTGGACTTAATTACCCTTGATATGGGCCCCGTGGATGTTGTTTTAGGTTGTGATTGGCTACAACAATTGGAAAAAATCTCTATGGACTTCTTTCAACTGTATATGGAGTTTGTAATGCACGGGCAGCTTGTACATTTGGAAGGCATCAAAGAAATTGCAGATTTTTAGCTTACAACAGCAAGACAACTCAAAAAGAAATTCAAGAAACGCTCACAAATCTTTGTCTTGCATTTGCATAAGGATATTGATGACCAGCACACTTTAGGGAAGCAAAATGCAGCAGTAAAAGCACTTTTGGCTGAATATGAGGAGCTATTTCAACCCCCCACCACTCTCCCACCTCAGAGATCAATGGATCGCCCCATTGGCTTGGAGCCCCATGCCAAGCCCATCAATAAACCCCCATATCGGCTCTCTAAATGTGAGTGAGAGGAAGTAGCTAAGCAAGTCAAGGAGCTCACTGAAATGGGATTCATAGAGCCTAGCTCTTCCCCTTATGCCTCCCCAGTTCTATTGGTTAAGAAGAAGGATGGATCCTTCCGATTGTGCATTCACTACCGTGATCTCAATAAGATCGCCGTCAAAAATAAATACCCCATCCCTCGAATCAATGACTTGCTTAATGAGCTCAAGGGAGCATGCTACTTCACCAAGATTGATTTGTGCTCAAGCTACCACCAAATCAGAATGAGAGTGGGTGATGAAGTTAAGACAGCCTTCCGGACTGACCGTGGCTTGTAGCATTTCCTTGTCATGCCGTTTGGGCTCATTAATGCCCCCACCACATTTCAGAGCCTAATGAACAAAATATTGCAACCATGGCTTTTCTAGTTTGTGTTGGTATTCTTTGATGATATACTCATTTACAGCAAGTCACTACATGAGCATTTGAAGCATGTCAGACAATTTTTTTATATACTAAGAGAGCACCGATTATTTGGCAAGGAAAGCAAGTGTGTCTTCATGCAAATGGAGGTTGAATACTTGGGACACATTGTCAGTGAGAAAGGCATCCAAGCTGACCCTAAGAAAGTGCAGTGTGTTCAAGATTGGCCCAAACCCACTACCACTACCTCCTTGCATGGTTTTATTAGCCTCTCCTCTTTTTATCAGAGATTTATTTGCCATTATGCCACAATTGCAACACCATTAACTAACGGGCTGAAAAAAGAGGCATTTTTTTGGGATGCTTTGGCTTATTGCAATTTTCAGCAACTGAAAGATTTGCTCACTTCAGCCCCCATCCTCGTATGCTCCAATTTTTTTAAGGAATTTGTCATTCAGTGTGATGTTAGTGGACAGGGTATTGGTGCAGTTTTGCTGCAAGAACATGGTGTAATAGCCTTTTAGAGCCAGAAATTGGATGATAAAGAGAGAGAGTTGCATATCTATGATCAGGAGATATTGCAGTCATTCATGCTATTAAAAAGTGGCACCACTACTTGTATGGCAGTAAATTTAAGGTGAAAAGTGACCACCGTGTGAACTAATACTTCTTGACTTAGCCCAACCTCACTCCCAAACAACATAGATGGGTAGCTACCCTACAGAACTATGACTTTGAGATCACCCACACCTATGGCAAGGACAATATATTGGCTGATGCACTCTCTCGCATGTGGGCATGCAAGGTTTCATCTATCACTGAACTCTGCCATGATTGGATTGAAGAGCTCCAAGAGGCTTGCTTGCTTGATGCTGAATTCAATCCTCTTTTTCAGAAAATTACATCAAGGTGTTATGGATGACAACTCTCAATATCAGCTCCACAATGGCCTCATTTGGATCCATGGCCGTATCATGATTCCCCATGCCTCTCCTTTTACCCAAAGGATACTTGAAGAGATGCATCCTTCACCGATTGCTAGACACTTAAGGGTGTTCAAAACATATGACCGCATTTCAAAAAGCTTTCATTGGAAAGGCCTATGGTGAGATGTTAAAGACTTCATTTCTAGATGTGTGCCTTGTCAACAAAATAAGGATAGCACTCTTAAACCGGGTGGATTATTGCAACCCTTGCTTATTCCCAAAGGCAAATGGACCCACATTACCATGGATTTCATCACCAGTTTACCTACAACCAAGAAGGGTTGGAATAGCATCTATGTGGTAGTTGACCGGCTCACTAAAGAAACCCATTTCATTCCTGGAAAATCTTAGTTTACAGCATCTCAAGTTGCCACTCAGTTTATAAAGCATGTATTTAATTTGCATGGCTTGCCCCGCATCATAGTACATGATCAGGACACCAAATTTATGATTCACTTTTGGCAAATAGTTTTCAGCTCCAAGGGGACCAAATTAGCTCCGTCTATAGCCTATCATCCTCAAACGGATGGGCAAACCAAGCGAGTCAACAAGTGGTTTGAGACTTATTTGTGACATTTTTGTCATGATGTGCACAATTCTTGGGATGTATGGCTACATTTGGCTAAATTTTCGTACAACAACTCCACTCATTCGAGCATTAGAGTCTCCCCCTTCGAAGCATTGTATGGTTATCGGGTGCCCCTCCCCATCGTAATCTTCAATGAAAAGCTCAACCCCCTTGGAAAAGAAGAGTTGGACCACATGCAAGGACCACATGCAAGCTTTACTTCAACAATGCAAGACAAATCTCAAAAGGGCTCAAGAGCACATGAAGCTCCATGCTGATGCAAAAAGGAGACCCCTTTACTTTCAAGAGGGTGAATTGGTACTCCTCAAGGTCCCCAAGTCCCGTTATGCTACACTCATGGATGGTTCTTGCAACAAGTTGGCACACCGCTACTATGGGCCCTACACAATCATTAAGAAGGTTGGGGAATTGGCCTACCGTCTCCAACTCCCTCCTACTACTAAGATCCATAATGTCTTCCATGTGATCCAATTGAAACCCTTCATTGGCACTCCCAAAGATTATGTAGAGGAGCTACCCCCCATGGATGAGGAGGGCCTTATTCAGTATATTCCCGAAGCGATCATTGGGCAGCATGAAAAGCAACTCCATACCCGTTCTATTCATGAATACTTCATCAAATGGCAAGGCCTACCAATAGAGGAAGCTTCTTTGCACCCGGCCTCTATCTTGGATGAGTTTCCACACCTCAAGGAGACCGTATTGGCTGGAACTTAACCACACTTGACCCCTGTTTTGAGCTGCAGTCTACTTCTGGACAGCCAACTGTTTTACACCAGTTTTGGTCTTGACACATTTTCAGCCCACTTCCCATACATGGGCTGAAAGTACACCTCAAGGGCTTTGCGAGGCACCTCATTTACCCCAATCGGAGTTTCTTAGAGGAAGTTATGGCTGTTTTTCTCCAGCCATTCTGTCTTAGATAGCACACTAGTTATTTCTGGACAACCATTTGTTCTGCAACAGTTTTGGTCGTGAATTATTTTCAACCCCCCCTTTACCCACATGGGCTAAAAGTACACCTCGTGGGCTCCATAATGACACCTCACTTATCCCGTTTGGAGTTTTTTACACAAAGTTATGGCTGATTTCCTACAGCATACCCCTGCAAGACAGCATGCTATCCACCCCACCCAGGGTCTTTTCTATCATGAAATGGTGGATTATAATGCGGGCGAGACCCTCCCATATGGTCTCCCATACCTCACGCTCTTGGCACCCCATTTTTCTTCTCTGTCCAGCCGCCCTTGCTTATTTCCATTGTATCATGCACAGAGTAGTACTCTGTAGCTTCCACTTTTTCTTTTCCGGATTGTCCCTTGTCTTTTAGGACAAAAACTCTATGAGACGGGATGGTTTGTAACAAGCGGAGGACACGGGAACATGGCATGGGAACATACCAATCACACTGACAATATACAAGGTGTAAGAGGGTATTCTGAGGTATCAGTGAATTATCAAGAATCTCTCTTTTCACCTTCACAAGCTTTCATGGCTTCTTCTTCTTCTTTCTCTCTTTCCTCTCTTTCTCTCTCTTCTCCCTGTCTTTCTCTTTCATCCCCCTCTTCTTTTGTAGTATTTCTCTCTCTTCTCTCTCTTAGTTAGATTAGTTAGGTCACCTTCATTACACTCAAACCATGTTGTTGACATTAAGATTAAATGCATTATTGTTGTTGTGAATCCTACACGAACAAGAATCAAATCTATGGGCTTAATAATGATACGCCGGGCATGAATGGCTAGAAGTTGACTATCACTCATGAGATCAATCAAGTTAGCTTTCAACTGCCTCTTGGAGAGCAAGTAAGGCTTGGCTTGACCATCGCCCCACATTCCTTGCATGGTTCCTTGAAAACAACTTGTGATTATGCCTTGACTACAGTTCTTGTAGTATTTCGCACACCAACCTAGAGAATGGCACCTTAGGAATAATTAAGTTGGCAGTCTTCTCAAATTTCCTTATCTCACATAGAGTAGTTGTGCCTGGTCTCCATCTTTGTTTCTTGTGTGTTGGAGGACGTGTATTACTAGCTGGAGCTGTAGTGGGAGCTAGAGCAACTGGAGCACATGGACCACTATTTTTGGACAATGGTGGACCATCATTCTCAAAGACGAGCCATCATTATTGACCACACTAGGCCACCATTGTTGGCCATAGTAGCACCATCATATACACGCGCATATAGACACGCTGATAGACGCGCTTTTACAAGCACTAGTAGACCCGAATGGAAAACAAAAAAGATATTTAATTTCTTTTTTAAAATTGAATTATGAACCGTGTATATAAGCGCGTATAGTCTGCACTATAGACGTGCGTATAAACGTGAATTATCTGCAATTTAGGCGTGCAGATAGACGCGCAAAACAAAACTGGAAAAAAAAAACCACAGAGCTGCTCTCTGGTTTTTTTTTTCCCCCCTCCCATACATCAGATTGTGCATTTGGGAAAAGGACAATGTATATTACGGGCACGAGAATTGAAAATAAAAGTCCATGTATTCATTATATATCAAAAGCATTTACAAGGGAAGTTTAAGTGCTTGCGACCTAAAGCATGGCCGCAAGCAGTAGGCTCAAAGAGATATCATACATATACAAGAAAAGAAGGCCTCATGAGGAGGTATGGTGCTCCTCTACGAATCTAAAGAGGAAACATCTTATCTAGTACCACCATGGCTACTAGCGTTGCTATCCCCCTCCTCGCTATGCTCCACATCCGGGTTCGCCTACACACACAAAAGATCAAGGTTGCTTACATAGACAAGGTGGAGAAAAAGTTATAATTAGCTATACTTTTAATAGGAAAGTAAGAAAAACATACCTCCTCTAGCTGTCGAATCCTCATGGCCCGGTTGTATTGGTCCTCAGTGATGAGACCTTCCTCATAGAAGTGAAGCCATGTCGCTACGTGGTTATTGCCTCGATGGTAACCTACCTCTCTAGGAGTAGGTGTCCTACCAACGATGGTAGTCTGCAAAACATTTAGATATATACAAACAATTATGAGTCACAATATATTAAAATAAAATATATAAAGAATTGAAAGAAATATAAATTTAAAAAAACCAAAAATCAAAATATACTTACAAACTCTGCCTCCCACGACTCTCTGCCGCCCGATCCGTAATGCGACGATCCCATTGTTTCCATTTGGATCCGTCGCGCCTCTGCGTGCTGGCGACTCTTCACTTTCTCTGTTGTTTTCTTCTTGGCTTTCTTCCACTCTATGCGGTGGCACATAGGTGGTTGGCTATAGGCTCCATGCCACTCCTCCAGCCTCCGCAATGAGTCCCTGGCCCGTGTCATGAGGTGGGATCTTTTGTTGTGAAGCATATCCCTCACTTTTGTGCATCCCCAATCATCCGAGAATCGCTAACCCTCAAGATTTGGGTACCTCCTATAGACTGCCCTCAGCACCTCCTGCCACAAGCCGCTTTTCTGATTTTTTAAGGCAATGAAATAATCTTTATACGTCGCATGCACGACGCTCCTCATGTACGCCATTACATCCCTTCCCTCATCATCATGAAAGATGCCACCAGCATCTGTAACTCTATAGTACTGGCGTACAACCTCCTCTACGTGATCTACTGGTGAGGGTGATCGCTCGCCACCTCCTAGGCAACCCCCACACAAGCCTCGTCCTCCCCCTCGACTCTCCCTCCTCCCTCTCTGTCGACTACCCTCTGCCTCGCTAGATGCACGAGCTTCTGCAGATGCATGTGCTTCTGCAGATGCTTGTGCTTCAACCGATGCACGTGGAGCACGTGGAGTACCTGCATATGGAGTACCTGCATGTGGAGTACCTGTATGTGGAGTCTGGAAAGTAGTGCCAGGCAAAGACGTCAGAGGCGTCCCAGACATGACACTTAACACCTCGTTCGCTGTGGGAGAGTGGCCAAGGTGTCTGGTTATCTCTCCTATGAAGTTTTCCCTACTAGGAAAATCTCCAAAAAATGCATTGACCCCCTTGTCAAAGGAGGCCAATGTATCATTCATGCGATCCAAATCCGGATCATTGCTAGATGAACCAGGATACGACATCTGCAAAAAAAACACAGGAAAAAGACAAATTTATTTACATACAAAAAATCATATATTACCTACATTTTCAAAGAGCTTTCTTTAGACATTGAGCATAAAACTTAAGTTCTAATGCTTCTCATAAACAAGAAAACTGATAAACACAAATATGGGATTGGTCACATTCATCATTGCAAAAATATATTGTTTACTATCAGAACTGGGAGACCTGGCGCGTGTATCCCCGCGTCTAAATTGCAGGTTAGACATGCCTTCAGACGCACTCCAGAGTGAACCTTCTGTCCAGTGCGTCTATCCTCGCATCTAAGATGCAGCACAGACGCACATTCCAGGTCAATGCGCGTGTATAATCGCGTGTAGACTGCAGGTCAACCTTCTGTCCAGCGCGTGTATCATCGCGTGTACACTGCAGAGCACACGTGCCAGCACACGCGCTCTAAGACGCGCCCTCAAACGCTATGAGAGGAAACATTTTTCGTGTCTATATCTGCGTCTACACTGAAATGTAGACGTGCTATCAGACGGGCTCGGCCGGCTGATTTTAGGCCGACGACCGCCATTGATGATTTACAAAATGCAATACATAATGGAATCACAAATCCTAAATACACAAACAGAGCAGAGAGAGGAAGAGAGAAACAAAGAGAGAGAGAGAGAGAGAGAGAGAGACTCACCTTGGGTGTTTGGTGTGGCGGGTGGTGGCGCTTATTCCTTCTCCTTCTTCCTCTCCTTGGTAAGTTACCCTCCCTTAATGCTTGCTTGCTTGCTTGTTGCTTCTTCTTGTTCTCCTCTCTCTTGTTCTCTCTTTCTTCCTCTCCTTGGCTTTCCTTTTTCCCTTCTTGTGTGTTTGAAATGAAAGAAGAGGTGAGTCATGAGGAGGTGAGGCATGAAGAGACTGCATGTCGGCTAAACTCAAGCTTCAGAACCGCAAAAAACGTAGGAAAGGAAAGGCGCAGTTTGAAAAGAAATGATTTAAGTATGGTTTGAATTTTGACGTGTGCATCTATTTCTGCGTGTATATGCACGTCTATTGTTCAGATAGACGTGAGTATAGGCACGAACATAGACGCGAAAATAGATGCCAATATAGACGCGTAGGTAAACGCAGTTATAGACGCGCATTTAGGCTTTATCATAATTTTTTGTTTTTAAGATAAGTTTTGATAGTGAATTCTTATCATAAGTTTTAATGTATTTATGATGATTTTTGTGTATTTAAAATTGAGATCTTATGTAAACATATGAATGACAAATATTTTGATATTGTCATGAGTTAGGTTTAATCATGTCGACGTCATCATCACCTAGTGCGGTGCAAGCTGATGAGTCAATGAGCAATCCTCAAGTGAGGATGAAACATTGCGTCTTCATAATCGAGATGCATGGCTACAACGAAAAATTAAATGCATGTGTGATCGTTGTCGAGGGTGTATTTTTCGAGCACGTCGAATTGCAATGTCACACCTCAGCTTGTATGGAGAATGGGACCGAGAAAAATCACCGGTATTCATTGTTTTTTTTTACCACTAAGATTTCATGTCTATGTTACGGGAATTATATATCAACGTACATGAAACTCCCTTTTGTGGTTGAGCAGGATGCGGTGCCACATCCTCAGATGCTCCCTCCCGAGAGTCGAGAGGCTGCAAAACGTCGACGCGAGGAGGCAGAGTCTTCAAGAAGAGTAGAGACTGATGACCATGATAGTAGCCCTCATGAAATGCCCCATCAAGTCGTAGAGGATGAGATTTTGGACAATATGGTACACCATCTATTTTCGCAACCGGTTCAGAACACCATATTGGGGAATATGGGAATTTGCCATAAGTTTGAGACACGTGGTCAAATCTTTGGATTTGTCATAACTTGAACACTATAACTCCAAATTGAGCGCTCTATAGCTCAATAGATTCCATTTTTCAAGAGCTTTCCAATGATAGGTCACATCATATGGTTTTAAGAAACTTATGGGCATGTTGTCCGAGTGTCACCTTTTTAGTATTCAAAAATTGGGAATTGGGAGATTCCCAAACTCACTAATATTGTGTTTTAAGGAGAAGGTCACTCTACAAAGCCAAATGATCCACTATATGTAGCATCATCTACTCCTTTGTATGAAGGTTGTACGTACTCCGTTCTTCGTGCGTCCCTCAAGATACTTAACTTGCAAACAATTTATGGATGGAGTAATGTTAGTTTGGATGCGTTATTGAAGTAGGTATCAACTCAGTTTGGCTTATGATCATAATATTAATTGTTCTATTTTGAAATCAGAGAGAAAAATATGTTGGTGGTTTTTTAACTCACTTTTAAAAATATATGTAGATTATTATCACAAATGCTTCCAAAAGGAAACAAATTGCCAACTAAGAGAGAGCAAGCAAGACATTACTTGACATCTCTGGGAAGCCTCGATTATGTCAAGATCCATGCATGTGTCAATGATTGTGTCTTATTTCGTGGGATTCATGAGTTCGCACGAGAGTGTCCTGTTTGTGGCGAATCAAGATACGAAGTGGAGATGAAGTCAATGGATGTGCCTCGTAAGGTTTTGCGACATTTTTCGATTGTTCCATGTATAAAACTTATGTTCAAGTGTAAGTCTATTGGAAAGCTCATGTCATGGCATGCTAGTCATCATTCAAGTGATGGAAAATGGAGGATCCCTACAGACACACCGGCATGGCAACATATAGATAATTTGTGGCCCGTTTTCAAAGAAGAGCCAAGAAATTTGAGATTTGGTTTAGGTATGGATGGAATCAATCCATTTGGCATCAAAAGCACATCATACAGTGTATGGCCAGTGGTATTGGTGAACTATAATATTCCTCCATCCATGGCAATTAAAAAGGGACATGTAATGTTGTCCCTTCTGATTCCTGGAAAGCACAAGGTAAAAAACATGGACATTTACTTAGAGTCTTTGATTGAAGAGTTAGAAATGTTATGGGAAGGTATTGAGGTGCAAGATACAAGGGCATCTACATCCTCTAGAGATTTCACATTGAAGGCCATGTTGTTGTGGACCATGCACGACTTTCCAGGATACAGAGAGTGTTCAGGTACATGTATATAACTCTATATTTGAAATTCAAGACTTGAATCAATTGCATTTTATTAATTCACTTGTTTTTTGAGGTTCAACCACGTCAGGATATCATGCATGTCCTATTTGCGGTCCCTCTCTAGTTTCCTCTATGCCAGCACGTTTAAAGAAGGTTATCTACGACAATCATTATCGATTTCTTCCTATTGACCATCCCAAATATGTTCTCCCTACTAATGGAATGACTCCACAATCTCTAACCATTCGAGATTGGAAGGAGAGATGGATTAATGCCGATAGCCACCCTCCACTCGACATGAGTCGGTAAGAAGTGAATTTCTCTCTATTGACTTTAAAGTATTTAGCATGATGAATTGTTTACATAATATATTGTTTGTTTGTTAGGTTCTCTATATTTTTTCGTCTTCCCTACTGGACTGAACTCAAGATCAATCACCTGTTGGACCCCATGCACATATTCAAAAATGTTGTATCTACATTATGGGATCACTTGATAAGGGCTCGTGATTCTGTTAATGTAAGGGAGGATTTACGTAACATTGGTCGCATGAGACGAGCCTAGCCACGCATTGGACCCAGAGGAAAGATTGAGCTACCCCATACACCTTGGATGTTGTCAAAGAACGAGGAAAAAATAGTGAAGGAACAAATATATAGCTTTCGAACACCCACAGGATGTATGAGATGTCTCAGGGAGCCTTCATAAAGAAAAAGAAAAGAGGTGCGGAGCAACTGTCTGGTTTTAAGTCCAACGATTGGCACAAAATGATTCAAGTAAGAGTATCTCTAACCATGAATATAGTAATTAGTGGAGTAACTATGTGTAAACTTTGGGGTATGATGACTTTTTCCTCAACTAATCATTTGATCTATGAATATTATTTACATTCAGTTCATACTTCCTACTAGCATATCCCATTGTGTATCCAAAGATGTATGTGATATCATTTACAAGATGGGAGAGCTTGTGAGGTGTGTATACATTGTATTTTTTCATTATATATCTTTGAATTTCTACACAAAAATAAACAAGCACATCATACATCTTGACAGATACGTGAGCTCGAAGGAAATTGATCCAAACACATTGCAAGATGCTCGAGTATTATCTGTTGAGGTGGTTTGTTTGGTGGAGGAAATTTTTCCTTGATCCATTTTAACTACTCAATTACATTTACTCGTACATTTGATTGATGAGATTGCACTTTGTGGGGCAGTTCATGTAAGATGGATGTTTTTTCTTGAGCGCTTCATGAAAACCTTGAAAGATTTTGTGAGGTAAAAAGCACGGCCTGAGGGAAGCATGGCTGAGGGTTGGTTAGTGCAATCATCCCTTGTTTATATCTCTGAATGTCTTGCTGAAGTGGATCCCTCTCAACCACGACTATGGAAAGATGATGAAGACTTGAGGATGACCTCTATAGTACCTCAAGGAAAAGGAATGAGTAAAGTGCTAACAAAAGAAGAACTTCGTAAGTTAAATAGTTTTTGTGTGCTCAATAGTGATGTAATGAGCAAATGGGTGACACTATATAATGAAGCAAGGGCAAGAAGAAAAAGCGAAAGACAAGAATTTCACACTAGATATGGACATAATGTCTCATTTCCAGATCATCTAAATGCGCTCCCACGTCATATTGATATAGATTGGTTACATGAGGAAATGGAGAGAATGGAAAAAGAGGAGGAAATTCATATATCTCAAGAAGAGTGGGAATACGCACGAGGTTGCTTATCAAAGGTGAGACATACTATCAATTAATTTGTTTCTATAAGTTTTATTTTATATAAATAATTGGCATGTTTGATCTTTTATCTTTTACTACTAGTGCACATTATTCAATGCACTTTGGTGTGAGGGTAAACATCTTCGAACTCAACGTATAGATGAAAAGAGAAATACCCAAGATTGTGGTATCCTTGCTCACTTCAAGGATGCCAATGGTACCATGGAAGGTTATTGTGGCTTGATCCAAGATATTCTGAAGCTTGACTTCAGACGATTCTTTATATATGTACTGGATGTGAAGTGGTTTAAAGAAGTGGTAACAAATGGTGAGCATTGCACAATCAGACGTCATCCAAGTGGTTTTGTAATCATTGACTCTACAAAATTTCACCAAAACAAGAATGACACATTAGTACTACCTCAACAATGCGAGCAGGTATATATGCAAAGGCTAATTTTTGTATATGTATACATGTGATACATATACACAATATAATAATTACTTAAGCTTTTTGCTTTTGTTTTTCAAATACAGGTTGTGTATCATCCAATTGTAAGCAATAACCGATGGTGGTATGTCATCCCTATATCTAATCATTCAAAACCAATATATGGTAATATTACCGACATGGAGATAGCAGATGACAATCCAACAATTAATGATGATGTGCATGATGACACCATAATGGATGATATGTGTGATATAGTACAAGATGAACCTTGCGAGGATGTTCAAGGAAACGCAGAAGAAGACAATAATGTGATTGTCGATGATATTGATGAAGTTATTCAGCAATATAGCAACACATCTGATAGTGGGATAGACTTATTTGTTTCGTTACCTCTTGGTAACATAGACCTAGAAGTAGATAGTTTAGCAAGGGCTAATCTCATTGAAGATGAGATGGATCATTCACTGTAACATACTTAATTTGCTTATTGATTCAATGTGTATTCCTAATTCTATGGTTTTTATCATGCGCACACGTGCATACTCAAGAATCAATAGTCAAGTTTAAAGCTAAATTGAATTTTCCATAATAAAAAGGAAGTATCTTTTATCATCTTCAAGTACCTAGAGAAATTACGAGATACATATTGCAATGCTTGCTACTAATTGTAAGGTTTCTGTCGCTTGTCGCTAATTACTTATATCAGGCTTGTCAACTGGAGGAAC